>NC_136412.1:1532500-2215000 GCF_051521515.1 Lactuca serriola
CACATGTTTGTTTCTTGGATTGCCAGCTGACTAATTTTCCATCAAGAAATTGACATCCACCAGTTGTGCTTTTACGGTCGAGTCCACATCCTCCAAGGTCAGCATCAGAATAGGCTTGAACGAAGAAGCCTGAATTGGATGGATACCACAGACCTAAGGAGGTGGTTCGCTTGAGATAGCGTAGGATGTTCTTTACTGCCAGCATGTGAGGTTCTCATGGGTTAGCCTGAAATCGAGCACAATAACACACAGAAAACATGATATCAGGCCTGCTAGCAGTTAGATACATCAGTGAGCCTATCATTTGACGATAGAGTGTGATGTCGACAGCCGGTTTGTCTAGAGATGAGGTAAGCTTGTTGCCGAATGCCATTGGGACTTTGACTTTTGAGTCTCCCATCATTCCAAACTTCGCTAGGAGAGTTTTCGTGTAAGCTTCCTGATTGATAAAGATGCCTTCGGGTCCCTGTCTTATATTTAAACCAAGGAAAAAATTAATAGGACCCATTGAGCTCATTTCGAACTTAGTCTCCATCAACTTTCTGAATTCAGCTGTTAAGCTGGGATTCGTAGAGCCAAAGATAATGTCATCGACATAAATTTGAACTATCATAAGGTGGTTACCTTCCTTTTTGCGAAAGAAGGTTGGGTCAACCGAACCTTGTTTAAATTTAGACATCTTTAAAAATTTTGTAAGCGTTTCATACCAGGCTCTCGGAGCTTGTTTGAGGCCGTACACAGCTTTATCCAGAATATAGCAATGATTTGGATACTTTTCGTTCACGAACCCAGGAGGTTGCTCCACATACACAGTTTCTTCGAGTTCTCCATTGAGAAATGCACACTTGACGTCCATTTGGAAAACCTCAAAGTTTTTGTGAGCAACATAGGCCAGAAATATTCTAACCGATTCTAGCCTAGCTACTGGAGCGAACGTCTCTTCGTAATCTATTCCTTCCTCCTGACAGTATCCCTTGACTACCAGACGAGCCTTGTTCCTTATGACATTACCTTCCTTGTCCATTTTGTTTCTAAAAACCCATTTAAGACCAACAACCGAAGCATCTGGAGGAGTTGGAATGAGGCGCCAGACTTTGTTCCTTTCAAACTCGTTCAGTTCATCTTGCATTGCTTGAACCCAATCAGAGTGATCGAGGGCAGTGTTCACTGTCTTCGGTTCAACTTTTGATATGAATGAGTTAAACATACAAAACTCTACCTTTGAAAATAAGGATGTCTGTTTTGCCTTCAGTTGAGATCGGGTCAGAACCTTTTCAGATACATCACCAACTACTTGAGAGATAGGATGATCTCTTGTCCATTTGGTAAGAGGAGGGTAATTCGGATCGAAGGTTGGATCTAGTTCAGCATTGATCATCTCTTCTGGCTCAGATTGGCTATCGTAATCAGGCGTCATATCATCATGCTCCCCCTCAATTGATGAGTCTTGAGAAACATGAGGTTCAGGAGTTACTTGTGCTGTCGGACTTTCGGGCGTTGAAGCACCTTCGTTTGGAGGGGCATCTTCGGTTGGAGAGGCACCTTCGGTTGGTGAGGGACCTTCGGTTGAAGTAGTAGAGCTTGGCTCCCCCTGGACTTGTGAGCTTGGCTCCCCCTCGACATGAGAACTTGGCTCCCCCTCGACATGAGAACTTGGCTCCCCCTTGACTGAAGCATTGTTGGTTGGAGATTCATCAGTGGGCGATTCTCCTTCATGCATTCTTTTTGCAGCATCTTCGACAATTTGCTTCATATGATCAATTTTGTTGTCAGCTGCACCTGCTTCTGAGAGAGAAGCTTTTTCTGGTTCGTCAAAGAGTTCCAGAAAATTCTCATACAAATTGGCGATTGAGACTGTGACTTGGCCAGTTCGAGGAAAGATTTCCTTGGCAGTGTCATCTATGGCCTGTAGCTTCTTGACATAGCTATCGTCGAAGGTCACATAGTATGTCTCTTCAATCCTTCTTGAACGTTTGTTTAGGACCCTATACGCCTTGGATGTGAGTGAGTAACCCAGAAAGATTCCCTCGTCGGCTTTGACATCAAACTTGTTGCGGTGTTCTTTAGAGTTAAAGATGAAACACCTTGAGCCAAACACATGGAAAAATTTCACATTGGGTTTTCTGTTATTTATTATCTCATATGGTGTGAGCTTGAATCTCTTATTGAGATAGGACCTGTTCTGTGTATAACAAGCAGCAGAAATAGCGTCAGCCCAAAAATAAAGAGGTAAGGAAGCGAAACTTAACATAGTTCGGGCAGCTTCACACAAGGATCGGTTTCGTCTTTCGACTATTCCGTTCTGTTGTGGTGTGTAGGGAGCTGAGAAATTATGACTAATTCCCTTTTCTGCAAGAAACTCTTCAAACTCCTTGTTCTTGAATTCGAGACCATTGTCGCTCCTGATGTTTCGAACGACCTTCTTGAGCTGGACTTCAATCTGCTTAATAAACACTTTCAGCTTTTGAGTCGCTTCAGATTTGAGTTTTAGAAAGAACACCCATGTAAATCGTGAGAAGTCATCAATGATAACAAGAATATACTTGCTACCACCGATGCTTTCGATAAATGAAGGACCACACAAATCGATATGAAGCAATTCGAGTGGTTCAACAACTTTTGTGTTAATTACGGATGGGTGACTTTGACGACTCTGCTTTCCCATTTCGCATGCAACACACAAATGCTCTCTGTCAAACTTGAGCAATGGAAGACCCCTAACATGACCTCCAGTGACAAGTCGGTTGATATCTTTGAAATTGAGATGAGAGAGTCTTCTGTGCCACAACCAGCTTTCGTCGGATTGAGCTTTGGATAACAGACATATGGCTGGGTTTCCTTTGATGGGTTTCATGTTCAGAGGAAACATTTCACCCTTTCGCTCTGACTTCAGAATCACTTTCTTTGTCTTTTTCTCTATGATTTCAGAACCTTCATCATCGAATGAAACCTTGAGACCTGTACCTCCAACAAGCTGAGATACACTGATGAGGTTGTGTTGGAGTCCTTCCACATATGCCACCTTCCTTATTGTAAAGTCACCATTCGTTATCATCCTGTATCCCTTTATGGTGCCGAAAGAGTTATTTCCAAACTTGACGTTGCCACCATTAGCAAGAGATCTGTATTCCCTGAGCTCCTCTTTCCTCCCTGTCATGTGACGCGAGCAGCCACTGTCGATGTACCATTCTTCGTCAAACTGCTCGTCACTCATAACCTGCAAAAATTAAGCAGATTTAGGAACCCAAAGTTTCTTGGATCCATGTGAGCTTTTCATGGGAACTGAAATAGTAAGAGAGATGTCAACTAGATATGTTCTTTTTATTAGAGTTGTTTCATCTTTCTTTTTAATGGTATAGACTTTTATTTTGTTAGGATTGGGTGTGTTCGTTTTGGACTCTGGTTTAGATTCATCAACCTTCTGTTTTCCCTTCTGTTCAGCTGATGAACGAGGTTTTTGAGAACCAACGGAATTAGCTTTAGAGCAAGATGGAGACGAATGGGTGGAAGTAAAAGAACGAGAAGAATTAGGAAGAGAGGATTTGGATGGAGATGTCTTCCTGGCAGATGACTCTAGGTGACCCTTTTGCTTTTGATCGTTGGAGGGGCTGACCTTCGAGTTTTGTTCTCTTTTGATTTCTGAGCCGAACCTCTGTGTTCGGTTGGAGTTGTTCTTGGAACCGAACCTTTGGTTTCGGTCGAAGTCCTTTTCAGAACCGAGCCCTTGCTTTCGGTTGGTGTTTTCTTGCGAACCGAACCTTTGCTTTCGGTTGGTATTTTCTTGCGAACCGAACCTTTGCTTTCGGTTGTTGGAACTTTCAGACTTTCTTACAGGATTGTTTTCATACTTCAGATTCTTGTCCTTGTGTGAATAGTATGCATTCTGGGAGTGCCAGAATTGTTTCCTTTCAGAAAGGTTTTCCTGTATCTTTGGTTCCTTTCTATCTTCTTATCTCTCATCTGCTTAGGTTGATGATGAACGTTCGCTTTCGTTTCTGTTGTCTCCTTGGCTGGTTCCTTTTGAACTTCAGGAGTTTTACTTTGAGCCGAGGGAGCAGAGGAAGTATCCGAAGAGGATTCAGTTTGCACTGAGGGAGTAGAAGGAATGTCCTCTTTTGCTGATCTCCCATCCTCCTGAGGAATATCTTTCGTACCACTGGTGCTTGGCTCACTAAAATTATCGGGCTTATTCAATGGTTCAGGTATGTATCTCCCTTTTCTCATCCAGGAGGTTCTTTCAGATAGGCCAACGGTTTCGTTTCCATTATCTATTGGAGCTTCCCAGAAGTACTCATCACAGCCATCAGCATTGTCTTCGTTAACAATAGCTGTGAGTTCAGCTGTCTGATGTTCGGTTACTCCAGTCACCTTGTATACCTGATTCGGAGTAGTCCTGACCTTTTGATACACAACAGCTTTTTCTACTAATTTCGGGGACTTTTGTTGGGACAATCTAGCGAATTCCACAGAATTTTCAGAAATCAGATTTTTGTGGTTTTTAGTTTCGCTTTTAACAAATTCTGAGCAGTCAACCGTATCCTCTACAGAAATTTCACTCATGTTTTCGTCCTCGTTAAGCTCAGATGCATTTTCAACATCTATTTTATTTTCTGAGCTTACGTTGGCGTTTAGGGAGTCAAATTTTTGCATGGTTTCGGTTCTCAGTTTAAGTCGGTCATTTTCGTCCAAAAGGTTTTTGAGCATGTCCTTGTGGTCTTTGGATTTAATGAAGGACTCAATTTTGTCCAGTCCATACATGTAAGTCGGATTGACATCATCAGACGATATCACACTCTCACATTTGTAGGCTTCGGCATCGATTTCATCCTCCTTAAATTCTAGGAAGGGCAAAATCATGCGATGGATCTTTTGGCCTATCTCACAATCCAGGTGAAGTTGAGTAATATTGGAATATAAACGTTTAGCTATTAAACAAAAAACATTTCGTTGTTTTAACAATTTCAAATTGTCTCTCTGCAAATAAATGTTTTCGTCTTTAACTTTAACTAATTCCGACTCTTTTAACTCAATCCACATTCGCCGCTCCTCACTCTTCGACGCCACCGTGCTTAATTGATCAGTCAGGTTAGAATTGGTGACTCGAGTTTGAGTTAAGCTACTATCTAAATGAGAAATTCTTGTATTAACATTTTTTAGTTCCTTCTCATATGAGGATGATGGTACTTTGGATGAAATGAAAACAGATTGTACCTTCTTTATCAGTTCATCGAGCTCATTGAACTGCTGGCTGAGTGGTTTGGCCGTAAAGCACATATCCTCCTGTACCTTCGGTCCATTGCTTCCTCCATCGGTATTGTATCCCCTCATTTGAGATACGTCAGTCACCATGAAGCACTTTCCACCACTGCTTTCCTCCTTAGCCACATAAGCCTTTCCATGAGTAGGCTTCCTCACTTCTTCGTCTTCTGAGTCAGTAGACCAAACTTCTGTGCTACTGAACTCATCGTCATTAACCGAACCCTGCACAATAAGAGCATTAATAGAAGGGTTAGCGGTAGACTTCTTCTTTCTCAACTCATCCAATCTCTTCTGCAGCACGGTTTCCTCATCATTTCCATCGTCCTTTTCAGCCATCTTCTTAAGAACACAGTCCTTAGCATAGTGGTTCTTGCCACCACAATAGAAACAGCTTACTCCGGAATCGCCATCTGCTTTCGGTTCCTTCTTGGGCTCCTCAGCTTTCGGTTCATTGTTCGCTTTTTCCGAGCTGTAACTCCCCTGCCAGTTTCGGTTTTTGTTGCTGGGGAATCTCTTCTTTATGAACCTCTTAGGATTGGATACCATCATGGCATAATCCTCAGTTGTGAGGTCATATTCTTCCAAGTTGAGCTCTTCATCCTCCATCACAGCTTTACTTTTAGATAGGAGGGCCAACGAACCAAGACTAGAGACAACATTCTTCTCTTGAACCACAATCTTCTCTTGCGACTTTAGAATACCCACCAGTTTCGCCAAAGAGTATGATTTAAACTGTTCATGGGCTTTGACTGTGGAAACAACTGCTCTCCATTCAGATCTCAGTCCGTTCAAGAAAGTAACCTTTTGTTCGATGAGCTTCCTTTCAATGTCGTGTTTGATCATCTTGCTGAGAAGATGATTGAAGCGATCAAACGTCTGGGTCACTGTTTCTTCGGCCCCTTGCCTGAATTCACCAAACTCAGATAGAAGCAAGGTTTGGATGGAATGTTCAAGATCTTCGTCTGTGGAATACAGTTCGCGAAGTCTATCCCATACTTCCTTCGCCGTAGTGCATGAGCTGACCAGTCTGAATGTGTCGGACTGAAGGGCGAATCTGATCAACCTTAGCGCCTTAATATTGCACTGGAATTTGTCTTTTTCATCTTGCGCAATATCCGTCACGTCCTTAAGCAGATCGTTGTACTCTTTTTGCGTCTTAATGATTCTGGATGTTGCAGAATGTGAAAACGGTCCATTGATGATGGCTTCCCAGATGAGATAACCATTGTCCTCCGATCCAATCACGTAATCTTCAAAATGATGCGCCCATACTTCATAGTCATGGGTGTACAGGATTGGAATCTTTGTCGTCGAACCAATGCTGTTGGAAATATTAATGGGATTTGATTGCGTCGCGTCCATTATGATCGTAAAAACCTGTTCAAAGATCAGACTTGTAATAATGCAGATTAGGGCAAAACAATAAATATTAAGATACGTCAATTAAAATGATGGCTCAATAAATATCGATGATTGCGGAAAAACCCTAATGGAAATCTTTTTCACAGAAAAGATGTGTATCGATTACACAGCCTCCTGCTCTGATACCAATTGATGGGATTAAAACAACTTTTAATCTATGAAGATCGATTAGATCTTCAACAAGTATATGAATATGAAACAGTAAAAACACAATAATAAGAACAAACAGCTTGAATCAAACGTGTCGAATGATTAAATAAAATCCTTAGAAGAGCTCGATTAAGAACATCAACTGTAAAGGATTAGAAGATTACAAGAACGATTATAGAAAAATATTGTACTCTTGATCAATCGCTATATCGATAATCTCTCTAGAATCTTAACCTAATATGCATGCAAGCATTTAACTTATATACAATACATAAAAGGCTCTCGGTTGGACAGGCCCAAACCGGAGAATACAAGGCTAAACAACGAGCCCAAAAGACGCAACAACAAAATTATCTACAGCCCAACACAGGAGCAAGTGTAAAAACAACCCTCGACATCAGAAATCCATCTCATAGTAGAAATCGGATCACGGGTCCCATCAAACTCGGGTGGCTTCATGTTGTTGAACTCCCGGTACCACAACGAATCACCCCTACAGTCTCGTAGTAGCAACAACTTCAATGGCTGCGATAGCAACAACCTCAGTGATGGTGACATATCGCTCATCAAAAGTCTCAATCAGAGTGGTCTTGATAGACCCAAAAATCTTTGGAATATCCCTTCTGATTGTTGCGGCCACCTCAGTGGCAACAATCTTGCAGATCTCATCATCACTAGCACTCGGTCTCTCGGGGTCGCTGGAGCCTAAACCTCGGGTAACCACAATACTTTAACACACAAGAAAACCATCATAATCAGGCTAAAGTGCATACAAAAACACCCACACACTCTTACATGTTACTTATTTCCTTAAGATCCCTTCTTGATTTGCATACGGATCTGGTGCTTTTAGTAGTACGGGCCCAATACTACCTTCCACACCAACCCGTATTTGTCTCAAATCGTCCTCTCAAGAACCTAAGTCACAAGGAATCTATTTCCCCATATCAACTATACACTCGACCTTCTGGTTCCTTAGAATGACGACTAAGCTTCTAGACACTAACTCTAGACTGCTCCCCAGCACTGCTTCGCCTCACAAGATCTCCGTTGTTCCTACCATTTCTTTCACGCATGCCAATCGTACACAATAATATACTTGATAGACATTTGAATAAATGATTCTACCTCAAATCCACAAACAAACGAGGAATGGGAAGAAAGGCTAAATCAGAAATTTTAAGTCTATAAAATCCTAACTATGTACAATTACACGACATACAGCAAGCAAATGGCAATGACAAATTCAATCCCATAAGAACGAACTACTAGGCTAAAGGCATCACAAATCTTGAAACATTGTCACACCATTCTTGTTGGATCCTTAGCCTACCATTAACTAGAATGCAATTCTATCACATCATAAAATATCACTCTACACTACTCATAATATAAATTGAGGTATTTTGGGAAACTACCGCTCGAGCTTTGGTTGATTGTACACAATGCTTCACTAGGTTTTTCTCCTGTAAAAATCTTAATTTCTTTGAAAATTTTTTTATGAAAATCTTCAAATCCTTGGTTTGAGTTTGGAATTACCCTAGAGTTCATCCACATCCCTCAAACCAGGGCTTTGATACCAAATTGTGACACCTCAAATTTTAAACCAAAATTTTCATTTTTAAATTACAAAAATATTGTTCATAAGCCCAGTCATCAAAAACATAAGTGTCAAATAAAATCATCATCACAAAATATCAGAGTATCGCAGACAACCCCAGTAACAAATCTCCTAGCGAGTGTGTACAATCAGACCTTCGCCTCCCTGTGATCCTCAGATGTACCTGAAACACATATATCAACAACTATAAGCACGAAGCTTAGTGAGTTCCCCAAGACACCACATACATCACAGTATAAATAAACACCACATTCTAGGGCTATGTAATCCTAACCGTATATAATTTTTTAAAGCGTGCACTTAACGACTACTGTTACCAATAAAGATTTCGAATCTAAAACCACATTTAGTTCCTATTAGGTTACAATGCACCACATATCAGGCCTATCCATACAATCATCAACAATCCATACTATCTTGATATTTTAAAAGCTCAAACAATCAGACATAGAAATGCATCTCTCCTAGCATAAAATCATGAGCAGATCCCTAGCCCTAATCTTGCATGCAATTCTCATAATATATAACATACAAACACGTATGTGTATTCTAAGAATAACTTACTTGAGTTCGGATGATTGCACGCACCACATCTTTCTTTTATTAGAAAATCCTTTAATAAAGCATTTATTTTAAGAAAAATTTATCAAACCATCAGTTTGAGTTCAGACACACCCTAGAGTATGCCCGAATCTCTCAAACCAAGGCTCTGATAGCAACTTGTTACATCCCAAAAATTCAGATAAATTTTCATTTTTAAATTCATTCCAATCATATGATAATCATATCAAAATAGTCGAAAGTATATCGAAGTAAAATAATATCATAGTACAAATCCCAAAATCAAGTAAATCCAGAAACATGGGCATATCGATGTGGTGCGATCAAGTCGGGCCCTTCCTTTTTGAGCTGGAAGCACCTTAAACATAAACAGAAAACCCTAAGCACAAAGCTTAGTGAGTTTCCCCAAAATTCCCCATACCCTACATACATAACAGTACAAAAAACATACTGGGTCTATTTCACCCCCCTTTCGTATCTTTCAACCTGTACTGGGTCTATTTCACCCCTTTAGTATCTTTCAATCTGTATCGGGTCTATTTCACCCCTATAACTAACACATATAATCTTAATAATATGATTCAAAGAGACATCAAGCAGATACATGCATTACAAGTAATTGTCATGAAGACAATCATCATCCTACAAACATAATCTAGCAGGCCAACATTGGTGCCTTCGACCCACGACTATAGTGAAGGAAGCTCACCTCAAACTGATGAAGCAACCAGATAAATGCTCTAACTGCTGATCTGGGAAACCTATACACTAAATGTCATAAATTAATACCCTAATTAATAATTAGGTCATAAACCAAATACAAGGCACTCATCCAATGACACCTAAAGGCCCAATATGCCCCAAATTCCTTAATAACCCCCAAAGTTCATTATGTGCCCAAATTCAGAAAGACTAGTGGACCAACAAGGACCAAAATCCTTTTAGTCCAAATGTGGCCCAAATCTAAAAAGTCAACAAAAGTCAATGGCTATTGAGTATGTCCGGTGTACTTAGACTTACGCCTTGCATACACCCTCTTTGGCCAGTACGCGCTGCGTACAAATTGGATACTCCCAACGTACTCCACAGCCAAGACAACTCACCATTAAGTGCATAATTGGTTAAGCCACTAAGTCTAATTCTCATATCTGATCCTAATTGATTTCTTAACATGTAAAGTTCGCAACTTTACTCCTTTGCATGCCTTAATGGGACCTAATACACAATAAAACCCAAAATACGAACCCTAACTCATGCATGGTCCAATATACCACCTCAACATTGCATTTTTATGAATAATAGACCTAAAAATGCTAAGATCTACCATCCTTAGCTTCTAGAGTAGCTCACAATCTCCTACATAACTTAAAGGACTATAAAAAGCACAAAAGAAGCACTAACTAGATTTATCAAAATGAACGATCAAGTTAAGAGCTTTATACCTCCAAAAGCTTCACAAGTTGGAGATGATTCTAGATCCACAAGCTGTAGACACACTAATGCAACTTCTAAGAGTTCTTCTTCCTTCAAGATCACCAAAAACACCTTCAAAGTTCACTTCCAAGGTCAAAACACTCAAAAGGAAATTAGGGTTTCTAAGGTTTGGAGAGGTGGAGGCTGAAGATAAGAAGGGTTCCCAAGAAGTGAAGGTGTTTAAATAGGCTCCAAGACGCATAACTAGGGTTTTGGTCTGTTTAGCATACGCCTGATGTACAGATTATACTCCCAAGGTACGTTGGTGGTCCATCGCGATCATATGAGCCTCGTATGCTCACCGTACTCCCTATATGCCCAACATACTCGGCTTAACCCAAAATCCTTATAACTTTAAATTGTCATAACTTCTTTGTTCCAACTCCAATTTCGACGTTCCTTATATCCACGAAAAATGTAATGAGAAGCTATACAATCCTATCAACTCTCATTTTCTTTAAAGCTTTCCAAAGTTAAATATAAAATTTATAAAAGGCTTGAACTAACACTTTGTCATCAGAACACTCATATGACTCTCCGGCAACGAAGCAAAGGAAGATTGATTGGAAGGCAACCAAGTTCGCGGAACAAACATGGAGAAACCATGGGTTCAACACTACCATGGATGAAGCTCTCATTAACTCATGGGTTAATACAACCATACCCCTACCATTCAAAAGTTTGATCTGATTTGGTTTCATTACAATTAAAGGGGCCATAAAAAGGCCAACTGCCCCGACTGACAACAGTAGCACCAGTGGCATTGCCAGCTCCAGCAACCCTGCGCATCACGGATGGCCGACAGGGCAAGATAGAGGATCCAGTGGTGAGGAGTCGAGCCTTCCAGCTGACCGTCGAGGAGGCATGTGTTGCACCAGATGTGGTGACAGGTATTTTTTCTCCTCCCTATCTCTTATTATATGTTATGTATGGTATTTATGTGCTATGTTGATTTGTTTTGTTTAGGATCGTTTCATGTGAACGACATTCCAATACATGTGTTATTTGACTCGGGGCTACCCGATCATTCATCTCTTTTGCTCTTAGCAAGAGGTTTCCTGAGTCTTCGGGGATATTGGATTGTCCTTTAGAGGTTGAGATAGATGACGACCGATCTGTCTAGGCATCAGAGTTTTTTAGAGATTGCGTTTTATGGTTGTATGACGAGCGTTACCTCGTGGATTTGGTTCCCATTCCGTTGCATGGGAACAAGGTTATCTTCGACATAGATTGGTTGAGCCCCAATGGGGCGGTGATTGACTGTACGCAACAGTTGGTGGGTGTCAGGACCTCAAGTGTGGGAGAGCTGATGATTCAGGGCGAAAGGCCGCAGCATGGACCGGCTATGTGTTCGGCAGTGAGGGATAGGTGCTACCTTCAACATGGTCGCACAGGGTATGTCGCCTACATTATGGATACCTGGGAGGCGGGTAAGGCGACTGTGAGTGATGTACCACTTGTACGAGAGTACGAGAGTACCCAAATGTATTTCCAGAGGAGCTGCCTGAGATACATCTAGAGAGACAGGTGGAATTCAAGATCGACCTAGTCCCTGGTACGACTCCGATAGCCAAGGCACCATATCGGTTGGCTCCTCCCGAGAAGTAGGAGTTGTCTACACCGCTGCAGGCGCTATTCGACAAAGGGATTAAATAGGCCGTGAAGTTCGCCTTGGGGAGGCCCGGTTTTGTTTGTAACGAAAAAGGATGGGTCGCATCGGATGTGTATAGACTATCAAGAGCTGAACAGGGTAACGGTAAAAAACTGTTACCCACTACCGAGGATTGATGTTCGTTTCGACCAGCTACAGGGGGCATCTTGGTTTTCCATAATAGATTTGCGTTTAGGCTACCACCATATGCGAGTCAGAGACGAGGATGTATAGAAGACTACTTTCCAAACTCGCTATGGCCACTAGGAGTTCGTGGTGATGCCCTTTGGGCTCACCAATGCTCCTGTCGTGTTCATGTTCCTCATGAACCGCGTATGTAGACTGATGTTGGATCGGTCTGTGATCCTCTTTACTGATGACATCTTGATTTACTCCAAGATGCATGAGAAACATGAGGAGCACTTGAGAGAGGTGTTGGATACCTTAAGGAGGGAGAGCTTGTACGCCATGTTCTCCAAGTGCGATTTCTTGTTGCGCGAGGTGCAGTTTCTGGGGCAACTTGTCAACTAGAACGGTATATTGGTCTAGTTGTCCAAAGTGGAGGCCGTGATGAGATGGGAGGTTCCAAGTCTCCATCTAAGATTCAAAGTTTCCTCGGGTTAGCAGGCTATTACCGGATATTCATACAAGATTTCTCCAAGATAGCGGTACCCTTGACACGATTGATGAAGAAGGTCATCGTATTTTTTTGGGGGCCTGAGTAGCAGGCAACGTTCAAGACACTGACATAGAGGTTGTGTGAGGTGCCGATCCTAGCCATACCAGAGGGCGTGGAGGATTTTGTAGGGTACTGTGATGCGTCCATCTTGGGTTTGGGCGTAGTATTGATGTAGAAGGGGCACGTCATCGCTTACGCCTCGAGGCAACTGAAGCCTCATGAGGTGAACCCAACGCACGATTTGGATTTCGGGGAAGTTGTTTTCTCCCTCATGATTTGGCAACACTACATATATTGCGTCCATTGTACCATTTACACAGACCACAAGAGTTTGAGGTACCTCATAGATTAGCCAAATCGGAACATGAGGCAGCATCGATGGATAAATGTGGTGAAGCCAGTGATAAGACTGTAGAAGAGCCACTACAGATAAGACAGCAGAGAAGCAGTGGACTGCTTGAGATCATTTATGACATAAGGCTACCAATGGTCATGTAGCAATCACTTTTAGCCTTGGGTTTGGTGACGTCAGGATTTGACGTATGGACTCGATCAGTTAGATCAGAAATTTATTAAAGCCCTAGTGGCGTGGTAACTAGTGGCAGCTAGTTCAGAGAAGAATTTCGCTCAGAAATTGTGTGAGGCGACTAAGTAGGGAGTCCTTTGGCTCCGCAGTTGGGCTGGAACCTGATATTTCAGACGATTGGCAGAAAATTGAGACCAGTTAGATCTTGGTAGATGTTGGGAAGTAGCCATGTGTCAACATACAGTTTCAGGCAGTTCAGTGTGTCAGGCAGTTCAGTTTCAGGCAGTTCAGTGTTTCAGGCAGTTTAGTGTTCAGGTAGTTCAGTGTTTCAGACAGTCAGTATTTCAGGCAGATCAGTGTTTTCAAGCAGATCAGGGATTCAGACCATCTCGAGACATCAGAATGCAGAGGAAGTAGATGTGAGCTTGTTGCGAGGGATTAGTTCGCCTGCAGATGTTAGGGATTTGTGATGATTGGTCACAGCTACCCTGAGAAGGTTAGGGTGTACCCAGGATGGTGACCATGTTACTTGAGTGGTTAGCTTGTAATGTATGATAAGGAGTGATTTCGAGGATGAAATCTAATTTAATTGGGGAGAGTTGTAACACCCCGTTTATAAAATAAATAAACAAATGTATAGAAGCCCTAAAATGAATAATAATTGAGCGAGGCGTTAGTTTCGAGGAGTTAAAAGTCATAATTACAGAAGCCAGGGTGCGTTTGGTAATTAATGCACTTAAATTGAAAAGATTTGAAGGATTAAGGTTTTATTGGTAATTTAGGGATCTATTATGAAAGAAATTCATGTTGTAAAGATTTCGGAAGGCATGGTTAAAAGTGTAAAATATGAACTTATTTTGAAAGAAAAGAAGGAAGGAGGGACCAGGATTGTATTTATGGGAAAGTTGTAATAAGGACCGGGTATATATATTTCGATGACTCATTTGTAAAACCTAACCCTAAAGTAGTGTCGGCCGCTACCCCTCCACTCCGCCAGCCACCATCACCGGTTTTCCCTCTTGCGCTCCGACTAGATGGAGTTCCGACGCTGCCACCTACTGTCGTTCCAACAGCCAAGCCGCCGGAGGCGTCGTGCACCCGAAAGAGCCATCGAAGTCCGTTGAGGGAAGCTGTGGGCATCGTCGTTAAGTGAGCCGTAAACGAGTCGCCTTTTCTGCTCATGACTTCTTCTTCTTTTCTTGCTGGCATTTTACCAAGTCGTATGGTCGTTGCATCGCTTCAGTGAGACGGAGACCGCCGCCGTTGCTGCTGCCATAAGAGCCGCTGCTGTCGCCGATGGTGCTGCTGTTGCCGTCGTTATGCACCGCCTAGTGTTGGTTGTGTCCCGATTATGAGCAAAGACGAGTTTGGGGGAGTTGCTGCTTGTCGGGGAAACGAAAGAAGTCGTCGCCACCACCGTGAGGTGGTGGCTGCCATCCCAAAATGATTTCTGATGCCACCTTGAGCCACCAGGTGGGTGGCTGGAGCATTGTATGCAGTTTGAAGTATATGAATGTGTGCCTTGTTTAGCCGGAAAGTCGTGAATAGCCACTGCCACCACCGTGAGGTGGTGGCTGCCGCTAAGCATCGCCGCCGGCCACCATGGTGTGGCTGTGTGTGTGTTAATTAGTGTGTGAATTAGTTAGTGTGTGTGTGTTAGTGGGTATGTAGATTATTTTGGATAAATCATTTTAATTGTAAGTTCCAAAAGATTAATAAAAAGAAACTCAAACCACCACCGTAAGGTGGTGGCCACCGCCGTGAGCCGCCATTGACCACCACTACCCGAGGTGGTAGTGGGTGGTGCCCTGCTAGAAAACCCTAATGGGGTTAGAGATTGGTTTTGGGCCTATTGGGCCATGTTTGGGTGGAAAACCCTAATTATAAGTATTGGGCCTTAGACTTATTGGGCCCACTTGTGGGCCATTGCGATTAGATTGTGAATTAAGCCCAAATTATTCCATGTCATTTATCTAGTAGAATAAAGGACTTAATGGACTAAGTCCTTAATGGGCTAATTGAGAAAATACTAATATTTGAGAAATTATCAGGACACACACGAGAATTATTTAATAAGTGAAATATTAGATAATAATCATTGGCAGAAATTAATCTAAGCAATAATGGACTTAATGAATTAAGTCCTTAGTGGGTTAAGCCCTTAATGGGTTAAGTGAGAAACACTTAACCCTAATTGTCATTTCATGTGAAACCCTAATTTCACTTGGGCTTTGTGTTGGGCCATCCAAGAATAATCAAATGGACTAGAGTAATTAGTTGGGCTTTAGGGTATGGCCCATATGAAGGATTGGGCCTAATTTGGAAAATTGGGCCATAGATGGGACATAATTGGGGCCTAGATGGTTGTATGATATTGGGCCCCTAGAATGATACCTGTTGGACTGGATTGATCAATTGGGCCTTAAGGGAAGTCCATCTAGAGGCTTGGGCCCAATTTGGAAAATCGGGCCACATGTTGGGCTTTAATCCCTAGTTTACTTTGGGCCTATGGATTGGGCCTTGGGCTTGGGTAAGCCAAGCTAGGGGTAATGTAGTAATTACCCAAAGTATGTATTTATAGTTATGTGTTAGAACCCAATTATTAATTGGGTGTTATTTTGGTGTTGACAATTCAGGAATCTGTCATCCAGCAGCTAATGTTGAGTCTGCGGGACTTCAGCAGTATTAGATTGTTTCTACGGGACGTCAGCAGTGTGAAGTAAGTTTCCTTCCAGTAGGAACGGGTCTACGGTCACAATGCCGGCCCGTTTAGTTAGCAGTAGTTCCGGACTACAGTCTGATGTAGTAGTTCACTATGCTTGGTGCCTTTGTGATACAGATGAGTTATGTGTTCTGGACTATGGTCTGATGCAGTGTGCATTATATGTGTTTATATTATATGCTATGATTATGTTATGCTATTCTAGTTAGTTCCGGACCTCGGTCCGATGCAGTAGTTAGAGTGCTTGATGTCTTTGTGATTCAAGCATGTTTTGCGTTATGTGTTCCAGACTCTGTTCCGATGTAGTATGCAGTATATGTATTCATGCTAGTTGATATGTTTATGCTATGTTATGTTTAGTTAGTTTCGGACTTCAGTCCGATGCAGGGGACAAGGTCCCATTCAGTTCCGGACTTCGGTCCGATGCAGTCAGTTCCGAACTTCGGTCCGATGCAGTTAGTTCCGGACTCCGGTCCGATGCAGAGGACAAGGCCCTGGTTAGTTTCGGACTCCGTTCCGATGCAGTTTCCGGACTTCGGTTTGATGCAGAGGGCAAGGCCCTGGTTAGTTTCCAGACTTTGGACCGATGTAGTTTCCGGACTCCGGTCCGATGCAGTGGGCAAGGCCCAGTATATGCTTTATATGTTATTGTATGGTATTGAAACATCCTAAAAATACAACCCAAAAATTTTTGTTTTTAGATAATAATAAAAGTCATAACACTGAATGTCATATAATAAAAACCATACGTCGGGTATCTCAAAAGACCTAATAAAAGTGTCGTATCAAAAACTGTATCAAATCATGTCTAAATATATGAACAAAACTCCCAGGAATAAAGTTGAAGTTGTGGTGTGTGTGATGCCATCATCTGAAGCTCTTCCCTTTACTTGCGGAAATACCTGAAACCAAAACTGAAACTGTAAGCACAAAGCTTAGTGAGCTCCCCCAAACTACCACATACCATACAAACAAATAAACAACTACTGGGCCCCGCCCACTGCATCGGACCGAAGCCCGGAAACTGCATCGGACCGAAGTTCGGAACTAACCAGGGCCCTGCCCTCTGCATCGGACCGAAGTCCGGAACTAACTGCCTCGGACCGAAGTCCGGAACTAACTGCATCGGACCGAAGCCCGGAACTGACTGCACCGGACCGAAGTCCGGAACTACTGAACATAGCATAGCATACACATATCAACTAGCATAACAACATAGGCTGCATACTGAGTCGGGCCGTACCCGAAACACATCATACACAAAACCTGTCTGAGCCACGAAGGCATCAAACATTCTAACTACTGCATCGGACCAAGGTCCGGAAACTACTACTAATTAAACGGGTCGGCATTGTGGCCTTAGACCCGTTCCTACTGGAAGAAAACTCACGTTGTAGCCTAGCTGCTGAAAGAACTGCTCCGGAATCTGTCTGTTGCGGCTCTGGTTTCACCCTGGCTACAATTTCCATAAGTACCCTCAATCAAATACTGATAATAATACTGAGAGTAAAATGACTATCTTACCCCTAGTCAAAGTCAACCTATTGGTCAAAGTCAACATTCAATTGACCTAACTCGTCGAGTTGCGTCACCAAGTCGTCGATTCCTTACTCTCACTTTCTTGCTTCTGCTCGCTACTACTCGTCGAGCATGGCATATACTCGACGAGTTCCTCTTCGATACTAACACTCAGTCAATCTGCATCTGACTCACCGAGTTGTATGATCAACTCGTCGAGTTCTCCTTCAATACATGAACACTCTGACTGTGACTCACCGAGTTGTATGAACAACTCGTCGAGTCTGCTCTTGAGGCATGAAGATTGCCTTGGACTCACCGAGTCCTTCCATGAATGAGTCTAACCTCCATCTCACTAAGTCCATATCTTACTCACTGGTTCCACTCGGCATAACTTGAAAAGGGAAAAACAGGGGACTCGCGACTCGACTCGTCGAGTCTGAAGAACGACTCGCCGAGTCCTATACATGCAATCACTATATACTCGATTCTGCTTGAATCCAGTTCGTTCCATTCGTATATCTGGGTTCTAAGGGCTTGTTTAACATGTAAAGTTTCCAACTTTACGTGTAAATAAGCACCAAATGAAGGTTTTAAGGCTGAAAACACACTATAAGAGTAGATCTAGGGCGTTCATGCAATATGGCTCCATAAAGGTATTAGATCTAGGCTTCTGGAACTCAAACATAGCTAGATCCGAAGGCTATTCATCTCAATGTCTCCTCTATGCTACTACCAAGGCAAGAAATGGTTCAAGAATAGCTTTAATGGTGTTCCAATGAGGATTAAAGCATAGAAATAGAAAAGGGTCGAGTTATACCTTACTATACTCTAAAAAGCCACAAAGTTCTTGGATCTCCTTCTTCTCCTCTTGATCTACCTTCCTTCTTCTCTCAAGATCTTCAAAGAATCACACCAAATCACACAAAATGCTAAGAGAGTTCTAGGGTTTCGAGAAGGATGATCTGGGGGGAAATGGGGGCTGACTTGGGGTCCCAAAAAGTTGATTAAATAGGGTGCAAACCCTTGAAATTAGGGTTTCAACCAGACCGGCGGACTCGCCGAGTCCAGAATATGGACTCGCCGAGCCGCCAACTTAAACGTGCTCAAAATACCGACTCTACTCGATGAGTCTGGCTATTGACTCGTAGAGTTCCTCTTGAAAACTAGAAAAATAATTATATAAATAACATACCAGAATTTGGGGTGTTACAACTCTCCCCCACTTGTCTCAGACTTCGTCCTCGAAGTCTGCTGCTGCTGAATCTGGAAACAACTCTAGGTAATGCTCCCGCATCTCCTCCTCGGACTCCCACGTCCACTCTGAACCCTTCCGGTGCTGCCATTGCACCTTCACTAACTGAATCACCTTGTTCCTCAAGGTCTTCACCTTCCGATCTATGATCGCAACTGGTCTCTCGACATAATTCAGGCTGCTATCAACCTGAATATCCTCCATGGGTACTACTGCCGAATCGTCCACCAAACACTTCCTCAACTGAGAAACATGGAAAGTGTTATGGATCTAGCTAAGCTCTGCCAGAAGATCCAACCGATAGGCGACCCGACCCACCCGGCCAAAACCCTAAAAGGCCCAATGAACCTGGGTCCCATCTTGCCCCTCTTTCGGAATCTGATGACACCCTTCCAGGGTGATACCTTCATGAGGACCATGTCACCCACCTGAAACTCCAAGTCTGAACGCCTCTTGTCGGCATAACTTTTCTGCCGACTCTGCGCAGTCTGCAGTATACTACGAACCTGATGGATCAACTCTGTCGTCTTGAGCACCACTTCGGTGCTCCCAATGACATGCTGGCCGACCTCGCCCCAACAGATCGGGGTCCTGCACTTCCTCCCGTATAGCATCTCGAAAGGAGGGCGTTCAATACTCGCATGGTAGTTGTTGTTATACGAGAATTCCGCTAACGGAAGGTACGTATCCCAACTACCACCGAAATCTAGAACACATGCCCAGAGCATGTCCTCGAGTGTCTAAATCGTCCTCTCGCTCTACCCGTCCGTCTGAGGGTGGAAAGCAGTGCTGAAATGGAGACGAGTCCCCATATCGTCGTGAAACCGCTTCCAGAATCTGGAAGTAAAACGGACGTCTCGGTCTGACACCACCGAGACAGGCACTCCATGTCGCGCCACCACCTCTCGCACATAAATATCCGCTAGCTTATCCGCCGATATACTCTCGTGGATCGGTATAAAATGAGCACTCTTCGTCAACCGATCCACAACGACCCAAATCGAATCCACTCCACGTGCGGTCCTGGGAAGCTTAGTGATGAAATCCATGGTGATGTCTTCCCATTTCCACACTGGAATGTCTAATGGCTGCATCTTGCCATGAGGCCTCTGGTGTTCTACCTTGACCTTCCTGTAGGTTAGGCACCTCTCCACATACCAGGAGACATCCCATTTCATGCAGGGCCACCAGTAATAGGGTCGAAGATCTCTATACATCTTCTTTGCCCCTGGATGGATGGAAAATCGAGACTTGTGGGCCTCATCCATAAGGACTTGTCGTACCCCTCCCCAGTACAGCCCCCAAACTCTCCCATGAAGGGTCAACAATCCTCGACTGTCATAGTCGAAGGAAGCTACTCGGCCCACGATCCTCTCACACTTCTGCCTCTCCTCCTTGAGGCCCTCGACCTTTGCCTCTCTGATCTGCTCCAATAATGGAGTAATCACTGTAATTCTCATACATATGTCCCTGATCGGGGCTGCTGTTGCCTTGTGGCTCAGGGCGTCGGCCACCACATTGGCCTTCCCTGGATGATTCGGACCGAAAACCCTCAAGGCTATATAAGGAAAACTTAGCCATTTGGAATTTATTTGTTACATTTCCATCTAGAGAAAAGTCGATTTCTCTCTTAAGGATCTTCACCCGATCACCCCCAACTGTAAGTACTTCAACCTAGAGTGTATTTAAGTGTGTTATATGCTATAATAATGTGAAAAATCAAGCCAAAACACCAAGGAAATGGTGTTCACGGCCCAAGATCTTCTTGGACCGTGAACACTAATTTTGAGGGCCAAAGTGTGCCCAATGTCCCTCCAAGTCTTGGAACAGAACCTAGAGACTACCATAATAAGGAACTCAGGAGCGGATGGACGCATTCTGATGATCACCGCAGGAGAATCTACCCCAGAGTCGACGTCAAGTAGTGGTACGTTTTCAAAGTAGTATTTACTTTTAAAATTAATTTATATTCATATAAGATTAAAATTTGGGGATGACACTTAAAAGTAACTATAACAACTCACATGAAATAGGTCGTAATATTCAAGAGAACTAAAGGATCCGTTAGAGAAGCTATTATGGCTCACCGTATACCTCAGGGTGGTGCGCAACTAAGATGTTGCAGACTTAGAGTGAGTGACTCCGCTTAGGTCCCCTATCCTTAATTGGTTGAGGATTTGAGGTAGAGATACTCAGTCGACTGCCTAGCTCATCTTAAAAATTCACAGCTGGTATATGACGGGTGATGGTAGTGGTAACATGGGGGATTTTGGTATAAAAGTATCCCTTTAGTTAATAAAGCACTTTTGTTCGTATATATGCGCACATAGCGGTACTATACGTAGGAGTGTTAACTTCACATATAAAACAGGAAACACGAGAACAGTTACAAGGAGTACATTGTTGAACATACTAGGAGTACAGTACCAAGCATACCAGGGATACATCGTCGTTTATCAGACGTTTCTTTCATTTGACCAAAACTTTGTTCGGTATAGAGTTCGTTGTTTTTCTTTCGTCATGAGTTGGCATGGTCCTCACCATACTGAGTTCATATGTTTCTATCGCCTCGATCGGCAAGTTCTCGAACTTTCGTCATTCGTATCGAAGTTCCGACCTAAACCTAAACTTTATCTTTCGCATTCTAAACCCCCGAAGTACTCGTGCGAAGAGTACTTTGTCCTCCGAAGCCTTATCGTCAGACATCCGTAGACCGTCACAAAATACCACTCGTCTAGCAGACCAAGTTCGAGCATAGAGGCTATGGACGAATACAGCCTGCCTATTAATTTTGAATGTATACGCAAGGGTGGTATATGAGTGTGATTACGCAGATCTAGTATGTGTGTTTCCTCCCTATCTCCTGTTTCCCCATTGGGTTGTTGACCTGGGGCAGAGTCGCACATCTGACAGTCATACTAATCTTAATCATATACGGCTTGTATACGTGAGATAAAGATAGATGGACCAAGTATGAATCCTATCAAGAACACCAGGGCAAAGTTGCCAGTTCTATGAATGAGTATTCTACAAAGCAGATAAGCTCAACCCTAGTAGTAATGTTAAAAGAGCGAATTTCGGGACGAAATTCATTCTAATGGGGGGATGATGTGACAACCCAAAAATTTCCATCCGGTAAAACCATCCACTACAATTGAAGTCAAATCTGTATCTACTAACTTTCAAACTTTTGGGATAAGTTTGAGTGTTTTAAGGTTAGTGCTCCAGAGGATATCAGGAGAGAGGATACACTAGGGTTTAGTACGTAACAATAAGTGTCCAAAACTTCTAGAGTTTGGAATATTACAGTCCAAAAATGGTATTCGGACCGAAAACCCTCAAGGCTATATAAGGAAAACTTAGCCATTTGGAATTCATTTCTTACATTTCCATCTAGAGAAAAGTCGATTTCTCTCTCAAGGATCTTCACCCGATCACCCCCAACTGTAAGTACTTCAACCTAGAGTGTATTTAAGTGTGTTATATGCTATAATAACATGAAAAATCAAGCCAAAACACCAAGGAAATGGTGTTCACGGCCCAAGTTCTTCTTGAACCGTGAAAACTAATTTGGAGGGCCAAAGTGTGCCCAATGTCCCTCCAAGTCTTGGAACAGAACCTAGAGACTACCATGACTTGTTTAGACCTCAAAATCATTAAGAAACAAAGGCTAGAAGTGAGTTCACGGACAAGTAAGTTCTTGGACCGTGAACTCCATTTTTGGGTGCCAAAATGCCCTAAATGCCTTCCTAAAGCCAAGAGACTAGCGTACCACTTTACCTTGATGTGTCTAGGACCCAAAACAATCAAAATACCAACACCCATAGGTGTTTACGGCCGCAAACAGATGACCAAATGGTCCATGGGCCGTAAATTCAAGTTAGGGGTGTTTTGATGCCACAAACACTTCCTAAGGCTTAGGCTTGAATTTAGGATACTTCCTTAAGACCTTTAGGATCCTCATAAACATAAATGGCCAAGAGTTTATGGCAGTAAACTCATTAGGGCTGTGAACTCCTTAAAAACTCCAAAGAAAGTGGTTTTTCTTCATCCTAGGATAGAGCTAAGGTCCCTAAATCATTCCCTAGCCTTTAACCTAGCATTCACACATGAGTAGCCATGAGTTTACGGCCGTAAACTCGCTTCGACCATAAACCCATGGTATTAAACTCATGTGTGTGCCGTATACCATCCTATGTTGAATCACATGTGATTCCAACACTTGGTCAAGGTGTTTCCTAGTCCCGGAAGGTGTTTCCTTTCATATAGATGTTATAAACACTATATTCATGTCAATATGTGTCCTTATATGTCATTTAGGACTTATTGTGTCTCGGGACTTCATTCGTGGAACTTCTCATCCATACGAGCATACCCGTTTGAATCACCCACATCAGGTGAGTTCATACCCCGTAATGAATCTTTTAACTATTTTAACTGTTTTAAGGGGGGGAATACAAGTTGAACACAATGATAATTGTGTAAATGTTTGTTATAAACAGCTTTCAAAATGTTACTTATGTTATTTATAAGTTGTCAATACATTCCAAAACTCTTTTAAAGGTTATGTTACTTTATAGTTATACAAAACTCCGTTTTTAAAGTATAAGCATAACTTAGTAAATAAATGAGTCTTTTTAGTGACAGTACAGTTAGAACATTAGTAAACTATTATAGGAATAGTTTAGGAGAATGCTATTCATTACTTCTAGTACAATGAAGCACCCAAAGAGTCAGTTCAGTTCACGAGTCTATACAAATACAATACGCTTACGTGAATACTTTTACATAGATACACTTACATGGAATACATTTACATAAGTACAATGACAATACACGATAACATAACAGAACATAATAAGGTTCTATAGCATGGAACAAGTTCAGGATCTAACTATACCAATGAATCACTTCTGCATTAGTGATAGTTATATTGGGTATACATGATCATAGTAATGTGGATGTTCGCGGCTTGCACTCATGCAGGGGTCGCGTGAAGTTCCTAGAATCTCTTGATAAGGGAGAGGCTAGCATAGGATCTAGCCATCGCATTATGCCTTAACCCTCAATTAAGGCAAAATGGTACTAAAAGTAGTCACTTATAACAAATACTACAATACTTACACTGTCAATACGACAATTACAGAAGGATATAAAATTCCATTTCAATATTATTAATACCTTTCCCATGTGTCATATTCACATAATCAATGAGGTAGATTAGATTAAATTAATAATAGTTGTACAATCGGTTCTTGGTAAAAGGCTACTTTCAAAACAGTCGAGTCTTAGTAGAAGGCTACTTTCAAAATAGTCGAGTCTTGGTAGAAGGCTACTTTCAAAACAGTCGAGTCTTGGTAGAAGGCTACTTTCAAAATAGTCAAGTCTTGGTAGAAGGATACGTTTAAAGGTTAGGATCATAATGCTAACGTTATGATTCCTTAATGTATACGTTATAGGATACATATATGCTAGTAGATTCCGACAGATAATAGGATGTGTGCTCTTCGCTGCAAGTCTTGTTCCCGTTGGATGTGGGCTTACACCGAGGTCACCCAATCTATTATCTACCCAAATCTATATATATCTATGCTCAGTATACATTAAGTCATCATAAGGGTACCAGGTATGGATCAGGTCATAGAACACAGAGTCAACGCACAGTTATTCTAGTACAAAACTTACTTTTCAAAGTCAATGCTTTTGGTATACAAAACCAGCGATTTCCCAGTTAAGGGTTTAATCCATTTTATTAAGCCAATACAGTTTTAAAGACTTTAGGTGAGTTAACTCTATAACATCTTAGTTTATACACCATGGTTATATATAAAACTAATATCCAATAGATAGCTAAATGTGTGTTTTCCCCCGACGTCCTGTTCCCATTGGATGTGGGCTTAGGGCAGATTTCCCCAATTAACTATCTACCCAATATCAGATTATATATAGCAGTATAAACGAAGCTATTATAAAAGTAACCACCGTAGTCATTATTTTACTATAAGAAATATAGGTTTTCTTAAAAGAACTCTCCATTTGATATAAAGGAACCATTACAAATAACTCCATGAGTAACAAGTGAATACACCAAGGTTATTTATGAAAACGATCTAACAACCAATGGAATGTGTGCTACCCGCCTTACTTGTTGTTCCCCATTCGGTTGTGAGTTTAGGGCAGATGCACACAATCGATTGTTTATTTACTCTAAGTATATATAACTTGTACCCACTTAGTACGCATAGAAATGCTTGTAGTGTCATTTTACTTAACTTTCATTCAAGTAAGAAATATAGGACTTTCTAGAGGAACAAGAAAACTTTTCAAAACAGAACTTATAGCTTACATCACTTTTACATATACATTTGTAACTATATTTTACAGCGTACAATACTTTTACATATACATTTTCAACAACACTTTACAGCTTACTCACATCACTAAAATCTTATGAACTCACCAGCTTAATTGCTGACCAACTCTTTCAAATAACTTGTATTCTCAGGAGGCTGTTAGACAGCTACTCGTGCTGGGAATTTAGAAGATGGAGCATTATAGCTTCAAGTCTTGTTTTCGTTATTTGTTTATGACTTCTATGCTTTGTGAACACATACATTGTAAACACTTTCTTTCTTAGTGAAATAGTTGTTCATTACTTGCTTGCCATATACATATCTCGTGATACTAAACATGACGTCCTCCACCCCCGAACGTTTCCGCCGTTCCGGTTTTGGGGCGTGACAGATTGGTATCAGAGCATTGTTTATAGTGAACTAAGTATATCAACCGATAAAAGATATATGTCTATAAATACAATGGGGCTTTAGTGCTCTGGATAGTGATATATTTTAGAGTATAACTTCAAGTTATAAACATATACCTACTTGCTCATACATGTACATAATAGAACTAGGGTCACGAGGAGAACATAACTAAAAGTATTTAAAGGTTGGCCACTGTCGTCAACCCGAACAGTTATGTAATTATAGCTAGGGTCAATATAGCCTGATCAACTATATTCATTCGAGATGTGACCAACATGTGTTTGGGAATGATGTGGTGTTGCAACAGGGTTAAAACTTACCAGAACACCAGTCAAGAGAACTTAGAATAAGTACAGTTAGAGTTAGAGTACTATGGGAGTATTCTATGATACGATAATGCGATAACAAGTTTAGGACATACCAAGTACATTTCGTTAGAATACTATAGGAGTATTTTGGTCCAGATAAATAACTTATGTGAGAATTTAAAAGACCCTTACGGATAAGTCTATAATCTTGCAAGGTATATTCCCAAAGTGTTATATATAATCGGGATTTTATAGACATAGAATTTATGGCCTACACTTCGCTATCCATTCCTCTTAAGGGTGTCGTGTTGTGGTGGGAACAATTATTTGAAAGTCTATCTAATCCCCCATTATATACAAACTGGTGTACCTTGTACAATTATAGGAGGATTCCGTAAGGATCACCCCATAAAGTTACCTTAAAGCTCATAGGTTCTTTAGTCACTTTCATTCCCGCACGACAAGCCCAGACAAGCATAACCACTTCCTCAGAGTATACAACAGAAGAATTCAGGAGGAACAAGGACAAGTTCATGAGAAGTTTTCAAGGAAAGATCAACCGAAGTAGCCAAAACGTCTTACGCGTCACACTAATAAAAACTAACTAGGTTAAATTATCGAGCGAGTGGAAACACTACTCACATTACATGTGTTAGAATTATTTCTTACATGCAGCTGGTAACAGTTATTCAGGAAACAGATATTCATTTGAGGATAGTTATTTCAAATTCATAGAGTTTATTTGGTATAGACTCATTTATGAATTGTTTCTAGAACCCTGTGTAAGTCAGGACCCGATACATCCAGAACTAGGACAACCTTGTCATTTTAGGTTTCGGCTTGTGTCCATTGCTATAGACTTATTCCATCTCATCTTTGTTTTCTTTTAGCAAAGATGCCTCCTCGCAAATCACCCAGACACATTACTCCGATAACTCCAATACCGCCTTCTCCACAAATCGATGCAGCAACTCTGAACGCTGCAGTGGCTGCAGCTGTGGCAATAGCCATGGCCGAATATCACCTCACCAGTACAGGTGGAGGTGAAGTGCCTACCGATCCTACTCAAGGTGAGGTCCCTGTGCACCCGAGAGATTTCTCTTACAAGGACTTCACTAGATGCCAACCATTGTCCTTTAATGGGACTGAAGCAGTCATTTCTCTCATGGAATGGTTCGAGAAAACCGAGTCGGTTTTCGAAATCTGTTTATGCCCAGAAGAAAGCAAAGTGAAGTTTGCTGCCTGTACCTTCCCTGGCAAGGCCCTAACATGGTGGAATAGCCATGTCCAGTCACTGACCCTATCAGTGGAAAAATCAATAGGTTGGGAAAACCTAAAAGAGTTAATGTGGGAAGAATATTGCCCGTTAGGCAAGATTCAAAAACTGGAACAAGAGATGTAGGATCTCACTATGGTCGGCTCAGACGTAGTGACCTACACGGACCGGTTCAGCAAACTAGCAGCTCTATGCCCCGGGATGATTACCTCGGAGAAGAAGAAGATAGAGAGATACATTTGGGGTCTGACTGCTCCGACCCAAGGAAATGCGTTATCTTCTAACCCAGCCACGTTCGACAGTGCTAAATGCTTGGCTCAGTGACTCATCAATCATGGAGTCCGCCACAACGTAAAAGTCCCTATTCCCGAGTCATCGAGGAAGAGGACTATAATCAGAAGTCGGGGAACAAGAGGAAAAAGTAGCGAACAACACAAGACACCCCGCAAGAGCAACAAGCGAGTACCATGTACGCCGCAACGACGCCTACTGCTTCAGCACCTGCCAGTCGATATGCTGGAAACCTCCCAAGGTGGGGAAAGTGCAACTTTCACCACACCGGAGTATGCCGGGAAATGCAGTGTCTGAACTGCCACAGAAAGGGACACACAGTCCGTTTCTGCAGGGCACCGGCTCAACCGATCTCCCAAGTCCTCAGAACTAAAGAAAACCTAGCCTGTTACGGTTGTGGTGAGACTGGACACCGTCAGAGGGACTGCCCGATAATAAGGAACTCAGGAGCGGATGGACGCATTCTGATGATCACCGCAGGAGAATCTACCCCAGAGTCGACGTCAAGTAGTGGTACGTTTTCAAAATAGTATTTACTTTTAAAATTAATTTATATTCATATAAGATTAAAATTTGGGGATGACACTTAAAAGTAACTATAACAACTCACATGAAATAGGTCGTAATATTCAAGAGAACTAAAGGATCCGTTAGAGAAGCTATTATGGCTCACCGTATACCTCAGGGTGGTGCGCAACTAAGATGTTGCAGACTTAGAGTGAGTGACTCCGCTTAGGTCCCCTATCCTTAATTGGTTGAGGATTTGAGGTAGAGATACTCAGTCGACTGCCTAGCTCATCTTAAAAATTCACAGCTGGTATATGACGGGTGATGGTAGTGGTAGCATGGGGGATTTTGGTATAAAAGTATCCCTTTAGTTAATAAAGCACTTTTGTTCGTATATATGCGCACATAGCGGTACTATACGTAGGAGTGTTAACTTCACATATAAAACAGGAAACACGAGAACAGTTACAAGGAGTACATTGTTGAACATACTAGGAGTACAGTACCAAGCATACCAGGGATACATCGTCGTTTATCAGACGTTTCTTTCATTTGACCAAAACTTTGTTCGGTATAGAGTTCGTTGTTTTTCTTTCGTCATGAGTTGGCATGGTCCTCACCATACTGAGTTCATATGTTTCTATCGCCTCGATCGGCAAGTTCTCGAACTTTCGTCATTCGTATCGAAGTTCCGACCTAAACCTAAACTTTATCTTTCGCATTCTAAACCCCCGAAGTACTCGTGCGAAGAGTACTTTGTCCTCCGAAGCCTTATCGTCAGACATCCGTAGACCGTCACAAAATACCACTCGTCTAGCAGACCAAGTTCGAGCATAGAGGCTATGGACGAATACAGCCTGCCTATTAATTTTGAATGTATACGCAAGGGTGGTATATGAGTGTGATTACGCAGATCTAGTATGTGTGTTTCCTCCCTATCTCCTGTTTCCCCATTGGGTTGTTGACCTGGGGCAGAGTCGCACATCTGACAGTCATACTAATCTTAATCATATACGGCTTGTATACGTGAGATAAAGATAGATGGACCAAGTATGAATCCTATCAAGAACACCAGGGCAAAGTTGCCAGTTCTATGAATGAGTATTCTACAAAGCAGATAAGCTCAACCCTAGTAGTAATGTTAAAAGAGCGAATTTCGGGACGAAATTCATTCTAATGGGGGGATGATGTGACAACCCAAAAATTTCCATCCGGTAAAACCATCCACTACAATTGAAGTCAAATCTGTATCTACTAACTTTCAAACTTTTGGGATAAGTTTGAGTGTTTTAAGGTTAGTGCTCCAGAGGATATCAGGAGAGAGGATACACTAGGGTTTAGTACGTAACAATAAGTGTCCAAAACTTCTAGAGTTTGGAATATTACAGTCCAAAAATGGTATTCGGACCGAAAACCCTCAAGGCTATATAAGGAAAACTTAGCCATTTGGAATTCATTTCTTACATTTCCATCTAGAGAAAAGTCGATTTCTCTCTCAAGGATCTTCACCCGATCACCCCCAACTGTAAGTACTTCAACCTAGAGTGTATTTAAGTGTGTTATATGCTATAATAACATGAAAAATCAAGCCAAAACACCAAGGAAATGGTGTTCACGGCCCAAGTTCTTCTTGAACCGTGAAAACTAATTTGGAGGGCCAAAGTGTGCCCAATGTCCCTCCAAGTCTTGGAACAGAACCTAGAGACTACCATGACTTGTTTAGACCTCAAAATCATTAAGAAACAAAGGCTAGAAGTGAGTTCACGGACAAGTAAGTTCTTGGACCGTGAACTCCATTTTTGGGTGCCAAAATGCCCTAAATGCCTTCCTAAAGCCAAGAGACTAGCGTAGCACTTTACCTTGATGTGTCTAGGACCCAAAACAATCAAAATACCAACACCCATAGGTGTTTACAGCCACAAACACATGACCAAATGGTCCATGGGCCGTAAACTCAAGTTAGGGGTGTTTTGATGCCACAAACACTTCCTAAGGCTTAGGCTTGAATTTAGGATACTTCCTTAAGACCTTTAGGACCCTCATAAACATAAATGGCCATGAGTTTATGGCAGTAAACTCATTAGGGCCGTGAACTCCTTAAAAACTCCAAAGAAAGTGGTTTTTCTTCATCCTAGGATAGAGCTAAGGTCCCTAAATCATTCCCTAGCCTTCAACCTAGCATTCACACATGAGTAGCCATGAGTTTACGGCCATAAACTCCCATGGACCATAAACCCATGGTATTAAACTCATGTGTGTGCCTTATACCTTCCTATGTTGAATCACATGTGATTCCAACACTTGGTCAAGGTGTTTCCTAGTCCTGGAAGGTGTTTCCTTTCATATAGATGTTATAAACACTATATTCATGTCAATATGTGTCCTTATATGTCATTTAGGACTTATTGTGTCTCGGGACTTCATTCGTGGAACTTCTCATCCGTACGAGCATACCCGTTTGAATCACCCACATCAGGTGAGTTCATACCCCGTAATGAATCTTTTAACTATTTTAACTGTTTTAAGGGGGGGAATACAAGTTGAACACAATGATAATCGTGTAAATGTTTGTTATAAACATCTTTCAAAATGTTACTTATGTTATTTATAAGTTGTCAATACATTCCAAAACTCTTTTAAAGGTTATGTCACTTTATAGTTATACAAAACTCCGTTTTTAAAGTATAAGCATAACTTAGTAAACAAATGAGTCTTTTTAGTGACAGTACAGTTAGAACATTAGTAAACTATTATAGGAATAGTTTAGGAGAATGCTATTCATTACTTCTAGTACAATGAAGCACCCAAAGAGTCAGTTCAGTTCACGAGTCTATACAAATACAATACGCTTACGTGAATACTTTTACATAGATACACTTACATGGAATACATTTACATAAGTACAATAACAATACACGATAACATAACAGAACATAATAAGCTGCTATAGCATGGAACAAGTTCAGGATCTAACTATACCAATGAATCACTTCTTCATTAGTGATAGTTATATTGGGTATACATGATCATAGTAATGTGGATGTTTGCGGCTTGAACTCATTCAGGGGTCGCGTGAAGTTCCTGGAATCTCTTGATAAGGGAGCGTCTAGCATAGGATCTAGCCATCACATTATGCCTTAACCCTCAATTAAGGCAAAATAGTACTAAAAGTAGCCACTTATTACAAATACTACGATACTTACACTGTCAATACGACAATTACAGAAGGATATAAAATTCCAGATTCAATATTATTAATACCTTTCCCATGTGTAATATTCACATAATCGATGAGGTAGATTAGATTAAATTAATAATAGTTGTACAGTCGGGTCTTGGTAAAAGGCTACTTTCAAAACAGTCGAGTCTTGGTAGAAGGCTACTTTCAAAACAGTCGAGTCTTGGTAGAAGGCTACTTTCAAAACAGTCAAGTCTTGGTAGAAGGCTACGTTTAAAGGTTAGGATCATAATGCTAACGTTATGATTCCTTAATGTATACGCTATAGGATACATATATGCCAGTAGAATCCGACAGCTAATAGGATGTGTGCTCTTCGCTGTAAGTCCTGTTGCCGTTTGATGTGGGCTTACACCGAGGTCACCCAATCTATTATCTACCCAAATCTATATATATCTATGCTCAGTATACATTAATTCATCATAAGGGTACCAGGTATGGATCAGGTCATAGAACATAGAGTCAACGCACAGTTATTCTAGTACAAAACTTACTTTTCAAAGTTAGTACTTTTGGTATACAAAACCAGCGATTTCCCAGTTAAGGGCTTAATCCATTTTATTAAGCCAATACAGTTTTAAAGACTTTAGGTGAGTTAACTCTATAACATCTTAGTTTATACACCATGGTTATATATAAAACTAATATCCAATAGATAGCTAAATGTGTGTTTTCCCCCGACGTCGTGTTCCCGTTGGATGTGGGCTTAGGGCAGATTCCCCCAATTAACTATCTACCCGATATCAGATTATATATAGCAGTATAAACGAAGCTATTATAAAAGTAACCACCGTAGTCATTATTTTACTATAAGAAATATAGGTTTTCTTAAAAGAACTCTCCATTTGATATAAAGGAACCATTACAAATAACTCCATGAGTAACAAGTGAATACACCAAGGTTATATATGACAACGATCTAACAACCAATGGAATGTGCGCTATCCGCCTTACTTGTTGTTCCCCGTTGGGTTGTGAGTTTAGGGCAGATGCGCACAATCGATTGTTTATTTACTCTAAGTATATATAACTTGTACACACTTAGTACACATAGAAATGCTTTTAGTGTCATTTTACTTAACTTTCATTCAAGTAGGAAATATAGGATTTTATAGAGGAACAGGCAAACTTTTCAAAACAGAACTTACAGCTTACATCACTTTTACATATACATTTGTAACCACATTTTACAGCGTACAATACTTTTACATATACATTTTCAACAACACTTTACAGCTTACTCACAACATTAAAATCTTATGAACTCACCAGCTTAATTGCTGACCAACTCTTTCAAATAACTTGTATTCTCAGGAGGCTATTAGACAAGTACTCGTGCTGGGAATTTAGAAGATGGAGCATTACAGCTTCAAGTCTTGTTTTTGTTATTTGTTTATGACTTCTATGCTTTGTGAACACATACATTGTAAACACTTTCTTTCTTAATGAAATGGTTGTTCATTACTTGCTTACCATATACATATCTCATGATACTAAACATGACGTCCTCCACCCCCGAACGTTTCCGCCGTTCCGGTTTTGGGGTGTGACATGATCCATGAGGTACCTCAAACTCTTGTGATCCATGTAAATGGTACAACAGACCCCATAAAGGTAATGTCTCCAAATCTTGAGGGCAAACACCACTGCCCCCAACTCTAAATAATGTGTAGGATAATTAGCCTCGTGAGGCTTCAACTGTCTTGAGGCGTAAGCTATCACACGTCCTTGTTGCATCAGCATTGCTCCCATACCTGTAATTGAAGCATCACAATAGACTACAAAATCCTCTACTCCCTCTGGCAGGGCAAGAATTGGTTCCTCACACAATCTCTGTCTAAGGGTCTCGAATGCTGCCTGCTGCTCAGGCCCCCAACGAAACACCACTGACTTCCTAGTCAGTTGGGTAACCGGTACAGCTATCTTGGAGAAATCCTGGATGAATCTCTTGTAGTACCCTGCCAAACCTAGGAAGCTTCGAATCTCAGATGGAGACTTCGGGACCCCCCACTGCATCACGGCCTCTATCTTGGCCGGATCTACTAGAATACCCTTCTGGTTGACGAGGTGACCAAGGAATTGCACCTCGCACAACCAGAACTCGCACTCGGAGAACTTCGCAAAAAGTCTCTCCCTCCTTAAAGTCTCTAGCACCTCCCTCAGGTGCTCCTCGTGCAGCTCCTGGGTCTTGGAATAAACCAAGATATCATCAATGAACACTATCACAGACCGATCCATCATCGGTCTGCACACGCGGTTCATGAGGTCCATGAACGCGGCTGGAGTGTTGGTGAGCCCGAACGGCATCACTGCAAACTCATAATGACCATAACAGGTCCTGAAAGTAGTCTTCTACACATCCTCATCTCTGACTCGCATCTGATGATACCCAGAGCGTAAATCGATCTTGTAAAATCAAGACGCACCATCCAGCTGATCAAATAAATCATCTATCCTTGGGAGTGGGTAACGGTTCTTCACCATTACCTTATTCAACTCCCAGTAATCTATACACATGCGGTGCGACCTGTCCTTCTTCTTTACAAACAAAATCGGTGCTCCCCAGGGCGAACTGCTTAACCTGATAAAACCCTTGTCTAGCAGCTCTTGCAGCTGCGTAGACAACTCCTGCATCTCTGGGGGAGCCAACCGATACGGTGCCTTGGCTATCGGAGCCGCAGCAGGGATCAGGTCAATCCTGAACTCGACCTGCCTCTCGGGAGGTATTCCAAGCACTACCGGAACATCTTCAACTGACATCTTGCCCTTCTCCTGGGCATCTACAACATAGGCAATATAACTAACGCAACCCTATTGGAGGTAGCACCTCGCTCTCGCTGTTGAACACAGAACTGGTCCGCGCTGTGGCTTCTCGCCCTGAATCACTAACTCTCCCCCACTAGAAGTGTGAACCCTCACCAACTGCAACTTACAATCTATCACCGCCCCATTGGGGCTCAGCCAATCCATGCCTACTATAACCTTATTCCCTCACAGGGGAATAGGGACCAAGTCCACCGGAAACTGCTCATCGAATAATTAAAGAGAACATCCTCTATGTACCCTTGCAACCCTAACGGTCCTATCAACTGCTATCTCAACCTCAAGTGGATAGTGTAGCTCCCCTGTAGCTCTTCTAAACCTCTTGCTAAGCGCAAGAGAGACGAATGATCGGGTAGCCCCCGAATAAAACAATACTATAGCGGAAATGCCGTTCACTAAGAACGACCCTATACAAAACATATAACCATAAGAAACAAATAAATGACAAGCATAGTGATAAGGGAGAAATACATACTCGTCACCACATTAGGAGTCGCTCGCGCCTCCTCTGCCGTCAGCTGAAAAGCCCTACTCGTCGCCACCGACGTCTCAACTCGGCCCTGACGGCCATCCGTAATCCTCAAAGTAGCAGGAGCAGGTGCTGACACCTTCCCCACAACAGCTAAACTCGGACACTAGGACTTTTTATGTCCCCTCGGATTGCACTGGAAGCAAATCAGATCTGATGCAGCAACGGCGGTAGTAGTGACTGTACAATCTCTGATCATATGCCTAGTCCAGCCACACTTGTAGCAGCCGTCACTCCCTGCCTTGCACGCCCCATCGTGCAATCTCCCACACTTGCCACACCGACCGCGGCTCTGCTGACTCCTAGCTCTGTGATCTGAACCCTTGGGCTTTTTGCCCGAACTCCCTGAACCTGGAGCCGCCTCCGGCTTCCTCTTTCTCTCCATCTCAAGGTCAATCTCTCTCTCTCTCTCTCTCTCGCCCTAGCAATCATGTCATCCAACTTTTTACAGCTGGACCGACTCACGAACTAGCGGATATCACTCCGCGGCATCTCATGATAACGAGCCTTCTTCATTTCCTCATCAGCCGCATACTGAGGAACAAGAAGAGCCCTCTCCCTGAACTTGGCAGTAATCTCCGCCACTGTCTCTGTAGTCTGGGTAAGATCCTGAAACTCTTTGGCCAACTACTGCACCTTAATGACCGTTGCGAACTCAGCTCTGAACCTGGTAGTAAAATCAACCCAGGTCATAGCATCCAAAGTTGTGTCATCCCCAATGGCATGTCCGACCTCCTCCCACCAACCCCATGCCCTGTCCTTCAGAAGACAGGACGCCAATCTGACTTTGTCCACCTCGGGACATCTGCTTTTGCGGAAAGCGTTGGTCACATCCGCCAACCATCTAGTACTTGCTATGGGGTCCCGCGCCCCGTGGTAATCTGGAGCTCCACATGCACGGAACTCCCTGAAAGTAAGCGTGCACGACCCCATCATGGCCGCTACCTCAACACGGAAAGTGCTCAACCTCTCGTCCATCAACTCTAAGATACCCTCCTTGATCGAACCGAAGATCACAGGAGTCTGCTCAAGTATGGTGCGAGTAATCTCTGAAGAGAGAAACTCCTTAGTTTGCTCATCCAACTGCCCGACCTCCGGGCCTGATCCTAATCCCCCTCCTGCATCACAACTGTCGGCTATTGGCCTAGGGCATAATACCACCATTGTGAAAACACATCATAATAAACTTCAGGAACATAGATATATCTCGAGGGATCACTACTATCACAAGTTTCCTTGTCTCATCTCAGCTTTCCTTGATTCGAGTACGGATCCTCTGCTTTCAGTAGTACGGGCCCATACTACCTTCCACGTTTATCCGTACTTTCCTCAAGTATTGCCTTGACTCCACCAAGTCAATACTACTACTACTAATCTCTGCTACTCCCATCCTAGGCTAGCCCTAAGGAAATCTCTAACTCTACCCAATCCAGTCCTCAGCTGATGAAGGCCCCCTTGTAATGCCAATTAGCCATCACCTGAATACCATCACATGTGGTGAGGCTTAGATAATCCTTCGAGTAAAAGGCCCGTCCCTACAATGGTTAGACTCATACAAGAGCTGCGCAGTAGGGACAAGTCTAGCCCTCTAAGATTATTCAATCCTGTTCGCATATGACGTGACGTATTCACCTAATGGCTAAATCCATCACCCAGAGCCCCACAAATCACAAAGCAAGCAGCATTCAGACATAGGAAACTACTCAGGCATCTATCCTCATAACAAGGAACTGTACTGGCATACAATGCTAAGCTCACACTATCAGGCATAACCTAAACAGGCTATCCTACTGCTGTCCACTCAAAACTAGCATGCAATTCTCATAAAGCTGAACACATATAGCAGACACATAAGGCATCCTCCTAGATCCTTAGTCCCATTCTAGCATGCTGTTCTACTGAAACTGAAACTGATAAGCATAGCATAAACTTGTATGGGTAATTTGGGAGTACTTACTTGAGCTCGGCTGATCGCATGCACCACACCCTTTTCCTTTTCTCAAAACTCTTTCTCTTTTTAGGTTTTCTTTATCAAAAATCTTTTTGAAAACACTTTTGAAAATCCTTCTACCATTTCCTCAGTTTGAGTCCAGTCACACCCGAGAGTGTGCCTGAATCTCTCAAACCAAGGCTCTGATACCAACTTGAAACATCCCAAAAATACGACCCAAATTTTTTTGTTTTTAGATAATAATAAAAGTCATAACACTGAATGTCATATAATAAAAACCATACGTCGGGTATCTCAAAAGACCTAATAAAAGTGTCGTATCAAAAACTGTATCAAATCATGTCTAAATATATGAAAAAAACTCCCAGGAATAAAGCTGAAGCTGTGGTGTGTGCGATGCCATCATCTCAAGCTCTTCCCTTTACTTGCGGAAGTACCTAAAACCAAAACTGAAACTGTAAGCACAAAGCTTAGTGAGCTCCCCCAAACTACCACATACCATACAAACAAATAAACAACTACTGGGCCCCGCCCACTGCATCGGACTGAAGCCCGGAAACTGCATCGGACCGAAGTTCGGAACTAACCAGGGCCCTGCCCTCTGCATCGGACCGAAGTCTGGAACTAATTGCCTCGGACCAAAGTCCGGAACTAATTGCATCGGACCGAAGCCCGGAACTGACTGCACCGGACCGAAGTTCGGAACTACTGAACATAGCATAGCATACACATATCAACTAGCATAACAACATAGGCTGCATACTGAGTCGGGCCGTACCCGAAACACATCATACACAAAACCTGTCTGAGCCACGAAGGCATCAAACATTCTAACTACTGCATCGGACCAAGGTCCGGAAACTACTACTAATTAAACGGGTCGGCATTGTGGCCTTAGACCCGTTCCTACTGGAAGAAAACTCACCTTGTAGCCTAGCTGCTGAAAGAACTGCTCCGGAATCTGTCTGTTGCGGCTCCGCTTTCACCCCGGCTACAATTTCCATAAGTACCCTCAATCAAATACTGATAATAATACTGAGAGTAAAATGACTATCTTAACCCTAGTCAAAGTCAACCTATTGGTCAAAGTCAACATTCAGTTGACCTAACTCGTCGAGTTGCGTCACTAACTCGTCGATTCCTTACTCTCACTTTCTTGCTTCTGCTCGCTACTACTCATCGAGCATGGCATAGACTTGACGAGTTCCTCTTCGATACTAACACTCAGTCAATCTGCATCCAACTCGCCGAGTTGTATGATCAACTCGTCGAGTTCTCCTTTAATACATGAACACTCTGACTGTGACTCGTCGAGTTGTATGAACAACTCGTCGAGTCTGCTCTTGAGGCATGAAGATTGCCTTGGACTCGCCGAGTCAGGGCATTGACTCGCCGAGTCCTTCCATGAATGAGTCTAACCTCCAGCTCACTGAGTCCATCTCTTACTCACTGGTTCCACTCGGAATAACTCGAAAAGGGGAAAACAGGGGACTCGCGGCTCGACACGTCGAGTCTGAAGAACGACTCGCCGAGTCGTATACATGCAATCACTATATACTTGATTCTGCTTGAATCCAATTCGTTCCATTCGTATATCTGGGTTCTAAGGGCTTGTTTAACATGTAAAGTTTCCAACTTTATGTGTAAATAAACACCAAATGAAGGTTTTAAGGCTCAAAACACACTATAAGAGTAGATATAGGGCTTTCATGCAATATGGCTCCATAAAGGTATTAGATCTAGGCTTCTGGAACTCAAACATAGCTAGATCCGAAGGCTATTCATCTCAATGTCTCCTCTATGCTACTACCAAGCCAAGAAATGGTTTAATAATGGCTTTAATGGTGTTCCAATGAGGATTAAAGCATAGAAACAGAAAAGGGTCGGGTTATACCTTACTATACTCTGAAAAGCCACAAAGATCTTGGATCTCCTTCTTCTCCTCTTGATCTACCTTTACTTCTTCTCTCAAGATCTTCAAAGAATCACACCAAATCACACAAAATGCTAAGAGAGTTCTAGGGTTTCGAGAAGGATGCTCTGGGGGAAATGGGGGCTGACTTGGGGTCCCAAAAAGTTGATTAAATTGGGTGCAAACCCTTGAAATTAGGGTTTCATCCAGACCGGCGGACTCGCCGAGTCCAGAATATGGACTCGCCGAGTCGCCAACTTAAACGTGCTCAAAATCCCGACTCTACTCGACGAGTCTGGCTACTGACTCGTCGAGTTCCTCTTGAAAACTTGAAAAATAATTATCTAAATAACATACCAGAATTTGGGGTGTTACAGGTATGTGGTAGTTTGGGGGAGCTCACTAAGCTTCGTGCTTACAGTTTTCAGTTTTGGTTTCTGGTACTTAGTTTTTAAAAGAGGATCTCAGGAAGATTGCAGTGCACACACCATTTGTTCAGCCTGGGATGTTTATACTCTGATATATTTGATAGTTCTTAAGATATTTTGAGATACATTCTTTATGATTCTTATATGATGTTTGATGAATATGGTTTTATTACTAGTTTAAAACGAAATTTTCAGACTGTATTTTTGGGGTGTTTCATATACCTATAAAAATTTCCCACATAAATAAATATTAAATATGTTTAATGGTTAATAATGTATTTAAGTTGTCGATTTGCAATTTTGTTAAATGTAAACAACCTTGGAACATAAGATATTTCCTTTTTTATACACTTATCACTATAGCATTGATAAACCACACTTTCATCACCACTTTCTGGACCGCTGAACACATTCCTTGCATCAACTTTCTTTCCACGGTTTGCACATGCATCGTAGTACCAATCAATATCTTGTTGAATCCCATAATTGGTCCCAACAATGATGAATCTCCCAACCTAAAAAAAATATAGAATACAAAAAGATAATTAAAATCAATACAATTATAATATTCGTCAATTAGAAAATAAATGCTATTAAGATGACTAAATTTTTCACATACCTCTTGTGGTTCTAGCAAATCGAAAACATTTTTAGCATTATGACTGATCAAAAAGTCATCATATTCAAAATATGATTGAGAGGTATCAACAGTCGAAGAATAAGAAGAAGGGTTTTGAAGTCCTTATAGACCAACCAAGCCGTGTTTTATTAAGGAGATTAATTATTAAATTAGTAAAATTATTAAAAGAAACAAAAAAAAACAATGAATTATTAAAATAGTTTGTTACCTATCTGTGAAGGTAACAATATCCGAGAGATCAACATTTATGAACATCCGAGTGTGATCAAAATGACTGTTAACGGAAGGTAGTCCTGATAAAAAAAACAAAATAAAATACTCATAAAAATGATTAATATAAAAGCATAAAATATGGTTGCTTTGTATAAAAAATACCGTTATAGACATTAATTTTTGCAAACTATAATAGAACAATCACACGACCAACTTGTTTATGAGCTTCAACATAAGAAATCAATTGGTATGCAATATCTCCAAACAATGTCACGTTAACCTACAAACCTCTGCAAAAATAATAATGGTTAAATAAATATATAATACAAAAAGAACACATGCAAAGTGTAAAGTAGTAAATATAATATAAGAAAAGTTATGGTTACTCTAAGTTTCGGATCTGTAAAGGTAGTCTATGTCTGGATTTGTTGACATCACGTGAATCAAGCTTTCCTAATGAAACAACTTCACCAATAACATCTAGAAGAAGATAATGCAATATGTCAAAATGATGTAAACTTAAAGAATTAAATATAATATACAATCAAGAAGGGGGAAAAATTACCAATTGAGTCATTAGATGTAGTGGTTGTAGAGATAATTGTTTCAAACGAAACACAAGAAAATTTGTATGTTGTTTTGGACTGAAAGTGTAGACACTCATTCACAGTTATTCTTCCATGAAAGTTTAACTTGTCCTTTACATCACTTATTTTAAAATTGTATCTGTTAGGAGAGATAGTGGGGGATCGGATGTAAACAAATTGATCTTCTTTCAGTTTCGATTCAAACCTTTGAAAATCTCTTGGATAGACACTTGCTCGGATTCTAGTACACTATTCACATAGGTTAAGAATATTATATAATGTTAAACAGTTGTATTTTAATAAACATAAATTGGTTAACAGTGATTTTGAATAATGTTATTGGAATAGTAGATTTTACCATCTCATCCATCAATATCAACTCAATTGATTTGACTATAGTGGGGTTAACATCTTAAATTGATTTCCATAGCCAGATGATAAACACTTTAGGTGTGTAATCATCATTCATATTGTCCAAGTTTTTAATCAAAGTGATGTTTCTATCTGTCATTGTCACTATAACATCAAGACACATAGAATAATAAGAAGAACAATGGAAGAAAATTACACACAGAAAATATAAACACACATAAGACTACCATTATGTCTCTGGAGTACTAATAATATAAGAACAACAACCACAAACTGAAATATAAAGTTATCTCGTTGGACTGATGAATGTGTAAAATAAGAGAAAAAGGATTAATGGTCATTCTTAATGACATAAAATTACCATTATGTCCCTAGAGTAGTAACAATAAGAAGAACAATCACAAACTAAATTAATGCAATAAAGTATATTCAAACAAAGAAAATAAAACACAAGCACACATACAAGCACAAACTCTATGTCCCTGTACAGAAAATTACCATTATGTCCCTAGACTATTAAAATAAAGCATATTCAAACAAATAAAATTAATGAAATTTAGGTTTCGAATAAGATGTTACTAAGGTCTAAGGACATATCTCAATTTTATAACTCATATATATGAATCAAAATATTCCAAGGAAAACAACATAAAATATTGAAGATCTTGTTAAGTAAATGAACAAGGTATTTTTCAGTAATTATTTCTTGTCTTTGTTGGAATCAGAAATTAGTTAGAAATGTTTAAGCTAACATAAAAAATTAAAATAAAGCATATTCAAATAAATAAAATTAATGAATTTTAGGTTTCAAATAAGATGTGAGTAAGGACATATCTCGATTTTATAACTCATATGTATGAATCAAAGTATTCCAAGGAAAACAGTATAAAATATCGAAGATCTTGATAAGTAAATGAACAGGGTATTTCTTAGTAATTATTTATTGTCTTTGTTGGAATCTGAAATTAGTCAGAAATGTTTAAGCTAACATATAAAATTAAAAATCACTCATGTTCATGAAGCATTTTGTTTATATTCAAGTGACTTATGAAGGAGTTGGTGAAAAAGGGTATCAGGGAGAAATGTTTCACGTTGGGAATGAAAAGAAAGAAACATAATCAGTTCTGGAAGAAGGGTACAATAGTCATTTATATATACTTCAAATAGTTCATTCTGCACTTAATGGGAACGAAAATTACCATTATGTCCCTATATAGAAAATTACCATTGTGTCCCTGGACTACTAAAATAATGCATATTCAAACAAAGAAAATAAATAACTGGAATATATGAAATATATCTCAAAAGAAACCATTGTATAATTCCACTTGGCAAGTAAGACCCTTTTGTACTATTGAAAACGACAACATAATTACCCGTTTAACTGATTTATTCAATGCTTTTCGGAAGGAACCAAAAGGATAGCCAACGACCTATAGCCCTAAGAGACTGATGTATAAATATGATCTGCAATTTGCAAATTGCAGAGCTAATTCTTACAGTTACATACAACTATTATATTGTATTACCAATCTTTATACTAAGCCATGATAAAAAACAACAACATTCAAGAATGATGAGTGTACCAAACAGATTATGCAAAAGTCGGAGTATCTTTAGACATACAAGTTGTTGGTCTTCTTTCCTGCGGAGTGTCGTATTTCATAAAGGAACGGTTATTCAATATGTATGAAGTTTAAATAGAACAAAATATGATTAAAATGAGTAATTAAATCAAATTAATTGCAATTGATATCATACCATATATACGAAATCGGATACCATAATAACCTGCTATTAATCGGGTATGTAACTTAAACATGTACAGTTGTATTCTTTGAATATAATGAATTGCTTTATTGAATAGAAGGTGAAGCAAAATAGGGCGTGATTTATTGAATAGAAGATGAAACAAAATAGAGACAAAATTAGTATTTAACTTTGGTAGAATTGGGTGGTTTTAAAGGGCACGTTGACATAGTAGTTTTGTTTATTAGATAACGAGATTAGTGGACATGTAATATGCATACAATATTAAGTAAACAAAAATTGATATAACTTAGTTCCTTAATTTAACGATTGAGTCCGTTTTACACGTTATGTTGCAAACTAAAAGGAATAGAATGTAACTTTATGAACATAAAAGGTAGGGATGAGCATCAGAACCGGGTACCTGCTTTTGGAACCGGAACCGCCTCAGAACTGCCGGTTTTGAAACGAGAACCGCCTTAAGCGGTTCCGATTCCGGTTCCTAAAGTTATGGAACCGCCTTAAGCGGTTCCGATTCTCGTTTTTTCGGAACCGCTACCCGCTGGGTACCCGCCGGAACCGGTTTATATATATATATATATATATATATATATATATATATATATATATATATATATATATATATATATATATATATATATATATATATATATATATATGTGTGTGTGTGTTACTTAGACCGATTTAGAATATATTGGTCCGATTTTGTCCGTCTTTGGTCCAAATTGATTTGATTTGGATCGAACTAAATTGCGGTTTCGTCGAAAAAAGTTAACAAAATTAATGCGACCGGGTTACCCGCTTCCGGAACCGGAACCGCCGGTTCCGGGACTGATTCCAAACATTTAAGAACTGCCTAGAACGGTTCCGGTTCCGGTTCTAACTTTCTAGAAACCGCCGGTTCCGGTTCCGGTTCCGGTTCTCACCAAATAAGGCGGGTACCCACCTATCCTCATCCCTCATAAAAGGGCTAAAAGGGAAATTTATGTGTTGGTTCAAATACCAAATAGAGATTAGAGGCTGTTAGACAACCCAGAAGAAGCAATACCAAATTCCGATACCGTCGGCGTCCGACTGACAGTGGACCCACATCAAGAATCAAGCGGACGTCTTCCGCCCACCTCAGCTCCTTCTCCGGCACCCACATCACTGTATCACTTACTCGAAACTAAAAATCTCAAGAACGATGTCGAATTTGTTAAAGAAAGTGTGGGAATCGGTTTCAACTCGTTCGAATTCGAATTCGAGTAGAAGTAATGCAAACTGGAACTACGCAGGTCCATCTCATGTGTGTCTATCCTCCGATCAGAATGATCAGATGAATTATTGGTCGTCGACCGGGGAATTTGATAGGATTCCTATGGATATATTTATGCAAATCTTGAAGTTGCTTGCGCCGAAGGAGGTCGCTATGCTCACGGCAGTTTGCAAATCATGGAAATTAATCGTATCTGATAACAGGTTATGGGTGTCCTACCTCCAGAACCAGCATGTTCCTTGGGACTCTATTTTCTTTTCAGAAATTAGCTTGCGATCGGGTTATCCTCTTCAGTATGATTCTTATTTACCCTTTTAGTTTGCATCAATGAATCAATCAAACTTAATATATCTTCTCAACTATTTCTTTCTGTAAAATTTCATTTTTTGAAGCATCATTGAAAATAATTAATATGAAATTTGAAAGGAATATATGTTGATTGGTTTGGCATGATTTGTATTTATGGGTACCATCACTTAGTTAGTTATTGTTGTCGACAATCTTGTTTGTTTTGTGATTGTAGAACATATCCTTTTGAGATGCAATCATTTATGAAGATCTATGGTCAACGAGCACTATCCCCTGGAGCTGTAATCATTGATGGTGTGTATCTGTTTCAATATAATATATAAATGTAGAAGATGATCGGATGTCGGATAATGTTTGATGACTATGTAAGTTGATTCTGTTGCCTGCCTTGTAATTAATAAACACCTTCTTTTCTTGCCAAAGGTGGTTCTGGCTACTGCAAATTTGGTTGGAGCAAATTTGATTCTCCATCTGGGAGGTCGGCAACATTCTTGGTAAGTAAGTATGTGTTTGGATTTACTACTATTAATCAATGACTAGAATTCATATGCTTTATACAATAAACTAACTTTATTAGTATATGATATTTATGGCTTTGCATGTAGGAATTTGGTAATATCGAGTCTCCGATGTACTCAAGGCTTCGTCATTTTTTTGCGACAATCTATAGCAGGTGTTGAGGTTACCTTAATTAATTTGCTACAGCCTACACATCTCAACATGCAATATCTAAAAGTTTTAGATTTAAATGACACACAGGATGCAGGTGAAATCATCCACACAGCCGATTGTTGTCTCAATTCCAATCACCCAATACGATGGTATGCTTCTAACAATTGGTACATGTAGTAGATCAAGAAGAAAAACATGAAACTTGGTATCTAATAAAAAAAAAGACTGACTTTGTCTGACTAGATACTGAAGCTGCTAAAGCTGCCAGACGACAACTTAAAGAAGCCATATACTCTGCATTATTTGGCATGAATGTTCCGGCTGTTTGTGCAGTCAGCCAGGTTTTAATTCTTTGATTCCAAAACCAAAACTGAGATTAAGCAAGGAAACAGAAGGAGTGCTATTCCCCTGATGTTGTAATTGTATTATGTTAATTTCAGGCAACTTTAGCTTTGTTCGCAGCAAAAAGAAGTTCAGGAATCGTTGTGAATATAGGTTTTCATCAAACATCGGTTGTTCCAAGTATGCCATTTTTCATCTGCATATATATGGTTTAAGTTTGATGTGAGTTTGTGATATAAATTAAAAAATAAAATAAACATTATTTGCATGTCTAGTTTTACATGGTAAGATAATGCGCAAAGTGGGAGTGGAATCTGTGGGAGTTGGAGCTTTGAAACTTACGGGATTCCTTAGGGAGCAAATGATGCAAAGAAACTTACAGTTTGATTCGCTATACACTGTGCGCTCACTGAAAGAGGTAATTACAAAATTCCATTTGAAGTACCAAATATATTGTTTAAATAAACAAAAAAGTCTTATCATATATCGGGATTTATGTTTAATTTAGATATGTGGATGATGACATAATCACTCGAAATAAATGAAAGTCTTCACTTGGCAAGAGTGTCCAATTATACAACCTGATAAGGAGTTGACTGATAGGTGTAGGTTTAGGAAAAAATTTATTACATATTCTAAAAGTCAAGCGGTTGATTTGGGATGCAGAACCTGTGTTATGTAGCTGTTGACTATGAAGCGGAATTGTGCAAGGATGCAGAAGCATCATATGAAGTTGCGGCTGCAGGTTGGTTTACTCTAAAACAGGAGCGCTTTCAAACCGGAGAAATTCTCTTCCAACCACGTATCGCAGGAATGTATGTCTCTCATCACTCAATTGTTTTTTTTTTCTTAGTGCATGACCTCTCAAGGATTTATTACTTTTGTCGCATCACTTTTCCCCTAACTTTTTATTTAACATAAACCTTCTCCGGTGGTTCACATTTTCAAAATGTATTTTTTTTTTAAATAAACTAATTAATCTTTATCTATCTTAAATTTCAATATGGATATTTGAAAAAAAAAGTCTAAACCTATAGTGCATATTTCGTTTTTAGCTCATCACACAACATATGATGATATTCAAGTTGTTCGTTTGTCAAAATACTTATATCTTTGATCCTCTTTGAGACATACAAAGAGAGTTATTTTTGTTAATTAAATTTGTAAGAGTGTTTGGTTCATATTTTGGGGTAGTCGTTTTTTTCTTTCCCATTGGACACATAATGTATCCTTCTATAGACACCTAATGCTACAAACATACACAACTATTTATAAATACATTTGTTTTTATTTTGTATATTTAATTAAATAGATTAACTAATATAAAAATTAAAAATAGAGATTTAATATCTAAATATAACTAGGGTATAAAATGTAATGTGATTAAATTTAGGGACGAGAATAGACAAAATCCCATAAGATGATTAAAAGGTAAAAAGGTATTGAAAAGGTTATTCAATAAGCTAGCAAAGCATTGGAGATGGATGCTCTTATATATTGTTATTGTGATGGTATTCATTGAATCCAGGCGTGCAATGGGATTGCATCAAGCAGTGGCACTTTGTGTTGAACATTGTCATGCTGCTGAGTTGAGTGCTGATGAAAGCTGGTTCAAGACCATTGTCCTGGCTGGAGGAAGTGCATGCTTACCGGGACTACCAGGTATTATTATTATTATTATTATTATTATTATTATTATTTGATTTAATTATATGTAAATTGTAACCTGAAAAGTTACCTTCTAGAAATTATGTATATATTGATTATATCCCACATCCTGCAGAAAGATTAAAGAAGGAACTGCACCATCTTCTTGCCCCATCCATAGCTGATGGAATAAGAGTTATTCCACCCCCTTATGGTGCAAATTCTGCATGGTATGGGGCAAAGCTTCTTAGCAACGTGAGTTGTTAAAATATATTAATTCATGTCTGTCCCAGGGAGTCATGGAAATACGTGAAAAATAACATAAAACTTTTTTTGTGTTGGTGGGTGCAGCTGAGCACTTTTCCAAACTCGTGGTGCATCACCAAAAAGGAGTTTCGGTCCAAGGCAAGAAGAAACATTGTATGGTGAAGTTGATTGATGATTGAATGTTTGTTTTTATCACAATATAAATAGTATATATAAAGCCAGAAGCAAATTGTAGTAATATGAATGTAAAATCTAGCTACTTTTCTTTTTCTTCTTGTTGGAAAAATGCTCTCAAAATGATAGTACTCAAAATAAAAACACAATAATATACTCCAAAATCGGAGAAAAACCACCACTACGGATGTTCAAAATATCCAAAGCCGAAAAACTGATGAATTGTATTGATTTATTTTTAGGTTAATCGATATTTTTGACTTCTTTTTGGTTTGGTTAACCAAACCATTAGAGCGTTCATTTTCTCCATACAGTTATTAGTCATGGTTACGGAATAAAACAAAATTATTATCATTATTTTAGGTGGATGTTTAGGTAGAATTTAAAGTCAATATTGAATTATTACTTAAGAGACCCAAGGGTATGGTGCACTTCATGCTATCAGGCTTTGCACTCTTGCGCTAACACCACACCGTCGAGTTCAATAGGTGCGGTGATGGTTTTCGTAGGAGTTGAGCTAACCGAGTGGGAAGTAGCTGTATGGTAACTTTTTGTTTTGTATTTTTTGTTTTTTTTCCTCAAACCCTATAAATATCATTAACATTTTCTTTTTTATTTTTTCACCACAATGCAAATTCTCACAGCTTTAATATTTGTTTTCTCATCTTTTACAATATCATATTTAAGGATGTCTGAGTGGGCCACAAATGATATTGATTACAAGTTTGCTAAAACTGTGGTTTTGATTTAAGGCGAACGATATTAGCGTAAACCTATCATTAATGATGTACACAAATTGTATACATCATATGAAAGCAAGCATGGTTTCCATGAAATGCTAGGTAGAATTGATTGTATATATTGGATGTGGGCAGTGTGTCCTAATACATGGCGCAACCGATACATGTGGGGTGATCATAAATAACCAACAATAATTCTAGAAGCACCTATATCATACGATATTTGGATATGAAATGCATTCTTTGGTCATGCAGGAACAAACAACGACATCAATGTTCATGACCAGTACCCGATATGGTAACCTACTTATAAATGCATCATGTCCTACTTCACAATTATACACAATACACCTTTAATATACACACTCAAGCAAGACTCATGATTTATCCCTCTTATCTATTTTATAAACAAGTTGCAGCCCTCAAAATAATACATGCTATGAAAAACATGTATTACAAATTCGCCATTCCTTAAAGAGATTCCATCCTCGAAATCACCTTAGCGAGATATTCTGACTTAAGTTCTATCCTAAATTTTCAATCTATAACTACACACTCTATAGCAGTCAAAGTGGATAATACTTTTTCCACTTAAAATCTTAACATTGTGATTGACACCACACACTTTAACCAAGATTCTAACTCAAATATAAACACCTTAAATCACACAATGTATACAACTTATAAACTTAACTGTTATACTATATAATAGCGATATGAAATCACCATGAAACTAATACTCGACATTTAGTTCTCAACCAATAGTATTTCACCTACTATAAGTCATGGCTCCAAAATATTAGTATTTCTACTAGTGACATTTCACCTATCACCGACCACTATTGGTTAAAGCATTCAACAATCATAAGCTAATAATGTTCCACTTACTATTACTTTCCATTGTGTCAAGACTAGAGTTCTCCTATTATCATACGTCTGCAAGTGCATCGTTCTTTCTATTTACATAGTATGCATCACTACATACACCATTTATCTATCATTTTATGTCCATTTGATAATTATTACCATCGCCTTATTACTCTCAACGCGAGTAATTTACGTAGACACTTTGAACATATTTATCCACACCAAATATTTGGTCATTCAAGACCTTTTTGCATTAAAGAGCATATTGATTGCTAACACAATCACTCAGACTGAAAGAAGAATATCAAATATTAATACCATTTATGGGATATATCACTATACGTTTTAGTCTCCATTGAACCTCATCGATAGTTTTTCACCTACTATCAACCACAACTCTTGATTAATCTCTTCAATTAGTAGTATTTTGCCTACTGCAATTTACCATCAAGCATAGTTCTCAACTTATTCAAACCTAATAGTATTTCTTCTATTCTTAGTTAGCTTTTAGCTACCTTTATTCCATCACTTCAAAAATGACACCAATTAATGATGGGTTTTGGTCATAAGACATCCTATGTGCTCATACAAACCCTAATGCTTGGATCTAGGTTTCTCTATTGTACATGCAATGAATCCAAGACTATAAACCCTAATTCTAGCATATGGAAATCGATATTAACATATAATTAGGTTTATGATATTACCTTGATTGTTATGTAGCAATAACAATCTCAATTCCTCCTTGAATTGACTTTGGAAGGCTTAGAGTCACAAGTGTCACTCCTCTAATAGTCTAATGATTCACAAACACCATAAGCAAGAGGATGAAGACGAGAGAGGTTAGAGGCTGCCAAAACTCGTGTGAAACCCTAGCAAGAAGCTTAGCCACGTTTTTGAGCCTTAAGGGTTCTATATATAGTGAGGCTATTAGGGTTATCTAACAAGGAAACCCTAATTTGGTTGCTTAAGCCCTAAGCAACCCATGGACTCATTTAATCAAGCCCTTGGACGATTTCCTTATGGGTTTCCCATTAGAATTCGTCCACCCCTTGATTCAAGACAATCCATGGCCCAAATTGCAATTATCTTATAATTACAATTCCAGTCCCTTAAGTTTAATTAATCTCTTTTAGTCACAAAACTAATTACCAATTAATTATTGACTAATATTAATTAAACAATATGATTTCTCCTTTAATATATTATTCTCATAATATATTAATAAATCATATTTAATCCTTTCTCTCCGTAATTCATCCTATCAAGTTGTTTTGGTGAAGGCAACCCAAAAGGACCATGCACCATCGGGTCAAGCACATGCCAAAATAGTTATGGACTTAGACACTAATCCAACAGTCTCCCACTTGGATAAGTCTAATAACTATTATGCGTATGACTTCAGATCCTGATCTGCAATCGTAGCTTTCCAAAGCCGTTGTCAACTCTGATCCTATCAGATACGTGTGTCCTTAGATAAGGGATCATATATTCCTCCATTCTAGATATCATATGAGATATGATTTCAAATCATTCTCTTTGTACTATATCTCGATTCCCGATTTATGACGACTGACTAATTGAACAAATCAAATTAGCCCTAGCCCGGCCGAGCATTTACGTTTGTCATCACCAAATCATCGAGGGACCCAAAGATATCGCTTTTATCCTACTTTGAATAAAAGGAATGGATAAACTTTGATACAATGCTTGCTTGCACTCACGCACCGAATCACACACAACAATATGTTTTATAACACCAAGTTATTAGTGCGTTTACATATTATCAATGTGCAACCGATTTGCAAGATACAACTCACACATCTCGGTTTCAAGAATATAAGATGTTATTGTCTCACCAATCACTCGTGATACAATCCATGGAGTGATCCAAGTGAGCGTGGGTTTAATCCAATGCTCAAATCACATTCATAAGCACTCATGAACGTTGAAGCAAACATTTGCTTATGTCTAATGCTCCTTAGACAATCCACACACCAATTCACGACAGTCTTCATTCATATCTACTTCCAACATATGAACGACTGTGGCCCGTTCGAATAATTCGATTATTCTTAATAAATTCAATTATTCTGGAAGTCAAAACATGCAAATGTGAAACACAAGAATAATACTAGTCCCATATGGCCTCAAACCTTTGAGTATATATAAAACTCCTTTTATTTATCACCATATCGATTACTCATTATTTGTCGTTTCGGGTAATCAACTTCTTACTTGAATTACAATACTTGTCCCATGCTCCTAGCATGCACACAATGTTTACCTATGGTTCTTACTTTGTGAAATAGATCACATTGAACACATTTCCAATCATTCTCATTTCACAACTCCAAATCCTTTTCATAAGTGAAAGAATATCAAATTCTTGCTACTTATAGAATATGCTAGATTCTAACATTTTATGCAACGATCCTTTCGTAATGTCACTGCACCAAAGTCACAAAGACTATTGCCAATGATATTACAAAGTCCTCTATCGGAGATTGTTACAAGACAATTCCATAGACGTGATGTCTCTCACTCAAAGTACATTCCTTTGAACATCCTTTTGCATAGAAGTTTCTAATCTAGACATAGATTTTCAATATTCAATTCCCAATGTGGACAGGTTTCCATATTTTCCATATGACAACTTATTCTTAATAGAATCTTGTCTATTCATAATAATGTCGATATGGTCCATCCAATACGGAAACATTTCCATATTTTCCAATACTATACTTCCAACTACTCACAAGCGACCAATCCTCGTTGAACTTTGGATTGTCCTTTGATAGTTGTTTAATTATTTTTAGTCAAAACCGATTCTAGTCCTTTTTCCCTCTAAATGCGCTAGACATTTGGAAAATTTTAGAATGGTCAAACATTAAAGCATTTGCAATCGATCCTATACCCGAAGCGTATGGGACATGACGCATAATGTTTTATTTGCTATGTTCTCAAAATTCGAATTGTGAAGAGGAATGTCGTAATCATAATCGAAATTTTAAGAACACACTATATACCTTTGACTAAATCTATTAACATTCCACAACCTAAGCCTTTAGATTTGAAATGAAGCATAATATTCTCTCCCTTAATTATAGCAAAACAACCTTTCAACTCTTACAACTTTGCAAAGTATGACTCTTGTTTTCTATAATTAATATTGCCAACTTGCAATACATGCCTTAATAATCATACAATCATAACTTTTATGCTCCCACTATCATGATGATTATTATAAAACATAACACATGCTCCCACTAGCTTCGACATGTCTTTAGAAATAGCTTAACTTTCAGAAAAACAATGCTTATTGAATTTCTTAAGTTCATGTTTCTAATACTTAGTGCTTTGATAATCTTTTATCAAGGCTTCTTGAACTTATACACCTTTGCCTTAGATAGTTCATATGTGTGTGTAAACAATTGCCAAACCTCACAATTTAAATTATGGAAAGGGATACCGTAACCATAATCGAATTCGAGAATGCAATTTTACAATCAATATCTTCCTAAAATCTTTTCTTAGTGAAAGCATTTCCTCACAATCATTTTCATGAAGGAGGAAATCTTATGACACTTAGATTTAACGGTGTATTTGTTCCTATCCATGTGAATTTTTCCAAACCAAAGTTTACGACAAATTCAAACTCATATGGATCGAAATTTCTTAATCTTGATTTCTTGCCTTATGGTAGCACAGCTGCCCACCATGTCTTCCAAGTAGTTAAGCAGCTCACCTTTTCCTATCAATGTATGATAGGTTGTAAACCTCAACTCGTGTGCTAGTGATGATCGGTAAGGTTTATTTGATTTGTTCTTGAAACCTTTCAAGACCATTAAGACTCCCACTGACTCCTTGACATATAAGATTCTCTTGTCAAAACATTTCTTGACAAACAAATATTCAAGAGTTAGTGTAGTTTTTATCAAACACTTCATAAATTGGTCCTAGTTGGTCTTTTTCTTATCCAAGACATCACAACTTTCCACATTTGATGAATGTTATAAACCTTCTTTATACTTTTCCACTCAATGTCACAATCTTAACTCTAAGACTTGTTTTGGAACGAAGTATGATTGACTTCTTGATTTAACCATTTCTCCAATCCTTGATTCCTCTTCTTAAACATACAATTGTACTAAGACTCATTTAGAGGATCAATTGAGATATGGTTCTTAATTATAAAACCTATCATAAAGCATAAAAGGTACTCTCCCTTCTTCTTAGAATGGAGAAACTTTTATCTTTCTGCCTACCTGATTCTTCTTATTCGTTCTGCTATTGATCTAAACCCTTTAATCAATTTAGAATTACACTTAATCTTGTAAGTATAATCATATTTACTAAACCTTTAGTAAATCATGACGAATATTTTTGTTACTCTTATGGTGAACTTGATCAACACACAACTTTGTGTACTCGATCTCCTAGTCTTTCACTTGACACTTTGTCAATGAGTTAGTCTAATTTCCAAATATGAAATTTCTCATTCATCGTGCAATCAAGGTGCATGATTCCAAGTTTCTGTCCAATTGAAACTTGGGCGATGAGAAACTTTCCCTATTTGGTAAATTCTCGACATTTCCACAAACGACATAATTAAGAATCAAATCCATTATTACTCATATTAGAAACATTCAAACATCAATTTTTCATACACGACATTGCAAGGATAAATAAATAAAATCAAAATTTATTTTATTGCGGAAAAATTTGTCCTTACAATGCAATTTATTGAAAAACTATGCTAATACATATTTCTTAGCAATCTTATTCTAACTCTAAGTAGTAGCTCAAGAATCTAATCTTAAAGTAATGTGATCGAAATCCATTTCTTCACGGTTAGATTCTGCTCACTTCTTCCCTTAAGCTTCCTCTCTTTTCTTCGATTCTACAAAACATCAATTGTAATCTTATCACATTATGTATTAAGAATCTAGAATAGGAGCTTAAAAGAGTTAGTCAATGGATTTTACCTAAAGCAAAGCCATACGTTTTCACTCTCCCATCTCTTAGATCTCTTAGGTAAATAAGGCAGCTTCGTCTCCAGTGCCCCTTCTCTTGGCAATAAAAGCAAATTGACTCTTTTGGAACGGAACATGGAACTACTTCAAACATTGCCTTTCTCTTATGATCAAACTTTTTGATCATAGCATGTCTTTCGTTGCCATTGTCTATATCCACAGAGGTCTTGAAGGCAGATTCACTAATAACCTTTGCTTTTCTATTGCGCCAAACCATTGCTGATTCAGCAGCAATAAGCATATAGGTGAGATCTATAAGGGTCGTGTCGCAGTTCATCATATAGTACTCTCTTACGAACTCACTATATGAGTTAGGAAGTGATTGAAGAACCCAGTCAACAGCCATCTCCTCACAGACAATGGATCCCAACATTCTTAACCTATCAATGTGTGACTTCATCCCTAGGACGTGTGCACACACTGACTTTCCTTATTTATGTTTACTTGCCAAAAGGGCTTGAGTGAGTTTGAACTTTTCAAGCCTTTGAACTTGTGGGTTAGGGAGAATAATTGGAGGAGGTGGAGGAAGTGAAGCATGATCTCTTGTTCCTCGATCAAATCGTGGAATATCATCTTCATGTGGAATGCTTGTTCCACGGGATTTGGGAAGACCATAGTTGTCAAACTTTGACATCTACAAAACGGGAGAAAAACGAATTCAAGTTAGTTCATTGATTGAGTCCTTAGTAAATCACCCAAATAAGATACTAAGGCTAGGACCCAACACAATATTCTATAACTCGGGAGAGGGATGCCGTAACCCAAATTGCAGAACATTTGAAGGTAAGTGAATGACGATTCACTAATTTCCACCATGAAAAATGAAAAAGAATTTTAAGTTTTAAATCTATGAAAACTCCTAGATCCTTTGAGATTCATTGTACTTTCAATGGCATGTTTAAATCTCGATATGCCCCTCTTGTTTGTGACTGGGATGCCGAGGATCACAAAACGGGTGTGAATAACCATGCAAACTTACATGGTGCCCTCACATGTTACAATCACCTATTCGATGTGCCGGTAAACCACACACGCTCCACCGAACTATGACAAACATTGAGTCACCCTTTGCTACCTTTTCTTAGAACCATTTAGTGTGCCGGTAAACCACACACGCTCCACTAACGTCTTCGCAAGGGCACAAAGTGTAATTTCATGGAATTGCATCAATTCACTTTTGCCTAAGTAACTAAGATTGGGAATTTTATGAAAACATTTAGTTACTTTTATACTTCATTATACTTATAATGGAAGGTTTCGTCCTATCCTACCCGTTCGGCTAACGATCCTCCACTAGTCAAGAGTACGGTGGGTAAGAGTGGATACCCATTCAATCGCCATTTTATAGGCAATTTCCTTAAACACCCCTTATAGACCAGCTTCGTGAATGAGGCCTACTAACGGTAAGACTGCCTTTTACTCATACATATATATAATGTTAGACTTTTAATGTTATATATAGTATAGGGTGTATTTTATAGTTTTAAAATATTAGGTGGTCAAATTTAACAATTATACCTTTAATTCAATTAAATTGTAAACCAAAAATTTATGGATTTATTAAGCCTCTTTTAATTATACACCTTAATTAATTAATAAAACCATAAGGGTGAGATTTGAACTTTTTCAAAACTATACTAGAGTTTTAGAATTTAACATTCCTAATTAAACTTTTAATCAACATTTAAATTCCAAAACTTGAGGGCAAGTTTTGAAACATTTCAACACATTGGGGTTTAGAATTTAAATATACATCAAAATTAAACTATTAATTCAAAATTTAAATTCCAAAACTTGAGGGCAAGTTTTGAAACCTTTTCAAAACAATAGGGTTTTAACTATTTAAATTTCAAAACAACAAAACTTTTGGGTTCAAATTTAAACTATAAAACCTAAAGGGCAAAATATGAAACTTTTCATAACAACAAGGATCAAATAACAAATAATTTTAATTAACATTTAATCACATAATTATCCATATTTGATTTATTAATTGATTTCTTGCAAAACAATTTACCAATTTAATCAAAATAATTAATCAATTATCACATAAGGAAACAATTATTTTATTAATTGATAAATATCTTCAATTAGATCAAGAATATAGTCAAATATATCATAAAATCGGATTAATATTGATCTAATGTGATAAGGTAACTATCCATAAGCAAAAACAGCAAGAAATCCTGAAGATAGCCCCATCTGACGAGTTGACTCGTCGAGTCAGCATGGACTCGGCGAGTCCAACCTCCAGAAACCCAAAAAACGAATTTTCCAGTTATACAATACATCAATACAATTGAAACCAAGCCAGTCTCGGATACCACTGATGGGTTTTGGTCATAAGACATCTTATGTGCTCATACAAACCCTAATGCTTGGATCTAGGTTTCTCTATTGTACATGCAATGAATCCAAGACTATAAAGCCTAATTCTAGCATATGGAAATCGATATTAACATATAATTAGGTTTATGATATTACCTTGATTGTTATGTAGCAATAACAATCCCAATTCCTCCTTGAATTGACTTTGGAAGGCTTAGAGTCACAAGTGTCACTCCTCTAATAGTCTAATGGTTCACAAACACCATAAGCAAGAGGATGAAGACGAGAGAGGTTAGAGGCTACCAAAACTCGTGTGAAACCCTAGCAAGAAGCTTAGCCACGTTTTTGAGCCTTAAGGGTTCTATATATAGTGAGGCTATTAGGGTTATCTAACAAGGAAACCCTAATTTGGTTGCTTAAGCCCTAAGCAACCCATGGACTCATTTAATCAAGCCCTTGGACGATTTCCTTATGGGTTTCCCATTAGAATTCGTCCACCCCTTGATTCAAGACAATCCATGGCCCAAATTGCAATTATCTTATAATTACAATTCCAGTCCCTTAAGTTTAATTAATCTCTTTTAGTCACAAAACTAATTACCAATTAATTATTGACTAATATTAATTAAACAATATGATTTCTCCTTTAATATATTATTCTCATAATATATTAATAAATCATATTTAATCATTTCTCTCCATAATTCATCCTATCAAGTTGCTTTGGTGAAGGCAACCCAAAAGGACCATGCACCATCGGGTCAAGCACATACCAAAATAGTTATGGACTTAGACACTAATCCAACAATTAATCCTAAAATACAATAATTAATACAACTTATATTGTATCCCAAATCATTGAATCTACTTAACCACCCACATCCTCACACTCGTTGGTTGTTAGTTCTAATGTTGTCATTATAAGGCTCAACACCACAACATATACTATCAAACACCACTCATTATACAACACCATAAATTATTCTTTATGTAGTACTTGACTTCTTTTTTAATTTACAGCATAAAATTACACCTTTTAAATTTTACTACTCAAAGTATCATAGTCAACATATCTGACTATCACCAAGTACTCGACTTATGGCTGACATTTATAGCACGAATATAACATATAATTCACCCTACATGTAACACCCGGTTCCTGGTACATATTTAAATTCAAGTATTGTTGTAATTTACTTTAGGACTCGGCGAGTTGGAGGCCCAACTCGTCGAGTAGACTCGACTTTTGATCAGGGGTTTAAGTGATCTACTCGACAAGTTGGGAGACCGACTCGACGAGTAGGAGCTGTCTGGACAAAACCCTAACGTTTAGGGTTTGCACCCTATTTAAAAACTTTATATCGTCCCAAACCAGCCTCCATCACCCTCCCAACTCATAGAAACCTTAGATTGAAACCCTAAACCCTTATTGAGTGCTCTTAAGCGTTTTTGGTGCATTTTGTATGTTTTTAAAGTTGGAGAAGAAGAAGGAAGCTTGGAAGTTCAAGTAGAAGTAAGGAGATCCATAAGTTTTACTTCATTCTCAGCTCATTCAAGGTAAAAATCTGGAACCTTGACCATATATCTCTTAGATTTTGATTTGGGGCTATTTCTACCCTTTTTATGATTATAGAGAACCAAAAATCAGATTTTGTGGGTGTGCTTAAAGTTGCACTTAGAATCTGGGGCTATTGGGGGTCTTTATGGCATAAAGGTGCCAACTTTGTTGCTATAAACACCCCATGCATCTTGTAGACCTCCTTTTATGGCTTTTTGAGCCAAAGGCCCCATACATGTACATCAAGTTTGTAGCTTTACGTATAAGATGGACCCTAGGAAGTCAAATCTATGGTTTTGATGCATTAAGACCCATTATAATCGATTGTATAGTTTTGGACAAAGATGGACTCGACGAGTCGTTCTTGGGACTCGACGAGTCGGGTGTATTTTCCATCAAAACCTTTCTGTTTATAGACCAGACGTTGAGATCGAAGGTTCCCCAGTTGTTTAGGTTCACTAGGGACCTGGAAATCATAGGACTCAGCGAGTGGATAAACAGACTCTGCGAGTTCAAGGCAATGTCCCAGCCACATGAAGACGGGCTCGGCGAGTTCAAAGAGAACTCGACAAGTCATAGATTGAACACCTTCTTATGGATGAAGATGAACTCAGTGAGTTCAAGGACGAACTCGGCGAGTTAGTTAAAGATAGTCTGATGTGTTGTTGAAGGCGGACTCGTCGAGCTCTTGCTAGAATCGACAATTAGGGACGGGATTATGGCATTTTGTGGATATGGGGACTCGACGAGTTGGCGGGCTAATTCGGCGAGTCGAGTCAACCAGATGTTGACTTTGACCAAAAGTTGGCTTTGACCAAGGATTTGACTTTGACTTTGACTTGGATTTGAGTAACTCTTGTAAGGGTTATGAGTATGAGTTGATAACTTAGAAAAGTTGTCGTGTAGGAATTAAGGAGTCGGGGATAGTCGATTTTCACACCGAGGGTAGTGCAGACACTACACAACTTTGAGGTGAGTTGTCTCCTAGTAGGAGTGGGTCTACAGCCACAATGTCGGCCCATGAGTAAGAGTGTTGAATAGATGATTGTCTTTGTGATAATTATCTAGTGTTGATATGAGATATGATTACTGTGCCTGATATGATTATTGTGCTTGATATGTTTACTATGCTTGGTATGTGTTAGCAGTAGTAAGGGGTGAAATAGTTCCCGATTACCGGTTGAAAGATACCGAAAGGGAGGGTATCTCCTAGTTACTGGTTGAAAGATATTGAAGGGGAGGTTAGTTCCCGATTACTGGTAGAAAGATACCGAGGAAGAGCCCAGCTCCTGACTATGCTTGACAGTTACCGGTTGAAAGATACCGAAGATTATGCATTATTTGGTATGTGTATAATAGGGGAACTCACTAAGCTTTGTGCTTACGGTTTTTAGTTTTGGTTTCAGGTACCTCTTCATCTAAGGGGAAGGAGCCGGCGGGGTAGCAGTGCATCACACATTCACACATGATATTCCGCATTTGAGAAACTTAGGATTGTACTCTGATATTATACTATTTGATCATATGGTTTTGAGACTTCTGATTTGTTTCTTTATGTTGAAATGATATCAATGTTGTTTTCCTTTAACTGTTTCTACAAGTAATGTGCTCCTGCCCCCACTATTCAGATGTTAGACCTGATTTGCTTCCATTGCAATCAGAGGGGCCATAAAAAGGCCAACTGCCCCAGCTTGACAGCAGTAGCAGCAAAGCTAGTGGTGGCGCCAACTCTAGCGACTACATGGGTTACGGATGGACGTAAGGTCAAGTCAGAGGCTCCAGTGGTGAGGAGCTGAGTTTTCCAGTTGACAGCCGAGGAGGCACGTGCCGCACCCGATGTGGTAACGGGTATGGTTTATTCTCTCTAATTTTTATATATGTCACTTGTGATATTGATTTATTATGCTATATGTTTTGTTTAGGATCGTTCTATAGCACTTGGTTCTTGGTATGTGTTCTGTTATTAAATCTTCCTTATTTTTGCATTTTTGGCCTTGGACTCGGCGAGTCGAAGGACTGACTCGCCGAGTAGAAGCGGGATGAGGCGCGAGATTTAAGTGGCGGACTTGGCGAGTCGAGTCCCGAACTCGGCGAGTAGCCGCTGTTTGGACAAAAACCCTAATCCAGGGGTTTGCACCCTATTTAAACAACCTTATGCAGCCTCCTTTTCCCTTTATGCTCCCAAACACTCCTCATAGCAAACCCTAGCCGTTTTTGTGAAGATTTAAGGCTTTTTGAGTGATTCTTGTGAGTTTTGGTCTCAAGGAAGAAGGAAGAGCATAGAAGGATCAAGAGGGGACTGAAGGATTTGAGTTTGGTTCAACATTTGCAGTCTTTGGAAGGTATAAAGTCTGAACCTTGCTCATTCTTTTGTTAGATCCCTCTTTGGGGTGATTTAGGGCTTTTATGATCCATTTTGGTGGCCAACCATGTTTGCAAACATGGTTGGGGGTTTGGGCTTCTGTAGTATGTCATTTTTATGAGCCACAAGTCAGATCTAGGTTACTTTTTGCACCAAGGAAGGCCCCATGAAACAAAAGAACCATTCTAGAGCCTTTTAAGCTCTAATCTCCCATTCATGCACGTAAAGTTTGTAGCTTTACGTGCTAGATCGAGTTTTGGGGCCTGGATCTATCATTTGGTTAAGTGTTGTACATCTGAAATCGAAGTTCTTAGCAAGGAATGTGTTAGACTCGGTGAGTCCAAGGGTTTTGGTCCCATATCAGTGAGGGTCGTAAGGACCAGTTGAGCGTGGAAGGGTTTTAGGGAGTCCCGGGGAGTGACCCAATGTTTTGGACTAAGCAAAGTATTATGGCAATTCATGGTACTCGGCGAATGCATGAATGGACTCGACGAGTCCAAGGCAATCTTCATGGGACTCGGCGAGTTGTTCATCAACTCGGCGAGTCGAGGACAGAATGTGTTCATAGGATGAAGAGTAACTCGACGAGTTGTTCAGACAACTCGGCGAGTCAAGTCAGGACATGAGTATCAGTCGATGATGAACTCGACGAGTTGTTCATACAACTCGGCGAGTCGGTTGTGGATTCAGTTGGTGTTCATTTAGAAGGAAAACTCGTTGAGTCATCGCCTAACTCGATGAGTAGAGACGGATATGAGGTCTGATGAAAGGATAGGGACTCGGCGAGTTGACGAGTCAACTCGGCGAGTCAGGTCAACTGGAAGTTGACTTTGACTTTGACTTGGTCAAGGGGTAAAATGGTCATTTTACCCTAAGGGTAGATGTCAGTTTTTGACTATGTGTTTTGTGGGAATTTTAGCCTGAGGACTTCAGGAGCAGCCGCGGCAGCAGTCAGAGGATTCCCGCATAGTTCAGCAGATACGAGGTGAGTTACCTTCCAGTAGGGGTGGGTCTAAGGCCACAATGCCGGCCCACCATTGAGGAGTATTTAGAAGATAATTGTCTTTGTGATAATCTATCTTGGTTTGGCATGTGTGTGGTTATGTGCTATATCTGTATGATATGTTGCATTATAGGGATAGATTTCCTGATAGTGGCCCGTAGGACCAAGGGGTAAGTTAGTACCCGGATATGTATGAATGCGTGCTTATATCTTGCTATTGTATGCTAGTGGTAGGGGGTGGAATAGTCCCCAGTTACCGGTTGAAAGATACCGATGATGATTACCGGCTGAAAGATACCAATGATGATTACCGGTTGAAAGATACTGATGAGGGTTATCGGTTGAAAGATACCGATGAGGATTACCGGTTGAAAGATACCGATGGTACTATATGGTATGTGGTATGATGGGGGAACTCACTAAGCTTTGTGCTTACGGTTTCAGTTTTGGTTTCAGGTACCTCTTCATCCAAGGGGAAGGAGCCGGTGACGTAGCATGGCATCACACACACACTCACATATAGTTTCCGCACAGTGTTTTCTAGGATTGTACTCTGATATGTCATTTATTCATGGTTGTGGGTTTCAGACATGATACTTGATTTTGAGATGACGTGTTTATACAATATTTTCTAATGAATGTTTTATGAATTAATTAATCAAAAATGAAATTTTTGGGCTTAAATTTTGGGATGTTACAAGTTGGTATCAGAGCCCTGGTTTGAGTGATTCGGACGCGCCCTCAGGGGTGTCTGGACTTAAACTAAGGGGCTAAAATATTTTTACAATAAAATAGTTTTCTAAAAATCTAAGCGAAAGGATTTTACAAAAGACAAGGTGTGTGATGCGTGCGACCGGCCGGGCTCAAGTAAGTTTTCCCCAAGATACCCATACATGTTATGTCATGCTATATAGCTTGATTCAGAATTGCATGCTAGAATAGGACTAAGGATCTAGGAAGATGCCTTGTGTGCCTAATATATGATTCTGATAATCGCATGCTAGTTAGGGCTGAGGATCTAGGAGGATGCCTTATATGCCTATTGTATGAGCTGTATGCTAGGGCTGTTTAGTCAGCAATAGGATGGCCTGTATAGGTCATGCCTGATTTGGTTACTCAATGCACGAATGCTGCTTGCTTTGTGCTATAGGGGTTCTGGCTATTTCCAACTAACTAAGGAGCGGATATGTAACAGTACCTTCAAGTTAGTTAGGGGGAGATGGTAGGGGCTCCTGTGCAGCTGATGGCGGAGAGTAGGTCGGAAAGTGCCCTAGGGAAGCCTAGGATGAGGATAGTGGGAAGGGGTATCGGTAAAGGAGGTCTGGTGAAATCGAAGCAATCCTTGAGGAAAGCACGGGTAGATGTGGAAGGTAGTATGGGCCCGTACTACTGAAAGCAGAGGACCCGTACTCGAATCAAAGAGGGCCTAGATGAAATCGAAAACCTTGGGGAGCATGTTAGAACTCCCGAGTATATGTATAATCCTGAGGTTTATGCGTGTATTTTCAGTATGGTGACCACACGACTTGGAGCAGGAGGTTCCAGATCAGGATCAGGATCGGGCTCGGGTTCGGGATCCGAGCAGGTTGATGACGGGCTACGCGAGTTCATCGCGTCTGAGATCACGAGGGGCATCCTTGAGTCGACCCCTATCATTTTTGGGTCGATCAAGGAGGGGATTATTGAACTGATGGAGGATCGTCTCCGATCATTCATGAGTGATTTGGCGTCTAGCCAGATGGGTACGCGCACACTGTTCTTTAAGGACTTTCGTGGGAGTGGTGCGCCGGATTTCCATGGGGTGAAAGACCCCATTGTTGCTAGGAGATGGATCGCAGACATTGAGTCTGCGCAGCTGACGAGCTTCTGCCCTGAAGGTTCAAAGGTGAGATATGCAGCAGGATGCTTGCGAGACAGGGCTTGGGATTGGTGGGAGTCCGTTGGCGACTCATTGGGAGCCTCAGCTGTTGAGGCTATGACTTGGTCGGATTTTGTGACCAAATTCAGGGTGGAGTTTACGCCAGCTGTGGAGCTTCAGCGGCTGGCCACGAAGTTTTTGGATATGAGACAGACTACGGAGACTGTGGCGGAGATCATCGCCAAGTTCCGACAGAGGGCATTGCTGGTGCCCCAGTACGCGGGTGATGAGGATATAAGGAGGACCCGCTACCATGACAAGCTACGAGCCGACATTCAGGAGCATGTTAGTTTTTCGGCTTGCCCTACCTTGGATTCCAAGATTTCCAGGGCTAGGGAGAGGGAGATTGATCTGGAGAACGTCCAGAAGAGGAAGGCAGTGGAGGGGCTGACGATTGGGGCTTTGGGAAAAAAGCCCAAGGGATCTGATGGTAGGTCGAAAGGCTAGGCAGGACGGGACCGCTGTTGGAAATGCGGTTGGTCACACGAGGGATCTTGTCGCACTCGGTCGGGTTCGGGCTCCTATAAGTGTGGCAAGGTGGGGCATTTTGGCAGGGATTGTACTGCTCCCGCCCCTGCGGTACAAATGACAGACCTGATTTGCTTCCATTGCAATCAGAGGGGCCACAAAAGGGCCAATTTCCCGAGATTGACAGCAGCGTCAGCAGCATCGCCGGTCTCAGCGACAACGCGGGTTACAGATGGCCGGAAGGTCAAGGCAGAGGTTCCAGTGGTGCAGAGCCGAGCATTTCAGCTGACAGCCGAGGAGGCACGCGCTACACCTGATGTGGTGACGGGTATGATTATTTCCCTCTGATCTTCTTTTTGTGGTGATTGTGTTATTGATATGTGCTCTGTTTAGGATCGTTCCATGCGAACGACATCCCGGTTCTGGTATTGTTTGACTCGGGCGCTACCCGGTCATTTGTATCTCTTGCGCTTAGCAAGAGATTTTCCGAGTCTTCGGGCATGTTGGATTGCCCTCTAGAGGTAGAGATTGCAGACGACCGTTCGGTGCGGGCATCGACAGTATTTCGATATTGTGTACTGAGGTTATTTGAGGAGCGCTACTTGGTAGACTTGGTCCCCATTCCATTGCGTGGGAACAAGGTGATTATAGGCATGGATTGGCTCAGCCCTAATGGGGCAGTGATCGACTGCGCGCAACAGTTGGTGCGGGTCAGGACCCCAAGTGGGGGAGAGCTGGTGATTCAGGGCGAGAGGCCACAACGAGGACCAACTTTATGTTCAGCCGCAAGAGCTAGGGGTTACCTTCAGCAGGGTTGCGCAGGTTATGTCGCGTATCTTATGGATACCCGGGAAACATGTAGGGCGGCGGTGGATGATGTACCTGTGGTACGGGAGTTCGCAGACATATTCCCCGAGGAGTTGCCAGGGATACCTCTAGAATGACAGGTGGAATTTAGGATCGACCTGGTCCCTGGTGCGGCTCCGATAGCCAAGGCGCCGTATTGGTTGGCTCCTCCTGAGATGCAGGAGTTGTCTACACAGCTGCAGGAGTTGTTAGAAAAGGGTTTCATTAGACCGAGCAGTTCACCCTGGGGAGCCCCGATTATGTTTGTGAGGAAGAAGGACGGGTCCTATCAGATGTGTATAGATTATCGGGAGCTGAACAAGTTAACGGTGAAGAACCGCTACCCACTCCCGAGGATTGACGACCTCTTTGACCAGCTTCAGGGAGCATCTTGGTTCTCCAAGATTGATTTTTGTTCAGGGTATCATCAGATGAGGGTCAGAGAGGAGGATGTGTAGAAGACTGCGTTTCAGACGCGTTATGGTCATTATGAGTTTGTGGTGATGCCTTTCGGACTCACCAATGCTCCTGCTGCGTTCATGGATCTCATGAACCGCGTGTGTAGATCGATGTTGGATCGGTCTGTGATAGTATTCATCAATGACATCTTGGTTTATTCCAAGATGCAGGATCAGCATGAGGAGCATCTGCGGGAGGTTCTGGAGACTTTGAGGAGGGAGAACTTGTATGCTAAGTTCTCCAAGTGTGAGTTTTGGTTGCGCGAGGTGCAGTTTCTTGGGCACCTTGTCAACTAGAATGGGATTTTGGTAGATCCGTCCAAGGTGGAGGCCGTGATGAATTGGGAGGTTCCGAGGTCTCCATCTGAGATTTAGAGCTTCTTAGGTTTGGCAGGCTACTATCGGAGATTCATTTAGGACTTCTCCAAGATAGCAGTTCCGCTCACCCGACTGACTAAGAAGTCGGTGGTGTATCGCTGGGGGCCTGAGCAGCAGGCCGCATTTGAGACGCTGAGACAGAGATTGTGCGAGGTGCCAATCTTATCCCTGCCAGAGGGCATGGAGGATTTTGTGGTGTACTGTGATGCATCCATCGCAGGTTTGGGAGCGGTATTGATGCAGAGAGGGCATGTCATTGCCTAAGCGTCGAGGCAGCTGAAGCCTCACGATGCGAACTACCCGACGCATGATTTGGAGCAAGGGGCTGTTGTGTTCGCCCTCAAGATTTGGCGTCATTACCTCTATGGGGTTCGTTGTACGATTTACACGGACCACAAGAGTTTGAGGTATCTCATGGACCAGCCAAATCTGAATATAAGGCAGCGTCGGTGGCTTGATGTGGTGAAGGATTATGATTGTGAGATCCTCTACCATCCGAGGAAGGCCAATGTCGTGGCCGATGCGCTTAGCCGCAAGGCGGCGCTGATCAGGGATATATGTCTGAGGATGACAGTGATGACTCCACTTCTAGAGCGGATCCGAGAGGCTCAGCAGGAGGCCATGAAGGAGGAACATTGGAAGAGTGAGCGGATTGTGGGGCAGGTTTCCTCTTTCGATTATGATAGTAGGGGTTTATTGACTCTTCACCGTAGGGTGTGGGTCCCTTATCATGGAGGAGTGCGCCAGGTCCTGATGGAGGAGGCGCACAAATCCCGATTCTCCATTCATCCTGTGGCGACGAAGATGTATAGGGATCTTCGTCTGGACTATTGGTGGCCTTGCATGAAGCGGGATGTGGCATGGTACGTGGAGCGGTCCTTGACCTGCAGAAAGGTCAAGGCCGAGCATCAGAGACCACACGGCAAGATGCATCCATTGGATATCCCGCTGTGGAAATGGGAGGATATTACGATGGATTTTATCACGAAACTTCCCAGGACCGCGCGGGGGATGGATTCAATATGGGTCATTGTGGATCGATTGACCAAGAGCGCCCACTTTATTCCGATTCAGGAGAGCATCTCGGCCGAGAAATTGGCCGATATCTATATCAGGGAGGTGGTGGCACGGCACGGAGTGCCAGTCTCGGTGATTTCGGACAGAGACGTGCGATTTACTTCCAGGTTTTGGAAGAGGTTTCATGACGAGCTGGGTACTCATCTGCATTTTAGCACCGCTTTTCACCCGCAGATGGATGGACAGAGCGAGCGGACCATCCAGACTCTGGAGGACATGCTGTGGGCATGTGTTTTAGAATTCGGAGGTAGCTGGGATACCTACCTTCCGTTGGCGGAGTTCTTGTATAATAACAGCTATCATGCGAGTATCGACCGTCCTCCCTTCAAGATGTTGTATGGGAGGAGGTGCAGGACCCCAATATGTTGGGGTGAGGTTGGCCAGAGAGTCATGGGGAGCACCGAAGTAGTGCTCAAGATGACGGAAAAGATTCAGCAGGTCCGGAGCAGACTTTAGACTGCTCAGAGTCGGCAGAAAAGTTATGCCGACAAGCGCCGGTCAGACCTGGAATTCCGGTCAGACCTGGAAATCCAGGTCAGGGATATGGTTATCCTGAAGTTGTCGCCATGGAAGGGCGTCATCCGATTCAGGAAGCAGGGCAAGTTGGGCCCAAGGTATATCGGACCGTTCAGAGTTGTAGCCCGGGTGGGCAAGGTAGCGTACCGGCTAGATCTGCCAGCCGAGCTTAGTCAGATCCACAACACTTTCCACGTCTCTCAGCTGCGGAAGTTCCTAGTGGATGATACGGCGGTGGTACCGTTGGAGGACATTCAGGTTCATGGCAGCCTGAATTACATCAAGCGGCCTGTGGCGATCCTTGACCAGAAGTCGAAGGATCTGAGGAACAAAAGAGTAGAACTTGTGAAAGTGCAGTGGCAGCACCGGAAGGGGTCAGAGTGGACTTGGGAGCCGGTGGATGAGATGATGGAGCACTACCCCGAGCTATTTCAGGATCGAGCAGCAGACTTCGAGGACGAAGTCTAAAATAAGTGGGGGAGATTTGTAGCACCTGGTTCTTGGTATGTGTTCTGTTATTATCTCTTACTTATTTTTGCATTTTTGGCCTTGGACTCGGCGAGTCGAAGGACTGACTCGCCGAGTAGAAGCGGAATGAGGCGCGGGATTTAAGTGGCGGACTCGGCGAGTCGAGTCCCGGAATCAGCGAGTAGCCGCTATTTGGACAAAAACCCTAATCCATGGGTTTGCACCCTATTTAAACGACCTTATGCATCCTCCTTTTCCCTTTATGCTCCCAAACACTCCTCATAGCAAACCCTAGCCGTTTTGTGAAGATTTAAGGCTTTTTGAGTGATTCTTGTGAGTTTTGATCTCAAGGAAGCAGGAAGAGCATAGAAGGATCAAGAGGGGACTGAAGGATTCGAGTTTGGTTCATCATTTGCAGTCTTTGGAAGGTACAAAGTCTGAACCTTGCTCATTCTTTTGTTAGATCCCTCTTTGGGGTGATTTAGGGCTTTTATGAGCCATTTTGGTGGCCAACCATGTTTGCAAACATGGTTGGGGGTTTGGGCTTCTGTAGTATGTCATTTTTATGAGCCACAAGTCAGATCTAGGTTGCTTTTTGCACCAAGGAAGGCCCCATGCAACAAAAGAACCATTCTAGATCCTTTTAAGCTCTAATGTCCCATGCATGCACGTAAAGTTTGTAGCTTTACGTGCTAAATCGAGTTTAGGGGCCTGGATCTATCATTTGGTTAAGTGTTGTATATCTGAAATCGAAGTTCTTAGCTAGGAATGTGTTAGACTCGGCGAGTCCAAGGGTTTTGGTCCCATATCAGTGAGGGTCGTAAGGACCAGTTGAGTGTGGAAGGGTTTTAGAGAGTCCCGGGGAGTGACCCAACGTTTTGGACTAAGTAAAGTATTCTGGGAATTCATAGTACTCGACGAGTGCATGAATGGACTCGGCGAGTCCAAGGCAATCTTAGGGTTTCAGTTTTGGTTTCAGGTACCTCTTCATCCAAGGGGAAGGAGCCAGTGGCATAGCATGGCATCACATACACTCACATATGATTTCCGCACAGTGTTTTATGGGATTGTACTCTGATATGTCATTTATTCATGGTTGTGGGTTTCAGACATGATACTTGATTTTGAGATGACGTGTTTATACAATATTTTCTAATGAATGTTTTATGAATTAATTAATCAAAAATGAAATTTTTGGGCTTAAATTTTGGGATGTTACACGTTCCATGTGAACGGTATCCCGGTTCAGCTGTTGTTTGATTCGGGTACTACTCGATTATTTCTCTCTCTTACGCTTAGCAAGAGGTTTCCTGAGTCTTCAGGCATGTTAGATTTCCCTCTAGAGGTCGATATTGCGGATGACCGGTCAATGCGAGCGTCAGAGGTTTTTAGAGATTGCGTTCTGAAGTTGTACGAGGAGCTCTACTTGGTAGATTTGGTTCCCATACCATTGCGGGGGAACAAGGTTATCATAAGGATGGATTGGTTGAGCCCCAATGGGGTAGTGATCGACTGTGCACAACAGTTAGTTCAGATCAAGACCCCAAGTAGGGGAGAGCTGGTGATTCAGGGTGAGAGACCACATCGTGGACCAGCTTTATGTTCAACAACGAGGGCTAGGTGCTGCCTCCAGCAGGGTTGCGCGAGGTATGTCACCTATGTTTTGGATACCCGAGAGGTGGGTCAGGCGACGATGAGTGATGTTCCAGTGGTACGAGAGTACACGGATGTATTTACAGAGGAGTTGCCTGGGATACCTCCAGAGAGACAAGTGGAGTCCAGGAAGGACCTGGTCCCTGGTGCGGCACTGATAGCCAAGGCACTATATCGGTTGGCTCCTCCTGAGATGCAAGAGTTGTCTACATAGCTATAGGAGCTATAGACAAGGGATTCATCAGACCGAGCAGTTCGCCCTAGGGAGCCCCGATACTATTCGTGAAAGAGAAGGATGGGTCGCATCAGATATGTATAGACTACCGGGAGCTGAATAAGGTAACGGTGAAGAACCTTTACCCACTCCCGAGGATTGATGACCTCTTTGACCAGCTTCAGGGAGCATCTTGGTTCTCCAAGATCGATCTGCATTCGGGTTACAATCAGATGTGGGTTCGAGAGGAGGATGTGTAAAAGACTACGTTTCGGACGTGATATGGTCATTATGAGTTTGTGGTGATGCCATTTGGGCCCACCAACACTCTCGACGTGTTCATGGATCTCATGAACCGTGTGTGCAGACCGATGTTATATTGATCTGTGATAGTTTTCATTGATGACATCTTGGTTTATTCCAAGATTCGGGAGCAACATGAGGAGCACTTGCGAGAGGTGTTGGATACCCTGAGCAGGGAGAGCTTGAATACCAAGTTCTCCAAGTGTGAGTTCTGGTTGTGTTGGGTGTAGTTTCGTGGCCAACTTGTCAACCAGAACGGGATTGTGGTCGACCCGGCAAAAGTGGAGGTCGTGGAGAGGTGGGAGGTCCCGAGGTCTCCATTTGAGATTTGGAGCTTCTTGGGACTGGCCGGTTATTATCGGAGATTCATACAGGACTTCTCCAAGATAGCCATGCCCTTGAATCGGTTGACAAGGAAAGTCGTGGTATTTCGCTGGGGGCCTGAGCAGCAGGCCGCATCCGAGATGTTGAGACAACGGTTGTGTGACGCACCAATCTTAGCCCTGCCAGAGGGTGTGGAAGATTGTGTTGTGTATTGTGATGCGTCCATATCGGGTTTGGGCGCGGTATTGATGCAGAGCGGGCATGTTATCGCCTATGCTTCGAGGCAGCTGAAGCCTCATGAGGCGAGCTATTCTACGCATGACTTGGAGTTGTTGGCAGTTGTTTTCGCCCACAAGATTTGGCGTCATTACCTCTATGGGTTCCATTGTACTATTTACACGGACCATAAGAGTTTGAGGTACCTTATGGATCAGCCGAATCTGAACATGAGGCAGCACTGGTGGCTTGATGTGGTGAAGGATTACGATTGTGAAATCCTCTACCACTCGGGAAAGGCCAATGTTGTTGCCGAGGTGCTTAGCCGCAAGGCAGAGCTGATCAGAGATGTTTGCATGAGGATGACCATGGTGACTCCGCTATTGGAGCGGATTCTAGAGGCCCAACATGAGGCTATGATGGAGGAACATCGTAATAGTGAGCGTATTGTGGACCAGGTTTCCTCCTTTGTTTATGATAGCCGTAGATTGTTGACTCTACACTGTAGAGCGTGGGTCCCATATCACGGAGGTGTGCGCCAGGTATTGATGGAAGAGGCGCATAAATCCAGTTTTTCTATCCATCTCATCCCAGACCAGCCTCCATCACCCTCCCAACTCAGAGAAACCCTAAATTGAAACGCTAAATGCTTATTGAGTGTTCTTGAGCCTTTTTGGTGCTTTTTATGTGTGTTTGAAGTTGGAGAAGAAGAAGGAAGCTTGGAAGTTCAAGTATAAGCAAGGAGATCCATAAGTTTTACTTCATTCTCAGCTCATTCAAGGTAAAAAGCTGGAACCTTGACCATTTATCTCTTAGATTTTGATTTGGGGCTATTTCTACCATTTTTATGAGTATAGAGAACCAAAAATCGGATTTTGTGGGTGTGCTTAGAGTTGTCCTTTGGATCTGGGGCTATTGGGGGTCTTTATGGTATAAAGGTGCTAGCTTTGTAGCCATAAACACCCCATGCATCTTGTAGACCTCCTTTTATGGCTTTTTGAGCCAAAGGCCCCATGCATGTACATCATGTTTGTAGATTTATGTATAAAATGGACCCTAGGAAGTCAGATCTATGGTTTTGATGCATTAAGACCCATTATAATCGACTGTATAGTTTTGGACAAAGAGGGGCTCAGCGAGTCGTTCTTGGGACTCGGCGAGTCGAGGTGTATTTTCCGCCAAAACCTTTCTGTTTATGGACAGACGTTGAGATCGAAGGTTCCCCAGTTGTTTAGGTTCACTAAGGACTTGGAAATCATAGGACTCGGCGAGTGGATAAACAGACTCGGCGAGTTCAAGGCAATGTCCTAGCCACATGAAGACGGGCTCGGCGAGTTCAAAGGGAACTCAGCGAGTCATAGACTAAACACCTTCTTATGGATGAAGATGAACTCGGCGAGTTCAAGGACGAACTTGGTGGTTGAAGATATTTTGATGTGTTTTTGAAGGCGAACTCGTCGAGCTCTTGCTAGACTCGACGAGTAGCGACGGGATTATGGCATTTTGTGATTATGGGGACTCGACGAGTTGGCAGGCCAACTCGGCGAATCGAGTCAACCAGATGTTGACTTTGACCAAAAGTTGGCTTTGACCAAGGATTTGACTTTGACTTTGACTTAGATTTGAGTAAATCTTGTAAGGGTTATGAGTATGAGTTGATAACTTTGAAAAGTTGTCGTGTAGGGATTTAGGAGTCGGGGAAAGTTAATTTTCATACCGAGGGCAGTGCAGACACTACATGACATTGAGGTGAGTTTTCTCCTAGTAGGAGTGGGTCTACGACCACAATGCCGATGCAAGTGTAAGAGTGTTAGATAGATGATTGTCTTTGTGATAATTATCTAGTGTTGATATGAGATATGATTATTGTGCCTGATATGCTTATTGTGCTTGATATGTTTACTGTGGTTGGTATGTGTTAGCAGTATTAAGGGGTGAAATAGTCCCTGATTACCGGTTGAAAGATACCGAAGGGGCGGGTAGCTCCCAGTTACTGGTTGAAAGATACCGAAGGGGAGGTTAGTTCCCGGTTACCGGTGGAAAGATACCGAGGAGGAGCCCAGCTCCTGGCTATGCCTGAGAGTTACCGGTTGAAAGATACCGAAGATTATGCATTATTTGGTATGGGTATGATGGGGGAACTCACTAAGCTTTGTGCTTACGGTTTTTAGTTTTGGTTTCAGGTACCTCTTCATCTAAGGGGAATGAGCCAGCGGGGTAGCAGTGCGTCACACATTCACACATGATATTCCGCATTTGAGAAACCTGGAATTGTACTCTGATATTATACTATTTGATTATATGGTTTTGAGACTTGTGATTTGTCACTTTATGTTGAATTGATATCAATGTTGTTTTCCGTTAACTGTTTTTACAAGTAATATACTCTAAAACAAAAAAAAATTGGGTCTCAGTTTTGGGATGTTACACTACACTTCTTTTTGAATATATAATTTCTAAAGATCACTTATGAATATTGCCTTATAACACCAATAAGGCTCATCAATAATCACCAATATGATCTTACACCAAATAGGTATTGTCTTATAGCATCAATAAAACTTACCAACAATTGTAAACGATTATAACACACTTATTTGGATATATCCCATCCAAATTCAGACATGAAACTAATGTGTACATCATTTTATATCTAAATCTGCACACACATATATACATACTAAAACATTGTTGTAATATTACAAAGTACGTATTTACTACAGTACTACACAAATAGTACACCCGACTACTATCATATACTCAATTTATGGATTACCCCGATAGCATGAGTATATAATGTATGATTCATACCAATGCCAAATAGATACCTACAATCACTGTATTAGGCATTGCTATAAAATTTTCACCAGATAAAAATATTCGTTGCCACTAGCATTGGATACTACACCAAAAAATCACCAAATACAACATGTATTGGATATAACAATCCTAGCCGATCTATCACACCTCTAGCTATTAGAATCTACTATCTATTAAGCCATAGTTTATCAAACATAACTATTTATTAGTCTAATATTAATTAGACACAACTATATTTTACATAAAGTTAAACAAACATCATAAGGCTAACTTAAATAACTGAGTATTAACATATAACAATGTTGTAGTGGTCGAATGCCATCTATCTTTCCAAATCAGCATTACTGCTTCCTTATGTCATCAACTTTTTAATGTATATGTCGTGCATACTTCTTATGCACGTCGCGTTCTCACATATTCGACTCCAACATTGTACTTTACAGGCGCTTCGTGTATAGACTCTGAACGCGTCAGGTTTAACAAAGCACATGATTATAATATTCACGCTGACATGCTGCATATCTCCAAATGTCGCTCTACATCAACTGCTACATATACAATCTTTACTAAATTTTCAGAAATACCCCCCACAACTCTCTATGTATCAATAGCACTACTAACTTTAAATTTTTCTCGTAGTACTTTTTGTATAAAGTACCAATACTACAATTAAAAAATTAGAATTATCAGTATACTCCTATGAATAACAAAAATACACCTTATGGTCATAATTGTAAGAACAAAAAATTTAGAGAGAGTTGACTTTTAGTCAACTATAGACCAAAATGGCAAAATGGTCATTTATAAGAAAAAGATGAGATCATGAAGCTGCAAATTCATGAAAATGTCCAAGACAAGTTTAATTCACATAGAAGAGGTTGGATGGGTAAGTTCAAGAGAAAGAATGCATAAGAGGATGCATTTTGACAAAAGGGTAAAATGGGAAGTTTTATGCCTTTTGTGCCAACTTTGTGACTTAAAAGATTAAGACCTGTATTAAGTCGGTGAGGAATGACTTAAAAAAATTGTAGAGTATGTTTCCACCTTCTCTTAGATATAAAGATCATAGAAAACGGGTTAGAAACGAAGAATTTATATGCGTTAGAAGTTGAGACAACTATGTCCCAAATCTGGAATGTAATCGGCTAAGAACTATTATCAAGCAGTTAGCATGGTGCGATACATAGCTCACCATGACGAAATGAGTGTAGAAAAGGATTTAGATGTAGTTCTTATTCATTAGAGAGAAAGGGAAATGTACTTTGCTCTTAGGCACAGTGTATGGGCACCATAATGTGGTGGCCAAAGTAGGATGTCGTTGAGAAAGAGCACCACGACGTGGCAAGTAGAACGCCACAACATGGAAAGTAAATGGCTTCTGTTGACCATGTGTCAACTCGTCACCACGACACAGTAGAAAGACCTGCCGCAACACAGTGTTGATGATTTAAGTCAGGTTTAAGACCTGTTAGAGCTCATTTCGATCATTCCAAAAAGGAAATCGATTGAGAGCTCAAAGGTGGAGATTTTCTACCCAAATGGTGCCAAGAGAAGCTAGAGATGGTGGTTTGTTAGGATTTTCATCCTCTCCACATCAAGTTATGATTTCTCCACTTTTCGTGAAATGTGTAGTTGTAACACCTATAAAAATCAAGCCAATTTAAAACTTTTTCAACCATTCAAAACCATTAAGTTATTGCAAAATGTTTTCAAAATAGTTTAGACATCAGAGTATCCCATAAATCAAGATCATAAAAATATAAGGAGGTGCACGATCACGCCTTCGCCTTCCCGCGATCATCTGAAGTACCTAAAACAAAATCCAAAACTATAAGCCCGAAGCTTAGTGAGTTCCCCAAAAATACCAATGCCATACAATCATAACCATATCATATAAACAAAAAACATGCATAATGAGCCATCAGCCTGACTGGACTGCCTCTCAGGGCCATCAATCTATCTGGACCGCCCTATGAGCCATCGACACCTCTGGACCGCCTCTCAAGGCCTTCAGCGTATCTGGGTTGCTCACTGGGCCTTCAGCCTGACTAGTATGCCCTCCAGGGCCTACAATCTATCCGATCCGCCCTCGGTATGTTGGCCTTCAACACAAAGCAGGTCCGCCTCAATCTAACCCCAAAATAAAACAATCATGTGCATATAAATATCATACGCTAGCATATATAATAGTCAAACCGATCTAACAGATCACTAATTACAACAACATCCTATAACCAGGATACCGACCTAACCGGTTACTAACATAGCATTATCCTATATACCAGGATATCGACCAACAAGGTCACTCAGCATATCACCATCCTAGCTAGTCAACCCTTGGTCAAAGTCAAAGTCCTCAGTCAAGATCAACACTCCATGTTGACCCTAACTCACCGAGTACCCTTGGCTACTCGCCGAGTTCCTTGAAGTACTTGCCCACTTGTCGAGTCACCGGGGTGACTCGTCGAGTTCCTTTGGTTTACGATCGAAACTCTATGGCCACTCGTCGAGTTTCCTTTATGCAACTCGACGGATGCACACGCATACATAACTTGGGGAAATCTCATCTGACTCGCCGAGTTGTTCATACAACTTGTCGAGCCTATGGCAGTCTCCAACGGACTCGCCGAGTTGTTCTTCCAACTCGTCGAGTTCATGCCTATCTTCATATGACTCGTCGAGTCGACCATGTGACTCGTCGAGTCCCTTCAGTCCTTTTTCCATACAGACTCATTTGAGCCATACAGCGGCTCCAAACTACAGATCCAAGCTTCTAAGGCATGCTTTTCACGTAAAGTTGCAAGCTTTACGCGCATGCATAGCTATAAAGGCTCCAAATGTCCAATCCAAGCCCGTAGTTGGGTTTCCTACCCAAGGAAGGTTTCATTCATGCCCAAACCAGAAACTTTATGACTCTAGGACTTAAGAAGGGTCCAGATCTGAAGTTACAACTTCAGATCTAGCCCATAGTCCAACTTATCAAATCAAAGATCCATAAAAGCCCCAAACTCAATCAAAAAGAGATCTAGAAGGGAAAATGTAACGCCCAAATTTTCAAAATAATTTTTCACATTGTATAAAACACATTTTCATTCATAATTGTTATAAAAACACCATTGTATCACATCGTCAAACACAACATCACATCCCAAGATCAAAATATAAAAACTCCTCGTGTGTGTACTGATCAAGTCGGCGCCTTCCCGTGATCTTCACTGCTACCTGAAACACATAACACAACATTGTAAGCATAAATGCTTAGTGAGTTCCCCAAAATACCACACACAATACATATCAGCTACTCGAGGCTATAACTCTGGTTGGCCCTCTGGTCAATGTGTCTCAGTGGGACCCTCCAGTTCCATAACTCTGTGGGCCCTCTAGCCCTAAATCTGAGGACCTTACGGTCCTAACTCTGAAAACTCTGGCACATACATAGCATAAATCACATAGAAATCACATCATGCAAAAGCATACAAAATACTCTGTCACATAACTCTAATTACCACTCTAGGTAAAGTATGGTGAGAAGACTCACCTCAATGAAGTCGGATAAACTCTCGTGCTCAACGTCCCGACCTAGCCTGCTCCTATTATTCAAATAACATTCCTGATCAATACTCTCCCATGATCTCATCTCTACAGACTGGGTAGAAGGCCATTCTACCCTTCCTTGAACTCTCCTGAATCAGTCTTGACCAGTACCCTAAAGTCAACGAAAGTTAGCGGTCAACTTTGACCCGACTCGTCGAGTGCACAAAGGTGACTCGGCGAGTCCAAGCGGGTCCTCTGAATCCTTTCAGACTCTCATGGCTCATCGAGTCTTCCTTCCACTCGACGAGTTACACCTGTCACGAATCATGGGGCAACCCCGACTCGACTCGTCGAGTCCGCTCATGGACTCGGCGAGTTCATTCCATGCTCATACTCAAATGACCTTCTGAGGTCAGATCTGTTCCTCTAATTCATAGATCTAACCTCCCCAAGCTCAATAAAAACGTAAAGGTTCAAACTTGATACTCATGCAACGTCCAAATGACACTACTTGATTATTTAGCCCCAAATACAACATCCTAAGTCCATTTCTACCATAACTCCTCATAAAGAAAGATGGAATAAGTTCTCTGGACCACTATGGATCTAGATCTGATATCTAAACATGATAGGGGACCATATTCCCAATAAAGGGTATAGAAAAGCCTAGATCCATGGATTTTCTAACAAAACAGAAAAAAGGATCGATATGCTACCTCAAGGATGATGTCCTTTGCTTGCAATCCACAAATAAGCAACCTCGTTGGCTTCCTCTAAGCTAGAATCAACTTCTTCTTGCAAAAAAAACCCACAAAGGTCCAATAATGGCTTCTTCTCCCTCACAAACACTCAAGCACTATAAGGGTTTCACTCAAGGGTATGGTAGCCGCAAATGGTGGCTTTAAGGGTCCTTAAATAGGTCCCAAACCCGATAAATTAGGGTTTCATTAAACAGCGTAGACTCGCCGGGTCCACTCATGGACTCGCCGAGTCCTATATTGAATCAGACCAAAAGATGCGCGATCCCACTCGGCGAGTCTGAGCACCTACTCGCTGAGTCCCTCTCATAGATTCCATATAAATACTTAACATAGGATACTTAGGAATTCGGATGTTACAATTCTCCCTCACTATAATCAGACTTCGCCCTCGAAGTCCTGCTCGACAAACAACTCCGGATGCTGCACCCACATCTCCAACTCCGGCTCCCAGGTTACCTCGGACCCTTTCCGATGTTGCCACTGGACCTGCACCAGTGACACCTCTTTGTTCCTCAGAACTTTGATCTTCCGATCCCGGATCGCGATTGGGCTTTCCGCATAATTCAGACTCGCATCCTCTTGAATATCCTCCAAAGGTACCACTACCAACTCGTCAGCTAAACATTTCCTCAACTGCTACACGTGGAAGGTATCATGAATCTGGCTCAACTCCGCAGGTAGCTCTAATCGATATGCTACCCTGCCCACCCTCGCAATAACCCTGAACGGTCCAATATACCGGGGCCCCAACTTTCCCCTTTTCCTAAATCGGATCACTCTTTTCCAAGGAGACACTTTCGGGAGTACAAAATCTCTAACCTGGAACTCGAGCTCGAATCGACGCCTATCCGCGTAACTCTTCTGGCGACTCTGGTCCGTCAGCAATCTCTGTCTAACCTGTTGTATCTACTCTGTCTTTTGAAGCACTATCTCAGTGTTACCCATCACTCACTGCCCTACCTCTCCCCAACAAATGGGAGTCCAACACCTCCTCCCATACAATAACTCCAAGGGAGGCATACCAATGCTCGAATGGTGGCTGTTGTTATAAGGAAATTCAGCCAAAGGTAGATACGTGTCCCAACTTCCTCAGAAGTCCAACACACATGCCCGAAGCATGTCCTCGAGCGTCTGAATCGTCCGCTCACTCTGTCCGTCCATCTGCGGGTGGTAAGCGGTACTGAAATGCAGCCTGGTACCCAAATCCTCAAGGAACCTCTTCCAGAACCTGGAGGTGAAATGCACATCTTGATCCGACACAATCGAGATCGGTACACCATGCCGCTATACCACCTCTCTCACATACACTTCTGCCAGTCTCTCTACAGAAGAGCTCTCACTGATAGCAAGAAAATGAGCGCTCTTCGTCAGCCGGTCGACGATCACCCAAATTGCATCGACGCCTCACGCAGTCCTCGGCAATTTGGTGATAAAATCCATGGAAATCTGTTCCCACTTCCACTGGTCAACCTCATGTGGCTGCAACTTGCCATGCGGACACCGGTGCTCAGGCTTAACTCTGCAACAAGTCAAGCAACTCTCTACAAATCAAGCCACATCCCTCTTCATACAGGGCCACCAATAATCTCTTTTCAGGTCCAAATACATCTTAGTGGCCCCGGGATGGATCGAAAACCTCGACCTGTGCACCTCCTCCATCAAAATAGCACGTGCCCTACCCTCAAATGGCACCCAAATCCGGCCCTGGAAGGTCATAATCCCCCGGCTATCGGCAATTAACTCTGATATTTGCTCAATCACCCATTCTCGCTTGCGGTTCTCCGGTCTCATGGCCTCCACTTGGGCCTCCCGAATGGTGTCCAACACCGGTGTCATCACTGTCAACCTCATACAAACATCTCGCAAAGGGGCACTCTCTGCCCTGTGACTCAAAGCATTGGCTACTACGTTAGCCTTGCCCGGGTGGTATAGGATCTCACACTCATAATCGTTTACCATGTCCAACCATCTCCTCTGATGCATGTTCAGATTGGGCTGATCCATCGGATACTTCAAGCTCTTGTGGTCCGTGTATATGGTACACAGAATCCCATACAAATAGTGACGCCAGATCTTGTGACAACCCAAGAGTTTCCATTCTGTAAAACCATCCACAGCAAGCGAAGTCAAATCCGTTCTGCTAACTTTCAAACTTTTGGGATAAGTTGAGCATTTCAGTATTTACACTTAAGGAGATATCAGGAGAAAGGTTGCACTAGAGTATTGTGCAACTCTGTTTTTCCAAAGCTCATTGATATTAGAATTCAATGCCTGAATAAAATATTTTCTGCCAAAAACCCTAGGAGTATATATATGGTTATTAGCCATTTTGAATTCATTAGTTACATTTCCAACTAGAGAAAAGTCGATTTCTCTCTCAAGGATCTTCGCCCGATCACCCCGGATTGTAAGTATTTCAATCTAGAGTGTATATAAGTGTGTTATATGCATAGATAACATGGAAAATCAGCCAAAACACCAAGGAAATGGTGTTCACGGCCCAAGATCTTCTTGGACCGTGAACACTAATTTTGAGGGCCAAAGTGTGCCCAATGCCCCTCCAAACCTTGGAAATGAACCTAGAGACTACCCATAACGTTTTTAGACCAAAAAAACATTAAGAATCAAGGCTAGAAGTGAGTTCACGGCCAAGGATGTTCTTGGGCCGTGAACTCCATTTTAGGGTGCCAAAATGCCCTAAATGCCTTCCATAAGCCAAGAGACTAGCCTAGCACTTTACCATGATGTGTTTAGGACTCAAAGCAACCAAAATACCAACACCCATAGGTGTTTACGGCCACAAACACATGAGCAAATGGTCCATGGGCCGTAAACTCAAGTTAGGGGTGTTTTGATACCACAAACACTTCCTAAGTCTTAGGCTTGAATTTAGGATGCTTCCTTATGACCCTTAGAAATCTCATAAGTGTAAATGGCCATGAGTTTATGGTAGTAAACTCATTTGGTCCGTGAACTCCTCAAAAACTCCAAAGAAGGTGGTCTTTCTCATCCTAGGTTAGAGCTAATGTCCCTAAATCATTCCCTAGCCTTCAAACTTGCATTCGTACATGAGTAGCCATGAGTTTACGGCCGTAAACTCCCTTGGGCCATGAACTCATGGTAGTAAACTCATGTGGGTGCCTTTATACCTTCCTATGTTGAATCACATGTGATTCCAACACTTGGTCAAGGTGTTTCCTAGTCCCGGAAGGTGTTTCCTTTCATATAGTTGTTGTAAACACTATATTCATGTCAATATGTGTCCTTATATGTCATTTAGGACTTATTGTGTCTCGGGACTTCATTCATGGAACTTCTCATCCTTACACGCATACCCGTTTGAATCACCCACATCAGGTGAGTTCACACCCCGTAATGAATCATTTAACTATTTTAAACTGTTTTAAGGGGGGAATACAGGTTGAACACAATGATAATTGTGTAAATATTTGTTGTTAAACATTCTTCAAAATATTACTTATGTTAATTATAAGTTGTCAACACATTTCAAAACTCCGTTATTAAAGTTAAAGCATAACTTAGTAGGGAAAGTGTCATTTCAGTAACAGTCCAAGTAGAGCATTAGTAAACTATTATAGGTATAGTTTAGGAGAATGCTATTCATTACTTCTAGTACAATGAAGAACACAAAGAGTCAATATCAGAACAGAACAAACAGTGAAGAGAATCAAACAATACCAGAACGGAACATAACTAACAAGTTAGGTTGCTATAGCATGATAACACACATACAGGATCTAATTATACCAATGAATCATTAACGCATTAGTGATAGTTATATTGGGTATACATGATCATATAACTTTAATGTGAATTACACGGCTTGCATGGATTTGCTGGGGTCGCGTTTGGGTTCCCTCAATCTCTTTACATTGAGAGCGTTTAGTAAGGGATTCAAGCTTTCACATTATGACCGTAATAAAACAAATATGTTTTTAGGTTAATAGTGCATCTGCATGTCATTATAAACGACATATGTGTACTTAATTCTCCCATTACTTTCATAAAGTGTCGGTAACACTTGAAAGTTGATCTATTTTCTAGTCGAGATAGTTATAAACTAGGGAGAATATACTTTATATTTGACAAAGGAACAGTCGGTTTTAACTCAGATCAGAAGATGCCTTGGTAGAAGGCTACGATTAAAGGTTAGGATCATAGTGCTAGCTTTATGATTCCTTAATGCATACACTATGGAATACATATATGCCAATAGATTCCGATAGCTAATAGGATGTGTGCCTTCGCTTCATTTCCTGTTCTCGTTTGATGTGGTCTTGAACCGAGTTCCTCCAATCTATTATCTACCCGAATATATATATATATATATATATATATATATATATATATATATATATATATATATATATATATATATGCTTAGTATACATTAAGTCATCATAAGGGTACCAAGTATGGATCAGGTTATAGGACACAGAGTCAAAGCACAGTTTTTCTAGTACAGAACTTACTTATCAAAGTCAGTATTTTTGATAGACAAAACTAGAGATTTCCCAGAAAAGGGCTTAATCCATTTTATTAAGCAGTACAGTTTTAAAAGACTTTAAGTGAGTTAACTCTATAACACCTTTGTTTATACACCATGTTTATATATAAAACTAATATCCGATAGATAGCTAAATGCGTGTTTTCCCCCGACATCCTGTTCTCGTTGGATTGTGGGCTTAGGGCAAATTCCCCTAATTAAATATCTACCCGATATCAGATTATATATAGCAGTATAAACAAAGCTATTATAAAAGTAATCACCGTAGTCAATATTTTACTATAAGAAAAATAGGTTTTCTTACAAGAACTCTCCATTAGATATAAAGGAACCATTACAAATAACTCCATGAGTAACAAGTGAATACACCAATGTTATGTATGACAACGATCTAACAACCAATGGAATGTGTGTTATCCGCCTTACTTGTTGTTCCGTGTTGGGTTGTGAGTTTAGGGCAGATGCGCACAAGCGATTGTTTATTTACTCTAAGTATATATAACTTGTACCCACTTAGTACGCATAGAAAGGCTTGTAGTGTCATTTTACTTAACTTCCATTAAAGTAGGAAATATAGGATTTTCTAGAGGAACAGGCGATCATTTCAAAACAGAACTTACGGCTTACATCATTTGTGTTTATGCATTTTCAACCACATTTTTACAGCTTACTCACATCACTAAAATCTTATGAACTCACCAGCTTAATTGCTGATCAACTCTTTCAAATAACTTGTATTCTCAGGAGACTATTAGACAGATGCTCGTGCTGGGACTTCAGAAGATGGAGCATTATAGCTTCAAGTATTGTTTTGTTATTTGTTTATGACTTCTATGTTTTGTGAACACATACATTGTAAACACTTTCTTTCTAAATGAAATGGTTGTTCATTACTTTCTTACCATATACATATCTCGTGATACTTGACATGACGTCCTCCACCCCCGAACATTTCCGTCGTCCCGGTTTTGGGGTGTGACAGATCTTGAAGGAGAACACCACAGCCCCCAACTCCAGATCATGTGTAGGATACCTCTTCTCATGAGGCTTCAGCTGCCTCGATGCGTATGTTATCACATGCCCTCTCTAAATCAGCGCCGCACCCAGACCCGATATCGACGCGTCACAATATACCACAAAGTCCTCCATTCTTTCCAGAAGGGCCAACACTGGGGCTTCGCACAATCTCTGGCGAAGTGTCTCGAATAAGGCCTGCTGCTCCGGACCCCAACTGAAAGCCACACCCTTCCGGGTCAGCCTGGTGAGAGGAACCGCAATCCTGGAGAAATCCTAAATGAATCTCCGATAATATCTGGCCAACCCCAGGAAACTCCTGATCTCCGAAGGGGATCTCGATGCCTCCCAGCTCATCACCGCCTCAATCTTGGCTGGATAGACCAATATCCCATTCTGGTTGACAGGGTGCACTAGAAATTGGACCTCCCGTAACCAAAAATCACACTTAGAGAATTTGGCGTACAACCTCTCCAATCTCAGAACTCCGAGGATCTCCCTCAAATGCTCCTCATGCTGCTCTCTGGACCTCAAATACACCAATATATCATCGATGAACACGATCACCGAACGATCCAACATCGTCCTGCACAACCTATTCATGAGATCCATGAACGCCGTCGGTGTATTGGTGAGCCCGAAAGGCATCACCACGAACTCGTAATGCCCATAACGAGTCCTGAACGCTGTCTTCTGGATATCCTCATCACGCACCCTCATCTGATGATATCCAGACCTCAAAGCAATCTTGGAGAACCAAGACGCTCCCTGCAACTGATCGAACAAATCGTTGATCCTCAATAAGGGGTAACAGTTCTTGACCGTCAACTTGTTCAAGTCCCGGTAATCAATGCACATCCAGTGTGAACCATCCTTCTTCTTGACAAAAAGGATCGGCGCTCCCCAGGCGAGCTACTCGTCCGTATAAACCCCTTCCCCAGCAGCTCCTGAAGCTGCGAGGACAACTACTGCATCTCTAGAGGTTCAAGGCAATAGGGTGCCTTGGGGATAGGCGTTGCCCCTGGAACCAAATCAATACGGAACTCCACCTGCCTCTCAGGAGGCACACCCGACAACTCATCGAGGAAAACATCCGGGAACTCACGCACTATCGGGACCTCATCAACCGACCTCGGTCTCTCTGCACCTATCCTCGTATCTATCACATAAGCCACATACCCACTACAGCCCTGCTGTAGACTCTGCCTCGCTCTCGCGGCTGAACAAAATGCCGACCCTGAACGGGAACCCTCGCCATAAACCGTAAGAACTCCCCCACTAGGGTCTCGTATGGTTACCAGCTGTCGCTCACAGTCGATAATCGCTCCAAATTTGCTCAACCAGTCCATGCCCACAATGACACAGACATCTCCCATAGTAATCGGGACCAAATCAATCGGAAACTCAATGCCGAATATCTCGAGTACATATCCTCGAATCACATCAGTGGCATACACTGCTCTCTCGTCAGCTATGGAAACTCGCCAAGGTCGACTCAATGCCTCACGACAAATACTGATGTGCTGACTAAAGGATAACGACACAAAAGACCGACTCGCACCCAAGTCAAATAACACCAAGGCAGGCACATAATACACAAGAAATGTACCTATGCATACCGCAATATAAGCATAACACCACAAACTCAGAATAAACATAAGAAAGAATACATACCAACCACAACATCGGGTGCTGCACGAACCTCCTCCACTGTCAACTGGAAGGCTCTCCCATGAGCCTTCGGCGCCTCGACCTTCACCAACTGACTCTCTGTAGCTCGAACAGCAGCAGGGACAGACCCCTGAGAAGCTACCTGAGCTGACCCTTGCAACTGCGGACACTCGGCCTTCCGGTGTCCAGTCTGCTTGTTGTGAAAACAAACTGCAAACCCCTTGTGGCAATCCTTGGCCATATGCCCCTCCTTGCGACACTTGTAGCAAGACCCTGCTCTGCACACCCTCATGACTCTTGCCGCACTCTCCACAAGTGCGGCGCTTCTGGTTCCCATATCTCGAATCAGCGGGCTTAGCCCGCTTGGCAGCCGGCTGGGACTGTGCCAGTCGCCGATCCCTCCCCTGAGACTCCACCTCCTCCCTGGCCTGAGTCTCTAGCTCAATCTCCCTCTTCTGGGCATTTGCCTGAAGCTCGGTAAATGTCTGGTACGTCGAGTTCGCCACGAACTCGCAGATGTCTCTCCTTAAAATGCTCAAATAACGGCTCATACGTGCCTGCTCAGAAGACACGTGCTCAAGGCAGAACATCGCCCTCTCATGAAACATCCTGGTGATCACAGTAACAGACTCTGTACCCTGCTTGAGGGTCAAGAACTCCTGGGCCAAACGCTCTCTTTCCACCGGGGGAACGTACTCATCACGAAACATAGCGGTGAACCTCTCCCAGGTCACCGCAGCAAGCTCTGCAGAAGAATAGTGCGCTGTCACAAACTTCCACCAATCCTTCGCCCCCAAGCGAAGCTGGTTCAGCACGAACTGAACCCTCAGATGTTCCGAACATGAACATGTGTAGAAGCACCCCTCAATGTTAGAGATCCACCTCATCGCAGCTATTGGATCCTGAGTCCCATCAAACTCTGGTGGCTTCGTGTTGCTGAACTCTTGGTACAGCAACGCGTCACCACCTGCGGTCTGGCAGCAGCAACGGCCGCAGTGGCTGCAGCAATAGCAACGTCAGTAATAGCAGCATAACGCTCATCAAAAGTCTCAATCAGTGTGGTCTTGATAGACCCGAACATCTCTGGAATCTCAGTGCTGATGGAAGCAGCCACCTCATCATGAATCATCTGGCGGAGCTCCTCATCACTCACACCCCCTCACTAGTCTCTGGCCTGTGGCGTGTCTCCACCATGATGTCTCTCTGAAATACAACACAAGATATCAGAGACTCGCTCGAGTGTACACACACTCGATATCCCAATCCTACTTGATCCCTGGTACCCTAAGGATTCTTACTTGGGCTATGCACTGATCCGGTGCCTTCGGTAGTACGGGCCCAATACTACCGTCCACACCGCATCAATATTCACCCCAAGTCTTCCTCTTAGGATTCCAAATCCCAAGTACTATATTCTCTCTCTATGAATAGTCTACTCTCTAGCAGATCTCTCATAAGCTCCTCGCTGCTATCTATTCACTCTCAAACATCTCCTAGCAGCAAAATCCCTAGTCTAGGGCATCACAAATCAGGCCACTCTAGTCCTAATAAGAATACCTAGCCTACTCTAGCATGCATATCATATCATAACATATCTCACAACTCATAATGTAAGGGTATTTTGGGAAATCACCGTTCGGGCGCTGGCTGATCGTATATACTTCTCTGCTCTGCTCTTTCAAAAACTTTTTACTCTTGAGAAAATTTTGTAAATTTTATTTTGAAAATCTCCCAAATCCTCAGTTTGAGTTCAGTTACGCCCGAAGGTGTACCCGAATCCCTCAAACCAACGCTCTGATACCAACTTGTAACGCCCAAATTTTCAAAATAATTTTTCACATTTTATAAAACACATTTTCATTCATAATTTTTATAAAAACACCATTGTATCACATCGTCAAACATAACATCACATCCCAAGATCAAAATATAAAAACTCCTCGTGTCTGTACTGATCAGGTCGGCGCCTTCCCGCGATCCTCACTGGTACCTGAAACACATAACACAACATTGTAAGCATAAATGCTTAGTGAGTTCCCCAAAATACCACACACAATAAATATCAGCCACTCGAGGCTATAACTCTGGTTGACCCTCTAGTCAATGTGTCTCAGTAGGACCCTCCAGTCCCATAACTCTATGGGCCCTTTGGCCCTAACTCTGAGGACCTTACGGTCCTAACTCTGAAAACTCTGGCACATACATAGCATAAATCACATACAAATCACATCATTCAAAAACATACAAAATACTCTGTCACATAACTCTAATTACCACTCTAGGTAAAGTATGGTGAGAAGACTCACCTCAATGAAGTCGGATAAACTCTCGTGCTCAACGTCCCGACCTAGCCTCCTCCTATTATTCAAATAACATTCCCAATAAATACTCTCCCATGATCTCATCTCTACAGACTGGGTAGAAGGCCATTCTACCCTTCCTTGAACTCTCCTGAATCAGTCTTGACCAGTACCCTAAAGTCAACGAAAGTTAGCGGTCAACTTTGACCCGACTCGTCGAGTGCACAAAGGTGACTCGGCGAGTCCAAGCGAGTCGTCTGAATCCTTTCAGACTCTCATGGCTCGTCGAGTCTTCCTTCCACTCGACGAGTTACACCTGTCACGAATCGTGGGGCAACCCCGACTCGACTCGTCGAGTCCGCTCATGGACTCGGCGATTTCATTTCATGCTCATACTCAAATGACCTTCTGAGGTCAGATCTATTCCTCTAATCCATAGATCTAACCTCCCCCAAGCTCAATAAACACGTAAAGGTTCAAACTTGATACTCATGCAACGTCCAAATGACACTACTTGATGATTTAGCCTCAAATACAACATCCTAAGTCCATTTCTTCCATAACTCCTCATAAAGCAAGATGGAATAAGTTCTCTGGACCACTATGGATCTAGATCTGATATCTAAACATGATAAGGGACCATATTCCTAACAAATCATCCCAATAAAGGGTATAGAAAACGCTAGATCCATGGATTCTCTAACAAAACAGAGAAAAGGATCGATATGCTACCTCAAGGATGATGTCCTTTGCTTGCAATCCACAAATAAGCAACCTCCTTGGCCTCCTCTAAGCTGGAATCAACTTCTTCTTGCAAAACAATCCCACAAAGGTCCAATAATGGCTTCTTCTCCCTCACAAACGCTGAAGCACTATTAGGGTTTCACTCAAGGGTCTGGTAGCCGCAAATGGTGGCTATAAGGGTCCTTAAATAGGTCCCAACCCCGAGAAATTAGGGTTTCATTAAACAGCATAGACTCGTCGGGTCCACTCATGGACTCGCCGAGTCCTATATTAAATAAGACCAAAAGATGTGCAATCCTACTCGGTGAGTCTGAGCGCCTACTCGCCGAGTCCCTCTCATAGATTCCATATAAAAACTTAACATAGGATACCTGGGAATCCGGATGTTACAGAAAATAAGTAAAGGTGGAGACTTGATACCTCTGGAAGATGCTAACTGAGGTAGATTCTGATTCCCACACTTTCCTTGCTCCAATTCCTTTTCCTTCCAAGTTCCTTCTCTCCAAAGATCTTCCTCCCAAGCTTAATACACATACAATAGAGCACCACACGAATTAGGGTTTCTTAAGAGCTCTCAAGAACTGTAAAGAGTCCAAAGAAGGCTTAAGCCTCCTTAAATAGGGTGCAAAACCCCGGGATTTTGGGTTTCATTCACCAGCTCCTACTCGTCGAGTCTCTTCATGGACTCGGCGAGTAGGTCACTAAACACGCGATCCCACCCCGCTGCTACTCGACGAGTAGGGCAACCAACTCGTCGAGTAGGACTTAAAACCAAAGAAATTCTTATTTAAATAAATACCTGAGAATTGGGGCGTTACAAAGATAGCAACGGTGGGGCACATTTAAAGGGTATAAGATATTTTCCATCTGCAAAATGGTCCTTAAAAGTTGAAAAGAGAACAATGCCCTCAAGTGGGAGGCACATGATTGGGTTCGCAATAACAATTTAATGGGAGTTAAGTCGAGAGACCATTTTCACATACAAACCAGGCCAAAAGGACCATGAAACCAAAAAAAATCGATGTTTGGACCAAACCTTGGAAAATATGCATACCACAGGGACCATTTTTGCAGTTTTGTCAACTTTGTATTAAGAGCATCCACAATGGTGAGGTCAATGAGAGGATTGAATGAGATGGCAAGTCTAGTTGTCATTCATTGGATGAAACTCTACCATAGTGAGATGTCACATTGGTATTCGATGGATTTGAAGTTCAGTGGTTATTGAACTCTTCAATGGGAAAAATGAAAGTTTTCTAATAATAAATATATACTAGAAATTAGCTTTTGTAACTTTCTATTGAATTTTGTACGGTTAAACGCATTGTAAGAAAAAATTGATTGAGTTGTATGGAATGTAGGAAAATGACATGGCAATCTATTAAACTCTATGGAGTTCAATGCATTGCGGATGCCAAAGAATATTCATTTTTACGGTTAAATACTTCAACAACCACTGAATTTCATATACATTAGTTATCACCATGACATCCTCCTCTGAATTGTGGATACATGCTCTTAAAGATTCAAGTTTGCATTTACCCTAGCTCCTCACTATTTTCGAGCCTTTTATTTATTTTATTTTTTTCCGTTAAAAAAAAAGATTCAAGATTTTTAGCAGCGTAGAGGGATAAGACGAGCGTCTTCTTTGATACTTGTGTATATAAAGGAACATGTGGATTTATTATTCTGCTTTTTCCAATCTTGGATCTTATCTAAACTAAAGGATTCATGAGATCGTTGGAAGGTAGATCCCACAAGTCACAGTCGGGGTTGAACATACTTGAAACATTTCTTGTATCTTTTTCTCCTTCAGAGTCATCGGCGTTACCATCGGCTAATTTTGAATGAAACTGAGGTTGCTGGTCACCTGCCGTGCATGTGCTACCAGTGCACATGCTCTGACTCCAGGGAGATCCGTCTCCTTCATGACCAAACGATGGAAGGGCGTAATGAAATCCAGGAAAGTTTGCAGATGATGCTCCGTTAGCGTCCCAAGGTTTGTTGGTTGTCTGAGGCTCGTGTATGATCGCCCTTGATAATCCAAGCTTGATCTTTTCAATCGTATCATGATCATCATGTGCTTCATGCTTAGAAGTAATATTATAAGAAGGTGACGTGGAGGCATTTTGTGGTGGTGCAGGAGCATGATTAGGGGATTGGAATTGAATATCTATGTGCTTCTTGGTTAGGAGATGAAGCATCTCATCTTTCAAACATCCGAGAGTTGCTTCTGCGAGGTTAGCCACCTGTGGAGGTGCGAGAGTGGTGGCTATCTCTGCCATGAGGTGGGAGTAAGGCTTATGCGTAACTGGATCGATTCCCATACCTGAGAGCTTCTTTTTCAGTTTCGTGTTCCAATGGTTCTTCACATCATTGTCTGTTCGTCCTGGCAACTGTGCGGCTATCACGGACCACCTGTACTTGCATCGTATAGGTACAATCTCTCAGATTTTTCTCATGAGAATGCAAACATACACATACATACATCATAGGTGCTGTTAATTTGTACCTGTTGCCTAGAACAGAATGTAGCCTGACAATGATTTGTTCTTCAGCATCGGAGAATTGTCCATGCTTTAGATCAGGGCGTAGGTAGTTAGTCCAACGTAACCTACAGCTCTTCCCACATCTTTGGAGGCCTGCATTTTTGGGAATAAGGCGCCAGTTACGAGTCCCATGTTGAGCGATGTAGGAAGACAATTTGTGATCTTCTTCAGGGGTCCACTGACCCTTCTTCACACTCTCCTTTTCGCAACATGGGATTCTACCCATCCCTTCTTCCCTTTTTCTTTTCTTTATAATTAGAAAGCAACAGCCAGCAAGTTTACAGAGTTTTCTGTTTTTGATATGGAATTAAAAACTTATAAAAAAAAGTAATAGGGGAAAGAAGAAGGAGAAGAGAAAGAGGATATGTGTGGAATGGAGAGGAAATATGAAGGTTTTGTTAAGTTGAAAATTTATTCTCCATCAAGAATGTGTATGATTAAATATATATATTTTGTGGTTGGGTGAGGTATTTAAGTATAGAAATGGAGGTCATTGCATGATTAGCATAAAAGGTGCATGACTTTGTGATTTGTGAATAAAGAATTCAACGCCGTAGAGCGTGTGAGACATTGGCAGGTAGCTCACTCATAAAACACTTGGTCAACCCTCTCTCTCTCTCTCTCTCTCTCTCTCTCTCTCTCTCTCTCTCTCTCTCTCTCATGTGTGTGTCTACGTACGTACGTGTGTCCATGGTTGACCGTTTGGCTTTCTGCAGAGAGTTGGGTGGCTTACCGATCTGGTCATACAAAAGTGGCAACGAACGAAAGTTAAGGTTTTCCAGGTGCACGTGTGGCTGCTCATACATGCATGTTTTGTTTATTGGTAGAACATGAATATTTTGTCAAGAATTAATATTCTTGTTTCTTTGCATTGCAAAGCTTTCCTGCAAGAGTTGCTGGTCCCGTACGTGTGTGCTCTCACTTATACAAAAATATCATAGAGAGAGAGAGAGAGAGTTATGTTCAAATGTTTTTACTATCTATTGTGTACATGTATGATTGATTCTGAACCAATCATTTTAGTTATTTTAAGAAAGTAATTAATGCATATTAAATGCTAAAGATGTAATTAATACCTATTATATCTTCAACATGTAATATGCATTAATTACTTTCTTAAAATAAAAAAAATGATTGGTCCAGAATCAGTCATACATGCACACAATAGATAGTGAAAACAAAATAACCTAACCCTATATATATATATATATATATATATATATATATATATATATATATATATATATATATATATATATATATATATATATATATATATATATAGGCTTAGATTATTTTGTTTTTACTAACTATTGTGTGCCAGAATGCACAGATCTGGACCAATGGATGTAAGTAATCAATGGACATGATTTGAGAGTGTATGATACTACAATGGGATAGTATGTATCATATAATCACACAAGTTTTAGCAAAATGGTATTTTGGACAATTAACTACATTTATAAAATGAATTTTTCGGATTTTTAGGGATAATTAATTCTTCTAATTTAAAAAATCTGATTTTATTTAATTAATTCAATTTTAATTTTAACTTAATTTGTAAACATAACCAATTTTATTCTGTCAGAATATTTTTTTGTTAAAAAGATGTTCTTTCAGAATTTTATTCTGTTAGAATATTATTGAAGAATAACAAAATTCTTGAATCAGGGGTTGAAAAATAACAACATTCTAATATATTCTTATACATCTGAACTTAAATACAAATTCATACATATTCTTACAAACTAAAAACCTTATACATTTTAATATAATTATACATATTCTAAAAGAATATCAACAGAAATGAATAAAATTCTAAAAAAATAACAACATTCTTAAATTGTAAGTATGATCAAACTTTATTTATTCTTCAAGTTATTCCTATTAGGTCTTTAACGCATTCTTCCAGCCATTACTATCATAAATACAACAAAAACTAATACCGGCTAAAAACATTTACTTGCAATTAACTACCACTTTATATATTCTAATAGAATACATAGAATACATTCTGGCAGAATACATAGATTTTATTTTGGCATAATACATTATGATAGAATACATACAATACATTCAAAAGTATCGTATTTTCTACTAATACAATTTTATATTCCAAATATACAATAACGAAGGACAATAGAAATTGGAATTCAAAATCACAAATTGAACGAAAATAATACACAGACAAATTATTTACCTTTTTAAACAATTACATAAAACATGTGTTGCTAGTAATTCTGACAGAATGCATACCACAAGGTTAAATTCGTTAAATTCTCTTTCAGGCATTTCAACAAACACTTGTTAGGCATTATCATCAAACAAGCCAAAATTCATCTAAAACAATTAATGAAGTTAGAATAATAATGTCGGTGCTAGGTGTGTATCAACAAAGACCATGATCCTTATAAATAGACAAAGAAATCATCAAAAAATGTTAAAACCCAATATGCGTATAATATATGCAATACAGTCATGTAATCCTTAAATTGCAATGAAAAAGATGGAGTCTTATATATAGGCATTTCATCAAACATTTAGAGGGCAGCATACATGTTATATGACATAATACATATTGCATAAAATATATGTTACTAGCAATTCTGACAGAATACATGTTATATGACAGAATACATTCTCACAGAATATGACATAATACATAGAATATGATAGAATACATATAATACATTTTAACAAAATACATAGAATATGGCATAATACATAGAATATAACATAATCCATGTCTAAGATTACTAGAAACTATGCTTTAAATATGGAATTAGTCAGTTTTTGAGAATTTGGCTTGAAACATCTCTTATGCATTTTATCAAACACCTTATGTGCATTATCAAATTATCCTAGCTTTACCTTGAAATACAATGTCAAACACCTTCAACAAGTTTTATTAAACACCAAACACCTTCATAACACCAGGAATTGAACCGAAAGCAGGAGAAAGATTCATGATATCATGGGAAATCGATAGAAATTAATTACATATGTTGAGATAATCAGAAATCAAATGCAGCTATACCAAACTTGAATTAAGAGAACGTATATTTGATTCCACTAGTGAATTTTCAGAATTAAGAGATCTTAATTGGAAAGGACTTACCTTGGTTCAAATAAAATGCAAAGAAATACATCCAAACAGATTGCAATCATCGTTTTTTCATAAATGTTATTCACAAAATCATTTATCCAAAACCAAATACATAAAATCGATTAAATAAAAAAAACCGAGTTCAATAGAAGAAAAAGCAACTTACAGACTGATTGGAGAAGAAATTTATCCGTAGCCATGGGTCTGGAAACTTGATGATTGATAGTGGAGATGATGGCCGCAATGGTGGGTTTCTCTCCTGGTATAATCAAGGAGTCGATGGTGAAGATTGAAGAAGCAATTTAAGGACGAATGGTGAGTGTCTTTCTAGGGTTAACAAACTAGTTTCCCTGGACATTAAAAGTTTTAAATATTTACCAAAATTAAAGTTAGCCAAGATTAGTATTATACCATTTTCTAATTTATTATTGAATTTTATTTTTGCTTAGTTCTGGTTGGTTGTTAGAAGCACACAATACTTGTTGAAAACATTTGAACCTATATATATATATATATATATATATATATATATATATATATATATATATATATATATATCACTGAAAGTGTGACTAAATGTGATGTTATTGTATGGATCTTATGGTTACTTTAAAATTTAGTGTTCGTATGATAAAAAACAATGTGGCCGTTTTAAATGTATGGCTATTGGGTAGAGAATTTTGTTGCAATAATCAATCATTTTATCTAATATTATGGTTTTAAACCGTCAGTAGACACATTTTTTTAATAATTGTAGTAACTGTATATCACAATTGGCGACGTACTTGTTGTTTCAATGTGACGTTTTGCTAATAAATTGTCATAGAGTTCAAAGTTTATTAAGACTATTGAGTATCTTTTGTAGACATGAAATTACGGTGAACATACACTAAATGGTTACATGTAATTAATTTCATAATTGACAATTTGCTAATAATTAGTCACAAGAACAATTTTTTAGTGTGACTATTGTCTATCATATAAAGACACACAATTAAATGAAACATGATCGTAAATATTATAAAGACATATTTTATTGAAATTATGGATTTAATATTAGCTTATGGCCATATTTGTATTACTTATCATGACTGATGCTATCCCTCAAAATATAAAAAGTCGTAATTATGTCTATTTTATATCATTTCAACATAGAAAATTAATTAAAAATAATCATAATTGATTTATATACACAATAGTGTTTGTTATTGTGACTGGTATTCAATTTATTTCCATAAAAGTTGGTTATTAGTATAACCTATTTTATCATTTAGACATGCAAACATTATTGAGTATGACCATTTTTTGTACTAAATTTATAGACAGTTATTTAAACTATAGCCATTAATGTCATGTCCACAAAAAATTTAGATGAACATGACTATGTATTCCATATTGTCACATCATTTGTATATTAACATGTCAGGTTTTTTTTTTGTATTCTGACACATTTTTTATTTATTTATTTTTTTTTATGTATTCTGACACACAAATATTATCTAAATGTAACAATAAAAGAGTTATTAGTCATGCAATTATTGAATTTAGTGAAATGCGTCATTATTTAACATATCGTTTTTTTTCGACGGTGTTATTATTTAAGTCATCGTCACAAAAACTTGTGAAAACATGATCTTAAAATAGTTGTAAATACATATTTAGTTTAGATCATGACTATTGTTAACCTTTTAGTCACATGACAAAAATAATGTAAAATAACCATTGTATAATTTTAGAAACATTGAAAAAACTTTAAAAGATGGTCAAATTTATATTAGACATATAAAAGTTTTGAAGTGTGATTATTGTTTTACATTCAATGACATTATTTCTATTTTTATTTTTACTTTTGCTATATTTCAAACACATCAAAACAATAGAAATGAAAATAACCATGAACCGATAATATGAAACAATAAAAAGAAATCGTATTATTAATAATTGAAATGCAAATCCATACAATAAGATATCATGCCGTTGAATAAGCTTTACACACCAAAACACAAAAAATAATCATGTTTCCGGTTATCCTAAAAAACATTATACATTTTAATTTATTCTACTTGGTTATGGATAAAAATAGAGGTAGTATAAAGTTTAGATCACAAAATAATTACAACAAAGGTCAAATAATGTTGACAAATGATTGGCTCCTCATGAATAGACTTGAAATTTAATAAAATATATGTGCACTGAATCCATTAATAAGAAAAAGATTTAACTTAATGGAAAAAGTTAAACTTGTAAATTGAAGTCTAATCCACAAAAGAGAGTTCTCACATCTGGTTGAAAGATAATTGATCTTAAACTTGATGTTGCGTGGTCAAATAGAAGAGAGATGTTGCTTAAATAAAGCATATACATCTAGAATGCTAAGGAAAAAAGGGGGAATGTTTTCTAGAAAAATGGTACCTTTGGTCGAGTACTCGAGTTGTTTTAATTAATTCAAATGTCTCCAAGTCCTAATATTTTATTGTTTTGTCTAATGAATATTTTTCTAGAAGAAACTCAAGAGGATGAAAATGCATTGAATTAATGTGCCTTACATGAAACTTAAATTCATGTAAATTTTCCCAAACGCTAAGTCACATATCTGTCACACAAGTTAAAATTTAACCACAATGATGATTCATTAATTATCTATGTTCTGAAATGGAAAAAATATTGTACCTCTACAACATTATCAAGCTCCTGAAGTTTGCATATTTGATTATGAGTGAGAATTGAATAGTGAAACAAAATGTGTGAAGAAGAAGGGAGATAAAGAACCCACCGATTTTGACCTAGGGAAAAACTATTTGGGAAACAAGTCGTTGGTACATGTCTCCTTCAAAGGGATTTGCTAAGTCTCATATGATCACATCAAATTTATCATCTCTATTTTTTAGCTCCACCATGTAGAATAAAACATAGATTTTCAACCATTTTATTTATAGAGATATTAGTGTTTTACGATATATCGTTATACAAAGAGAAGTCTTCTATAAGCACTATCACTTTCCCTTAATTCTACTAATACTCCTGCAACATGAAAGGATTGTCAACTATACAAAAAGAAAAAGTAATATTCAAATTATTACCGGATCAGGAAAAAAAAAGAGAACCAAAACTACTATCAAGATGAAATTAATGTTTAAATACATAAAAGCACACGGATTATGTTTGAAACAACAAGCGTCTTTATATCTTCAAACATCACCAACGCCGATTGGCATGAATAGTTATCTACAGATGTAGTGGAAGTGTCAACTGGATCACTACTCAAGAACACAAAAAAACACAACGATAAAGCCATCGAGTACGTACACTTTTTTGAGATAACAACTAGATAAGATCTAAAAATTGGGAATTTTGGAGAATAGGACATACCTGGAAGCGAGTGACTTGGAGATGATGACGATATAGTCGAATCGAGGAGAACGACCACTTAGGATGTGAATAATGAGATCTAGGGGCAGAGGGGGAATAGATACGGGCTAATGTAGATTCAAGTGTGCTATGTGGCTATGATTATGGGTAAATTGACATCACTCCTACAATAGAGATGAGGCGTGCAAATATGTGTAAAGGAGTTAGGTTTAGAAGAAAATCCAAGATGATAAGGAAAAACAAGGATTCTAATTTTTTTGAGGCGCGGGAAGTATAATCTAAAATAAACTTTAACTTTTGGAAATGGGATGCAAAAACGTAGATTTTAGTTTTCTTGGAGTCATTAATTTTTTTTACTTTAGAGAGGATTGGGAATTTATATATATATATATATATATATATATATACTAGGTTATAACCCGTGGAAACCACGGTTGTTATTTTTATAATCATTATATAGACAAAAATTAAAATAATATATCAACAAAAAATATAGTGTAACTTTGATTGTAAGAAAACATGAAATTATGTGAAGTTTTATAAATTACAACAATGTACTTTTACATTGCTATTAGTTGTAAAATTCTTTTAGTTTTTAAAAAAAGGACAACAATATAATTTACATTGTTATATTAGACAAAATTAGTACTAATTTTATTGAAAAAAAGAAAGGGGTAAAATGGTTATTTACTTTATATGTGTATAAAAAAAGTAGTTTCATGGGAAAACAGAAATGACATTGCACTTTCGTAGGCAAAACAAAAAATAGCCTTGTAGTTTCATTCACAAACCAAAAATAACATTGTACTTTCTAAGGTTAAGAAGTTGTTTGTAAATTGAAACTACAATTATGAAATTGTACTTAAAAAGTACAATATTTAAATAAGAATAATGTAAAACTAAGACATTCGTACTTGTTACTTTGGCAAATGCATAAGTTCATAAGTTGAACACACTATGCAAATAATCAAGCAAATAGTAAAAGAAGTAATTAAAAAGTATCGGTAATTAACCTAAAAGCAACATAAATTAAATCAGATACAAAAAATGTGATGTTGTTGTTGTTGTATTTAAACATATATAAATTGCCTTTTAATGTTCTTCTAATTTTTCCTTATGAGACATTGTACTTTGAAAAAAAAAAAAAAAAAAAAAAACCCAAATCTTTGACTAATTTTGGAATTCACATGTTTTTTGTTTAATTTTGAGTATGTTTCTAAAATATGTTTTTCGTTTAATAGCAGCCTAAGATAATTAGCCCATTCTTTCCTAATAAGACATAAATGGCAGCCTACTTTTTATTTATAGCAACCTACTTTCTTTTAATAGCATCCTACTTTATTTTAATGTAAAGTTATAACATCATTTCATTTATGTCGTATAATAGCAGCCTACTTTTCATTTAATAACACCCTACTTTTCATATAAATTAAAAATTCTATAGTACAATGCCTTATTTAAAAATTACATCTAACTACATAATGTGCAAAAAAGTATAATGCATAATAATACATATTTTGCGTTTATGTTGCTATATTTTACTTAAATTTACATAATTACCCTTTTATTGCAAATTAATTGTGTTTAATTTATTAAATTGTCTATACTACAATGCCTATATTATGGCATATTACTTTTTTTTTCATCTAATAGCGGCCTACTTTCATTTAATAGCACCTTACTTTTTAATTTATCTTAAAATTTATATAGTAGAATGCCTTTGTACAAATCATATTATGTTTATACAAAAAAAAGTAGTTTCATGAGAAAAATAGAAATAAATTAGAATGAAAGGCTTAACCCATATTGAGATAATGAAAAAACTCCACCGGGGACTAAATCATCCTTAAAATGAAGCAAACAACTACACCATGGAATTAAAAAAAATACCATTAGTGCATTGTTTTTATTAGGAAAAAAAATCAAATTATATTGGTTATTGGCCTATTTTTACAACTAAAACGTTGGTTTTATATAAATGACCATTTTACCCCTATCAAATGCGAAACAGAAAGTGCATTACTGTTATTAGCAAAAAAATCAAATTATATTGGAAATATTGGAAGGGGTAAAATAGTAATTTACTTCATAAAAATTTCCACCAGGACTAAATCATCCTCAAAATAAGGCAAACACATGTCATGCATATTGAAAAAAATAGTAAGAAAATTTATCTTTTAAATGAAGAAAATTGCAGAATTTACTCTATAAAAACATAAATTTCTAGAAATTACCCTTTTAATGCAAAAACTGACAATATTACACTTTAAATACATGCACTAATTTAGTTCCTTTATAATCAAAGAAATAGTCATTCATTTATCTTTGTACAATAACTCCCAATAACAGGTGCAACATAACTGATAGCCCTTATCATACCAAATGATCAATTGATTATTTTTAAGACAATCATTTCTACAAAATATATTAACAAAAAATAGAACATTTGCAACTTTCATTATTCAAAAATGAGCAACTCAATAACGAAATCAAATGAGTTGAAAAAATAAACCTAAAGTAATTAAAGGAAAGGATTGGATTTCTGGCTTGTATTCTCTCTTATAAAGCGAACTTTAGTATCTAAGCTCATTATAACCGACTTGATCAAATGGGCCTTTAATCATAAGTTTCATAAAATTAACAACAAATAAACAAACCAATTTCTCAAAAACAAAACAAATTTTAAATGAATAATAATAATAATAATAATAATAATAATAATAATAATATGGATCAGATTTTGGCTTGGATTTTTCTCTGAAATGGGAGGTCGTAATGAAACATGTAATACAAACTAATCACTTAAAGATGAACATTGAGAATTCAGTAGGAGGCTTGTTATTCATTCACGAATTATGGGTATAACTAAACAGTCATTGGTATGCTTGTTTAACAGTCATATTGACACAAAGTATGCAATTTAGGGAAAAAAACGTAACATCGCCATAAAATTAATCACAACGAACATTAAGAATGAGTATGAAGACTGTGATTCCATTCACGAATTAAATTGGAATAATTAAACAATCATCATCATGCATATACGTAGACATCAAAATTGGAATGTGATTGAAAAACCTTCAGAAAAAAAAAAAGGATCACTGCATCAATTTATCACAGCCCTACAAAAGACATGATTTCAAATAACTGTCACGAGATTAAATCCAAAATCCTTTTTTAGTTTCAAAATTTCTAAATTGAAAAGACACAAAACACAGACTGATAAGAAATAAGAGTCATCCAAAACAAAATAATTTTGTCACTTTTTTCGTCGAACAACTTACGTGCATATTCCAAATAACCGCAATTCAAATACATATTGATTAGATGGTTGCTTACGTAAGTGTCGGGAAAGGAAGACATTTCAATTGTTCTTGTCAAACATATAGTGATATATACCTCGACTTTGAGAGACCAACCATGGCATGCACGCTTATGGAAGAAACCGACTTATGTTTATTGGATATGAGAGTTGCTCTAAGCCTCTGGGATTTAGGAGGAAGAAAGGTACAGATCAACATCAATTAATTGATTACAAATTTTGGTCAAAAACGTTTTTTGTATCCATATTTATTGCAGATATTTTGGTATAAGATAAACTATTAAAAGTTGAAATGCTGATTTATAGGGATATAATCATCGATTTCATTAATGAGTAAAAGAGCGGTAAAACAGTTGATTAATGCTGGAGAAATTGTCACGTGGAAAATCGTGGGTTTAAAAGGGGGACACGTGGAACTTAAAAGAGTCTTTTATTAAGAATATATATATATATATATATATATATATATATATATATATATATATATATATATATATATATATATATATATATATATATATATATAGGGTTAGGTTCATTTGAGATCACTTATATTTTGTGAGACCGTGAGACGCATTTGTTTATTTTTTTTTATTTTTTTTTAGTTAATTCATGTTCCGAAAATAATATTTAAAAAAAGAATTTTTTGATTTTTCCATTTATTTTGCATTTTAAAATTATTTTTAGAATATGTACAGTGTAATATTCTATTTAGAATATTTCACGTATTTTTCAAAAAAAATAGAATTTTTTTTTTATTTTTTTTATTTTTTTTAGTTAATTCAAGTTCCGAAAATAATATTTAAAAAAAGAATTTTTAGATTTTTCCATTTATTTTGCATTTTAAAATTATTTTTTAGAATATGTCAGTGAAATATTCTATTTAGAATATTTCACGTATTTTTCAAAAAAAAAACGGATTTTTTTTTTATTTTTTTTTTTATTTTTTTTATATTTTTTTAATATTTTTTTTAGTTAATTCAAGTTCCGAAAATAACATTTAAAAAAAGAATTTTTGGATTTTTCCATTTATTTTGCATTTTAAAATTATTTTTAGATTTGGTCTCACGGTCTCACAAAATTAGAATGGTCTCAAATGAACCTGAACCTATATATATATATATATATATATATATATATATATATATATATATATATATATATATATATATATATATATATATATATATATATATATAGGGTTAGGTTATTTTGTTTTTCCTAACTATTGTGTGCCAAAATGCACAAATCTGGACCAATGGATGGAATTCATCAATGGACATGATTTGAGAGTGTATGATATTACAATGGGATAGCATGTACCATATAATCACACAAATTTTAGCAAAAGGGTATTTTGGACAATTAACTACAATTATAAAAGGAAATTTTCGGATATTTATGGATAATTAATTCTCCTAATTTTAAAAATATGATTTTTTTTTAATTAATTCAATTTTAATTATAACATAATTTGTAAAAATAACCGATTTATTCTGTCAGAATATTTTTTTATTTAGAATGATGCTCTTTCAGAATTTTATTCTATTAGAATATTATTGAATAATAACAAAGTTCTGGAATCCAAGGTTGAAAAATAACTAAATTCTAACATATTCTGTCAGAATAACATAATGTCAATCATAAACTACTAAATACATTCTGAAAAGAATACACAAAATAGATTCTTGAACTAATAATATACCAAATAAATAATTGTGATTCTTTGAATAATAACAATATTCTGAAAGAATAACAAGTGTGATTCTTAAAAAATAACAACATTCTTAAACACTGAGTGTGGTCATTCTTTAATTCATTCTTCAAACATTTCCCATCAGTTCTTCAAGCCATTCTTCAAGCCATTTCTATCACAAATTCTGTTAGAATGCAACAGTAAAATTCTATTAGAATACATTATCAACATATAAGTATTAAAATTTTATCAAAATAAAACAGTAAAATTCTAGCAGAATTTATTATCAACATATAAATAATTAACCAAAACCATAATCAGAAGACATGAATAAAAAAATTAATAGCTTTTTATCCTCTCAATTTATTAACAATCAAATGAATAAAGATAACAGATTTGATACTTCCATGGTCTGCAAAACAATTTATAATACAATTGAAACAAACTTGATTCAAGAGTTTTGTTAAACACCTTACTTACAACAAAAACCTTTATGAAGAACCCATTTATATTTGCCAAAAAAAATAGTTGAACTTATATAAAAAGATTGGATAAAAAAATCCAGAAACCTTATTTAAGCATTTTATCGAGCAGTTGGTATGCAGCATGAAACTTTCTTTAAATTCTCAATAATGACAGCTTATCCCCACAGGATATTTGATTGGAAGAGTAAGTCCTTTTCTTTAGTTTCTTTTCTTATTCATTACAAAAGAAATTCAGTGGTGTGGGGCTTAAAGAAAATCAGATGCAATGGTATGCCATTATGGAAGAGATAAAGAAAATACAAATTATTGGGGCAGGTTTCGATGGTTTTATCCTGGGACAGGTTCGATTCTCTTTTGATCTGGATCAATAAGACTTCGTCCTCTTTCAAAATTCAAAAAAAAATGATATGCTTATAAAAAAAATTTAAAAGACTCAAAGCAGGATTTCTTCTTTCTTAAGTTCAATGGTGTTCATTTTGTCCCAGAAATCGCTGGCATCTAGAGTATCTGTATTCCAGAGGCTGCAAAAAAGAAAAATATATATATTAAGTACCTGTTCTCTATTTAAATCGCTCAAGCCATGCGAATACCTACTTGTGCTTTCCAGTCGATTCCATAGCATTCTTCTCCGTCTCTTTCTTCGCCACGAATTCAAAATAACCAGAAAACCCTAGTTCAATCACACAACGAGAGAATAAGAGACATAAACGGATAAAAGTATATATAAAATGACCTGTGATACTCATTTAATGATTTTCCAAATATACAACATTTATTTTTGGTTTATAAAGGTAAAATGACTAAGTTACCCTTTATTATTTAATTAATTATTTTTTTTCCTAAATTCTGATTGGAGCATTTAGGCACACAATATTTGCTAAAAACATTTGAACCTATCTCTCTCTCTCTCTCTCTCTATATATATATATATATATATATATATATATATATATATAAGTTTATAACCCATGGGCACCACGGATTAGAAAGGTAAAAATAATTTTAATTAAATTATAAGGTAATTATTGAGCAATGATAAAAAAAATTAATAAATTAATAAATTAGGCAATAGATATTACAAATAAAGTTTTTGTTGACGTGTTTGATATGTGTAAAATGGAGGAGTGAATTAGTGGAAATTTAATTAATGAGGAAAAACCTTATAATGACAAGTGGCAACTAATTAATGTGAATATCTAATTGATTGACATGTGGCAAATGTGCTACTCTTTTACTAGCAGGACCCGCCTCAACCCAACTCCAGTCCAAACAACCATGTGCACATAAACATACAATCATATAGCAATTCACAGTCAACAAGCCGATCAAACAGATCACATAACATATCATCATCCTTACCAGGATACCGACCTAACCGGTCACTAGCATAGCATCACCCTACATCTCAGAATATAGATCTCAATCAGGTCTCTAACATATACCATCCTAGCTACCAGGATGCAAACATATCAAAGCAATAACATAAAAACAATACCCGGATCTCAATCCGATAAGGGCCGGACTTGGTGCCTTAGACCCTGTTGATATAGTGAGGATAACTCACCTCGAAACTGACGGCTGAAAGGATAAGATCCCGCTGCTCCAAACTCCTACACGAACTCCTCCACTAAACAACACCAAAACACTGAACTCAATAAATACCAAAATACCCCTAGAAGACAACTGGTCAACCCTTGGACAAAGTCAAAGTCAACCCCTGACTGACTCAACTCGCCGAGTCGCCCCGAGACTCGTCGAGTTCAACAACTCTGAGTCCACTCACATACAACTCACCGAGTCATCCCCTTGACTCACCGATTCACGGTTCAACCAGAAAGATTAGGACTCTTTGACAAGACTCGCCGAGTCCAAGAACAGACTCGCCGAGTCTAAGGCTATCTTCAACCTACTCGCCGAGTTGTTCTTCCAACTCGTCGAGTTCCAGGCCATCTTCATCCAACTCGCCGAGTTGTTCTTCCAACTCGTCGAGTTCCAGCCTATCTTCAAGCAACTCGTCGAGTCCACCCATGTGACTCGCCGAGTACCACCGGTCTGAATCCATACAGAAGCATTCCAGGCCATGCAATTGATCCAAAACATAGATCTAGCCTCCTACAACCCATCCATCACGTAAAGTGGCAAACTTTACGTGAATCCAAAGAGATCTAGGCCTTTTACACATTAGGGTTAGGGTTTGGGACATGATGGCTCCATTAATCACTCACAAACAGAGACTTTCATGCCTTCCAACCCTTCTCCATTCCAGATCTGAGGTAGCAACCTCAGATCTAACCTCTAAACTCCAAAACACCAAAAGATATGATCTCTAACACCCCCAATATGAAGAATCTAGACAATAGCAGCTCAAATAATGAAATGATACCTCAAAAGGAAGCTCCCAGGAAAGATTAACCCGAATCCTTGCAAAGCCCTTTGATCCAAGCCTCTTCTCCTTCAAGATTTCTTCAACTACCACCTCTCCAAGCCTCCAAATGCACTTTGATCCTCTCACACACAATAATTAGGGTTTCTAGAGCTCAAGGGATGATAAGGAGGCTGGGGAGGAAACATAATGTTCTTTATATAGGGCTCAACCTCCGGATTTAGGGTTTTCTCCATTCAGCGCCTACTCGCCGAGTCCATCCTACTGAATCGCCGAGTCGGCCACTTAACACACGACCAAGACGCGACTCTACTCGCCGAGTCCACCCATGGACTCGCCGAGTTCCCCTTCCAAATTACTCTTTTAGCCCTTCAACTTTACTCTTGACATTCCGGGATGTTACAATTCTCCCCCACTTACATTAGGCTTCGTCCTTGAAGCCTGCAACAACTCAACTCATAAAATACTCCTGCCACGCATCACCTGGTATTAACCCAACTAGGTTCCTCAAAACACAATCATAGAACCAGAAACTCACTTTCTCCCTCCTTACGGTGTCCTAACCACCGTCTCGAGCCGGCCACCGGCTTTACCCTCTGATAACTCCACTTATCAACTGAGTACTACTTATGATGCAACACTGCCCCAATTCACAACCATCACTCGACCCATATACGCTAGAAAATAACTATGCACCACCGGATTCCCGATCCGAGTCCAACTCTAATCATTCTGCTGACAGAAAGACACATTTTTCAGAGCAACTCCCATGAGTTCTCCTCTTGCAATCACATACACATGTTGAACTAGCTCTAGCACCCTCAGGTTGGGAAAACCTGATACACTGATGACATCTTCAAACATCCCCCAGGATGAACCACAACTACATACACAATTCCCTGATCAGAATCACACTGAGAGCCCAAGACTCCTTCCCTGCATCCCTTCCGAGCCTCTTGGCTTTATACCCGCGGAATTCCTTCCGCGACCTCAGCAGACACCCCAAACCGGATGTGCTTCCATTCCACTGCCGCAAACACGCTGCTCAATGACCATACCCGGATCACTCTAATCAAATCTCTGTTCTGCCGCTTTCACTTCCGTGAATTCGCACTCCCTCTCGGAGTTACAATCCTCTCTCTTTCCTTACCAAGGAAAACCACTTGGCTGCCTTGACACTACCATAAGTGCCACGGCGCTCGCCCAATGCTACACCACTCCTTCATAGCATATCCGCTATCCACCCAACATACATGCTCTGACTCTGCTCTCAAGGACTCTCGAGTCCATGCACCATCTCCACCAATCAAGATCAATACCCGGGGCCAGACCTTCTAATGCTATCACACTGCAACATACACAATCCATCTCCTCGAACCGCTCTATCAATACCTGCAGAGTCTGCAGCATGACTGGACCGCCTTCATAGGCCTTCAGCCAATCTGGACCACTCTCAGAACCTTCAGCCAATCTGGACCGCCCTCCAGTGCCTTCAGTCTGGCTGGACCCTTCTCCGAGCCTTCGGTCTGACTGGTAGGCCTACCGGCCTTCAGTCTATCCAGACCGCTCAACTAACATCCATCATTCCGAGCTATCTCTCTGGGAAAACCTCCCATGCGTACCGTTCTAGCCCTCTAGGGGTTCCGAACTCTATCTCCATCACACATAAACGATCCCGGCCCGATCTCAGGCCTTCCACAATCAAATGCCCTAGGTCTGTATCCCGCCCCGCATGCCCGACACTAACACATACCAGCCTACACTCTGGGCTGACAGAACACTGCTGAATCCCAAACAGCTAAGCAACCTCACATGCTCAACGATCTCCCGGGGAATTTTCCAATTCTCCCCCACTTAGGGTACTGACTATCAACCACCGGTCGCCATCACCAACCTCCCAGAACAACTCTGCACAAAACCAACACTTACACGCGGACTGCTTCCCACAAGCATAAACAATCTTAAAAAAACACATTTCCATGCTGATCATCCCGCTCGAAAGAAACTCAATCTGCATCTAACCATTCCTCAGAAAGCAGATGCTACCCGGCCTTCAAACCAATGCCAGGTTTCCACTAATAACCCTCATGAATGATAACCAACGAAACTCCCCATACAATAACCCATAACCAAACCACAACCCCCAAAAACGACGAATACCGCATCGAAAACCACACAAAGATACCAGCACAAAAACAATACTCCACAATAAACACAAGATAACAAGACATCAAGAAAGAAACATACCCGCAGCTGCATCTGGCACTGCTCTAACCTCCTCTACCGCAAGCTGATAAGCACGACCCTGAGCCCTTGGGGGCTCCGCTCCATCCTGACCTCCACCTATGATCCTCAAAGTGGCCAGTGCTGGAGCCTGCACCGGTCCTACAGCAAGCTGTGGACAGTTGACCCTCAAATGTCCATCTTGATGACAATGATAACACATCCTCAAATCCCGAACCGGCGCTGATTGTCGACAATCCCTCGCATAGTGCCCCTCCTTTCCGCACTTGCGGCATGCACCACCGGACCTACAAACTCCGGTGTGACCCCTCCCACACTTCCCACAAGTATGGCTGCTCAGATCTCCCACTCTAGCATCAACGGTCTTGGACTGTTTCGGCGCCGGCTGCGACTGCACCGGAGACTGCCTCAACTCACGCAACTGCAAATCAATCTCTAACTCATGCCTCCTGGCGGCCTCCTGCAACTCCAACAAGGTCTCGCACCTCTGCGCAGACACAAACTGTCTGATGTCCCTCTTGAGCATTTTCAGATATCGAGACATCTGAGCCTGCTCCGAAGCGAACTCTGGGCAGAACATCGCCCTCTCAGTGAACATCCTGGTGATCTCAGTCACCGACTCCGAATCCTGCTTCAGCTCAAGGAACTCCTGAGCCAACCTCTCCTTCTCAACTTGCGGAACATAGTGAGTGCTGAACATCTCTCTAAACTGATCCCATGAAACCGCAGCCCTCTGCACATCCGAAAATGACCCTGTGGTCAACCTCCACCAATCCTTCGCCCCGAGCATTAACAGGTTTAGAGCACACCTCACCCTTTGATCAGCAGAGCATGAACACGTGAAGAAACACCCCTCCACGTCCGATAACCACCTCATAGCAACAATCGGGTCCTGAACTCCATCGAAGGTGGGAGGCTTCGTATTATCGAAGTCCCGATACTGAAAGCCCCGACCAGCTCCTCCCCCGGCCGCTGCTACAGCCGTTGTAGCGCTCATCAAAATACTCAACCATGGCGGTCTTGATCGACCCAAACAGCTCCGGCAACTCAGCCCGGAACAACACAACAATCTCATCACGCAGGATCTCACGAACCCTCGCATCCAGCTCGCACGTGCTCATGTGACCAATAACCTCGGGCAGTACTGACCCGCCCGGAACTCCCTCTCTTGCTCCCGATCCTGACCCGGATCCACTCCCAGCATGCCTCGGAATCTCCATACTGAAAAACACCACAAAAGCTCAGACACTTCCCACTATCCCGGGAACCAACTCTCTCAACCCAACCCTAGAGGTCATGGTTTCCCTGATACGCATATGGGTCCTATGCTTTCAGTAGTACGGGCCCATACTACCTTCCACACCTACCCATATTTTTATGAAGTACTAACACAACACCCTAGAGAAAACATGCATAACAACTCTCAACCCTCACCACAAAAGGAACACTGAAAATCTCCCACAAGGAAACCCTAGGCTACAGGCATCACAAATCAGGCAACATTATCATAAAATCCTGAAGATCCCTAGCCTAACACTGGCATGCTGTTCTATCAAAGCTCAAAAACAAATATCATGTATGGCATTTTGGGGTTACTTACTGGATCCGGCTGATCGTACCTCCGCGTCCTCCTTTACTCATTTTGAAAACCATTTTAAATTCTCTTTTGAAAACTCTCCTCGATTTGAGACTGGAGTCACACGAGTGTTCCTCCAATTCACTTAAACCAAGGCTCTGATACCAACTTGTAACGACCAAAAATTTCAACCAACTTAAAATTTTCGAAAACAACTCGATTCCATTAAAGTTATTACAAAAAGGTTTTTCAATACAATTTATTTTAAGTATTCCCAGAATCTCATCACGACATAAACACGAGGAGCGGTACAATCACGCCTTCGCCTTGCCACGGTCTCCTGGAGAACCTGAAAAAAAAAAAAACATAAAACCACAATTGTAAGCCCGAAAGCTTAGTGAGATATCCCCAAAATACCAACCACATATACCATACACGCATAACATGCCACAACATATCTGATCACAGAACAACCATGCACTTTGGGTCTACTGTGTGACTGGTCCGCCGCACCGGCCAACAGTCCACCTGGTCCACCCTCCGAGTCTAGCCACATACATCGAGTCTGCAGTGTGATTGGTCCTCCCGCACCGGGCCTTCAATCCACCTGGTCCACTCTCTGAGTTTACATTATGACTGGTCCGCCCACTCCGGGCCTTCAGTCGGCCTGGTCCACTCTCCGAGCCTCGGCACGTCTGGTCTGCCCCCTTGGGGCCTACAGCCTATCCGGACCGCTCGCTGGGCCTTCGGGTCAACCGGTCCGCCCTGGGTATCTTGGCCTACAGCATAAAGCAGGACCCGCCTCAACCCAACACCAGTCCAAACAACCATGTGCACATAAACATACAATCATATAGCAATTCACAGTCAAACAAGCCGATCAAACAGATCACATAACATATCATCATCCTAACCAGGATACCGACCTAACCGGTCACTAGCATAGCATCACCCTACATCTCAGAATACCGATCTCAATCAGGTCTCTAACATATACCATCCTAGCTACCAGGATGCAAACATATCAAAGCAATAACATAACAACAATACCCGGATCTCAATCCGATAAGGGCCGGACTTGGTGCCTTAGACCCTGTTGATATAGTGAGGATAACTCACCTCGAAACTGACGGCTGAAAGGATAAGATCCCGCTGCTCCAAACTCCTACACGAACTCCTCCACTAAACAACACCAAAACACGGAACTCAATAAATACCAAAATACCCCTAGAAGACAACTGGTCAACCCTTGGACAAAGTCAAAGTCAACCCCTGACTGACTCAACTCGCCGAGTCGCCCCGAGACTCGCCGAGTTCAACAACTCTGAGTCCACTCACATACAACTCACCGAGTCATCCCCTTGACTCACCGATTCACGGTTCAACCAGAAAGATTAGGACTCTTTGACAAGACTCGCCGAGTCCAAGAACAGACTCGCCGAGTCTAAGGCTATCTTCAACCTACTCGCCGAGTTGTTCTTCCAACTCGTCGAGTTCCAGGACATCTTCATCCAACTCGCCGAGTTGTTCTTCCAACTCGTCGAGTTCCAGCCTATCTTCAAGCAACTCGTCGAGTCCACCCATGTGACTCGCCGAGTACCACCGGTCTGAATCCATACAGAAGCATTCCAGGCCATGCAATTGATCCAAAACATAGATCTATCCTCCTACAACCCATCCATAACGTAAAGTGGCAAACTTTACGTGAATCCAAAGAGATCTAGGCCTTTTACACATTAGGGTTAGGGTTTGGGACATGATGGCTCCATCAATCACTCACAAACAGAGACTTTCATGCCTTCCAACCCTTCTCCATTCCAGATCTGAGGTAGCAACCTCAGATCTAACCTCTAAACTCCAAAACACCAAAAGATATGACCTCTAACACCCCCAAAATGAAGAATCTAGACAATAGCAGCTCAAACAATGAAATGATACCTCATAAGGAAGCTCCCAGGAAAGATTAACCCGAATCCTTGCAAAGCCCTTTGATCCAAGCCTCTTCTCCTTCAAGATTTCTTCAACTACCACCTCTCCAAGCCTCCAAATGCACTTTGATCCTCTCACACACAATAATTAGGGTTTTTGGAGCTCAAGGGATGATAAGGAGGCTGGGAAGGAAACATAATGTTCTTTATATAAGGCTCAACCTCCGGATTTAGGGTTTTCTCCATTCAGTGCCTATTCGCCGAGTCCATCCTACTGACCCGCCGAGTCGGCCACTTAACACGCGACCAAGTCGCGACTCTACTCGCTGAGTCCACCCATGGACTCGCCGAGTTCCCCTTTCAAATTACTCTTTTAGCCCTTCAACTTTACTCTTGACATTCCGGGATGTTATATATATATATATATATATATATATATATATATACACACCATATGACTAATAATGACGTTTTTCAACTTTTTGGTTAAAATGATTAATTTTTTTTAAAACATTTTAAATTATAATTCTTTTTGAAGTTTTTGAATTCTAAAATTTGAAGATAGATGCTTTAACTAATATATATAATTCTTATTTGTATAAGAAAGTTATAGTTTTGGTCCCTTTAGTTTGCTTTGCTATGAATGTTTGATCTAACCTTTTTAATAATTCTAATGACTCCTCTTGTGGTTTCCAAATCTTATATGTATTTAAACTAGTAAATTCGTTTTCTGACTCATGTAAGATACAAAAGGCGATTTTGAAATACTCGTCTTATGGTTTCCAAATCTTATAGTTATGGGTGTGAGTGTAGGGGGTGGGTATAAGGGTAGGGAGGATATATAGGTTTAGGTATGGGTATGTGATGTGCATTTTATATACCTATCTACCTTTAAATTTATAAACCTAACTACTTAGCTAAGTTATGCATTTATAGGTAGTGTACCTAGTTACATTATAGAATAATGTGGGTAAGTTAGGTGTCGATCACAGGGAACGAAATTTAATTAATAAAATATTAAACTAAGAAAAATGACTAAAAGTGAGGGTTTTATCGGATTTTACAAGTTCAGAAAAACATAAACTAAAATACCTAATTATATATATATATATATATATATATGTGTGTGTGTGTGTGTGTGTGTGTGTGTGTGTGTGTATATATATATATATACACATATATATTAAAATTGTCCACCCTTAGCTACAGTAAAGTGGCTAAGGGATTGCCATAAATGGTCCCTCAACTATATTACTTTAGAATTAACTTCTCTTACTTGCTATGTGTTGTTTCGGTGTTTGCTGTCAGATTTACTTTTCATTCTACTATCGTTATCCTCTCCACCGATTCCTATTTTCCCAAAAACCCACCGTCTCCCATTCTCTCATCCACTTTACCCGTATGCTTGCTTTTCATTGACACCAGCGCATCCTTCCCTACTGTCTCATTTCTCAGTCTTTCAACTCCATCGAAATATCAAAGATGGTGGGCAGCAGGCCGATTTCTGATTCCGGTCAGTCTTTGGTTGTGCTATTCATCATCGGAAATTGATTAAGAAAGAGGCAAAAAGTATTTTCTCCAATTTCTATTCACCATAACCCATACAATCGATCACTCCCGACTCCCCCCTTATCAGATTCTCCCCACCGCCTCCCTTATCCGATATCTCCATCCTTGTCGAATCGGCGTCATTTCCTCTACACTTTCTACTCCGTCGCAACAACGCAACGAGGACATAAGTAACTTTTTTATTTTACAAATTAGAGGTTCAATTATTTGTTTTCTTTTTTGGGTTGATTTTGTTTGTAGATCAATTTTACAACTGCAAAGGCAAGAGGATTTGAATGGGTTAGTTGGCGTTGAGTACAGGTTTGGGAAGTGGAAAGACTCAACAAGGTTACTACTTTTGTATGAGTAACATGCCTATAAGGCGTTCGATGAAATGCCTGATCCGATTAAGTTATTAATTACAGGTTAGTTTACCTAATTCATTAGTTGATTATAATTGTTTGATTATCCATTTTAAATGCATGAGGTATCCATTGTAGCTATTGAAAGTACCAACTAAATTTACTTTTCTATCTTCTAACAATCGATTCACCAAACCAGTTTACTTCTGACAACCAAACCTTCACTTCACTTCACTTCGTAAATCATGTATGTCTTTTTTCCTTCTGAATTCTCCATGACTTCCTGTGAGTTGAAAAAAATGATGATCTTTATAGGTACGAACCTTTTCTCCATATTAGTTATTTTTATACTTTTGAACACCTTAAATTTATTTTTTTTTCCTTCTCACGTTAGTTAGAAGTAATCAATTATGTTTACAATTCTTAGCTTAGTTAGAAGTAATGAATTATGTTTACAATCAGTGCACATCGGGTGCTCGACAAAATGTCTCAAAGAATGTTCAATTGCTCTTTTGTTACAACTAGGAATTTGAAGCCTTGTAAACATTGAACAATGATAACAAATGTAAACCAACAATGGGAAAACATGTAAGATGCTTATTCATTAACAATAAAATCTCAATCAAACACATCATATATGCACTACAAATAGCCAACAAACTATTGGAAACCAAGAAATCTTTATTTAAGTCCATTTTGGACTAGGATTTCCTTATTGGGCCCAATGGAACAATAAGCTTCCAATTGGACTATCTTGGGCTTAGAACTCTTGAATGGGCTCTAATTGGACCCACTTTCATTTATTTTAACATTTTGGGCCATATTGGGCCTAGAATGAAATAAAATACCTTAATGGACCTCATTGGGCCATAACTTACCTAATTAGCCCTAATGGGCCATAAAAATCATTTCTTGATTTATTTTGGGCCAATAGTTATCTAAATTATCTATGAATTGGACTTATGCATTTAAGGGCCCAATCCTTTCCTTTTTTTTCTCTCCATTCTTGGCCCAAGCCCAACCAAAGAAGGAGAGTTGACTTTTCCTATGCCACCTCACATTTATCCATAGGTTTCCCATGCACCATCTCATGTTTTCACGCAAATCAACTCAAAACCCTCTCTTCTCTCCCCTCTCTCTTGCTCTCGGCCGAATCCAAGCACACACACACATTTCACTCACAATTCTCTCAAGAAAACTCTCTCCACTCCTCTCCATATTTTCGAGATTAAGGAAGCTTTCAAGGAGATTTAACCCAAAAACACATCATCTAAGGTAAGTTGATGTTAGATCCATAATCTAGCTATTTCCTTTCATTCAAGAATCATCTCTTAATTCATTCAAACTCATGATCTTGCACCTTAGAAGCATCTAAGTTCGAGATCCATCCAAGGAACTTGATAGGGCCGAAAATAGCACCAAACTTCTCCAAATCTTCTTCAAAACTGATCCACAACTCAAGGTGAGTTTCATACCCCCTTCTTTTCGGTTTTTATGAGTTTTATGAGGGAGAATACAAGAAAATGTGTAGATCTATGTGTAAATGTATGATATGTGTCATTTGATGCATGTATCTGTGTGATATCATGTGTTTTGTGATGAATATGTTATCAAAAAGTGTGTACTAACCGAGATCTAAGACATGAGAAAGGAAATAAACATAAATTAAGCTATTTTACACTAATCAAGTCAAGAAAAATAGTTTATAAGGTTAGAATAAACATACTTGAACATAAAACCCATTTTTGGGCTTAAATTGTCAAAAATACAAACTTGGGGTAAAAATCAACAAGTCACGGTTCTTGAAGGGTAAGAGGGTCCAAAACAGTTTCCATAAATATTTTCCTGATTTTTAGAAATTTCTAAGGACTTAAAATGTAAATTTTTAACCTAATGGGCTAATTTTGGGCTTTTCGGCCCAATAAGCCCCAAAATGCGAAATTTTATAAGTTGAGGGGCTGGAAATGAAATTTTCTGTAAAACAGGGAGCAATTAGCATAATAAAATGTTTATAAGGTTCAAAAATGCTTTTTATTATAAAAAAGGACTAAAAATGCAAACTTTTTAGATTTTGTGCCAAAATTGTAAAAGTTGTGAAAAATGGGTCCTTAACCGAGAACCACTATTCTAGAGGGGATGAAGCTGTCAATTAAATAAACTTTGGGGTAAAATCGTGTTTTCATCAAACAAATCATACAAAAGTGTCAAGAAAAGTGTTTTAATGACTAAAAATGAAATTCTTTTATATAAAAGGACCAAAAGTGTTATTTTTATAAAAGGAAGAGTAATGAGAAGGGTCAAACTCTACTTACAAACAATCAAATTAAAATACAAGATCCGCTAATTACTGACGAAAATGGAAAACAAATACACTCTCAATAACACATATCGTTACCAAACGAATTGATTCGGTCTCGAATCAATAACAACACAAAATCGTTAAACCAAAGTAATTCGTTAATCACGCGATAACTACAATGAGTCAACATACAAAATTTGGGCTTGAAAGTTTTAAATCTTGCTTGTTGGGCCTTGCTTGGCCATCAACATGATCTTTGGGCCCGAAGGGATTATGCTTACGTGATATTGGGCCTTCTATGACCCAATTCCACGTAAAAGGACTTTCAATAGCTATAATGTGTTATTGGGCCCTAATGGTCCATTAGTACTGCTAGTGAGGTCGAGAAGTCAAATGCGAGTTGGGCCAAGTGTCTTTCGCATTCCCGATAGCCTTGAATAACTCCTGGTAATAAAGGGGGCTTCGTACGCTCCTTTCTCCTCGATTGTTGGGCTATGAGAAAACAAAGTAAACAAATTTAGGACGATAAACAATAGTAATCAGGGTGGGGGGATTAAGTGAGTAGTAACGTCCGACGCCTTTAAGGATCGTTCGTAATCTGTAGTTATAAACTAGTCATTTTCCTAATGTGTGATTATAACAACTCACAAACCCTAATTAATCCAACGCCACCCGGGTAATCAAAAACATTTGACGTATCGGTATAACAATAAACAAGTCATGTATTTTACGTATTGGGAAAACATCGTGTTTTCCTGGGAAGTTCAACATTTTCACTTGTGTGACGTATACAAAGTTCAACAACTATACATGGTTTAAAAATCAACAAGCATATTTACGGATCTTCACACTTTTTTTTAAACAAATACTCTTTTCATAAAATATTGGATTTTCTGGGTTTACAAACTACACCAAATCATTTTACTACAACATTACTTATGAACTCACCAACATTTCATATGTTGAAGTTTTTCAAAATAACTTGTATTCTCAGGTAACAGGTAAGCCGAAGAATAGTACCAAGTTATGTCATGGTGTTTTGCTTAGATTATCTATCGAACGGTTTATGTTATGAGATTGTAATGACTAAAACAATGTAATGGATGTAAACAATATCAGTTGTATTTGTAACAGCCCGGATTCCCATGTATTATTTATTCCTCTTTATTTTGGTGTCTTGTGAGGAGACTCGGCGAGTTGGAGCTCAAACTCGCCGAGTATGATAGCGGTTTGGGAAAGGGTTCGTGTCCGGACTCGGCGAGTCCAAAAGGTGGACTCGGCGAGTCCACGCTGTTTAATGAAACCCTAAATTTCAGGGTATGAGACCTATTTAAAAAGGGCTTATGGCCGTCATTTGCGGCCACCAACCCCAGAGAGAACCCTGAAGGATTCCTTGAGTGTTTTGTGAGAGAAAAGAGGAAGATCCTTGATTATCTGTGGGTGATTTTGCATATATAAGAGGATCAAGGCAACACGAGACCAAAGAAGGTGCTAATCCAGTGATTCCTAAGTCCAGAGACTTCATATGAGGTAACCATTCGTTCCTTTCTCAGCCCTTGGTGTAAATCTTAGAGTTGGGGCTTCTTTGTGGAATGATTCATGGAGTAATTGGCCTCTTTTTGTGTTGATGCTTTAGATCTGGACCCAAAGAGGTCCAGAGACTCTTTCCCCTCAAGCTTTATGAGTGTTAATGGAGGCCATGAGCTTAGAATAGCATTCTAGAGACCATATCATCAAATAAGGCCTTTGGACCTTTGCATGAGCACCAAGATTGTAACTTTACGTGATAAATGTGCTTGGAAGGACTGGATCTATGAGTTACTGGAACGGATCTGACCTCAGGAGTGAGTTTGAGTTCATGCATGGCTTAGACTCGCCGAGTCCGAAGAACAGACTCGGCGAGTAGCATGAAGATTGTCCATAACCACTCAGCGAGTGGTCTTACCGAGTTAAGGGTTGACTCAGTGAGTCAGGGAGAGTCAGAGAGGGTTGCCAGGTGGACTGAGCCAAGCTGGAACTCGCCGAGTTGTTCTTGAGACTCGGCGAGTTGAGTCGTGGTGGCCCCGCGATTCATGCCTGGTGAAACTCGTCGAGTCAGGGGAGTACTCAACGTGTCAAGAGAGGATCCTAGGGAGTCAGTGAACGCGTATAGACTCGCCGAGTCGCTCTAGTGCACTCGCCGAGTCCGGTCAAAGTTGACCGTTGACTAGAGTTGACCAGTATTGACTTGATGGGGGTAGTCAACCTTAGTTGTGAAAGTGTTAATTAGAGATATATTTTGTTATAGGAGGATTATAGCTCGGAGGATCGAGCGCGAGTGATTTCCGGGATTTACGAGTTATCGAGATACGCGAGGTGAGTCTTCTCACTATACTTTACCTTGAGTAGGTAACCAGAGTTATGTGACAGAGTATTTGTATGTTATGTGTTGTACTGCATTATTTCTATGTGATTTATGTTGTGCATGTTTACAGAGTTGGAACTGGAAGGTTCACAGAGTTAGAACCAGAGGGTTCATAGAGCAAGGTCCACGGACCCACAGAGTTATAGCCTCGAGTGGCTAATATGTGTTATGTGTGGTATTTTGGGGAACTCACTAAGCTTCGTGCTTACAGTGTTTTGTGTTATGTGTTTCAGGTTTCTCTCAGGATCACGGGACGGCACCGGCTCGATTGTACACACCAGAGAAAGAGTCATGTTCTGAGGATCCTGGTTTACTATGCAGGTGAAAATGGAATTATGTTTTGTAATTCGAGTATTAATGAGATTTTAAGCAAAGTGTTTTTTAAGAATTAAACGATTATTTTGAAATGAAAAATTGTTTTGAAATTTTCGGTGTTACAAGTTGGTATCAGAGCCTTGGTTTGAGGGATTCGGATGCGCCTTCGGGTAAATCTGGAGTCAAACTGAGGAAGTAAGAAAAGTTTTCAAAGAAATAATTTTCTAAAGCAAATATATAAGAGTTCAAAGAGAAATCGAAAAAGAGCAGTGTGTACAATCAGCCAGAGCCCGAACGGTGATTTTCCAAAATACCCTTACTTTTGTGTTATGAGATATTTATGATGCACTTTATGAGATATTATTGCATGCTAGAGACAGGCTAGGTATTTCATATCTTAGGACTAGAGTGGCCTGATTTGTGATGCCTTAGCCTAGGGATTGCTGTTATATGCGATGTGCTTTTGAGTATGTGATGATTGAGAATATTTAGTTGGAATCCTTTAGGGGATTTGAGTAGAGGAGTAATCTAGGGGAGATACCTAGATAAGTACCGTGGTACTTAGAGAAAGAATAGGTAGAACCCACGAGGGGAAGAGTTGCAGAGTTCGGTGGTACTTTCGAGGATGAGCAGAGCAAGCGGAGTCATCACCCAGAGTGAGACATATATATTCTTCGATGCTTGAATGCTACTTGCTTCGTGCTTTGTGGAACTCTCGATGATGGGAGTCAGCTACCAAGCGAATATGACGATATTTAGGAGGTAGATGGCTGGCATCATTAGGAGCTCTTCAGCAGCTGATGGCAGAGAAGTGTGGGAATCTAGGAAGAGCCTAGGGAGTAACCTTAGCCAGATGAGTGCGCTGGCAGAGTAGAGAATTTCGCTGGGAAGCGAGCGCGCGACGGAATTGGTGAACGGGAAGGTCGAGCAGCTACTTAGGAGCTCCGGGATAGTCCGTGTGGAAAGTATGGGTAGATGTGGCAGGTAGTATGGGCCCGTACTACTGAAAGAAGAGGACCCATACTAGATACAGGGAGTATTCTGAAGGTTCTAATGAGCGGATGGAGGAGTGATGTTATGGTTCGAGTACCATACATCGGAGCGGATTGAGGAGTGATGTTATGGTTCGAGTACCATACATCGGAGCAGATTGAGGAGTGATGTTATGGTTCGAGTACCATACATCGGAGCGGATTGAGGAGTGATGTTATGGTTCAAGTACCATACATCGGAGCGGATTGAGGAGTGATGTTATGGTTCGAGTACCATACTTCGGAGCAGGTTGAGGAGTGATGTTATGGTTCGAGTACCATACATCGGAGCAGATTGAGAAGTGATGTTATGGTTCGAGTACCATACATCGGAGCAGATTGAGGAGTGATGTTATGGTTCGAGTACCATACATCGAAGCAGATTGAGGAGTGATGTTATGGTTCGAGTACCATACATCAGAGTGGATTGAGGAGTGATGCTATGGTTCGAGTACCATACATCGGAGCAGATTGCGGAGTGATGTTATGGTTCGAGTACCATAAATTAGAGCGGATGAAGGAATGATGTTATGGTTCGAGTACCATACATCGGAGCAGATGGAGGAGTGATGCTATGGTTCGGGTACCATACACCGGAGCATATTGAGAAGAGATGTCATGGGAAGAGTACCATGGTTCGTAGTGAATGATGCTTGTGGTTCTCCGGTTATCCAGTCACGGTTGATGAGGTAGAGACTGGGCGCTATGGGTTTTAGGCATGTGGGCCATGATTGAGTTCGAAGAGGCGTCCCTTGAAAGGGAGGTCGAGAGCCTATCAGAATATTTGGGTAAGGAGTTAGAGGGAGGGGAGAATATCGGTCTGAGTTGAGCAATCAGTCGATAGAGGAGATGTCACCTTCTATGACCTGAGTGGTGCTATTTATGTTAGTGTGCGGAACATGAGAGGCCTGATGTTAAGTTTCGGATTTGAGGGTAAAACCCTGCAGGTTGTCATTGATGATGATTTTCCATCAGAGTATCAGGTAGCATGTGTGCTGCAAGACAGTGATTTACCATGAGTAGATAGTCAGTTGGGACTGAGATAGTCAAGGACCACGTTACACCTGTTTGAGTATAGTAGGGTGTATTGTAGAGGTATCAGTGGGGAGTCCAGTCCAGTTAATCAGTGCAGTGGTTTTTCTATCTATTTTGGGTATTGAATATGGGAGTGGGTCCCTGTTCTTGGGATGATCCATGTGTTGGAACGTCAGTTGATGAGTCGAGGTGGGGGAGTATGATGATTTCGTGGTCCAGTCTATGAGTCAGTGATGTTATTGGACAGTTGAGCTGTTTGGTATTGGATTGGTACAAGACTTTGAACGAATAGAGGCAGTCATGACGAGAAGTTTTTGAGGATTTCATCTGAGGTTCAGAGTTATGAGATCGATTGATTTCCTTAAAAGGGGACTATCGGGAATTGCATAGCACCTTCCAGGGACAGGTGCGTTATTGCTGGTGAAAATAGTTCATGAGGTTGTTGATGTGTCAGATAGTGATGGTTCGAACCCTAAGTGGGGGAGAACCGGGTGGTTTATTGAGAGAACCAGAGATTTGTGCAAGAGCGGTTAGGGGTTGGATGCAGAAACCTGCGGCTTGAATTCATGAGATCGGGGTCATTGGTGATCAAGGAAAGGTGTAGGGCGAGATAATGCATGTGGTATATGTCTGAAAGAAGGATGGGTGTCTCCACGGCGGGTGGTCAATGGTCAGGAATCTGGTGGTGGTCAGAGTCGTCTCAAGTAGAAGACTCGTAATGATGGTATGGGCAGTTGAGAACTTCTGGGTTGAAATATGGGTAGAAGATTGTCGAGTAGCCAACTCCCGGGCTGGGATGTGTATTCTCGCTTGGATTTTGAGCAGTAGTGGAAAGGGTTTCGGAAGATCATCAGTGTGTTCTGAAGGGTTAGCGCCTGCCTTGTATTCTAATCGAGTGTTTGGATGCACTGAAGTTGCGCATCGAGTGATATAAGAAATTATTATGGGATTCAGAGGAAATGTATTGTTGTATGTGTATGGTGCTGGGAGTAAGGGAATCAGTGGTAGAGGCAGGACATTGTGATGCTCTGTTAGGGTGTTCTGTGGTTTCCGCGTATAGCGTCCCGATTTCAGAGTTATTTAGAGTCTTGGGTTTAAGATGACTAGTGATGTATCATGTATCCACGGTTCCAGTGGGAGCCCTTCGTGTATTGTCATCAAGAGGGATTATTTAAGGAAGTGGATCTCTGCAGTGGTAGGTTCTGTGTAATGGCAGTTGCCGCCAGAGTCTGTAATGCATATCGGGGCAAGTGTGTGTGTAACTACCTATGATAGTCTTCGGTGCATGAGTTAGTGAACATAGTGTGGCGTTGTAATGAGAATGAGAGTATAGGGTGAAGCTACGGGGAGCCGTAGTATTTGCTAGTCAGAGGGTGTTGTGATGCTACGGGGAGCCGTAGTACTCACAAGTCAGAGAGAGAGAGAGAGAGAGTTATGATGCTACGCGGAGCCGTAGTATTTGCCAGTCAGAGGGTGTTGTGATGATACGGGGAGCTGTAGTACTCACAAGTCAGAGGGAGGGAGTCGTGGTACTACGGGGAGCCGTAGTACTCACTAGTTAGTTGGCGTTGTGATACTACGGGGAGCCGTAGTACTCACTAGTCAGAGGCTGTCGTAATGTTGCGGGAAGCCATAGTACCCACTAAACGGCAAGAGAGCGTGATGATGGAGTGTTCTCCAATAATTGCATGATGCAGAAGAGTTTTAGGCTTGAGTAGCCCTAGTGTTGAGTTTTTGGAGCCTAGTGGTTAAACCGGGGCGAGACTGGGGTCTCCGTCTCTGTCGGGAGGGTCAGCGAGGCGCGCGGGAAAATATGCGCAGCAGACGCCAGAGGTTAAGAGCTGAGTCGATCTTCGATTGGATTGTATTTTTATAAGGAAAAGGGAATTTCGTGACTTGCGTGTCATTGGTCCGTGACAGTGGTCACGGGGAAGAAGTTAGTGAGGTGTTTTGGATCATGTTATGTGTGACCTTTGGGGGTTCAGCTGTGGGGCCAAAAGCTGACCTGGTGCTCGGTATCGAAGATGAATACGAGGAATGAGCTAGAGTTTACCATAGTGATGTCTGCGGACACTTCAGAGCGAGCGAACGATTCGGATGCTCAAGCATATGTTTCGGGCATGTGTATTAGATTTCGGGGGGGGGGGGGGGGGGAATTGTGGCCCGTATTTGCCCTTGCCAGAGTTTTCCTACAACAACAGCCATCATTAGTGCATCTGTATGCCACCCTTTAAACTGTTGTAGGGAAGGGGGTATTGGACCCCATTTGCGGGGGAGAGGTAGAGCAATGTGTGATGGGAAGTACAGAGATCGTGCTTCAGACGTCAGAGCAGATACAGCAGGTCAGGCAGAGGTTATTCACCGCACAGAGTCGCCAGAAGGGTTATGCGGACAGGCGCCGGTCCGAGCTCGAATTTTTGGTCGGTGACTTTGTACTCCTGAAGGTCTCTCCTTGGAAAGGAGTGATTCGATTCAGGAAGAGGGGCAAGTTGGGGCCCCGATATATTGGTCCATTCCGAGTGATTGCGAGGGTAGGCTGGGTAGCCTATCGTTTGGATTTGCCAGCAGAGTTGGGGCAGATTCATGACACTTTTCATGTGTCGCAACTGAGGAAATGTTTAGCCGATGAGTCGGCAGTGGTTCCATTAGAGGATATTCAGGTGGATGTGAGCCTGAATTATGCTGAGAGACCAGTGGCAATCAGAGATCGGAAAATCAAGGTTCTGAGGAACAAGGAGATACCCTTGGTTTTGGTTCAGTGACGGCATCGTAAGGGGTCCGAGATGACTTGGGAGCCGGAGCTTGAGATGCGTGAGCAGTATCCGGAGTTATTTGCAGAGCGAGACTTCGAGGGCAAAGTCTAGTTCTAGTGGGGGAGAATTGTAATAGCCCGGATTCCCATGTATTATTTATTCTTCTTTATTTTAGTGTCTTGTGAGGAGACTCGGCGAGTTGGAGCTCAAACTCGCCGAGTATGATCGCGGTTTGGGAAAGGGTTCGCGTCCGGACTCGGCGAGTCCAAAAGGTGGACTCGGCGAGTCCACGCTGTTTAATGAAACCCTAAATTTCAGGGTATGAGACCTATTTAAAAAGGGCTTGTGGTCATCATTTGCGGTCACCAACCCCAGAGAGAACCCTGAAGGAGTCCTTGAGTGTTTTGTGAGAGAAAATGGGAAGATCCTTGATTATCTGTGGGTGATTTTGCATATATAAGAGGATCAAGGCAAGAGGAGACCAAAGAAGGTGCTAATCTAGTGATTCCTGAGTCCAGAGACTTCATATGAGGTAACCATTCGTTCCTTTCTCAGCCCTTGGTGTAAATCTTAGAGTTAGGGCTTCTTTGTGGAATGATTCATGGAGTAATTGGCCTCTTTTTGTGTTGATGCTTTAGATCTGGACCCAAAGAGGTCCAGAGACTCTTTCCCCTCAAGCTTTATGAGTGTTAATGGAGGCCATGAGCTTAGAATAGCATTCTAGAGACCATATCATCAAATAAGGCCTTTGGACCTTTGCATGAGCACCAAGATTGTAACTTTACGTGATAAATGTGCTTGGAAGGACTGGATCTATGAGTTACTGGAACGGATCTGACCTCAGGAGTGAGTTTGAGTTCATGCATGGCTTAGACTCGCCGAGTCCGAAGAACAGACTCGGCGAGTAGCATGAAGATTGTCCATAACCACTCAGCGAGTGGTCTTACCGAGTTAAGGGTTGACTCAGTGAGTCAGGGAGAGTCAGAGAGGGTTGACAGGTGGACTGAGCCAAGCTGGAACTCGTCGAGTTGTTCTTGAGACTCTGCGAGTTGAGTCGTGGTGGCCCCGCGATTCATGCCAGGTGAAACTCTTCAAGTCAGGGGAGTACTCAACGTGTCAAGAGAGGATCCTAGGGAGTCAGTGAACGCATATAGACTCGCCGAGTCGCTCTAGTGCACTCGCCGAGTCCGGTCAAAGTTGACTGTTGACCAGAGTTGACCAGTGTTGACTTGATGGGGGTAGTCAACCTTAGTTGTGAAAGTGTTAATTAGAGATATATTGTGTTATAGGAGGATTATAGCTCGGAGGATCGAGCGCGAGTGATTTCCGGGATTTGCGAGTTATCGAGATACGCGAGGTGAGTCTTCTCACTATACTTTACCTTGAGTAGGTAACCAGAGTTATGTGACAGAGTATTTGTATGTTATGTGTTGTACTGCATTATTTCTATGTGATTTATGATGTGCATGTTTACAGAGTTGGAACCGGAAGGTTCACAGAGTTAGAACCAGAGGGTTCATAGAGCAGGGTCCACGGACCCGCAGAGTTATAGCCTCGAGTGGCTAATATGTGTTATGTGTGGTATTTTGGGGAACTCACTAAGCTTCGTGCTTACAGTGTTTTGTGTTATGTGTTTCAGGTTTCTCTTAGGATCACGGGACGGCACCGGCTCGATTGTACACACCAGAGAAAGAGTCATGTTCTGTGGATCCTGGTTTACTATGCAAGTGAAAATGGAATTATGTTTTGTAATTCGATTATGAATGAGATTTTAAGCAAAGTGTTTTTAAGAATTAAACAATTATTTTTAAATGAAAAATTGTTTTGAAATTTTCGGTGTTACGGTGTTATTTCAATGCATGGTGATGAATGATGTTATGATTTATGTATAATCATTGTGATGGTATTCAATTTAAGTCACAAGAGTCATCGGACGTTTCCGCCGTCTGGTTCGGGGGTGTGACATCTTTTGTCATGGATTTCTATACAAGTGAGGTATATTTAACACCTCTTTTAAATATTTTTTTCATTGATTATTTCTTATATATCCAACCATCAATAATCAAAAAATTTCAGATGTTCTTCACATCATTGTTTTTTCTCTCCAACTACACCAATTAAGTGTGGAAATCAGGAATCCAAAGCTTTTGCCGGAGAAGCTGGACCACCGGAGTTGGCTTTGGTGGGAGAAGTCGTCGGAAACTATAAGGTAGACATTGATGACCACTTTATTTGGGATAGTTATAACCATATATGAAATAACTTGAAGCTTAACTTTCAGCCTTTAAACCTTGGATTTGGACCATGGAGTATTAGGGAATATATTTGGTGGTGTCCAGGTTTGCAACCTTCTATTCCCTTTATATTTTATTTCAACTTTATCCTTTTGGTTTTCCAAAATTTATTAACTGTATTTTTCCTTTTATTACTTTATCAGCGCATGATTCAAAGGTCTCTAAAAAGTATTGTGCAAAGATCACGTGATACAAATCCAATTTGCATTCATCATAAATGGTTACAATTTTCTACAGTTTTCTTGCAAAAAGGTGAGGTGATAAAATTTTTATTTCTATATTCATATACTATAAGTGGTTACAGTTTTCTAGATGTTGAATGCAATCTTTACAATAAAGTGTAGTTTGTCGCTTTTCAATCAGAAGTTGCCATGTTTTACCAGTAAGATGTTACATTTTAAAACATGGTTGTTAGTAAACTGTGGGTGCCCCTTTTTATATATCCGATACTAATTTCAAGAGGTCGAAAGGCACATATGGTTAAATAACCAAAAAATATGTTTTGGGATCATAACCAAAAGGGCCACAGTGACAGATTTGGTAAAAAAGACGAAAAGTGTGAAAATTTACCAAAATGGTAAAATGACAAAAACTTATGTTTCAGGTGCATACGTTTACATATGAGAATGTTGTTAAAATGTTTATAAAGTAAAAAGGGGACGAAAATGGTTGAAATGACAAATTTGGTTAAATAGACCAAAAATATCAAAATTTAGCAACTTACTTTCATTATTTGTGACTGTTTTCTTTATACCTCTGATCTCACAATGTTATTTGGGATCTTTAATTTCAGATTTTACCTTACTTTTTATGATATTTGAATCAAAATGTTACCAACTACAACAGAATGGTACCACCTACTCAAGTGTCCCGATACTGAGCCTCCTTAGGTCTTCTCTGTCTTGATCGTTAGCCAACGTCTCCTCCCCACCAAATGGGTACAACCCTTGACTGTTGGACACATTTATGTATGCGCTAATCTTGAAAACTAAATTTTTTTTGTTATGAAGTGAATCCTTTGCCAATATGGGTATATCTTTTTGGTTTATCTTAGCATTGATAAGTTTGTATTTTTTTTAAGAATTGAATCTATTTCAGTTACTTTACTCATTAAATTTATTTCAGCTATTTTACTTATTCTTTCAATATAGCTAATATAATTTGAAATTTTTATTACTTCCACTTTTCATCTTTGCTTTCCTTTTTTGTTAGTCTGTCATTGAATCTGATGGCAGGTTAACATGGAAAATGACAAGAAGAAGAGGTGATAAAGAACTTGACATGTATGTTCACTATTTTTTATTTAATTTCTTATTTCTTAATTGTAATATAAATACTGTTAATGGTAGTTTTCTTTTGGCTTTCAAGAGGGATACAAAACATAAACTTGGAATGTGCACTGATCCACATTTACTTCCATGTACCGTATAATCCCCCTCTCTACTTTTGTCTTCAGATTTTTAAAAAAATTATATTTAACAAACCTAATTTTTTTTTCAAATTTGTAGGTATTATAGCTACAGTTCTATAGGTTGGTTAATGCCTTTTTTGCACTTAGTACATAGGTGGTTGTTGTGGCAGCCTGCACATGAGAAAATTAGTAAGGTAAATTTACAATGGATTGTTCATCAACTCATCCCTACACTTCGGTTCGGATTCAGGTGAATATCAATTAAGTTACCAACCTTTTACCTATTTGACGAATATTGTGAATTTCATTTTTTTAAATGCAAGTAAAATTGGCATTTACTCTCATTCAGTTTGCTCAGTCTATACTACGTTAACACCCAAACGAGCCTTTAAATGTAGAAAATCACATGGATAACCCTTCAAATGCAAAAAAAAAAAAAAAAACAAAACAAAACAAAACAAAAAAAAACCAAAAAAAACCAAAAACAAAAACAAAAAAAAATCTTTTAAATGTAGAAAATTAGAAGAATGCCTACTTTAAATGCATAAATAATAGAAATGTTAGATTTAAATTAAAATACAAGTGCATTTGGGGTTGCAAATGCACAAAAATGCAGTAGGTTTGCAAAAGACCAATTAAATGCATAAACACTATTAAGTTTGAAGTGAAAACAATGTGCTTTACCTCCACAAAAAGTGTCATTTCCTGCTATGAAAACGGGAGGAGTTTAGGCATTTAGCCAAAATGCTATCTTTTTTATCCTTTTTTCATGATTATTGTATTTTCTTTTGCAGAGATGGCCAAGGTGCATACCTAATGAAGCTTTACATGGTTCTTTGGAGGAAAATGATGTCTTATTTACCTTGATGTTAAAATGCGATTAATGAACAAAACTTCTGTTTTCACATAAATGCAAAATTTGAATCAAATTATAGAGTTGTTGCTTTTCTTAATATTGGTCATCATCCGACTCTGTCGCATTAAGTCCAAAAGCGGCGGAGCCGTGGACTCTTTTCTAGTTAATGACTAAAAATATGATTTAAAACCAAGAATAAAAGATACTCTCATTTAGCTTCGAATCCCTCATTTTTCCTATGGTTGATTTCAAGATAACGGATTAATTCCGTTAGTTACCAAATAAAATTTACTAATCATCGTGATCAGAATAACTAGCATAAGTCAATTCAATAACTTTAACCCCAATGATCATGCAAGTTAAAGACACTAAATTGATTTTAAAGATAATTTCGACTCTAAATGATAGATTCTACAAACTATATTTTGTGGTCAAGTCTAGTAACCAAGCAAATATTATGATCAAATACTCATCTCTAACACAGTTAAGCAACTAGTTTATCACATATACTAGATATGGTTAATCTCTAGCTCTAGAAATTTAATGATCATAAACAACTTGGTAAATCAGTTCCATGCAATCAACTGCAATTTAACTACACAAATCTTGAGACAAGGCAATAAAGATAGAAACTTTAACAAGATATGTTTAGATTTATCATACAATATTTAAAGCAAACCAACTTCATAGATCCATCAATTATGAAATCAACACATAGTATTAGGAGTTAATCTAATCTAAATGAAAGCAAGGGTTATTAGCCCATAATCACATTTGTATACACATAAACAAAATGGAAAGTAGCCTAAACAAGATTAAACTAGGCAAACCGAATGAATATACGCGAATCCTTGCTCCAATCTCTTTATCCTTTGATCTCTAGTCGAATTCTAACCTCCAAGGGGTTCTTGGAAGGGTTTTTCTTCGTCAATAATCGCAAACCTTAGGCCTCTACCCTTTGGAATCGACCTAATGTCTGGAATATATATAATTTCCAAACTCTGGCCACCACGTCGTGATTAGACACCACCACATCTTGGTCCTCGTGGATATCCCATATTCTCCAAGTCAGCTCAATGATCGCAAAGTTTCCATTCACCACGTCGTGGTCGTTGGGAATCAGACTTTTCTCAAAACATGAAAGTCATCATAAATTTTGTCTAGTTTTCAGATCATTTTAAATCACGTCGATCGGAGTTACGAGTTATGAGATATGGTCGAAACACTGATAAGGGTTCAAGCTATGTAGCAACATCATTTTTTGTGTCTTCTTTTATCATAGCCTTTTCATTCCTGCTTCCAGCTCCTTGTTTGTTTCCTTTTCATCTCGAGCATGTCTTTGCTACTACAAGACATATTTCAAATACAATAAGTACCTTTTTTCCCAAAATAAACATAATTGTAGCTAAAAGTATTAAGATAGTGTATGAAATATATGGTTAAATATGCACATATCAGTATATGTATAGGGAGAGTGGTAGGTGGTCGTATGGGGGTAAATTTTTCTTTGCAGAAATGTGAAGTGAGTTAGAGATGGGTTGGGGTAGGTGTCAGTAAATATGGGTTGGGTTGGGTGAGCAAGTTGGTATGGGTGTCGGGGTAAGGGTTGGGTGGATGTGGGGTAGTTGTATATATGTATAGATGGTGGTGTAGGTTATATGAGGTGAGGGTGTATGGGCGTAGGATAGAAAGTGTGTGGATGTAGGTGTTGATGTAGGGAAATGAGTGAAGTATGGGTGCATGTAGGTGGGGGTAGAGTTTAATGGAAGGTTCGTTGGCCCCCTAAGCCCAACGCCTTACGTCGTAAGTCCTAAACACTATTTAATCCTTGAGCCTTAATCCCTAAGCTATAAGCCATAATCTATGAGCCTTAAGTCATATTCCTTGAGTTCTAAAACCTAATTCATACACCCTAATCCCTAAGCCATACGCCTTAAACTCTAAGCCATAAGCCTTAAGCATTAAGTCGTGAGCCATAAGTCGTAAGTTATAAATCTTAAGCATTAAGCCAGGAGCTATAAGCAATAATCCTTTCATCACTAAGTCATAAGAAATAAGCCCTAATCTATAAGTCATAAACCCTAAGCATAAGCCCTAGTCCCTAAGTTATAAGCCTTAAGCCCTACTCCCTAAGCCATACGCCTTAATCCCTATGCATAAGCCCTAATCCCTAAGCCCTATGTCATAAGTCATAAGCCCCAAGTCATAAGACCTAAGTCATAAGCTAACTATAAGTCATCAGTCATAAACCATAAGCCTTAAACCCTAACTTCTAAGTTATAAGCCTTACGTCCTAAGTCATTTGTCAAAAGTCATAAACCATAAGTTATAGGTTATAGCCATAAGTCGTGGACCTTAAGACACAAACCATAAGTCATAATTAATAAGCCCTAATCCATTAGCCATAAGCTATATGCCTTAAATCATAATCTGTAAGCCTTAATCCTTAACGTCGTACACCATAAGCCATAATCTAGAAGTCATAAGTGTACGCCTTAGGGCATAAACCATAACTCCTAATCCCCAAATCATTAAAAATAAGCCATAAGCTACAATCCCTAAACCAAGAGCCAAAATTCATATAATATTCATATAAATGTATGTATATTCATATATGCATACACCACCACCCCTCTGCCACCAACCACCACCACCACCTCCATAGCCAACCACCGCTACCTTCGCCACCACCCACCACTGTCGTATTCATATATGAATAATCACTTGTTCTTATACCTATTCATATATGAATATACGTATTAATATATATTCATATATGATTACGCATATTCATATATATATATATATATATATATATATATATATATATATATATATATATATATATATATATATATATATATAAAATTGAATATTAGTTTTAGAATTAAAAATTTTGATCATAATATTTATTTTATTTTGAGTATAATACATAGATACATATAATTTAAAAATATTTTATGTATAGTTATAAAGTGAATATTTTTATACATGAAATTATATATATATATATATATATATATATATATATATATATATATATATATATATATATAAAAGAATAAAAAGTGTATGGTTTTTCATATAAACATCATAATCAAAATTTTAATTTCCCACCAAATAAAATGAAATTTTCATTTTCCTCTTTCATATTATTTCCCCCACCCCCCGAATTTTAAGCACCCTGCATCCAAATCTCGTTCAAAGTTCCCCAAAAAATCAAAAATTGAATTTCAGAACAGGAACATTCATCATCCTGTTTCCCATCCTCTATTGTTCTCTATTGTTTTGATCCATCATCTATCCCCTACCTACATAATAGCCACGATAGCATTGGAATATCAAGGTCAACTAAGACTCACCAAATCAAGGAGAAGATAAAAAAAAAAAAAAAAAAGTTAAGCAAAGAGAAATCCAATGGATCTGATTTATTGTTTGTATGTGAATTTGTTCATTTCCACTTGGTTTGATTTCTCATTTCCTAAAATGTCAAGTGGATCCCATGCTCTAAAAAATCATAATATTGATACTTCTATGATTTTGTTACCTTTTTTGCAAAATATATGCAAATGTTCCATTTCGTTTACCTATTTTTCCTTTTAGTATCTATCTTGATCTTTAAATTTCTTGAGTAAATGAAGTAATGGTAAAAGCCTGGGTTCGTTGAGAAGTAGGTCATTTATCTTTTTTCGATTATTTCTTTCGAAAATTGTTATTCCAACAACATCATAATGTTAAACACTGATCAAATTAATTTGTTTTCAAAGAACGAGTTAATGAGGAGGTAACCATGGTGTTGGAGGGGCTGTTATTTCACAAGTTTTATCTTAATTTGATTTGTTTTCATTTTAGTAGTAGTCTAATCTTCTAAGTTTGGTTATCTTAGTACTAGTATAATCTTTTGAGTTTTGATATTTAATACCTTTTGAGAACCATTTCGATGCAGGTCTTGAGAAATGCATGATACTTCCATAAAAGAGAAAAAAAAATGTTTCTTGGAAGTTTGCTTCAGTGTACATGCTAGTAACTACTTTATATAGCGTTTCAGCCCCATATTGACAATATTACCCTTTTTATTTTATCTTTAATTTTAGAAAATTAGTGTTTAGATATAATTATAATATTTCAATATATGTTTCTATCCTTTTAATTGTACTATTTCCAGCACATTTCTGCCAATTCATATTTAATACAATTTATCTACTTAGTCATTTAATTTTTCATTGTTTTTTTTTTAATTTCGTAATCAGAAGTCGAAAAAAGTGCCCTTTAAAGTTGAATGTTATTGTTGGTATTCTCTATGGTAAACTGTTTTGGTTTGGCTTTTCAACTCTAAAATGGAATATAAGAAAACTATGACAATTTTACTACAAAAGGGCAATATGATCTTTTACTTTTTTGGGGGTTCTGATGTAGAAATTGGTACAGACCCTAGTAACTATTTATGTCCCATTCTAAGGGGTATTTTGGTTGACTTAAAGGATCCCTTCAGATGCAATTTTAACCATTTGTTTTATACATGTTGACGTTACTCCAACTGTTACATGACCAAAACAGGTCCCAAAATTCAAATTGATATATGACTAAAATTAATTTGATGTAGGCAATTTCAATAATCATCAAAATAAAAAGATGATTTTTTTTCAAAAAATGTCCTAAAGTCTAATAATACGTTATGTAATCTGGGTGGGACTTAATGGCTCTATATAAGTCAAATGGTTGACTAGTCAACAAAGGGTATTTTGGTGAAGACTATTCTAAAAATTTAGACCAATATTGTTACAAAGAGAATGACCATTACATAATTATAGTCACACATTAAATGACCATACTATAATTATATTAATCCTACATTATATTTCTTCTATAACAAGATTTACTTATAGACACACATAATAATTGTAACCATAACCAAACACAAATTATACTCACAATATTTGATTTTTTCAAATCCAATTCATCATATTTGACATAAATAATAAAAGGCATGTGACCATAAACCATTAAAAGTAACCTATTTACTTGATTTTACTAAATCACTAGTAAACACAACCCTATTGACACACAAATATTTAATATGGCCAACACTCCTGAGCAGAGGGTTGTTGTGAATTGGAGCAGTTCTCTAAGATGTTTCGCATGAGGTATGTTCCATTAATGGAGAGGGAAAGGCTGGCTCAGGAGTATCTGGATTGAGGAAGGGGACTGAGACAGTGACTGAGATCACCAAGATGTTTACTGAGAGGGCTCTTTTATACCCTGAGTTTGTTTCTTTTAAGGAGGCTCAGATGACTCGGTACTTGAGCATGCTCAAGACAAATATTCTTCAGTTTGTGTCCACCCAATGTTATGGTACCCTCACCAAGCTACATGGGGGGGCGACAAGGCAGGATATTGAGTTTGAGCTCCAGTCTATGGAGCTAAGGTGGGCTCATGTTTAGTAACAACCTACATAAGCCCACTGATTCGGGATCTGGGGAACAGAGGGGTCGCATTTATGGAAAGCACAACAAGGTTCATGATGGTGCTTTCCAATCTTCATCTAGATGTGAAAAACATGGAAAGGAGGGGCATTATGCCAAGGATTTTCGTTAGCAAGTCCTAGTACCGAGTACCTTGATTTGTTACCACTGTGAGCAGGTTGGCCATGTGAAGGCCAGCTATCCCTTGCTCGTTGTATGGTTGGCGTAGGCTCCAGAACCAACTACATTGAGGATCATTGATGGATTCCAGGGTAAGGCGGAGCCCCCAAGGGCTCTAGGTCGTGCTTTCCAGCTCACTGTAGAGGTGGCCAAGGCGGCACCGGACGTTGTTACTAGTATGTTTCTATTTATTATTATGTTAGTTATTTTATGGTGTGCTTATGGTTATGATTTTTCTAGGTACCTTCTTAGTGAACTCCTTTCTTTCTATTATGCCTTTCGACTCGGGTGTGATTCGGTCCTTTGTATCTCAGTCTTTTAGTAGGGGTTTTGATATGACTCCTGGAGAGTTGGAGTGTCCGTTGCGAGTTTCTATCGCCAATGAACATTGGATATCTGCATTGAGTGTTTATCAGGGTTGTGTCCTAGAGAGTTTTGGGGTACCTTATCCGATTGATTTGATCTCTATCCCCATGGGGGATGTGTGCGTGATAGTAGGGATGGATTGGCTGAGTAGGTTTACAGATGTGATTTATTGCAAGGGTTAGCGGGTGGTAGTTCAAACCCCGAGTGGGGCAGAACTGATTATTTTTGGAGAGGGTACCAGGATTGGGTCAGCCTTTTGTTCCGACGCCAGGGCTCGATAGTATATTTAACATGGTTGTGTGGGTTATCTTTCATATGTGGTTGATACTCGAGCTAGGAAGTAGGTTTCGGTTTCGGATGTGCCTGTTCTTAGGGATTTTGCAGATGTGTTCCCAGAGGAGTTACTCGGTTTTCCTCTTGAGAGGCAGGTTGAGTTCAGGATTGAAGTGGTTCCAGATGCGGCTCTGATTGCCAAGGCGCCATACCATTTGGCACCACCAGAGATACATGAGTTTTCCTATCAGCTTCAAGAGCTGTTGGGAAAGCTATTTATTAATCCAAGTTATTCGTCGTTGGGAGCACCAATTTTCTTCGTCAAGAAGAAGGATGGTTCACACCGAATGTGTATTGATTACCAGGAGTTGAACAAGTTGACGGTGAAGAATCGTTATCCCCATTTGTAGATTGGTGACCTCTTCGATCAGTTATAGGGTACATCTTGGTTCTCCAAGATCGATTTGAGGTCAGGGTATCATCAGATGAGGGTTAGAGAGGAAGACACGGAGAAGACCGCATTTTGGACTCGTTATGGTCATTACAAGTGCGGGGTGATACCATTTGGGCTCACCAATACGCCTTCTGCATTTATGGATTTGATGAATCGGGTATGCAGGCTGATGCTCAATCAATCAGTCATTGTTTTCATCGATGATATCTTGGTGTATTCCAAGACTAGGGAGCAACATGAGGAGCACCTTTGAGAACTTTTGAGAGTTTTAAGGCAGGAACGGCTGCATGCCAAGCTCTCAAAGTGTGAGTTTTGATTATGAGAGATCCAGTTCTTGGGGAATCTCATTAACCAGGATGGGATTTTGGTCGATTCAGCCAAGGTCGAGGTCATAATTCATTAGGAGGTTCTGAAGTCTCCTTTGGAGATCGGGCATTTCTTGGGATTAGCAGGGTATTATCAGAGATTTATTTAAGACTTCTCCAAGATTGTTGTACCCCTTACTCGTCTAACAAAATTCGTGACTTTAAGGCAGAAGTAATGTGAGGCCCCAATGATAACCCTCTTTGAGGGTGTTGATAATTTTGTGGTATTTTGTGATGCATCCATCACTGTTTTAGGAGTGGTGCTTATGCAGCGTGGGAGAGTTATTATTTACGCTTCTCGGCAGCTGAAGTCGCATGAGGTTTGTTACCCGACTCATGATTTGGAGTTGGGAGCAGTGGTGTTTGATCTTAAGATTTGGTGGCATTACTTGTATGGGGTCCGGTGTACTATCTATACGGATCACAAGAGTTTGAGATATGTCATGGATCAACCGAATTTGAATATGAGACAACGTAGGTGGCTTGACGTGGTCAAGTATTATGACAACAAGATTATCTATCACCACGGGAAAGCAAATGTGGTCACTGATTCTTTGAGCCGCAAGACGGCTAGTTCTGCTATTGAGAGTCTATGTATCAGGATATCAATTGATTCTCCACTTCTTGATCTGATTAGGGAGGCTCGGGATGAGGGAGTCAAGAAGGAGAATTGGAAACATGAGAGACTCAGCGGTGAGATTAACATGTTATTTGCTGATAGTCATGGATTATTGCCCAATATGGACGGGTTTGGGTGCCAGATTTTGGTCGGATCAAGCAGACTATGGTGGAGGAGGCACACAAGTCTAAATTTTTGATACACCCAGAGCCACCAAGATGTATCGGGATTTGAGGCTTAGTTATTGTTGGCCGTGCATGAAGAGAGAGATAGCTTGGTATGTCAAGATGTGCTTGACCTGTCGGATGGTGAAGGTCGAGCACCATAGGATGCATGAGAAGTTGCGGCCATTGAAGCTTCCCATGTAGAAATAGGAACATATTACTATGAATTTCATCACTAAGTTACCTTGGACGGATAAGGTATTCGATGCGATATGGGTTATTATGGACCGTCTGACCAAGAGCGCCCACTTTTTAGCAATTTGAGAGAGTTCTTTGGCAGATAAATTGGATGATTTATATATACGCGAGATTGTTGCTCAGTATGGTATTCCACTATCCATTGTATCTAATTGAGATGTTCGGTTTACATCTTGTTTTTGGCAGAAATTCCATGAGGAACTAGGTAAAAGGTTGCATCTTAGCACCGCTTATCATCCACAAACTTACGGTCAGAGTGAGCGGACCACTCAAACACTTGAGGACATGTTGAGAACCTATGTCATACACTTTCGTGGGAGTTAGTACTCCTACCTTCCTTTAGCCTATTTTTCTTACAACAACAGTTATCAATCCAATGTTGGCACAACGCCATTCGAGATTCTCTATGGGAGGAAGTGTCATAGCCAAGTTTGTTGGGGGGGGGGGGGGGGAGATTGGTCATAGAGTCATGGGAAGGACTGAGGTAGTCCTTCAGACAACAGAGCTTATTCAGCTGATTAAGTAGAGACTTCAGACAGCTCAGATTCGGAAGAAGAGCTACGCCAACAAGCGTCGATCCAAGTTGGAGTTCCAGGTTGGAGACATGTTCTTGTTGAAGGTATCACCCTGGGAGGGTGTGATACGCTTCAGGAAGAGGGGCACATTGGGGCCCCGGTATATTGGGCCATTTCGGGTGATTGCCAAGGTTGGCAAGGTAGCTTACAAGCTAGATTTTCCTGAAGAGCTCAGTCAGTTTCATAGCACCTTCCATGTTTTGCAGCTTTGAAAGTGTGTGGTTTATGATTCAATGGTTGTTCCTTTAGATGATATTCATGTTTATGATCATCTAAACTAAGTTGAGAGACCAGTGGCAATTTTGGATAGAAAGACTAAGGCCTTGCGCAACAAGATAGTATCTTTTGTCAAGGTCTAGTGGCTGCATCGAAAGGGATCTAAGTGGACCTAGGAACCCGAGGCAAAGATGAGGTCACACCCCAAAACCGGAACGGCGGAAACGTTCTGGGGTGGATGACGTCATGTCAAGTATCACAACACATGCATTATAGTAATCAAAGTACAACAAAACATTGCATTAATAGTAATAGTTTTACATGGTTACATTACAATACATCAAAGTAATACAAGTAATAGAATAAATACAGCGTGGTACTAAGCTATCTTCATCAACAGCTCCGAGGATGTACCTGTCTAATGCTAACCTGAGAATACAAGTTATTTGAAAAGCGAGTATTAGCATTTTTACAAATGCTGGTGAGTTCATAAGTATTTAGTGACATTTCATTCAAATAACTTTATAAAGTAATAGTTTAAGTGTTTACAGTGTATTAGAGTTCTTTCCAGAAAATCCTATATTTTCTTTAATCAAAGCAGCCTTCTACCAAGACTGGTCAGTGTTATGTGGTAAAAAGTGGTTTTCCCTTAATTGCTATCATTATCAAAATATTGAATTTGATTATTAAAGAAAGCAAGAGACAACAGGGAAATAACATATGCCTCAGCACTGCTGACTAAGGCAAAGGAATCATAGACTCCAAGAGAGTATCGAACTAACGACACGCCTGGCTCAGTCTAACAAGTAGAGACTCAGACCCCAGAAGATACCAAATGAAAGTTATAGCTGGTAAGGTCTAAAACAGTGAAAACAGACCCCAGACAGTATCAAATGAAAGATACATCTTGTAAGGTCAAAACAGAGAAAACAGACCCCAGACAGTATCAAATGAAAGATACGTCTTGTAAGGTCAGAACAGTGTGACTCTGAAAATGAATTACCAACATATAGTGTAAATTGCCGGTGAAATACCGTTACCTTAAGGCCAAAGAATTATAAGGTAACCCGGGATACTCGTAACCATACTAACTAGAGTACCAGACGCCCTACAAGCGTCTAAAATGTGACATTTGTCACCCTTTGGCTTGGTAGGTCGGGACTGTAGCTAGCAGTCTGGGTGCGGGGTTGTCAATCCCGTATAGATTTATACACACAATGTCCGATCTCCCTACAGGAGATTCTGGTTACCAACTAGACGACGGAGAAGGCCGTGTCCTGAAGATGCACCCCAAATACTGGGTGGAGACTTCCAAATAGTGGGTTTCTAATGTAAGTGTTGAACTAGAGGTAGAGACTCATAACTGAATTGACTGAAGTAAACCCATATGTCCATGCTTGTGCACATAATATATAACTAATGAATCAAACGACCTTCGGATGGACATCCGATCCCACCAGACCACATCTCAACGAAGAAAATGAAATAGGGCGGACAAGCATTCCTAATTCCTTCAATCATTATTTATATGCATCTATACAAGCACAGACATACATCTAACTACGCTTGAGTGTGTATTGAGTGGAATCATATTGTGAAGTATAAGTGTACAGTGTGGAATATCGTGTCGTGAAGTATAAGTGTACCAAGTGTAAGTGTATCACGAAGTGGAAACGACAATAAGTGAAGTAATAGCGTCTATCAAGTATAAGCGACTACAAGTATAAGCGATATAGAGACAAAATCCGGTATAAGCGCTTCAAGAAGTGAAGGCATTACTAAGTAGGAGTATAAAATAAGTATAAGCGAAGCAGTAGTAACTAACAAGTAAAAGTATACGTCGTGAAAGGGAAACTTTGATGAAAAACCTTTATACTCGGAGAAAATCACAATTTGTATTCTTTTGTAAAATATGTTTGAAAACCTTTGAAAATCTTTCATAAACCAGTTTAGAATGAATTTAGGTAAAACAGTATAAGTAAGAGTTTTGAAACAATTGAAAACCATTATAGTGTCCTACTCGGTAAAACAGTGTACAGTGGTATAATCTTGTGCATGCGGGTTATCAATCACATGTGATTGATATGATAACTGGCATGTTTAACTTGTATTCCCCCCTATAAAACATGTAAAAACATTTAAAAGGTTCATTCAGGGATATGAACTCACCTGGTGTAAGTAGGTCCGACGAAGGTGCCGTTTGGGCGTTCGGTGTCACGCAAGGACTTGAACACACACAATGACCTATTTAACATATGATAACATATGTTCACATACAATTAGTATATTTAATACTAATTAAACAAATATACGCGCTCAAAGGAGCGGAAAACACTTTGGATAAGTGTTTGGGTGTCCCGGGTAACGTCTAAAGGTGTGTATGGCTAAGGAATGGAGTTTACTCTCCAAGAGTAAACCCTTATTACATAGTTTACGGCCCAGGGACTACTCACCATGAGTTTACGGCTGTAAACTCATGGTGAGGGGTTCTAGTGTGTTTAAGGCTTCTAGCTTGTTCATGGGATTTTTAAGTACATTTCCAAAAAGGCATGAGTGGGTTTAAGGCTCCTAAGGGCTTCATTAGGGAGTTTACGGCCTAGGGACAACTCCTAAGGGAGTTTACAGCCGTAAACTCTCATTCTTTGAGTTTTGTGAAGATTCAAGCCCCTAATGCCTTGCTAGTAATTTATAATGAAGTGTGATGCCATTTTGGGGGATTAAATCAATGTTTTGGGCATGTTTAAGGGTGTTTACGGCCTTGACACATGTCTGGGCCATAAACTCCTTTTACTCCTTCATTTTATTGAGTTTAATTGATCTAACCAAAAAGGACAAACCCCTAATTTGTGTCTTAAGCGTTGGTATGAATTTAGGGCACCTTCCTACATGTTTTTATGAGTTTACGGCCCTGGAGCTATTTCTTGGAAAGCTTTGGCCGTAAACTCCTAAATGGAGGGTGTTTGACATGTTTAAGGTCCCCAAACTATTTTTAGATGATTCTAGGATTTATTCCAAGGCTATTGGTGGAGTTCTATGGCTTTTAAGCATGTAAAAATGAGTTTACACCCCATGTTTGAGGGGTTTACGGCCCAAGCACATTCCTTGGCCGTAAACTCTTATTTGCTCCTCAAAACTTATGATTAGGGTGTTCTAAGTCCGGATTTGCAAGCCATAAGGTTGTATCTAAGTCCCAGTGTTGGTTTGGAGGGGTTAAATTGCTTAAAAACCCACTTATTAAGTGTTTACGGCCCAAGCATGCTCCTTGGCCGTAAACACATGTTCCAAGTCCAATTCTATGCTATAAACACGAATCATAATGTTTTGAATAAGCTAGGGTAAGCGGACTTACGATTTGGAAGCATTTGGTTGCGGATTTAGGGCGAAAACGAGTCTAGAGAGAGAGAGAGAGTATAGAGAGAGAGGGTGGAAAAGCTCCAAATGCAGTTTACTCCCCTTTATATATGGGTGGGAGTTGGAGCTCAGTGGAATTCTACCCGATACTGCCGTCATACGGGGCTTTTGGTCGCACCCGATTTAGTGGTCGTAATAATAAAACTTAACATTTTCCAACTAAATGGAAATGTGTGTTATGTGTTTTTATTCCCATTTATCACGACTTAACGGCATATTAAATATAAACAAATGAAATGTTTATTAAATTGACGACCTCTTATTAACGAAACTTTTATAAACTGGAATATTCCGTTAACGGTAACGGGGAAATGTAACGGAATAACTTGGGTTGTCACATCATCCCCCCGTTAGAGGGAATTTCATCCCGAAATTCAGGTCTAGGCAAGGAAGTAGGTATGAATGGCCAAGTAGAGGTAAGAGAGTACTTCCTACACGGTTGTCCTCGCATTCCCAAGTGAACTCTAGTCTGTGTTTGTCATTCCGACAGACCTTCACGTACGGGAGGCGGATTCCGTCTAGTGTAGCTAGTGTGTTGCAACTGGTGTATCTACAAGGTTAGGATTCTCAATGGATTCTATCAAGATGAGTGAGGCACGAAAAGTGTTGTCGGGAAGTCACGTATCAAGTCTAAGAAGTGGATCGATCGGGTGTGAATCTTGTGGTATGTCCGAAAGTAGTGGCAGTCTGAAGAGGGTTGGACCAAACCTCTGAGGATTTTAGATGGTCCTAAGCTCTCGGAAGGGTAGAGCCTTTCAGTACTTTAGAACATAGTGTACTTCTATGGCAAGATCATCACTGGCGCGATCGCCACTCCGAAGTTCCTATCATTCTCTCCCGTACTGGTAGTGTAGTCCTTCAAGTTGGTTCTTAGGAATCTCGAGTGGTCTTTGGTTTCATGTTTTCTGTCAACTGGATGATAGAGACTTTCTAGATCGCCGAGTGGGTTGCGTGACTAGGGTTATCTGTTTGCTATAGAGGGTCTATCTCAAGCTTGTGCAAAATAGACCTGCACTAACGAAGCTTGAGATGCGGAAACCCTAGAGGTCGGGAAGATAGGGTTTCACCAGACGAGTGTCGGACTATCTCTGGAGGTGGTTCTACTATCTCAGCGTGAGATAGTATTCGTGGAACACCTAATAGTCCAATGAATCTCTAAGACCGTGGTTTATTCTAGCGTGGAAAGTGTATGTTCCTGCATAACCCTTCGACTAACACCAGGACTGGTGTCAAGTCTATAACCTTTTCGGGATCTGGGTCATGAGACTTAACGCAACTACTTTCGCACTTTGAATCAAGTATTCTTAGCTGCGGAGGTTATCCTGTGGTTCTCGGTTTCCTAGTGTTCACTTCGGAGAGTGAATTTTCATCGTCTATGGGGCGACGACGATTTCCTCCATGCGAGAGGGTGGAGGGTGATAGGCACTACTTGTCTATAACAGGGTGGCAAGGTGCCTGAGTAGTAAGAGCATCTACTGCAACTACTCTTCCGAAGGTTCTGAGTTTCCTCGGTCTAGGTCAATTCTAGTGAGTATAGAGTCTCATCACTCGGAACTTTACTAGTTTAACCCGCAGTGATTCTCTTGACTCCGGCTCCTATGTTATGGAATAGGGTGAAGGGATTTTCTAAGAGGTTCGTGGTAGAGCTCACGCTTAGCCTAACTACAAATACCGGGTGTATGCAAGCAGTATATAATTGAGGTCGGCAGGATGTTTAGCTGTGCGACTCCACCCCAAACCCACAACCCAACGAGGAACAGGGAATAGGGAGGAAACACACACCTTAAATCTTTTTTATCTCAATTACATGCCACCTTTATGCATATACCTGGTTATAGTGGTCAGTCTCATGAGTTCTGGTCTCTGGGTTCACGAACCTGATGTGCGAGGTGCGAAGGGTCTTTTTGGGGATTCTTCTGAGTATGCTCCAGATGGTTGTCGTCTTCTGGAGTATCTGCAGTGTCGTTCACTTTGGTGTTCATCTGACTACGAGGGGTCGGTCAACGGCGCACGGTACCCTCTCTTGGGTACTTCGGAAGGTTTGAGATAAGAGGGGCGATTGACGGATCGCATTAGGTTTGATTATTTGTGTTAGGTTTAGGTTCGGAAGAACCTTTATTTGCCGACATGGCTACGGAGAAAGTTCTTTTTACACAGCACTAAGAATGTCCACATGGTTGCACAAAGTCAAACCATGATCAATAGAGTCGTCGAAGTTGGCACACTCCGACATGATGTATAATGAAGATCGATAGAGTCATGTGCCGAACAGGCACACAAGTTCTATGCGTCTCGGGTTCCATCCTATGTATCACTACCGCGGATACTTGGACCAATAGAGTCGACCCGGAACTATAGAGAGTCCTAAGTGTTTCTGAGTAGAGTATATTTTCATGAATGGATTCTCACAAGGCATTTCTATAATCGCCAAACATATACTAGTCATGTATATTTAAGGTGGGGAGGATTGTTGACTGAGCGACCCCGCCCTAAATCCACAACCAAACGAGGAACAGGAAATGAGGCGGCATTCGCTCACTCTAGGTCTGTCCATCTTAAATATACATGGCCATAACATATATGTTTAGTCATTATAGTTTTATCTGATGATTTTTTTTTTAATTTTATAACAGTGCTGCGACTTTCGCCTTACTGGGAATAATTTACGTTTTGAATTAAACCTTTATTGTTTTTAGTTTAGTTATCCGAGATCGAGAGACGTACCAAAACCTACTAAGTTCTTGATGCTTCTCCCTAAGCATTAGAGTTAGGCTCCTTCTGTGTCCTTGCTGTTTCCTTCAGTTGGGCAATCCCCTTTAAAGTGTCCAAACTCGCCACATAGGCGGCAAACCTGCTTGGTCGCTGCATTGGCGATTGATGCAATACGTTCCACCGGAGTTCTGCATACACGAGCAATATGCCCCTTCATGTTGCACCTAGCACATAAGAGTTCCCGGCAGGCACCATGATGATGGTAGTTGCACTTGCTGCAGTGGGAAGGTCTCCTAGGTATGGTCTTCTTGAGGTCGAGAGGGAAGGGTTGACAGGGGTATAGACTGCCTCAGCTCGTCGCCTTTCAGAAGGTCCTTGAGCCGAGGTACTTCCCTCCTCAATCTTGAGTTTTCTCTTTAGTGGGTTAAGTGGAGGTTCTTGGGTGGATGAGTATGGAAGTGTTGGTTGCTGTTGTCCATCGCCAGGATTGGAAATCCCGACAAGGCCCTTGCTAACATTGGCAGTGTTAGCATTCAGGTGAGCCATGACAGCTGTTACGGCTGCTGAGACTGCAGCTTGGAACGTAGCTTCATCGAATAAGAGAGCAGGTTTCTTGCTTGCGGATTGGTTACGCTTCTTCGGTGGCATGGTTTTCCTACACGGAAAGGAATACAAGGTAATGAGAGACGATGGTTAACCCTGGACATTTCTGTCCTGAACGTATTAGGCATAAATTTTTCCCGTGCCTTGGGTACTGGTCGTCTAAGTGTCGACCTACATCCCTATGATGTAGTCCTGGTAATCGAAGTGGGTGTATGAGTATCAGAAAAAGGCCATAAGATGCGAGTCGTTCCTACTAAGTTACCTTTTTACTGGGAAAGGTTTCACTCTCCGGCCTGGAGAGATTTGAGAACGGTTCGGAACGAACTGCGGAAAGAGAGGCTCATAAGGGCAGATGGCTAAAATTCTCTCAATAGAGATGCGGGGATCTACCCTAATCGTGTATCTGGAAACGGGAAACGACGATTTACCTAACACATAGCATGAGTAGTGTAACCACTAACTCACTAAATTGTATTATTTTACGGGTTCATTAGTGTGACGAACACGAGGAAAAGACAATTCTCGGGTTCCATGTATTGGCTCCCTCTGTCTGCCTCGTATCTTTGGCTGGTATCGACGTTGGTTTCCTTCGGGTAGTTACCTAGGGTTCTTTTCGTGTGAAGACATATTGAATTTCTACCCTGCCTTCCTTCTGATTCCAACTCTGGGTGTCATCACTTCATGATGGATGACTGGGAATCTCCGAAGTTTAGGCGTATTCCTCACCGATGTCCCTAACAGATATAGGCACTTGGTGAGGTCAATAGTCCCAACCCAGTTCATTTATTTCCGAATAGGAAATCTTCTCAATGAACCTCTTCTGGGTCTGCATCAACTCTTCTGCCGAGTATTGAAGTGGGTAGGGTTGTCTACAGGGTTCGTGCGAGAATGGAAATGTCTAAAGAATCCTAAGAGATTATTAACATTCCACTAGATGATCCATATCGAGTCCTGCTACGATTACACAGGGTATACAAATCATATATAACTTAGATCCGATAGGCCTTCGAATATGTGATACTACTCTAGAACCACATCCCAACGAGGAAAAGGAAATAGAGTGAAGCCACACATTCTTAGCCTATGAGATCCTTATTATATATAACCTTGGGAGTACACCCTCTGTAGTTGTAGGTATATCAATAAGGATCTTTTTAGTTATTCACGCAAGGTTGTTTATGGATTCTAAAATACCCCTATGGTATTTTAATTCTTGTTTGATTCTTATCTTCTGAGTTTCATTATGGGATTAGTGTGGATCTTTTAGTGTTCTAAAATACTCCTATAGTATTTTAAATTTATGTTTGGCTCTAGCATTCCTAGTTGGTAAGTTTCAGACCTGCTGCACACCACTATCACTCCCGAGCACACGTTCATCGCATCTCGGATAAATGTAGTTGATCAGGTTACATTTATCCCAGCTTACGATTACATAACTGCCCAGGTTTGTCGGTAATGCTCAACATCCGAAGACTTTTATTCTTGTTCTTCTTGTGATACTTTCGTTCGAGTGTTTAGATTCTGGATGTTATTATACTTTGGTAAAATATGGTTATATTTTAAAGTATAATTCTTGGTCAGAGTGTTTTATCCCTTTGTGTTTATAGGTTGTATATCTTTTATGAATTGATATACTTAGCTCACTATAAACAATGCTCTGATACCAATCTGTCACACCCCAAAACCGGAACGGCGGAAACGTTCTGGGGTGGATGACATCATGTCAAGTATCACAACACATGCATTATAGTAATCAAAGTACAACAAAACATTGCATTAATAGTAATAGTTTTACATGGTTACATTACAATACATCAAAGTAATACAAGTAATAGAATAAATACAGCGTGGTACTAAGCTATCTTCATCAACAGCTCCGGGGATGTACCTGTCTAATGCTAACCTGAGAATACAAGTTATTTGAAAAGCGAGTATCAGCATTTTTACAAATGCTGGTGAGTTCATAAGTATTTTGTGACATTTCATTCAAATAACTTTATAAAGTAATAGTTTAAGTGTTTACAGTGTATTAGAGTTCTTAAAAACCCACTTATGAAGTGTTTACGGCCAAAGCATGCTCCTTGGCCGTAAACACATGTTCCAAGTCCAATTCTATGCTATAAAAATGAATCATAATGTTTTGAATAAGCTAGGGTAAGCGGAATTACGATTTGGAAGCGTTTGGTTGCGGATTTAGGGCGAAAACGAGTCTGGAGAATTGTAACATCCATATTCTTAGTGGTACTTTAATTTATCATATTTTGGATTTTGGGTAGTACCACATCGTGGTGAAGGCATCACACGACGTGGCGATGGTCATTGTATTACGGGTTTTAAATTCCCACCACGGCATGGCAGCCTATGGCCATGACATGACAGATGTTTAATGATAAACCCTAATATTCAGGGTTTGCGATGTATTTAAGGGAATGTGATGGCAAAGTTTGCTCACCCTCAGCCTCCATCACGCTCTCTCAGCCTCCAAGAAAACCCTAGCTTCCATTTTGCTATATAAGCTTTTTGTGTTGATCTTTAGGGATTGAAGAAGAAGGAGGTGACTTCTAGGCTTGGATTCAGCAAGCAACTATTCTCACCATCTTATTGTGCATTTTTTGGACTCTTGTAAGTCCCCAAGTTCCAAGCTTTTTGGTTTATTGTGCATAGATCTAGGTTTTTATGCCTTAATCTTCATGTCCTTGAGTATTGTGTAGTGAGATCTCATAAAGCTTGCAACTTTATGAATCTCCAGGTCATTTTGGACCTTAGAAGCTTTTGATATGGAATAGCATTGAGTTTTAGCATCATGCATGGAAGATTTGGCCAAAAACCCTCATTTTAACCTAATAGTGTCCAAGACATGCATTGGACATGTGTGTCTAGAAAGTAAGGATTTTTATGTTGTTATTTGATGTTATAAACTCTCTAGAAATGGGGATCTAATAATCTTCAAGAGAAAGTGCTTAATGGGCTAAGCCAAGTGAGGTTCTTTCTCTTTTTAGGTCTAGAAATGGCATCTCTATCCCTTAAAGAGTCTAAATGGATAAAGTTAGAAACTTTATCCACTTGGACTAAGCAATGGACCATATCTAGGCTTTAGAGCCCTTAAGATAACGGAAATCGACTTAATCCATTAAGTTGTTGGGAAGCCTAGTGCCCACGATGTGGCCAAGGTCTCCACGGCGTGGCGACTAGGCTGAGACTCGACTGTTTTGTCATTTAGTGGCCACAGTGTGGCAACCTGCTATAGTTGACTTTGAATTTGACCGTTGACTTTGATCTTTGACTTTGACCGTTGGCTTTGACCAAGTTTGATATAGGGGTATTTTGGGTATTTTGAGTTGTATTTGAGAATTGCTCACTATTTGTTGGATATGTGACAGGTAGAGTTGATATTCAGAGCTATGGCGTGTTCAATGATCATTTTAGACTAAGAGATGAGTTTTCTTTACTGTTCTTATGGGTCAAAGGCACCAATACCAACCTATTAGTTATGCATCCTGTTATGATGTAGTGATCTATTAGATCTATTTCCTGGTATATAGGGTGTAGTATGTGGCAGTCATCTGTAGATCTACCTAATTATCTGCTGACTGGTTATATGTTTATCTGTTTGTTGGATATATGTTATATGTTATGTACATGTAGTATGGTTGGGTTGAGGTAGTACTGCTTTGTGTGGTAGCCAACAAACCCGGGAGCAAGCCATACATAAGTTGTGGGCCTGGAGAGCAAGCCAGACTTATGTTGTGGGCTCGGGAGCAAGCCGAATATGAGTTGTGGGCCTGAAGGGCAAGCCAGACTCATACTATGGGCTTAGGGGTAATCTAATATGTTAGTTTTGGACCCAATATATGTTGTAATATGTTGTGTGTGTTGCTACTTTGGGGGGAACTCACTAAGATTTGGCTTACAATTTCAGTTTATTGTTTCAGGTACTTCAAATGATTGTGGCAAAGCGAAGGCATGATCGTGCACAACCTTCGGTTTTACATTATTGGATTTTGTGATATTTTTGGATCTATTACATTATTGGATTCTGTAAACAATTATGATTTTTGGGATGTTTTTGAAATGTTAAAATTTATTGTGATTTTGGGATGTTACAAAAATATTGGAGACTGAGTAAGGTATCAAGGACTAACATTTAGTCCCTAAAAGATAGTATCAAGGACTAATATGATATAAAATGGGAATTTGAAGGAAACATACTAAAAACTATATGAGATAATATTATAGACCGATATTCAATCCCTAAAGGATAGTATTAGAGATTAATATCATATAAAATTGAGGGCTCAAGGAAAATACATTAGAGACTTAATGTGATAGTATTGAAGACTGATTTTCTGTCTTCGATACTTAAATGTTTTAGGGACTAATTTTCAGTCCTAAATACATAAAAAAGAACTCTATGGCACTATCCAGGACTAGGTATCAAGGACTAGCTACGGACTAAGCTAAATCAATCCCAAATGTCCACCAAAGACTAATTATTGATCATCTGAGATTAATTTTGTCAATCTTTGATACCCTTCTTCATTTTAGTGCTTTATAAAGACAAGAGCAAAACTCAAAATTCTCTTAGTGGCGGCGCAAGCAATTAAGGGTCGTAGAGCAACCATGTTTTGGCATGACCTTTAATGAGGCTCGCGACACGAAGGTGTTGATAGGACAACCCCTAAAAGCATTGAGACTTGAACTTATTTAAATGCACATTTCCCTAGGGTTTCATCATTTGTGAGCCTCCACCTCCAGAGAACATCCTTTCATCCTAACCCTCACTTTTTTGGTTCATTATAATCTCATTTGCTTCCTTGGTATGAATTTTGAAGAAGTGTGTTTTTTGGTGAATGTTTGAAGCAATCCACTAAAGTTTCTACCTTCTTAGCATCTTATATAGCTCTGTAGGTTTTGAAAATTCAACCTTTTTGGGTTTTGCATGCTAGATCTAGACTTGAGGTAATTTTGGAATCATTTTGGTCCTTTAATCTTGGTGTTATTGGAGTTTAAAGAACTCCATAACCTATTTGTGATATTTTGATGCTTCTGGACCTTCAATTTTGGATAAAAAGAGTCATGCATGTGCTAATCTTTAGCCATGCACTTGGTATTGGCATTCTTGGGGAGTTCTTGAACTACGGGTTTAGATTTATGGTTGATTAAGCCTTGATTATGGATAAAGTTGGAAATTGTATCCATTAGGACAATTAGGAGATTCAGATTTGAAGGATTGAACTACTGGACTTAAGGGATTAAGTCCTTAAGTAGAAGGTTATTAAGCTAGTTTCACGGCACAGCGAGTTTTTGGAACTCACGGTGCGAGCTTTTGGCAAATCACAACTATTTTGTCACGTTGTGTTAGTGCCACGATGGGAAAATGATCTTAGCTCAACCGTTAACTTTTTGAGTAGCTTGACTTTTTGGTCAAATTTGAGATCTTGAGTTGTAGACTGCGGTTTAGCCTCTATTTTGTTTAGGAAGTTCTTGTAGTTGATTCTACAAGACTTTGAGTAGTTGAGATTCAGCTCTTTGATTTAGGTGGGTTTTCTCACTATACTATGTAGGACACTATGTGTCGATATATGCTTGTTTATCTCTGTGAATGCATGAAAGACTATGGTTGTGTCATAGCAATTGTACAAAATACTATGGTGGTACCATAGTATTTGTATGAAAGACTATGGCGGTACCATATCAATTGTATGAAAGACTAAGTGGGATGATAGCATGAAAGATTGCAGTGGTACTATAGCAATGAAAGTGAACATAAGACTACAATAGTATAATGACACTTATGTGAGTATGTGGTATTCGGGGGAACTCACTAAGCTTTGTGATTATTATATAAGTTTAAAATGCTCAAGGTTGTTCTGAAAGCAAAAATAGGCTAATTATAGTGTCAAACTTGACGTAAATAGCAACGAAAGTATTTTAAGATTTGAATAAACTAAAACAATTTTACCCACCAAGGATCATTTTGCAAAGCTAGGAAAGATTAAAACATGACCAAAGAAGAAGAAAGTGTTACAACCTTTGAAGACTTTGGTTCCTCTCGGGAGGTTGGATGTTGATGAAGAATGTAGAGAAAGCTCCTTCTTTTCTAGGACACCAACAATGAATCAACTTGATAGAGGCTAGCCAAATCTTGTAATGAAACAAAAATCTTAAGATTTAAGTTGATAACAAGTATTAACTCAAAGAGAGTGAAAGTATCAAGCTCTTCTTCATGTGAACTAAATGTATTTAAGTGATCAATAGAAGAAAGGAAGAAGGAGAGTAATAGAAGCATTCTCGTGATTTTTCAAGGGAGGAATCAGGAAGCAAAAACTTGATTATTACTTCCTTCATAATGCTTGGAAAAACTCTTACTTCAAGTAATAACACAATACCTATTAATCACATAATGTGAGAGACATGGAGGTGTGTACTCTTAGGAGAAACTTGAAGCAATCTCTAACCTCTCATCTCTCACTCTACTCTTGGCATTAAGTGAAGAAAATGGGGAGGGAGGGGAGAAAAAGTCAACACTCTTTATATATATATATATATATATATATATATATATATATATATATATATATATATGGGAAATCTCCAGAAAAGTCCTAAAATTTTACCCTAATTTACGAAAAAGTCCTAAACTAAATTTTGTTTATGAAAAAACATGAATTACCGGTAAAAATGGCGATTTGACCCATTTTTTCTGGTTTACCAGTTTTATTACTTACCTGTTTCACTAAAGTCTCATTATTTTACACTAATTTGCAAATAAATCCCAAAATAAAATTTATTCATGATTTGGCCCTTTTCTCTATGTAACATATATTTTACCGGTTTCATTGTCGAGCCGGACGCCTAGTCATTAAATGAGATGATGAGATGGATATGTTGAGTTATATAATGCTATCTTTAGCATAAAACTTGATATCATGATGTATTGTATATCTTTTTTTAATATAAAATGCATCCAACGAAGACTACAATAATTATATAAACTAACAACAATTGCGTTACTTTTTACGTTTATAAGAAATATCAAATTCTCTATCTAATCTTATGTAACCCAATATATTCATCTCATCAGACATCCACTCATTTTCTGCCCTTTTTTCTTGGAAACACACATTTTATTAATTTCATTGCTAACATAGATACATAGTCCTAAATGAGTCGATGAGATGTATATCAAATTTTATAGTAAATGTGACATTATATAACCCATCGTATTCATCTTATCAGCTAATTTAATGACTAAGTGTCTAAGTCAGCAATGAAACCGATAAAATTTATGTTACATGAAGAAAAGGGTCAAATCATCAGTAAATTTTATTTTGGGACTTATTCGCAAATTATGGTAAAATAATGGGACTTTAGTGAAACATTTAAGTAATAAAACTGATAAACCGGAAAAAAAGGTCAAATCGTCATTTTTACCGGTAATTCATACTTTTTCGTAAACAAATTTTAGTTTGGGACTTTTTCGTAAATTAGGGTAAAATTTTAGGGCTTTTCTGGAGATTTTCCTATATATATATATATATATATATATATATATATATATATATATATATATATATATATATATATATATATATATATATATAGGGAAAAGTGAATATACCCTTAAGGGTATATATGCTTAGGTACCCAAACTCACAATACTATATAGTTTGTATCATATATAAACATTGTAATTGTCCAATGTTCTTATAATTCAACTTCTAACTTGAATTACTTCAAAGATTTTTATAAATTTCATATTTATCTTCCTCTTACATAATTGTCATTTTCAATAATAATATATATAGCCTAGTAAGTGTTCGACAAAAAGATGTGATGTAAGAAGAAGATAATAGTGAAAATTTAAAAATATTGAATATAAATCAAGTTAAGGATTAAAGTTTAACAATATTATAATGAATATATCAAACAAAACGACGTATTATTATGAGTTTGGGTAACTAAGCTTATATACCCTTAAGGGTATATTCACTTTTCCCATATATATATATATATATATATATATATATATATATATATATATATATATATATATATATATATATATAGGAGTAAGATCAAATGAGAACACCTAAAAAGTTGAGAACGCGAGAACAGATCTGAATGATTTAATATTTCTAATCTAAAGTTATAATTAAATTAGATATTTACAATTATTAATACAATTAAATTTAGACAATTCTAATTAGAAAATTATAAAAGGGTATTATTTTCATAAATTATCTTATCCAACTCCTAATTCCTAAAATACCTCTTTGTCTCTCAGATTACGTTTATATTCTCTCTCTCTCTCTCTCTCTCTCTCTCTCTCTCTCTCTCTTGTATATACAGTTACTAATCATCTTACGCCTAACCTTATTTTCATCTTTATGCCGCCCTCTTCTTCTCTTCCCTCTTCCCGGTGTCGCCCCTTTTCTCTTTGCTATTATTTCCACCGTGAAAACAGGTAAATGACATTACTATTCACCGCCCCCTCCAATCACCATCACCCTTGCTTCAAATCGCCACCATCACATCCACATTATACCACCGCAGGTACGTTATTTTTCACCGTCTGCAACATCCCTAACATCACAACTATTCTCCACATCGCCTTATGCAAAACGCCGACCATCTTTTCTTCAACAACCGACCACATAAAAACCACCACCATCATCTTTTTCTACATGTACTAACCACTACCATACAAAAATGTGTTTATTTTCTTTGGCCCTCGAAGTTACTGAACAAAAAATTCATATGTGCATAAGAAATACAATGTGAGCAACCTGGTTTGATTATTTTATTTTATTATGTATTTACTCTCTTTTTTGCTACAGCTCAAGTTGATCTATCCTTATAATTTAATTTATATATGTCTAGATTTTGAATTTTAAATGGTTTTTAGTTTCGATGATTGTTATGTTTTTCATTTAAATTCCATTCATTTATGATTATGTATATTATTTATTTACTTCTATGTTTTAATCGGTGACCAATAAATGATGCCTTTTGAGTTTAATCATCAATGAATGAAACTATGTTATAACTACAAAAAAATTTAACTGAAAGATTGATGTTTTGAACAGGTTTATGTAAAACTTGACTATTTGAAGAAGGATAGTCGTAAGTACAAAAATCGACAGCATGACCAAGGGAGACCTTCTTGTTTCTGTGTGTATGGTAGCAACAAGAAAATTCAAAGAAAAAAATAAGGATGTAGTAGTTCATTTATGATTAGAGTTATATTAAGTTTTGAATATAATGGCTGCAAATGTTTGTATATTATATTCCTATAAAATGTATTCATGTATGGTTAGAATTAGATTCATTTATGATTATGGATAGAAACAATTCATTTATGATCATTTAGAGGTGTATTCGAAATAATGAATTTCTTCAATATTGTTTTTTAATTCATGAAAAAAAAAGACAAATCCAATCGTCGCATCTTAGTTCATAAATATGAAAGTAGTTAGATAAATGTTGGTAAATTGTTAATTTTCCGGTCGTAGTTAAATCATTAAGAATTAATAGTTTGATTTTATTCATTTATGACAATGAATTACGTAATGCAAGATAAAAGTTTATAAATTTAGACTAAAAATGATAAAACATTATTTCCTTTCTTTCTTTAGAATTATAAAAAATGAATAATTCTTATTTTAGTAAGTGGACTAGAATCCCTAAAATTTAGGAAAATCATTTAATTAAAATGCACATTTACTTATTTACCCTTATGTATTGATTGGTTCGAAATGTTTTCGCGTTCTCAACCTTTTGAATGTTCTCAATTGATCATTTCCCTATATATATATATATATATATATATATATATATATATATATATATATATATATATATATATATATATATATATATATATATATATATATATATATAAAGAATGTAGTAGTACAATCATTTTACATTAGCTAGGGACCAAAATTGAAATGAAAACAAATCATAGAGATGATGAAAAGAATGAGGTCAGGGATGAAAGTGAAACTTGAAAATTACCCGGAAACATATGGAATTTAGGGTGTGTTTGAAACACGTCCGGGTCGAGTCAGCGAATTGGGCTGACTCGATCAGACAATGGTTGTTTGATTTGGTGCTTTCTCGGTAAGATAGGTTGGCCCAAATTTCTTAGTCAGTCAGATTCATACCCATTGCTGACTGGAAATAAGACACTTCTACCCTTCCCTCTTTATTCATCTTCCCCCGTCGGTTCTCTTCCATCACGACCTAAAAACACAAGCCGCATACCCAAAAAAACACAGTCGGATATTGCCGACAGCTCCACACACCACTACAAAAAGCGTTAAAAGACCCGATTAAATAGCTTAAAGAAGTCGGTTTTGCAACCGGGTTTGATGCTGGCGAGTCCTATGTGGAATCCGTAATAGAACCCGGTTCTAAACCGGGTCTTTTTTTATTAAAAATAGAGCTCGGTTTGCATTTATATAACCGGGTCATATAACACTTTCCGCCCCAACTCCCTATGCATATTAGAACCGGTTCCCTTCAATATAACCGGGGCATATGAAAACAAAATATATACCGATTCATACAAACAACCGGGCCGTAATAGACTTTTACCCTTTTTTCCACAATAGACTTAGAACCTGGTTTCTAGATAAGCAACCGGTTCCTTTTAACACTCTTATATTTTTTTTATATCATTTTATAAAAATGACAGTATAATAGTTATAGACTATCAATTAATAACACAGATTATACAGATAAACAATGTTTTTTATGTAAAAATGTTAAATAAACCATAATAGTCATTGATAAAAATATAATCAAAAGACAATTGTCTAAGTAGCAAAAGAAATCATGGATTTGGTAATTTAATACATCATACAACTTGCATGGAAACTAAAAAGTATATATATATATATATATATATATATATATATATATATATATATATATATATATATATATATATATATATATATATACTTGGCATAGGAATTGTCCAAAAAATCAATTGTAATGGCTCTTTCTTCTAACCTCCTTAAAAAACAAACAAATAAAAGTAAAAATGTAAGAACAACAAAAGATAATTAAACCAAAGTTAGGAAGTTTTAGAATTCAATAACTAACCATATATGCTTTTTTAGAGGACCACATCATTTATATAGTTATTCAAAAACTCTCTAGACCAGGTAGCAACAGTTGCAAGCAACATTTTTTCCTCAAAGGGACTTTTGTCATCTCATATGCTACCGGACTATATTAAATGTAAAATTAAACATATTCATTAACAAGCCAAATATTTTGTTGCAATAAACAAATTGAACAAATATTAAAAAGGTACTTACTTTACTAGGAAATCCATGTTGTCTTGTCGTCAAGACATCAAACATTCATCGCATTACATAATGCCCGCTCTCTAAACCACCAAGTTGTTGGTTGCACTAAAAATTGTAGAAAAAGTGAACATTAGTCAAACAAATGAAACTACAACAATTATTTGTTTTGGTATATAATAAGACTAGGTGTAAGACCCGTATATTACACGGGTTTATTAAAAATAAAAATTTAATATGAATATATAAACATTAAATGTTTTATAAAATAATATTTTTCAATAACAAAATGTAATCTTTTGGAGCATTTATGAAAGAAATCAAATCTCTTAGAGAATTTATGAGAATTTATTATCAAATTAATAAAATGATAACCTTACATATATATAACCCATTAGAATTTTTTGGAAATTTATTTTAAGAAAATTGAAATCCCCAAAAAATGACAAGTGGAAAATCACAATTTTAAAAATCCTATAAAATGACATTTGTCAAAATGAAGGAGAAGATGACAAGTGGCAAAAGTATTTTCATTTATTAGGTAGGATGAATTACCTCGGCAAAAATCCATCCAATTGGAGTTGAAGTGTCTTTTTCATACCTCATGAAAGCCCTTAAAATAAATAAACAAGTGTTGTGTTCAAAATAATAAAAAGATTTATATCTTGCTATGATGTAAGTAATTTCTTACATGTCCACATGTTTTTTGAGCAGGTAATGGTAGTCGACAGACTTTTCTATACGATCCTTAAGAGAATCCAAAATATAGACAACGCGATTGCGAAGGGAAATCACCAAGAGCACCCAATGCCTACTAGAAATGTTTAAACATTTAGTGTAAATAATAAGAAAACAAACAAAATAATAATAATAAAGATAAGAAATTATTGTACTTTTGCAAATATGGTGCAATGAGAAACAATTTTCCATGGTGCAGACGAATGGAATCAACAAGATAACTAACGACACCCTCTGGGTTTTTCTAGCATGTCTCCCCTAGAATATTATAAGGGTTCAAGAAGGCACATTTGTTCATACGTGTCCAAACCATTGAATGAAGAACCCTACAAACAAGAAAACAAAAAATGTTATGGTCAACTAAAAATAGTAAAATATTTATGGACTTATAGTTGTCAAGCAGTTATGATGGAAGCATCAGTTGTTTGTTTTCTCAGCAGTTGAAAATATTCTTCACATGTAACCGAAAAATCATATGTCCCGACTTCCAAAATCCCAGAATCAACTACAATGTTAACCACTTGGTTGGTCTTCAAGCAATCACGAAGATATTCAATCGGCCTCGCCTTGCTGGATGTTCAGTTAGGTATGTTCTTGTTTGTACCGGACCTTGCAATTGTTGGCACCAAACTTGTGGTTGGAATTTTTTTTCTTCGCTCTTTGTTCCTACATTTTAATTCATTTGAATATCACATACAATTATAATTTTTTGTTTATATAGTAGCTTAAAAAGTAAAGCATAATGCATATGTACCTTTGCAAGAATAATTGCAATCCGAGGCCATTGAATTACAGTGCCAACCGCCCCTTGTAGGTTAGCAACTTCTTTTGTCATCACACGAAGAGGAAAATTTTCATATCTACTATCGATGTCGTCTATCATAACCTTCAGGTGATTTTCTCGTAAAGGCAATGTGTGTATTAACCCATTCCCATATGGAAAGACCAATCCCTTGGCACATTTTTGGTCCAACTCCCCATAGGGTAACACCAATTCACAAGGGGTAGGCATCTGTACACATATAGTAAAACAAAAATAAAAATAAAAAGATCTTTGAAGGATAATAAACAAAAAAAGTGAATAATAACGTAATAACTATATTTGAATTTTTAAGTGGGTGACTTATGAATAGAATGTAAAACTGTAAGGGAAATTTATGTAAGTTAATATCAAAACAATTCAAAGATTAAATTATATCGCAGCTACTTCTTGTACATAGTGCAGTTTAGGTAGCACTTTTAGCTACGGTGTTCATATCTCACAAACGAATGTTTACTTATAGTATATATTTATAATAATTTGTGCAATTATAAGAATATACAAAGAAATATAGTACCACTTCTAATGATGATGTGGAATCAAACAATATTTAACGTCCAAGAAAAAAAATATTAGTTAAATCAGTTAAACAAGTATATTATCACTAAAAAAATAATTGGAAAAACATTAGTACTTAGTTTTGTTGCTAATCCCTAGTCCTAAGCATAATTTCTCTACTAACAGGTTAACAGGTTTAGTTTTTATTGTTTCTAGATGTTACTGGAAAATAAATACATTCATTTACCTTTATCGCATCCATAGCATCTAATGTTGGAGTCGAGCCATAATTATTTTGTTGAACCCCTAAGCTTACATCATCTGGGGCATGGTTCCTATACCCCTGATGTAAGTTAAAGTGTGCTTGTAGCTTTGCCAATTGGGAGCCCATCAGATCTATTGTTGCCTGCAGTTTATCAATAGTTTCGTTTTCATGTTTTTTCCTCTTTTTTTATTAGTTCCTTGCATCCCTTTTCTCAATCCAACATCATGAACAACAGCCCTGGTACGGCCCGGGTGCTCCGGTCCTATTACCTTTGTCAACAAGTCCTCTCCTGGACTGAGCACCAAATCTCCTTTAGAGATTTGAGTCTGGACATCGACCTGTTAAAGAAAACAGCTAACCAATGAGATTAATTACTTAGATATAAATAATTAAAAGAAATTACTTACAAGCTTGTTTTTTGTTTCCTATCAGCTGATTTATGTTTTGTTGTATGTATGTGTGTAAAATCAGTATCCCAGCCTACCCAGACGAGTCAAAGATGATGCAAATTCAATGACTGAAGATGCACAGGCAACTCTCTATCCCTATTTTTTATTTTATAATTATTTGGCAGTGATATACAAGTAGTAATATAAGTATGTTGTTTTCGTGTTGCAGAAAATGGTAAAGCTAATAAAAGCAAACAGTAGGATTACGAATACATACCTAGACTTAAAAAAGAATAGTAATTGTATCGTAGTTTACACTTTCCCACCATTCATGATGTGAGGTCTCAGTTTTCTGCATACATAAACAAATTTTTATTTTTGTGTCCAAATATAAGTAAACACTAAACATATGTTATCATATAATTGAATGGAGTTGCAAAGAACTGGAATCAATTATAAGTATGCACTTAACTAGGTTTAGAGATACTTTCAAATCAGCTTCTATCTTTTTTTCACTTGATTTTCTGCATATGCTAATTGATGAACGAATACAACTATGTTCATGTGGCATCTCTACTTTTTACATGTGTGTAAATGGAAGAATAAATAACAATTGATTAGATACTCATATGAATCAGTAATAGTTATCTTTCAGATTTGTTTTTTTATCAATATCTAGAACTTTAAAATTTAAAGTTTATTCATGATCAGTTAATCTTTTGAGTGTATCTTATCTATTTTTTTGTAGAGTGCATAAATTTAAAGATTGATAAAGACATGATTAAATATAGAGCAAACATAGGTCTCATATGTCCAAAAAACCATTTTTTTTGTTTAGTACCCGACATAGAGAGCACATAAAGATGTTGATGAAAAAACTTGATTTTGACACATCGATGGTAATCTTCTTACACTATCGAATGTAACACCTACAAGTAAAACAGTAACTACTTGATTTCTTTGTTTTATTTATACTAAAGCAATCTTAAGTTGTTAATTTGTTCTACCTAAAATGGGTCTGATGTGGATGTTGATGTTGTAAACTAGTTAGAACATCCAGAAGCCATCAGGTTATTCTATTCTTTTTTTTTTCCTCTTCCATTTTCATCACCTCTATCGCCGTATTCACCAATCTTGAGAAGTTAGAACCAATTGTTGGAGGTATGTTGTTAATTTCTCAGTCTTTTGATAAACATTCTTGACTTGGCATAACTTCGTTAATTGGATCAAAATATAAAGTCTGGTCATACAAGATTTATTGATTGTCTGCACATAATTTCACTTGGTTTTCTGTACATGCTAATTGATGAATAAATGCAACTTTTTTCATATGGTCTCTGTTTTTTTGTGTGCGTGAATGGAAGAAAAAACACCAATTAAATAGATAATCATTGGAATCAGTGGTAATTAACTTTCAATCAATGTTTTTATCAATATCTTTTTAGCTTTAAAATTTAAAGTTTTATTCATGCTCAGTTAAGTATTTGAGTAAAGGATATCTTATCTGTTTATTTTTTTTTTCACAGTGAATGATTTTCAACGTGATAAGGAAGAAAATATAGTTGTATTTATTTATTTACTCAAATGCACAGGCATCATCTATCTGGTGTTCTTTGGAGTTGCTGGCATACTTTCTTGATCTTCTATAGTTCTATTTGTGCTCCTTGTTAATTTCTTTCTAAATTTTGGTGGGTTTTTTTTTTTTGGTTTACTGACCATTTTGCCCCTGCTTGGCGTTTTTCAGTGTGGTGCTTGTTGACTGAAGTTTTCAGCCTCTATTCATCCATTAGCTTATGTTCTGGTCTGTTATGCTCTCTAGGTTGCTGGTGGGATACATCTTTGCTATTTGGACCTTTTTAACCTTGTGGGGTGTTTTCTTATTGCTTTTAGTTCTCTGTTTGTTTAGCTTAGCTTTTGTTTCTTTGGCTCTTCTTGTTGCTTAATATTGTACTTTGTTCCAACTTCCTTTTTGTGTGTTGCTTAATAAATTCATAGTTGTTCAAAACAAAAACAAGTCATTAAGCCACATTTGCATTTTTCTAAATGAAGTAAAAACACCTGGTTGTTGAAAACGGGTCATATGGCTTCCTGGTATGACTTGTTTTGAAAGTTTATATAAGACACATGATGTGTACAAGTCTAATATATATGAAAAAGGAGTACCAAATGTACAAAAACTTGATGAAAAAAAGTTTGAATATAGAGTTGTTCTCAAGGGAAAGAGAATAAGGCTCGGTTTTATTTTAAGAAGCGGGTCATATAATTGTAAGGTTATAAGACACGGTTCAATGAATAAAAACCGGCTTATTTAATTTTAGTATATGATCCGGTTCTTAATATAAATCGGGTCGTATTACAATTTCTCTTTTAGAACCCGTTTTTTTCATTATATATCTCGGTTTTTCCAAAAACTGAATCCTAATTGGGGACTCTTTTCACGCTTTTTGTAGTAGTGACATCGACAGACAGCTATTGCCTCATCGCCGGTCGCCGCCATCTCGCCGGGTCATACATACTTATAAAGTTAGCATTTTTTCTTGAATCTCGTGCATTTGAAACCTCCATTCTTTTTTTCTTTCACCACATTCATTTGAAACTCCCATGACTTTTCAATTTCTTTATAATAATAATAATAATAATAATAATAATAATAATAATAATAATAGTAATAATAATAATAATAATAATAATAATCTGGTAATTAGGTTAAATAAATATCAAACCTAAAGTGTAATCATATATAAACTAAATTTCAATATTAAAATAATATCTTTACTTCTACTTATAAAATTATGTTTTTTATTAAAATAATATATTTACTTCTACTTATAAATGATGCATTTTTCCTTTCACCATATTCATTTGAAACTCACATGCATTTTTCCTTTCCCCACATTCATTTGAAACTTCCTTGACTTTTCAATTTTTTCTAATAATAAATATAAGTTGGTTAATAAGGTTAAATAAATATCAAACCTAAAGTATAATCATATATAAATTAAATTTTAATATTAAAATAATATATTTACTCTTACTTATAAAGTTATTTTTTAAAACTTTTAACATATTATAGTTAATGTATTAGTTTTAATATATTGTTGGATGTAATCCATTATCATTTTAAAGATACAATTTTAGAACAATTTGTATAATATACTTACATTATTAATTTAAATATAATATTATAGGGTCAACTTAAATATAAATTTTATTTTAACTTAAACAACCCAAAAAATATTTTGTAAATAGACAAAAATGATAAATTGTAGTGTCTTTCTAATAATGATTATAAGTTGGTTATTAAGGTGAAATAAATATCAAACCTAAAGTGTAATCATAAATAAACTAAATTTCAATTTTAAAATAATATCTTTACTTATACTTATAAACTTATTTATTTAAGTTTTAACATATTATACTTAATTTAATATATTTAAAATGTTGTTATATGTAAACCATTATCAGTTTAAAGCTACAACTTTTGAACAGTTTGGACAAAATACTTAAATTGTTAATTTAAATATAAAATTACAGTGTCAACTTAAATATAAATTTCAGTTCCACTTAAAAAACCAAAAAATATTTTGTAAATAGTTAAAAATGATAAATTGTAGTGATAAATGCAAAAACTAAATTGTAATATCAATTTAACTAAAATATTTCCTAAAAATATTTTTATAATCATGAAAAAATTTCAAATAAGTAGCTTCAAATAATTTACAATAAAAATAGTTAAAAATAAATCTATATAAATAATTACATTGTTACCTTTAAAATAAAAAAAAAAAACAATGTTTGATATTTTAACAAGTTATAATGATAGAAATTAAAACATTAAGCAAATAAATTTTAAAAATTAATTATTGATAACAACAACTATAAATAACATTAAATCATATCATCGTCGGTCGCCACCATCTTGCTCGTCATCTCGTCCCATGTTCTTTATTCAGTGCTTGAGGTTGGTGATGGTGTTTTTGAGGTACTTTCAACCTCAGGAGACACCCATTTGGGAGGAGATGACTTTAACAAGGTTAGGAATTGGGATCATGTCGCGTGTTACACATACATTCTTGATAACCACATCCCTAACATTTTTCTTGAATTTTAAACAGAGAATTGTTGATTGTCTTGCTGAAACTTTCAAGAGGGATGAAGGTATAGATCTTCTTAAAGATAAATAAGCGCTTCAACGTCTCACAGAAACTATTGGCCCAAAACAGAGAATTGTTGATGGGTTCTGTTTTTTGCAGTTTACCTTTTATTACAACAACATCAGATGGCCTAAAACATATTGATACTACACTAACAAGGGCAAAGTTCAAGGAGTTGTGCTCTGATTTACTAGATAGGTACTTGAGTTAATTTGTTTTCTTGATGATTCAAGTAATTGTCACTCTTCAAGAATCAATATGATAACTTTCAATAACCAGTTTGTTTGTTCTTTGTTTGGCATAGGCTAAAGACGCCTGTTGAAACAGCATTAAAAGATGCAAACCTCTCTCTGAAATATCTTGATGAAGTGGTTCTTGTTGGTGGATCAACAAGTATCCCTGTTGTTCAAGAGCTTGTTAAAAAGATGACATCTAAAGAACCAAATGTTACAGTCAATCTAGATGAAGTTGTTGCTCTTGGAGCTTCAGTTCAGGTCTGTATCATAGATTCCTATGTTTACTCCAATTTTCAAGAACTATTTAGGAAAAAGTTATGATGATGTTGCCCTTTGTAATTTTAGGCTGGTGTTTTGTCTAGAAATGTGAGCAATATTGTGTTATTAGATGTGACACCATTGTCAAACGAGTATTGAAATCAATGTTCTTCAAGGGGAAAGAATTCGTTTGTTTTATTATGAAATCAAAATCCAAATGTTATGAAATTGTTTAGGTATATGTTGATAGAATTGACCTTAATTGTTAACTTGTTATTTTTTGTGAATTGGAAGCAATTTCGGTGTTTATCTTCATCTTGATAAAAAGTTATGAGAAACTAGTTTAAATATTTATGTTTTAGGATGTTGGTTTATACCTTTGTTGCAATTTGAATTACTTGAATATTGATGTTTTACTTGAATATTGGTAGAAAATTGATTTATATTTAAAATTGTTCTTGATCTTGATAAAACTTATGATAAATTACTTTAAATATTAATTTACATTTTGTATGACAATTTTTATTTGGATTTTTAAATGACTTATGTGTAATTTACAATTTGTATGTTTTTATAATTATTCAGTAACGTCATCTATCTCTATATATCACAGCAGGGTAAAATGGTCATTTTTCATCAGTCAGCACATTCAGTCAAATGTATAATCAAACAATATTATTTCTTACTCAGTCGGGATTTCTTAGACAGACCTTTCCCGGTCAGCACTTTCTCAATCAGCAACTATCAAACGAGACCTTACTCTTTTATGAAATGGTCAAGATTCATGACTGTTATATCATAAGTGGTACCAAAGTATAGAAATAATGTTGAGAGTCTAAAATCCTTCCTATATTAAACGGTTTGGTAATTACAAGACATGTTATTTGTTTAAATTTTGGAGAATTACAAATAGTACTAGCCAAATCTTTTGGCGACGAGTCCTTGAATGGAGCCAGCCAAAATATAAAGTGTCACGATGAGACAAAAAATGGTATAAATACGAAGAAGAATCCAGTTGAGGGACCAAGGTACAACCTTGTTGTGCACAAAGTACATCTCAACAGGGAAATAAATGGTCAAAGGCCAGAAGATGACCGACCCTGCAAATGCCACGACTTGGTTGAAGTAAGGGAACATCATCCCTACTGACATGGTCAATATCACGTATATCGTCCGAAAGCATATTCTAACAGGATTCACACTTTTTATAGTAATAAACAAACAGACCCTAACATCCCTTTCCCTTGCTAACATGCTTTCGGGGAACTTTTCAGCATACCATCTTTCCACAATTGCAAACAATGTCTGACTGTATATCTGCCAAACATACACACAATCAAAAATCAAAATTCAAATTATGATATCTTAAATTAAATATGATTACCTGATACCCTCCAACCAGATGGAGAACAATGCATGCGTTACCAAAGTCTATGAGCCAGAATGGTTCATAGAATCCAAACCCAGTCAAAAGATTCCCAGGAGTCGAATCTCCAAAGGCTGCATACCCACAACCACCACAGCATAGGTAGAAGAAACTGGTTGTAAAGATTGCAATGCTGGAAGCCTTCTTCATTGTCTCTTTTTGAGATGGGGGTGTCTTCAAAGTGCTCTATACCACCAATCATCAATCAGCATTTCATGAAAAAAAAAAAAAAAAAAAAAAAGGACACAATATCACACTGTACCTGTATTTCAAGAAGGATGAGCGAAAACGTAAATGAAAATGCAATGTCTCCAAGAGCTTGAGCAACCAGCCATACTTTTTGTGTGGGGTTGGTTGTTGAGATGCCATTGATGCTACCTTGGATCTTCCCTTGTCCTGTCCAATTTCCATCACTTCATCAGATGCTTCGCTTAAATTGATGACCGATTGAGACTTGAGAGAGAGATCCATACCTATTACTTGGGCCAATCCAAGTCCCATTCCAATAAAAGAATAGGTGAAGGACATGGTTGCAGCAATAACCGATAGCCATTTTGTATGAAAAATGTTGGGTATTTGAGACGCTGCTATTTCAACAATTCCAAACAAAAGCATATAGTAGGTATCCTCATATTCGCAAGCAGCTTCATGCCCTTCTTTGTGGTAGCAATTTGATTGCCTAATTGCCCTGTCAAAACCTTCAAACTTCAACATTTCATAACAACTAACATATGCAAATTGTATACACTTGACACTTAGTTGTTGCTAACACAATAGAATTTCAATTTGTAGAAAATTTAGCATACCTCATGCTAATCGCAGATGTAATTGTATACACAACTCCAGTTTTGAATATACTGAAATATACCAAGCATCCACATACCCATCCATTTTTCTTTCCTGAAATCCAAATACAAAGTTGTAAATCTAAATCGATGTTTATGAACCACAAGTCAAAATAATACAAACTCACCTAAAATAGTCTGAACCGCCTGCAAGTAGGAGCGGTTCATAATCATGGTGGTGGTGCCATTGTTAGGGTTAGGGTTAGCATAAAGATGGATGTCACAGATAAAGGATGCAGAGACAAGGGTAAAAAAGGCGAAGAGTAAAAGAGACAATGGACCCGCAATCCACCCCAGCTGTGCCATGCTCCATGCCAACGATAGCACCCCTGACCCTATTACTCCAGTTATAATATGTGCTAGGGCTGTCCATACATTGCCTTCAATCAAAAACACAAATATCAATTCATTAACATCATCATCATCATCATCATCAAGTTCCTACACCCTAGTCAATATCGTCAGAAACAAAATTAATCGGATCGCCTTATGAATTTAAAAGACCCGTTGATTAATTCACTGAGAGAAGTAGACTCAACCAGTTAGTTTATGAGGTGAGGTTTGCAACAATGGCGTCTGCTGGTCTCGTCCGGCCATTGGTCGATTCTTCTGTGTTCGATATGTGATAATACATATCTGTTTTTCTATTTATGATAGACTTTTTGATATAATAAGTTTTACAAATCTTGTAGGTTTATCTTGATGATTCTTTTTTCCTTTTTTTTGGTTTTGTTTTCGTAGTAAGTTTTCACAAATTTATAAAAAATATTTTAAATTTATAAATATTTTATGTTTTTATCTTATGTTAGATTTTATATTTTATGTATACATGTACAAAAATACATATTTATATACGGTTTTTTTTTTTATCTAAATATCATATAAATATATTTTTTAGAAATATAAATATATATTTTTATGTTTTTTATAAATAAAAAATAAACTTTTTTAAACTATTAATATATTTTTTAGAAATATTGATCCATGTTTCTAAGTATCTAGAAATATATCAATCAAAAGCGTTTTTATATGAAAAAAATTAGTTATATTTCTAAAAACATAAAGATATAAATTTATATTTTTATAAAAGTATAAATATGTATTTTTAAAAGCATGCATATGTATTTATATGTTTTTTAGAATTATAATGATGTATTTATACTTCTATAGAAATATAATATGTATTTTTATATTTTTTAAAGTACAAATACATATTTTCTTACGCTTTTAGAACTATAATTACATTTTAGATATAAATGTGTATTTATACGTTTATAGAAAAATATGCATTTTTACGTTTTTAGAAGTATAATTATATTTTTTTCACATAAACACATTTTTGATTGATATATCTCTATGTATGTAAAAATATGTATCTATACTTCTAAAAAATTATTTGTATTTAAAAAAAAACGTATTTATGTGATGTTTAGTTATGGTAAGAACGTAAAAAATATATAAAATTAAAAATCATATTTATGATAAAAATGTAAAAAATGTATAAAATTAAAGGTTTTTTGTATAATATTTCAAAGGGTCATCATTTTCTAGTTGCATCTCGCTTTTGCTTCCTACTTCAGGCTTCAGCATTAACATATATGTTGATATATGTTGATGTAGTTGGTACGAAGTAAGATAATAATGGTATTTATCTATTTAATTATTGAGTAAACTTTTCCAAATATTGAACCTGTTCTCTTAGAAAAATTAAAATAAATATACGATATCAAATCTAAATTCGGTTCTAAAGATCGATGAACTAGATTGAACAAAATGAAGGTATGACTATATTCCACCTTGTTCTTGACTTAAAAATTAAAACACCAACTCTTGATTTTTAAACTTAAAATCTAGCACTTGTTGAATCCACAAAACCCCAAGTTTCTATGTCCAGTTTGTAATCAACCCTATTTGAAATCGAACTTGTTTAAATCCACCCATTTCTCATTTTCATAAATATTAAATCTTCAGTTGTCATATTTCGTCAGATGAAGGCCCCTCTTACTTGCATCATGGAAGGAACGATGGTTTTAAGTCTGAGGCGAGAGTTTAACCAATATTTGTTTTATGATATATATATATATATATATATATATATATATATATATATATATATATATATATATATATATATATATATATATATATATATATATATATATATATATATATATATATATAGGGGAGAGTTCAATTGAGAAAAAAAAAAAAAAAGGTTGAGAATGGAGGAATCATTCTCAGTCAATCATTTATTTTTGCCGCAAAATCCTCCATTGTACCGGCGGAAATGGGAAACGAATGCACATGTGTTTTCCAACATAACATATTTCTTTAAACTATGCCAATCATTACCTTAATATATACAAAAACATAGTTTTTTTCGTTTTTTTTTTTTAATTTTTATAAGCTATTTTTATCAAAAAATGATTTTAAATATACCAAAATTCATGATTTTTTATTCTCTACAAATAAACATCCATATTGATATAGTTTTAAGATAAAATAATTTTTTTTTTATATTTTCAACTATCGTTATTCATAAGTGAATAAAAATGAATCAGGTTTTTACTACAGTACATTCGTTATTCAGTTATGAATAAAAACTATGATTAATTTTTTTTTTACAATTTAAGTATCATTCATATATGAATATAGCATATAATAAACATAGTATATTCATATTTAAATATTAGACGATGCATTCACTTATGAATATTACATAGTATATTCACTTGTGAATATTAGATGGTATATTCACTTATGAATATTAGATAATATTTTCATATCTGAATATTACATAGTATTACATGGTATATCACATGTGAATATTACATAGTATATTCATTTGTGAATATTAGATAATATATTCACTTATGAATATTACACAGTATATTCACATATGAATATTACAAGGTATTTTCACAAATATATATAATTTTTATATGTTATTCACATATGAATAACATACAGACTTGCATATTTGTTTTTTGTTTTAATAATCATATACTGAGAAAACATATTCATATATGAATATAACGTGGTAATTTAGTTCATGCATTTCATCAAACAGTTGGAGTGCATACAATTTAACTTTTTTAAAAATGTTAAAAACATGATATTTTGACCATTTAAATCTTACAAAAGAGTAGATTGATAGAGAATTATATGAAATTTAAAAAAAAAAAAAAAAAAAAAAAAAAAAAAAAAAAAAAAAAAAAACGATTTGATATTTTTCTAACCTCAATTTTCAAGTTTTATTTGATAATCGATGTTGAATGAATGATATGAAGTGGATTTTTGTTGATTATCAATGATGTTGATCTAATAACGCTGGAAGTATAATTAATCATAGATGTTGAAGATCTGATCGTATTCAAGCACAATTGAAGGTTGAATTAAAAGAACCAAAAACGAATTTTTGTTGTTAACTGTTGAATTATGTTGATTATTGACGAAGATCGATGATTGATTAGCACCGGATGATATTGATGATGGTTTAATTGAAGAAATCTGAATGATTGTTGAAAGTTGGAGAAGAAATTTGGATGATGAACGATGAATGAGTTTGAACTACAGATACGTATTTGAGATTTAAGGTTGTTCTCATATTTACAAGTTTGCCACCGTGTCTTTTTATGCTTGAATAAAATGAGTGGCTGGGAATGATTCCCCCATTCTCAACCTTTTTTATTTTCTCAATTGAACCCACCTATATATATATATATATATATATATATATATATATATATATATATATATATATATATATATATATATATATATATAGGTTACAAAAATAGAAATAGCAATGTATATTCATTTTTGCCACACACATACACATCCATACATACACACATACATGATAAAGTCACACATACGTACACAAAGACAAAGTCGTGCAAAAATACATTTGTCACAAATACATACACAATTACAACATTGTATTTATTAAAACTCTAGCAACTATAAAAAGACATGATTTATAGTATATTACGAATAATTATACATAATAATGCATATTGGTTGGTGAAAACAACTATTTAAAAAAAATTACATATTTTTACAACCTACATATATGAAATTTGTTTTGTAAAAAGATAGGAAGTGAATTGAAAAAGAATAAACTTTTAAAAGGAAAAATCTACACAAGAATATATAAAGTAAACAAATAGAATGTCAATTTTGTAAAATGAATTTGTAAAAAGACAGTTGTAAAAAAGATTTAAAAGGAAAAATTATTTATCGAAACAAACCAAGTTTTAGAAAAATATATAAAAATAAAGTTGGAAAACTTTTTAAAAAAGCTTGGACCAAATTTGAGAAAAAATAAAAAAGGGACTAATATAAAACCTGAAAATCGGGTGGGCTGTCATGAATCCAAATTCGGAAAAGAAAAAAAAAAAACAAATAAATAACAACAGGGACTATTTATGTAACTTTTTCTCTCTCAGGGACCATTTCTGTTTATTTGAAAACTACAAGGAGCAAAAAGATGAAAAAAAAGTACTGTAGGTTATCTGGTCTTGGGATCCATATTGTGAAATGTAATGTATATAATTTTGGAGAAAAATACTAACCAAATCTTTTGGAAACCAATCCTTGAAGGGAAGCAGCGAAAGTAAAAATTGTTAGAAGCATACAAAAAATGGTATAAATACGAAGAAGAATCCAGGTGGTTGTCCAAGGGAGAATCCTGTTGTGCAGAAAGTACATCTCAACAGGGAAATATATGGTCAAGGGCCAAAAGATGATTGATCCTGAAAAGGCGAGGACTTGATTGAAGTAAGGGAATAAAATCGCTACTGTCGTTGTCAAAACAACATATGTAGTTCGAAAACATAACCTAAAAGGGTTCACTCTCAAACTCCCAATCCCAACATCCATTTCCCTTGTGATTATCTGGAACTTTTCCGCATACCATCCTTCCACAATAGCAAACAATGTCTGACTATATATCTGTAATCAAATCAATGTATCTTATTCTTAATCAACAAGAAAGAAAGAAAGAAGACTGAAAAACCACAATCAAAAAAAGTACCTGATAACCGCCAACTAAGTGGAGAACAATGCATGCATTACCAAAGTCTACAAGCCAATACGGTTCATAAAATCCAAACCCAGTCAAGAGATTCCCAGGAGTTGAATCTCCAAAGGCTGCATACCCAGATGCACCACAGCAGATGTACAAGGAAGCAGTTATAAGGACTCCAATAGTGGACACCTTCTTCATGGTCTCTTTTTGAGGCGGAGGTGACTTCAAAGTGCTCTACAACAGAAAAAAGTGCATGAATCATCATCTTGCTTGGGCCAAATATTATTAGTATTATTATATATATATATATATGCTTGCCATACCTACCTGTATCTCAAGAAGGATTAATGAATATGTAAACGAAAATGAAATATCCCCAATAGCTTCGCCAACCAACCATACTTTCTGACTTGGATTACTAGTTGAGATTCCATTCATGCTCCCTTCAATCCTCCCTTGTCCTGCCATATTCAACTTCTTCATCTTTACATGTACATGCATTATTAATTTCCGCTCCAACAACAATATTTACCTATTACTTGGGCTATCCCAAGTCCTATTCCAATACAGGAATAGGTCAGGGACATGGCTGCAGCAATAATTGAGATCCATTTCGTATGAAAAATGTTGGGTATTTGAGAAGCCAATATTTCAACAATACCAAAAGCAACCATATAGTATTCATTCTTGTATTCACAATCACCCTCATGCCCTTCTTCATGGTAACAATTTGATTGCCTAATTGCTCTTTTCACCAAACAAATTCAGTATCTAATATATCTACTAAACACAAAATAGGAAATCAGATACTGTTGCAATGAATGAATCATGCATTAATTGTGATTGTAAAATAAAAATTGCACATTGCTTACTGCTTAGGCAGAAAGACGTAAGTTCCATACTTCCATTAAGGTACAAATATAAAATTGGTAAAAAAAAAAAAGTTATTAAGCATACCATACCTCATGCAGATTCCGGATGTGATTACATAGACAACTCCTGTTTTGAATAGACTGAAGTATACCAAGCATCCACATATCAATCCATTCTTATATCCTTTGATCCAAAGTAGAAAAGGAGATAGATATTCAGTTGCAGCCTGGAAGTGGTTATAAATTAATATAATAACACGGTCGGCCTCACCTAAAATCGTGTGAACAGCCTGCAGGTAGGAGCGGTTTATGGTAATGCTAGGGTGGTTGGAACAGAGTTGAATGTTGCTGATAAGGAAGGCAGACACAAGGGAGAAGAATGCAATGAGTATAATAGATAGTGGCCCAGCAATCCAACCCAGCTGTGCCATGCTCCAAGCCATTGACAAAACCCCTGACCCTATCACTCCAGCTATCAAATGTGCTAGGGCTGTCCATACGTTTCCTTCCCCATCCACAACACAAACCAAACAGATAAATACCTCATAAATGATAAAACTCAATACCCCCAAACACCACCAGAATCTACTTTATACCTTTAATAAATCAACTTAACAAATAACCTTTTTTTCCCCTTAAATTCAGCTTGTATCGTATCGTTTATTGGTTCGTTTGATTTTCTAATTCATGGAGCACGCATATAAGGAGTGAAGTAGAGCATACCAGTGAGTTTAAGAGCTGAGGTCTGCAGCAATGGCATCTGTTCTTCTTCCTCTTCGTAGTCTTCTCCAGGCATTTTTCCTTGATTCTTCCTTGATATACGAGATAATACGTGGTTTTGTGTTTTGGAAGATACTGAAGTTCATGAATATTTATCTGATTGGTAGTCAGTTTCCTTGATCTCCAAAGATTCCTCCCAGAAGACTTCCGAAAAAAGGGGTGGTTCTTTTATAAAGTTATATTTATATATAAAAATTAAATATTTTCTTTATGGGGAATAACTATAAAGTTTTTAGAATCGATCGATTCAGTTTTTAAAGTTTTTGTCGGATATCATAGGGGTATAGTCTATTTCAATATGTAATAACCAGTTCACCATGTGACACTGCCATTTAGACCAAAAAGAATTCACATTATGCCCTTATAAAGCAAAAAAAAAAAAAAAATTGGGATCAAAAGTTTATGCCACAAGATCGAAGTGATTTGGGAGAAGAAGAAACCTGATAATGGAATTAACGATAACAATCCAAATGCTAAACCCCAAATTCGCCTGATCAACCATGTGACACCACTACCTCTATCCTCAATCCTAGCTGGAAAACAAGAAAATCAGAAGAAACCCTCGGTTTCAAAAATAGAATGAGCTATTGGAACATGAATTTTAAAGATCCTGACATCATGTCAACAGACATGTTTCTTCATCTAATTAAGTAAAATTTAGTAGTTAGTTTTGTTTATTCGATGTGAATTGTGAACTTTTTATGTTTCCATTTTTCAATTTGAAATATATCTTTCTGTGTTGTGAAATCGATCTTGTGGCATAAACATTTGATCCCCGAACTTATTTTTTTGATTTTATAGGGGCACAATGTGAGTTTTTTTTTTCTTTTTTTTTTTTTTTTTGTAAATGGCCACTATCTCATGGTTAACCAACTATTACAGGTTGAAATGGACTAAAAGAACATATTATATCCTAGTTTATACTCACATAAAACCCGACAAAATGTTTAGAGATTGAATCGACCAATCCTAAAAACTTTGTAGGACATTTATGTCATTTCCTTTTTTATAACTATCTTCTTGCCATTTAGATCCATTTTTAGATAACAAATGTCCTAATATCTTAAATGTATAATACCTTTTCTCATAAGAAAATGATAAAAAAAAAAATAGGATATTTGATTTCTCTATATGTATTTGAATGTAGTAAAAGTAGTTTATTGGTGTTTGGAAAATGACAAATTTTATATACTATGAAATATTTGACTGTCACTTTTTAAAATCAAATATAGTCCACATGTTCATAACATTTATTTATTTAAGTTTAAATACATCTTATTGTTAAGACCAACAGGATAAACAAATGAGAGTATAAAAATTAAATGTTTAAAAATGAATTATAATTCTAAAATGTTAATTCTATAAATATGAAAATATAAATATATGACATGGCCACATGGGTAGTGGGATGGTCCTTTTTGCTCTTTAGTGGTTTGACATGCAATATTTTTTGGAGTTGCTAACTTTTAAAAAAAATAGAAAAAAATTTTATTTGGCAGTAAAAGTTTTTAATTTTTAAATTAAACAAAAAGTTTAAACTATCATTTAACAAAAAAAATTCTTTTAAATTTTAACAAATTGAATTAAATATCTTTTAAAATAAATAAATTACATTCATACTTTTGGTAATTATCTTATACTATTAAATGTAAATATATTTCAACAATTATAATATCTTTGAAACAAAACATATTTGATATGCTTAATTATAAATATAGTTCGACAATTATGATGTTTTTATTTAAAACAACTATATTAACGGATTTTATCATTTATTAATCTTCATCTATCAAAATAATAAATATTTATTATATAAATTTATAAACCAAAATTAATATCATACAATAATATTGTTTCTTTTAGAATATCGAAACACTTGTAATATGTAAAAAATGTTTGGCTTGAGTTTTTACAAAATTAATAAATCTTATTTACTTTAGTTATAAAAAATTCATAATTTACTAATATGCATAACAAAAAAATGGTTTTGCCAATTTACTTTATTTGATTGTTTTTATATCAAGACTAAGAAGGAATCATGCGAACGGAGAACAAGGATTGGGAGTTAAGTAAAGACTTCAAAGTAAAATGCTACATTTAGTAAGAAATGGTTGCCTATAAAACATATCGACTCTTGGAAAGTCAAATAGTGGTAGCAAATAAAATTGTATAATGTAATCATTCTATGTTACAAGACAAGTATAAGAAACTTAAGGACATTAAACTTTCAAGGAAAGCCTATAAGAATAAGGTTTCAAAGGTTCAACTTCATCATGTATCAAAGTGACGAGCTCATTCACATTTTAATGATTCTGAGTACAAAAATCCTTTTAAGGGCTATGTATTTGTAACATCCTGAAATTTTCATTTTCATGATGTTAAGATATTAAAGAAAATGTTAGAGCTTATGAGACACGATAGGGTTTCAAGGTTCTTGCAATACAAGAAACGTGGAAAAAATTGAGAACCTTTCCAAATATGTGTTAATGCTCAAGTTTAAGTGAGTTTTGTATGTAAACAAGTCACAATATGTTTAAGAACTAAAATTATATGTTTTAAACTTTACTTACGTAAGAAATGGCAAAATGACAAAGCATTAGGGCTGGCAAATATGTACCATAGAGAACCAACCAACATGTTACCAACCGAACCAATTAAATTGGTAGCCAAGTTGTTTGGTAGCCAATATGTTTGGCTGGTAATACCATGCCAATTAAGTAGTCTTGGTACACTAACGGTATGAAATTTTGAATACCACGGTTGTACCATACCAACCAATATATATATATATATATATATATATATATATATATATATATATATATATATATATGGGAAAAATGAATATACCCTTAAGGGTATATAAGCTTAGGTACCCAAATCCACCATAATATGTCGTTTTGTTTGATATATTCATTATAATTTTCTTAAACTTCAACCTCTAACTCGATTTACTTTAAAGATTTTTAAAATTTCGCTATTATATTCCTCTTACATCACATCTTTTTGTCAAAAACATACTAGACTATATATATATATATATATATATATATATATATATATATATATATATATATATATATATATATATATATTATAGTTGAAAATGAAAATTATTTAAGGGGAAGATAAATGTGAAATTTATAAAATTCTTGGAAGTAAATCAAGTTAAAAGTTGAATTATAAGAATACCGGACAATTACAATGTATATATGATATTAAAACGATGTAGTATGGTGAGTTTGGGTACCTAAGCTTATATACCTTTAAGGGTATATTCACTTTTCCATATATATATATATATATATATATATATATATATATATATATATATATATATATATATATATATATATATATATCAATTCATAAATACAAAGAAATATGAGTTCTCATATCTTCATGTTTTAATTAGAATAACAACTAACAAGTCTTAAAATTACTAAACTAACACATTGACCGACAAATTTCTTGATACTTATTGTTTGATGTGCACGAGATCGGTGATACATACACTAAAACTTAAAAAGGAATACTAACTTCTCATTTCTTTTACTTGTACTGTTACCATTTGTTTACTTTAGCAATTTGCTAGGGGTGGACCTCTTTTAATCCTTTTAGTGGTTTCCAAAAAAAAAATACTACCAAAAGCGAGTGAAGCAACGGCCAAATATTTACAAATTCAACTTATATTCATGTATAGTACATATTAGTTAAAAACTTTGGTATATACCAAATACCAATATATACCAACCAAAATTGTTGGTAGCCAAATTAATTGGTACTAAGTACACTTGGTACGGTACTGGTAGCAAAAATCTTATACCAACTATAGTTGGTACGGTACACGGTTTGAAGAAAAAAACTCGGAACCGTACCAATTCCACCCCTATAAAGCATACCTCTATTATGCTTTAAAAAGGGACAAAAAGGAGAAAAGCAAATATATGGGCACTTGTCATGCTAAATGTAATTGAAAGGATGGAAATGTTGCTTCTATATATAATAATTATGTTTAAATGTAAATGGTACAATAATACATACGACAACACAAAGATTTAACAATGACCCAAGGTATAACACCATTATAGTCTAAAGTGGGACAATGGAAAATACACATAATGATAGTACGACAGAGATAACACTGGAAGTAAAGTTCATGTAACCTACCTGCAAGTATAACAAGTTTTTTTGAAGCTTTAAGTCCTAAAAAGATAGGACAAAAAGGGTTATATGCATGAATCTTAAAAAATAAGGCGAATAGGACAAAACATGAGAAATTGTGGCAATCATGTCAAATGAGTTATAGTATGGTATAAATTGTATTGGGACATGTTATAATATCTATTAGGAGTGAAATGGTGTAAAAGGTTTAGCAGTTAGACATGAGTATGAAGAGAGAGCAAAGTGGGTTGCTATAATTGGCAAAAGGAACAAAATAGATTGCTATAGTGTGCAATCATTGGATAAAGAAAGATAAAGGTTATTTATAATGAAATGATGGTTCTTGATGTTTTGGTGAATGAATGACACCAATCTAATCTAAACTAATATTGTACATTGTCTTCTTGCCAATTCTTAAGAGTGGTTTTAGAGCGGTTATACAATAGAGTAAAAAAAAAAACTTTAAGTTAAATAGGAATAAGATGTATCCATTTTAGAGTGAGAATATAAAGGATGCATACAACAACATAATTAAATCGGCAGTTGAAGTTGTAATATACAAATAAGTTGTTGTTCACACTTGAATGGTGATGTTCCATGCGTTGTACAACTCTTTGTCTGGAACAGTAGTTGGTAGTTTGATAGTAATCAATCCAGTTTCCTGTTGATACCCAAAGTCGGCGGCATCTTTGGAATTTGAATCAATGGTGACTCTTTTTGGTCTTGTGGTTGAATATGCTCCAAACAGATCACCACAGCCTCCTCTAACTTTCAACCAAACGCTTCCTAATTGTTCCTCTATCTCATCATCATACTTTACCTCCACAATCGCACCTCCAGAGTTAAACATTTGAATCAGGCCTATGGGAGCAAAACCAATCCCATTCCCACCTCCACCTGACAATATTCTCTTGACAGGAACCACCGTAAAAACCTCATATTCTCTAGGTTTCAATGTTACTGGGATAGATGCATTCTTTGGAAGGTAAACCAGTTCTCCTGCAAAGTAAGTTATTATAGTTATAGTTATAGTTATATATAAAGGGACTGTGTTGGAATAAATCAAATTAAGTGTTTAATTAAACATACCACCAAGGTGACTATATACAATGGCATCTCCAACCCAACTAGAATCTGCAACTGTATGCAAATAATTCACATCTTCAGCTCGGATGATGCCAGTGATGGTGCCTGGTCGCTCATCGTGGGTCAGGATCTTCTTTCCATCTTTACACCACCCTGCTCCCTGGCAGTTGAAAACTCCCACCACTCCGCTCAAATTGTTTAAATTCCATATCTTCAAAAGACTGCATCACCATCCATCCATCTTTTATTAAACAACACAGCACCATGCATGCATCATCATGTTTTAATTAATATACATACATCACCTTTTTCCATCTCTGGTGGGATCGCAAAACAAGCAATCTCTAGTTGGCCTCCCTGGAAGTTTCGCCCTTAATATCGATCCATCAGGAAGCACAAGCTTCTTTAACAAATTGAAGTCGTGATGCCCAGGCTTGTCACTGCATTATATTGTATTTATAATTTTATATATATATATATATATATATATATATATATATATATATATATATATATATATATATATACATGCATTCAAATAAAGACACAGAGAGACCCCCACCTCACCTGACATAAATAGCACAGCCTCCCACTGCACGAGCAGCACCATGGTATTCAGCCATCGGATGCAGGCTCTATATATATAGAGAATGTAAAATTAGGCACAAGAATTGATAAAAAAAAAAAAAAAAAAAAAAAAAACGTGTGTGGGAGTGGGATGTATGTTAGCTTACATGAAACATATCCCAGTCGGGCTGCATGAACTCTCCAACAAAGATGGTGTTGTAAGCAACAGAAGCAATATGGACTGTGTGGGAAGCTGTAACCCTTGGCCAGAAATCATCTGATGCCCTTATAACAGCTGTCCTCTTTGCGCTTCATTCATTCATGAAGTAAGGATTAAATTTTAATTGTATACCAGGAATATTTTAGATTATGCATACCTACCTGTACAAACCATCGGTGTTGTGACTCATGCAAGAAATGATTCCGTTATCAGGGAAGTTCCTGGAAATGGAAGCCTCCAAAGCATGGTGGTACTTCCTGGCAAGTCTCACTCGACCACCATGTCCCGCTCCAAGTGTTTCAAGAATGTTTTGTGAATCTACTTTCACACCATCAACCCCAGCAGACGCTAGATATGAGTGCAACTCGTTGTAGAAGTTGAACACTTTCTCAGGGTGCACAAGACCAACCCCGTTTTTGGTAATGGCTTTCAACGCATCACACTTCTCATTCCACTCCATTCCTGGAGATGAAACCGGGAAACACAGCTTGGAATCATAATGTTCCATTTCTGCCACTCCAGGTCTCACTCCACCCCAATATCCAATTATCGCATGCCACACATAAACATACCTAACATATACTATATATTTATTAGTGATTACAAATTAATACTCGATATCAACGTCTTGCAAACTGATTAATGAAGATTTATATATCATTCATGCAACACCAAAATCGATTGTATGTGCGTACGTACTTGATGTTATGGTGTTCTTTAATGTCCGTGACAACGTGACGGAGTCCCATGGATGGATCCTCCACTCGGTGACCTTCTTTACCATCTTTCTGGAATTTGTGGTTCTCTTTGATATGAGTTAACCTATTTGCATAACTATAGGAAATTTGAGAAAAATCTTTATCAAACATATAGTATATATTATTATTTACAAGTGACGCTTTAATTTAAGTACTCACTTAGCTGTATTATCTGCTTTAGCTTCAACACTAGCTGGATCCATACCAACAGATTGCCATCCATCATCAATGATTACAAATTTTGGGGAAATTCCTCCTTTCTCGAAACTGTATTTAAATTTGTCACATTATCATGCATATATCAAACAATCATCATCATTGATTCAACAATTAATAGAGATTTATTGAAATGGCAAATGATAAGAGTTATACCTCTCAATCCCTTGTCTCACACCTTCAGAAGTAACATCAGTGTAAAAAGCATCCCATGTGCACCACCCAAACCAATTTAACATGTCAGGCATCTGAACCAGTTATGATGAAAAGAGTGAGAGATTATTAATTTAGCATCCATCAATTACTTAGTCATCGTAGAGAATCAATCAACCAAAACTACCTTCTTTCGTTCGCGATGACAAAATGTCTGTAAATGTCTCTCTACACTCCTGTACAGTTTTAAAATTAATGTATGAATCTTTATGTATTATATATATATATATATATATATATATATATATATATATATATATATATATATATATATATATATATATATCTGGAAAAACAAGAGGTCGGCCATACTTGACTGCATTAGTGATAACATCAAACGGATCCAATCCAGCAGCCACAAAAACCAGATAACTCCCTTCAAATTCTTTCACAGCAGGATCTCCTACAAATTCATATACGTTCTTCTAGTTATGAATAACAATATATATATATATATATATATATATATATATATATATATATATATATATATATAAAATCAAACATCACAAGGCAGGATTCTTCAATACCACTTTCCAAGCAAATCTCCAACTCATTATTGGTATTTCCTTGTATAACCGCTCTAAAATCACCCTCGAGAATGGGCAAGAAGACAGTGTATAGAGGAGATTGGTGGCATCCATCAGCAACTTCATTATCTTCACCAAAATGAGAACCGTCATTGGTTTCAACTATAAGGAATTGAGTCTCAGGTGGAATATCCTGACCACATGTTCCAATTCTCTGTGTCATCCACCACAATTTGAAGCGGAACACAGACATAAACCTGAATCCCCTGAATTTTCACCCATTCTTCTCATCAACAACTCTACTTAATCAAACTATGTTTATCTACCAATTGAACTCACAAGCTGCCTAACTATATAATCAGCAGCAGAACCGTGAACAAAAAAAAAATTATAAATTACAACAGCGACGGACTTACTCGAGTTTTCCGACGGGAAAGACCATGCGACTACCAGTCCGGGACGATTGCACACCGATGAAGGCACCATTGATCATCTCGTCGCCGGTTGATGAAGTGATGAAAACATTGTCATGTACGTCCGTTAACACAGGATTCGCGAACACATTCAGCTTCCGATCTGTAATCGATATACCTGCTCCGACCGTCATCCTTCTCCGAATCAAACTGAAGCAACGATTTAGAGAATCAATCTAACAGGCTGCTAATATCGTTACTATTTATAGTAGAAAGGGGACATCTTTTTCATTTGATTGGGTTAAGTTGGACCCGGAACATCTCACGACCCGTATTCGTTGCAGTTTATATGATTAACCCTTGTTTAAAAATTAAAATAATGCTAAAAAGATGATATACAATATATAAACTACTATAAAAATGATTATATTAGGAAGACATTTTCTTTACAAAATATCTTTTGTAAAAGATAATATTTGTTAAAATAAAATCGGAAAAGACTGGAATTGATGGAATTTGGTTTTAATTTGATTATATGTGATAAAATATCTACATAATGTACTGTTAATCATCATGTCATATCATAAGTGTAGTCCACTTGTTCACTAACATGGACTTCTTTTAGTTTGTAGTTAATTTCTATTTTTACAAATGACAAATATAAAGATTAGTTTAATCACAAAATTATTAAGTATTAAAAATAAAATCCTGAATTTTGTTAATTAGCACAACTTTATTCCTCTATCTTAAAAAAAGTTATGATTGCTAAAACTTAATGCTAACCTCACTGATAATAAAGTTATAATTAGATTGAAAAAAGAAAAATAAAATTTCTTCCTACTTTACTTTATTAACTAATCTTCTTTATCTATTTAATAATTGACATGTATAACATGATATTTTTCTTTCATTATTTTTTTCTTTTAATTTTGACGTTTATAATAAAAAATAAATAAATAAATGTAATATAAAGACATTAAACATTTCTAAGAAATAAAACTATTATTTATTTTAACCGTAAAACCAATTTCCTTACACGGTTACACCAACAAATGATGTTTCTTGAAAAATGTGATTGCGTGAGGGAAACAAATTGAATCGTCAGATTCGATTTCTAATGTAGATGGATGGCTAATCCAAGGGTTGCTAATAGCTGGCATGATTGGGCAACATGTTCAACTGCGGGCATGGCGATGCATGTGATCTGATAAAGCATGGATATATATATTTAAAGAAATACTACCTTTTGCTTTTGATTTGTGTGGGAATATTTAGTGGAGAACAATAAAATAAAATAAAGAGTTTACATGGTCACTAGTCACCAAGTGAATCGTATACTTTCTCGAGTGATTTTAACTTTTTAAGTCATTAAAGAGGAGTGGCAGTGCGCATAACATTTGTTATATTATTATTTTTAGATTTTAGATAAAACTTATGTTTTTCAAAATCTTAGATATAGTCTTTAGCTTTAGAAAGTAAGTGACTCCTTAAAGACAAGAGAAGAATCAGTCAACGGTTACCAGTTCCGTTAGCCGATTAGCAAGCGCTACCCAAGGAACTGGCTTAGTCAGAGATTCATAAGGTCCTTCCCTTGTATAGAAGTCTATGCGAATTTTCCCCTTATTTTCTGGCCGACGCTCCCCTTACCGGTATCAATGCAAGGGCAATTAGTACGGATTGCCGTAGTAGTCTGGATGGATTGGAATGAAGGGATGAAGGAGGGAAGCGTCCTTCCTTCTCAATGCCCGTGCATCCATCCAATGCATTCTTTTCGATCTTTTACCCACGGAGCGGTACACTTATTGTCGTTATAACTCAATAAACTTTAGTACGTTGATTTAAATAGTCTATCATAATTATTTTTTACATTTTACATTTGAGAGGAACATATTTGTGTTTTTATGTTTTAAAATGGAGATTTTATTGGCATCCAAAAATTTGATGATGACCTTATTTTTTAAATGACATGGTTGACTATTCTTTCATATTTAAATCCATTTTACAAACTGAAACTTTATTGTTTTGTATTTTCATTTATTTCTTATTTACTTTTACAAATTGAAACTTTATTGTTTTGTATTTTCATTTATTTCTTATTTACTTTAATCCACCGGTAATTATTGGTAATTATTTACTTTGATCCACTTTACCAGTTTGCCAATTCAAACTAAATAGTGTTATGTTTTTACTTTTTTTTCCCTTTTACTTTGTCATAACTATTATTTTTTTTTTACAAATTGTGTTGTTTTCTTATATATATATATATATATATATATATATATATATATATATATATATATATATATATAATTTTAAATAATAAATTCTACTCTTTCTCCACTAGTCATCATGTCAAGTTGCTATGGTGAAAATAACCCAAAAGGATCATGCTATTATGAAATCAAGTACATACCAATAATAGTTATGGTCTTAGACACCAAATCCAACAATGGTATATGGTGAGACCGGACTGCTTTCTACATCAGTTAATAGGTTGGGGGTATTCCAACTCGATGATTGATTGGACCCGACATGTTTGGGATTCCAAATCGATGGCTGATTGGACCAAACATGTTTATGATATGAGGGTATTCCATCCCGATGATGATTAGGCCCATCGTAGACATGACTAGTATTCTATCATGAGGCTGATTAGGCCATGCATGATTTGTTTGTTATGTATATATGGTGTACTTTAGGGTAACTCACTAAGCTTTGTGCTTACATTTTCAGTTTATTGTTTTAGGTGCTTCAGATAGTTGTGGTAAGGCAAAGGTGTGACTGTATACATCCTTGGTATTACAACTGATTGGATCTTGAGAGACTCTGATTTTAAATCATGTTTTGGAAACAATGGTTTTGTAAACACTTTTATTAGTAAATGGGTTGTTTTGAAAGGTTTAAATATGTTAAAATTTTTGGGATGTTACAAGTTGGTATCATAGCCTTGGTTTGAGTGAATTAGAGGAACACTCATGTGAATCTAGTCTCAAACTAAGGAAATAAAAAGGTTTTAAAAATGATTTTCAAAATTGTTTTCAAATAATCAAGACAGGATGTGATGTGTATGATCAGTAGGAGCCAGTAAATAGACCCCAAATTACCACACTGTTATTTGATACTGTGATATGTTAGAACAACATGCTGGTGATAGGCTAAGGATCTTCAGGAATTACATGATAGAATTTCTTGATTATATGATGCCTGATAGCCTAGGCTTCTTTCTTATATGAAATTGACATCATTACTATAGTTGCTTGGTGTATACATCATAGTTGTACATAACTAAGATTCTATAGCCTGAGAATGTTTGGTTTGGCCTTATTTTCTATTCTTGTTTGATGAAGTGCTTAGGGTAGAATCAAATATTCGACTGTCTATAGGATCTAGTGTTATGTATGATTAGCATACACAAGTGTTGAAAGGTTGATGAAAGTTTCATGAGTGGGTGCAGTTCGTGGACGGATAGCGTGTGGAATGATTAACCACTCTTGAGAGAGTGAGGGCAAGGAGAAGGTGCATCTAAGATATTGGGAGATATCGATCGATAATTTCGTATGAGGATCTGCTTGATTTTATAGTATCTTAGTGCCAGTCATCTCTGTTGCTAGAATGTTGCTTGCTTTGTGCTTTGTGGAGCTCATGTTGATGTGAGCCAACTATCAAATGAATACATTAAGTTACATGCAATGGAGGTTAAGTAATCTTAAAGTGAAGGATTTGGCCATATTGTGCAGATCTCGTTTGAGTCTAACCATTATAGAGTTGGGTCCTTTAGTCAAAGGATTATTTAAGTTTTGTCGCATGTAATTGTATTCATAAAGTGGTTGGCTGACATTGATTGGAGCCCTTCAGTAGCTGATGACAGGGGAGGTGGGGAAATTCGAGGATAACCTAGGTAGTAATTTAGTATGGTTGTTGTTGGATTAATGTCTAAGTCCATAACTATAATCGGTAAGACTTGACCCGACACAGCATGGTTCATTTGGGTTGCATGGCATCATGCACTTGGAAAGACTAAAATGAGAGAAATAACACTTAAGGTTTATTAATATATTATAAGTTCTAATATATTAATAAGATTATTTAATTAGTATTGGTCAAGAATTAATTTAGAATTAATTAAGTGATCAAAAGAAGACTAATTAAATATATGGGTTGATTGTGTAAATCATCCATACTTATATAGTGGGCTAATGCTCCATGGATTATCAAGTTGGGCTAAAACCCATAAGATGCTCCATGGTGTATTTGAACCCATGGATCCAAGGAAATGGAAAGACATGACAATTAGGGTTTACCCTAATTGTAACACACTATATAATGATCTCTTTTTTGGGAAAATCGGTACTAGTGTATTACATGGAGGGCAAGCCGATTTTAGGAGTGTACTAATTTCTCTCTAAGTTATTCCAAGGGCTTATGGTGTTGTGTGAACCATTTGAGGTGTCACACTTGGGGAACTAGGCTCTCAAGCTACATGGAATCAAGCACTAACAAAGAGGTATGTAATTTTACTAGATTTTATATTATTTGTACTTTATATTATGCTAGTTAGAACAATACGTTAGAAATTCATATTTGCATGTATAATAGAGAAAACATAAATCCAAGGTATTTAGGGTTGCATGTACACTTAGGAGTGTTAGAATGCTCAAAACCCAACAGTGGTATCAGAGCCTAGGCTTGTTTTCACTTATACTTGATGCAAATTGTTGAAAAAAGTCGATTTTCTGCTCACTACCCAGTTGACTCGCTGAGTCCATCATGGAACTCGACGAGTTCATGCCTTTCTTCAACCAACTCGCAGAGTCAGTTCATGCACTCGACGAGTTGGCAGCCCAGAGTGCATATTTTCGAGTTTTGGTGTTGGAATTGGTCTAGAATCATTACCTTTAACTGTTTTGGACTTGTAAAACCTATTTTTAATGTGGTAATGATTATGCTAAACCAATTTCAATGCTATAATCAAAGTTTCAAGTTTATATGTGTTTATGTTATTCTTGAAAATTGTTGATTATGAATGTTCATGCTTATGAGTTTTGTTAGATCATAGGAATTATGTGCAAATTGTTTGTTAGTATAATTCATTATCTTGATGAAAATTGTATGGAGTTCATAACTTGTCCTCAAGTTATGAATTTCCAAGAGTTTTATGTTTCCTTGATTTATGAGTTAGTTTAGATTGATGAAAAAAAATTGTGTTTTTTGTTTATTTCAATCCATATTAATCTAAAAGAAGTTCATAAAATATGTTTCTGTAACTTGTCTTCAAGTTATGTGAAAAGTCATATTTATGAATCTTAAAACTCATAAAAGTGTTGTAGGTTACATAAAAAATGAAGAGTTTTTTCATTAAATTGCTTAATGACTCCATAACTTGTCTTCAAGTTATAGATGTTGAAAAGTCACTTTATTAAAATGTTATTAAAGAATAAGGGGTTACATTAAAATGAAGAGTCTTCATTTTTAATGAATCATTAAACTCATAAGTTATGAAATGAAAGGTTTTGAATAGTTTCAAAACTTGCCCTCAAGTTTTGGAATTTGTAAAGTCTCACCCATATTAATGCTTTAATTCCAAACTCTACAATTTTAATAGTTAAAATTCAAACTTTATGGACTTCATTAAATTAATTAAAATGTTTAATTAAAAGAGTTAATAATTCCATAAAGACATGGTTTAAGTTTAATTAAATTAATAGTATAGTTTAATTAATAGATTAAACCACCAAGTATTTTAAATGTTTAAAATACACCCTTATACTATTATTATAATTTTTAATTATATAGATATGTATAAGAAAAGTCATTCTTACCGTTAGTAGGCCTCATTCACGAAGCCGGTCTATAAGAGGGGGGGTATAAGGTTACTGCCTATAAAATGACAGTTTAATGGGTGTCCACTCTCATCCACCGCTTCCTTGACTGGTGGAGGGTCGTTAGCTGAACGGGTAGGATAAAGACTATAATTCTCCCTTCATTAAAAGTATAATGATAAATACTAAGTAAATAAACACTTATAAATTCCCAATCTTAGTTACTTAGGAAAATGTGAAATAGGTGCTAACCCATGAAATTACACTTTGTACCTTACCAAGTCGTTAGTGGAGCGTGTGTGGTTAACCGACACACTAATAAGGACTAGTAAGAGTGGCAAAGGGTAACTTGACTTTATTATAGATCGGTGGAGCGTGTGTGGTTAACCAGCACATCGATTGGGTGATAAAGTTAAGGGTACCAAGTCAATTTGCATGGTTATTCACACCTTGTTTGTGATCCTCGGCATCCCAGTCACAAACTTGAGAGGGCACAATCGAGATTCAAACATGCCATTGAAAGTTCAATGTATCTCAAAAGATCTAGGAGTTTCAAATCCAATTAAAACTTAATTATATTTCGTTTTTCATGGTGGAAATTGGTAAATCGTCATTTACCTACCTTTAACTATTTTATAATTTGGATTATGGCATCCCTCTTCCAGTTATAAATAGGTTATTGGGTCCTAGCCTTAATATTTCATATTAGGTGTTATATTAAGGACTTTAAATCAACTAACTTGAATTTCTCCCTTATGGATGTCTCCTTCAGACAACTATGGTCTTCCCAAATCTTTAGGGACAAGCTATCCTAATGAAGATGAGATCCCAAATGGCAATCAAGGTGAAAGATCGATCCCTTTGTTGTGCATTAGTGGGACTAGAAATCATACTTCACTTCCTCCACCTCCTCCAATAAATCTCCCTATCCCACAAGTTTTAAGACTTGATAAGTTCTAAGTCACTCAATCCCTATTGGCAAACAAAGTCTATATGTGCTTAGGTCTTGGAGATTAAGTCACATATTGACAAGCCGGGAGAGTCGGGTGTCGAAGTCTCGAGGTAGCTGGTTGTTGACTTGGTCACTCCCTGATGAAAGATCACGAAATGACCCTTAATGATCTTACCTATTTGCTTGATGATGTTGAATCAGCAATGATTTGGAGCATTGGTAAAGCAAAATTTGATTGGAAGATCAACTTCCCAAACTTCCATGGACATTGACAATGGTAACATTAGAAGTTCAAAAAAGCTTTCTCTTCCCAATGGAAAGGGATTAGCCATGGTCAAGTCATTTGACTTAATGGTAAAGAGAAAGGCTAAACCCACAAAGGACTTCCTTCCTAACACTTACCCATTCACATAAAGGGTTTGGTGCACAATGGTCAACGACTCGACGAGTGCCAAGAACAACTCGCCGAGTCCAACCTTGACCAATTCCATACAGTCGATTTAAATGAGGTCTAACACACGAAAACCATAGATCTGGCCCCCTAATGTCCATTTTATATGTAAAGTTCCAAACTTGATGCACATGCATGGGGTTTTTAGCTCAAAAATCCATATAAAGTGTCCTACAATGTGCATGGGGCTCTCATGGCCCTAAAGTTGGCACCTTTATGCCATGAGACCCTTCTTAAGGCCTAGATCTGAAGTCAAAACTCACTAAACACTTCCAAATCCGAGAAATAACTTAGAAATCCATAGAGATCCCAAGTGAAAGATGAATAAACACATAGATGAGTCAAGATAGGGGCATTATACCTTGAAGCTGCTGGAAATGAAGTAAGATCTCTGGATCTACAAGCCCTAACTCGATTTCCAAGCTCCTTTTCTTCCATCCAAGCTTTACAATTCACACAAGAACACCAAAAATGGCCTTAACTCACACACAAATGGCTAGGGTTCGATATGAAGCTTTCAAGAGAGTGTTAGGGACAAGGGAGGCTGAGTTAAGTTGCTTATATAGGGTGCAAACCCTCATATTTAAGGTTTCACTTATCCAGCACCTACTCGCCGAGTCAGTCTCCCAACTCGTCGAGTCGGTCACTTAAAATGTCCGCAACCACGTCCCTACTTGACGAGTTGATCCTCTAACTCGTCGAGTCCCAGAGAAAAATACATATATTGAAGAAAACATACCAGGTGTTACAAATCTCCCCCACTTATTTTAGACTTCGTCCTCGAAGTCTGCCGCTCGATCCTGAAAAAGCTTTGGGTAATGCTCCTTCATCTCGTCCTCCGGCTCCCAGGTTTATTTCGAGCCCTTTCGATGCTGCCACTGAACCTTTACCAGATCCACCCTCTTGTTCTGTAGATCCTTTGACTTCCTGTCAAGAATCGCCACTGGTCTCTCGATGTAGTTCAGGCTATCGTCAACCTGAATATCCTCCAAGGGTACCACCTCTAATTCGTCCACCAAACATTTCCATAACTGGGAGACGTGAATCTGACTGAGTTCGGCTGGCAGATCCAAGCTATACGCAACCTTGCCCACCTGGGCTATAACCCTGAAATGTCCGATATACCTGGGGCCCAGCTTGCCCCGCTTTCTGAATCGGATGACACCCTTCCAAGGTGACACCTTCAAGAGAACCATATCCCCGACCTGGAATTCCAAGTTTGATCTGCGCTTGTCGGCATAAATTTTTTGCCGACTCTGAGCAGTCTGAAGCCTGCTCCGGACCTGCTGGATCCTCTCCGTAGTCTTGAGTCCCACTTTGGTACTCCCCATAACCCTCTGACCAACCTCACCCCAACATATCGGGGTCCTGCACTTCCTCCCGTACAACATCTCGAAGGGAGGACGGTCAATACTCGCGTGATAGCTGTTGTTGTACGAGAACTCAGCCAAAGGAAGGTAAGTATCCCAACTACCTCCGAAGTCTAAGACACACGCCCGCAACATATCCTCCAAAGTCCGGACGGTCCGCTCACTCTGTCCATCTATTTGTGGGTGAAAAGCGGTGCTAAAATGCAGACGAGTTCCCAGATCGTCATGGAACTTCTTCCAGAACCTGGAAGTAAACCGAACGTCTCTGTCTGAAAGCACCGATACTGGCACCTCGTGCTGCGCCACCACCTCCCTGATATAAATGTCGGCCAACTTTTCGGCCGAAATACTCTCCTGAATCGGGATATTATAGGCGCTCTTGGTCAATCGATCGATGATGATCCAGATCGAATCCACTCCCCGCGTGGTCCTGGGAAGCTTTGTGATAAAATCTATCGTGATGTCTTCCCATTTCCACAACGGAATATCCAACAGCTGCATCTTGTCGTGAGGTCTCTGATGCTCGGCCTTGACCTTCCTGCAGGTCAAGCACCGCTCTACGTACCATGCCACATCTCGCTTCATGCAGGGCCACCAATAGTTCAAACGAAGATCCCTATACATCTTCGTCGCTCTGGGATGAATGCAGAACCAAGATTTATGCGCCTCCTCCATCAGAACCTGGCGCACACCCCCATGGTATGGCACCCACACCCTACGGTGTAGTGTCAGTAATCCTTGGCTATCATAGTCGAAGGAGGAAACATGCCCCACGATCCGCTCGCTCTTCCGATGTTCCTCCTTCATGGCCTCTTTTTGGGCCTCCTGAATCCGCTCCAACAACGGAGTTACCACTGTCATCCTCAGGCAGATATCCCTGATCGGCGCTGCCTTGCGGCTAAGCGTGCCGGCCACCACATTGGCCTTCCCCGGGTGATAAAGGATCTCGCAATCGTAATCCTTTACCACGTCCATCCACCGACGGTGCCTCATGTTTAGATTCGGCTGATCCATGAGGTACCTCAAACTCTTATGGTCCGTGTAGATGGTACAGCGAACCCCATAGAGGTAATGACACCAAATCTTGAGGGTGAATACAACAGCCCCCAACTCCAAATCATGTGTCGGGTAGTTCGCCTTGAGAGGCTTCAGCTGCCTCGACGCGTAGGCGATGACAAGCCCTCTCTGCATCAGAACTACGCCCAAACCTAAGATGGACGCATCGCAATATACAACAAAATCCTCCATGCCCTCTGGCAGGGCTAAGATTGGTGCCTCGCATAATCTCTGTCTCAGAGTCTCGAATGCGGCCTGCTGCTCAGGCCACCACGAAAGTGTAACAAATCGCTAATTCAAACTTATGTAATAGTGTAGGTCAAATTGTACTTCTTCTTAATTAAATAAAGAGAAATTTTGGCATACTATGTATATTTACATAATTGACCCTCAAAAATAAATTATTAAATAATCTCAATTGGGTTAAACCAAGTGATAGAGATTGTAAGAAGGTTTCCAAAAATATAAAGAACACTAAAATCCGAGTTATAGAAGAAGTTATGACCAATCGAAAATCCGCGACAAAACCGGCAAAACACTGTTAAGTGTAAAAACTGAATTTTTGATAAAAGGCTTTCTAGCCTTAACAATCTAAATAAAAGTTATAGTTTATGTTAAACCAAGAACTTTCATAAAAAGAACGCCAAAATCTGACTTCGTATGAGAAAGTTATGATTTTTCTAAGTTTCAGTATAGCAGTGTACAGCTAAAAACTCGAAATAAAGATCGAGTGGTTTTTAGCCGACACAACCTAAACGAGAATTGAAGGTCTCGTCATTAGTAGTACAACGGTAAAAAGACAGACAAAAATGGACGTTGTATGAAAAAGTTATGAAATTATAACGGATTCACGTCCCGATCTGTTTAAAATAATAATATTAAAAATAAAGTCAAAATTAGCCGACGAAGTCTAAACAAAAGTCGTAGAGTATAATTTTAGCTACGCGTGCATATAAAGAACGTCAAAAACGGAGTTCGTACGCAAAAGTTATGAATTTTACAAGTTTTGGCAAAAAAATAAAGAAAAATAGAAAAACCGGGAAAATTCGCATGAACAGGGACTGTCACGTCACCCTCGCATGCGAGCCTCCATGTGGCATCTTCTGATTGGACCGCAGCCTCGCGTGTCACCTTCTGATTCGTCCAGGTCCGAGGTCCACTTAGAACCGGACAGCCTCGCATGAGACACACCGGAGACACTCCTCGCACGCCCCTCGCACCATCCTCGGACACCCCCTTTGCACGTGTCGTCTTTCCATTGGACCGAGGGTTGGTCCAATCCGAGCCAGCCAGCAGCGAGCCTCCGGTCCGAAGAACAACCCTCGCCTCGCCATCTGTCAGACGCGTGTCAACCTCGCGCAGCCTCGGGTCCGAGCCTTCGGGCTATATATAGGGTGCGAGGGTTTCCGGATTTTTTCACTTTTTCACCCCAAATTTTACCCTCTTTCACCTTTTCAACTCCATTAAGCTTATATACAACCCTTAAAGCCCCCGGTATCAAGACTCGAGCCCGAAGTAAGCCGTGAAGCCCCAAAATTCTCGAGAATTCATCCTCTCTCCTGTCAAAACTCTGCCCGATTTGAGCTGGTTTCTCGACAAATAAACTCCTTTTCGTGAAACGAAACCCTGTCCGAATTACCACCTATCAAGTGAGTTCATACCCCCGTATTTTCATAATTTCTACTGTTTTAAGGGGGGAAATACAAGTATAACACAACAACTTTGTGTTATAAATAAATGATTTCAAATCACGATAAAATGATTTTAAAGCATCAAAAATACTTCAAATTTTGAACTCTTTTATAAACTTATATTTTTCCCAAATATACATATTTGTATATATAATTTAATATAAATAAGATTTAAAAGGCTTAGGACTAATAATTCATTCTACGTCCTTTTCCTAGTTTGGATGTGGACTTATAGTACCAGTCATTTGTCCGAAGGTCGTTCAAATTTTACTTATATATAAAATTGTATATGTATATAAAATTAAAAGTTATTTCATCAGTTTAATCACCCTTTGTAACATGTTGAGCAAAGGATTACATGCAAAAATAGTTATTTACCAATTCATAAAGTACATATAAATTATAATAGGTATAATTTATGATACATAGAGCAATAATTCATATGAATACATTGTTTTACATGCAACAAGGGTTTTAATTCAAAACAAATCAAGGGTTTACACTTATCAAATACATGTTCGGGATACTAAGTCAAGAACATACTGTCAATCATTTATTTTAGAATGATTGGGTTTTCATAATTAATATACATATAACGTTTATACGCTTTTTATGAGACATTCAATTCAGGTTGTTTAGATTCAGTTTAGACAACCAAGGTAAAGCCCTGACATTATAACCAGAATCTCCAGTCCGGGGATCGAAACAAGTTGTGTGTAGATCTATATCGGGATTGACAACCCCGCACTCAGGCTGCTAGCTACAGTCAGGCATACATGCCAATGAGTGGCAATTGTTATCAACAGTTTAAGCGCTCATCAAGCATTTGTTTCAGGCGTTCATGTCTTAGTATGGTTATAATAACTCATTAAAAAGATATTAACAACACGTTAGTGTATAAACAACTAAACGTAAGTAGATCTTCAAAGTACCAGTTTACAAAATGCAAAGTACAATGTTATACTATAGTTTTCAATAACAGCTGGTGAAGCCAGGCACACTCTCAAATACAAGTTTTACAAATACAATGGTTTACAAATAAGACGGTTTTATGGGAATAAAACTACTTTTCACATACCACAGAAAATATGGGATTTTCTAGAAGTGTTTTCATATTCAAAATACAAATACACCCATTCAAACATAAAGACTTATGTACTCACTCAACTTATTGTTGATACTCTCTTTTCAAATTACTTGTATTATCAGGGAAATAATAACAGGTACTCCCCGAGCTTTTTGAGAAGATGGAGCCATTAGGAGTCTTATCTTCTTCTTTTTGTATAATTATTTTGGTTTCAATATACAATGATTGAACACATGTAAATATTATACTTTTAAATACAATGGTTGTTTGTGCTTTGATTACTATGATACATGTGTTGTGATACTACAAATGAAGTCCTCCACCCCCAGAAGTTTCCGGCGTCTGGTTTGGGGGTGTGACAAAAAGACCACGACTTTCCTTGTTAGCTTGGTCAAGGGTATGACTATCTTGTAGAAATCCTAGATGAATCTCCGATAGTAGCCGGCTAAGCCTAGGAAACTCTGAAAATCAGATGGAGACTTCAGAACTTCCCATCTCATCATGGCCTCCACTTTGGCCTGGTCCACTGAAATCCCATCCTGGTTGACGAGGTGCCCAAGGAACTGCACCTTGCGTAACCAGAACTCACACTTGGAGAACTTAGCATACAAGTTCTCCCTCCTCAAAGTCTCCAGAACCTCATGCAGATGCTCCTCATGCTCCTCATGCGTCTTGGAGTAAACCAAGATGTCATCAATAAACACTATCACAGACCGGTCTAACATCGGTCTACACACGCAGTTCATGAGGTTCATGAACGTGGCAGGAGCATTGGTGAGCCCGAAGAGCATCACCACAAACTCGTAGTATCCATAGTGCGTCCGAAACATAGTCTTCTATACATAATACTCTTTGACCCTCATCTGATGATATCCTGAACACAGATCAATCTTGGAGAACCAAGATGCTCCCTGTAGCTGGTCAAAGAGGTCATCAATCCTCGGGAGTGGGTAACAGTTCTTCACCGTTACCTTGTTCAACTCTCGATAATCTATACACATCCGATGCGACCCATCCTTCTTCTTCACAAATAGAATCGGGGCTCCCCAGGGAGAACTACTCGGTCTAATGAATCCTTTGTCTAACAGCTCCTGTAGCTGTATAGACAACTCCTGCATCTCAGGAGGAGCCAGTCGATATGGTGCCTTGGCTATCGGAGCCACACCGGGGACTAGGTCTATCCTGAATTCCACCTGCCTCTCCGGAGGTATCCTAGACAACTCCTCGGGGAATATGTCCATAAACTCACGCACCACGGTCACATCGCCCACCGTCGCCTTACCCGCCTCCTGGGTGTCCATAACATAGGTGAGATATCCTACGCAACCCTGCTGAAGGTAACTCCTAGCTCTCGCTGCTGAACATACCGCTGGTCCTTGCTGCGGGCTCTCGCCCTAAACTACCAACTCTCCCCCACTTGGGGTTCTGATCCGAACCAGCTGATGTGCGCAATCTATCACTGCCCCATTGGGGCTTAACCAATCCATGCTTATAATCACCTTGTTCCCCCTCAATGGAATAAGAACCAGGTCTACCAGGTAACGCTCCTCGAACAACCTCAAAACACAGTCCCGATAGACCTCTGATGCTCGTACCGACCGGTCGTACACAATCTCGACCTCTATAGGGCAATCCAACATGCCCGAAGACTCCAGAAACTTCTTGTTAAGCGCAAGAGAGGCAAATGATTGGGTGGCACCCGAATCAAACAACACCTGAACTGGGATTCCGTTCACATGGAACGATCCTAAACAAGGCACATGATATATCAAAATCACAGCGACATAATATAAAAGCATAAGGATAAGAAATCATACCCGTCACCACATCGTGTGCAGCGCATGCCTCCTCGGCTGTTAGCTGAAATGCTCGGCTCCGAACGACTGGAGCCTCCAACTTGACCTTCCGGCCATCCACAACCCGCCCTGTCGCTGGAGTCGGCGCCGCTGCTACTGCCAATATAGGGTAATTGGCCTTTTTATGGCGCTTCTGATTACAATGAAAGCAAATTAGTTCTGACATCTGTATCGTCGGAGTAGGGGCAGTACAATCCCTGCCAAAATGCCCAACCTTGTTGCACTTATAGCAGCCTGAACCCGGCCTAGTGCGACAAGCTCCCTCGTGTGACCGACGGTATTTCCCACAGCGGTCCTGCCCTGAATGGCCTTTCGGCTTACCATCGGATCCATTGGGCTTCTTCCCCGAAGCCCCCGCCGTCTACCCCTCCTCTGCCTTCCTCTTCCGAATGTGCTCCAGATCAATCTCTCTCTCCCTAGCCCTAGAAATCATGGAATCCAGGGTAGGGCAAGCTGAAAAACTGACATGCTCCCGGATGTCAGCTCGTAGCATGTCATGGTAGCGGGTACTCTTCATGTCCTCATCACCCGCATACTGGGGCACCAATAAAGCCCTCTTCTGGAACTTGGCGGTCATCTCCGCCACAGTCTCCATAGTCTGTCTCATATCCAAGAATTCCCTGGCTAGTTGTTGAAGCTCTACAGCTGGTGCAAACTCTGTTCTGAACCGGGTCACAAAATCCAACCATGTCATAGCCTCAACAGCTGAGGCTCCCAAAGAGTCACCAACCGACTCCGACCAGTCCCTAGCCCGATCCCTCAAACACCCTGTTGCAAATCATACCTTTGACCCCTCGGGACAGAAGCTGGTTAGCTGTGCAGACTCAATGTCCGTAATCCATCGTCTGGCAGCAATGGGGTCCTTCGCCTCGTGGAAATTTGGCGCACCACTCCCTCTGAAGTCCTTAAAGGACAGTGTGTGTGGTCCTGACTGGCTGGTCGCCATGTCACTCCGGAACGCCCTGAGGCGATCCTCCATCAGCTCAATGATCCCCTCCTTGATCGACCCGAAGATAACCGACGTCGCATCAAGGATACCCTTCGTGATCTCGGACACGGTGAACTCGCGTAACCCATCATCCACATGCTCGGATCCTGCCCCCGAGCCTGATCCTGACCCGGGTCCTGAACCTCCAGCTCCATGTCGCGTGACCACCATTCTGAAAAAAAAAATAAACATATGAATGTCAGGGTCACATATACTTTCTGGAGGTCACACTCTGTCACACCCCAAAACCGGAACAGCAGAAACGTTCTGGGGTGGATGACGTCATGTCAAGTATCACAACACATGCATTATAGTAATCAAAGTACAACAACCATTGCATTAATAGTAATAGTTTTACATAGTTTACATTACAATACATCAAAGTAATACAAGTAAATATAAGTAAGTACAACATGGTACTAAGCTATCTTCATCAACAGCTCCGGGGATATACCTGTCTAATGCTAACCTGAGAATACAAGTTATTTGAAAAGCGAGTATCAGCATTTTTACAAATGCTGGTGAGTTCATAAGTATTTAGTGACGTTTTAATCAAATAACTTTATATAAGTGGTAGTTTAGAGTATCCATTACATTAGTGTCTTTTACAGAAAATCCTATATTTTCTTTAATAAAAGCAGTCTTCTACCAAGACTGGACAGAGTTAAGTGGTAAAAAGGTAATTTTCCCTTAATCGCTATCATTATCAAAATACAGAATTTGATTATTAAGAAAGCAGGAGAATTCAGGGAAATAACATATGCCTCAGCAGTGAGGACTGCTGACTAAGGCAAAGGAATCATAGACTCTAGGAGAGTATCGAATGAACGACACGCCTGGCTCAGTCTAACAGAAAGAGACACAGACCCCAGACGGTACCAAATGAAAGGTACAACTAGTCAGGTCTAAAACAATGAACACAGACCCCAGACAGTATCAACTGAATGATACGTCTAGCAAGGTCTAAAACAGTGACTACAGTGAATACAATGAATACAGTGAATACAGTGGATACAGACCCCAGACAGTATCAAATGAATGATACGTCTAGAAAGGTCTAAAATAGTGTGACTCCGAGAGTGGGTTCCAGCATACAGTGTAAATTGCTGGTGAGAAACCATTACCTTAAGGCCATGAATTATAAGGTAACCTGGGATACTCGTAACAATACTAACTGACACTAGAGTACCTGACGCCCTACAAGCGTCTAGAGAATATGACATTTGTCACCCCTTGGCTTGGTAGGCCGTGGACTGTAGCTAGCAGTCAGGGTGCGGGGGTGTCAATCCCGTATAAATCTATACACACAATGTCTGCTCTCCCTACAGGAGACTCTGGTTACCAACTAGACGACAGAGAAGGCCATGTCCCGAAGATGCATCCCAAATAGTGGGTAGTGTGTTTCCAATACAGTGTTGAACTAGAGGTAGAGACTCATAACTGAATTGACTAAAGCAATCCTATATGTCTATGCTTGTGTACATAATATATAACTAATGAATCAATCGACCTTCGGATGGACATCCGATCCCACCAGACCACATCTCAATGAAGAAAAGGAAATAGGGCGGACAAGCCTTCCTTAGTCCTTCAATCATTATTTATATGCATCTAACTACGCTTGAGTGTGTATCAAGTGGAATCATATCGTGAAGTATAAGCGTACAGTGTGGAATACCCGACTTGTGAAGTATAAGCGTACAGTGGAATAACCGACTTGTGAAGTATAAGCGTACAGTGTGGAATAACCGACTTGTGAAGTATAAGCGTACAGTGGAATAACCGACTTGTGAAGTATAAGCGTACAGTGTGGAATATCCGAGTCGTGAAGTATAAGCGTACAGTGTGGGATAATCGAATCGTGAAGTATAAGTGTATCATGAAGTGGAAGCGTTATCGAGTAGGAGTTTAAACTAGGTAAAAGCGAAGCAGCGGTATCTAACAGGTAAAAGTAAAAGTATACGACAAGAAAGAGAACTTTGATGAAAACCTTGGAAAAACCTTTATACTTAGGAAAATCACAACCTGGTATTTTTCGGTAAAATAAGTTTGTAAATCTTTAGAATTTATTTGGAAACCTTTCATAAACCAGTTTAAAAATGAACTTTGAGAAAACAGTATAAGTAAGAGCTTGAACAAGCGAAAACATTTTAGAAAAACCATTTATAGTATCCTACTCGGTAAAACAGTTTACAGTGTGGTAAATCCTTGTGCGTGCGGGTTATCAATCACATATGATTGATATGATAACTGGCATGTTTAACGTGTATTCCCCCCCCCCATAAAACATGTAAAAACATTGAAAAGGTTCATTCAGGGGTATGAACTCACCTGGTGTAAGTGGATCCGACGAATGCGCCGGTTGGGTGCTCGGTGTCAAGTAAGAACTTGGACACACTTAGAGACCTATTTAACATATGATAACATATGTTTACATACAATTAGTATATTATATACTAATTAAACAAGTATACGCACTCTAAGGAGCGGAAAACACTTTGGTTAAGTGTTTGGGGTGTCCCGGGTAACATTTAAGGGCTTGAATGGCTTAGGAATGGAGTTTACTCTTCAAGAGTAAACTCTATATATAGAGTTCACGGCCTTGGGAAAACTCCCCATGAGTTTATGGCCGTAAACTCATGGTGAGAGTGTTCTAGGATGCTTAAAGGCCTTGTATCAATCGTGGAATATTGCTAGGTTCAAATCTAAATTGCATGAGTGGTTTTAAGGCTTCTCATGGACCATTGAGGATTTTACGGCCTTAAGCAAGGGAGATTACGGCCGTAAGCTCCTATACCCTCTTTCTTTTGGTGTTTTAAGGGCTTAAGTGGTAGAGGGTAAATTCCTAAGCATTTTTCCAAGTCATATGGGGAGTTTAGGGCACCATTTATCCCCCTTATAGGAGTTTACGGCCCAGGTACCCTTTCATGAGGGGTTTACAGCCGTGAACTCCCTATGGAGTAGTTTTAATTGAGTTTCAGGTCCCTAGCTTGTTGGTGGTTGATTCTAGAATTTAATCCAAGGCCATTGGTGTGTTTAAGGGCATTTTTAACACACAAAAATGAGTTTACTCCCCATGAAGAGGATTTTACGGCCCAAGCATGTTCTTGGGTAGTAAACTCATGTTTACTCCCCAAAATGCTAGTTCAAGGTGTTGTAAGTCCGATTCCATAAGCCTACAAGTCATATCTAAGCCTTAGGGACAATTTAGAGGGGTTTGGGGGCTTAAAAACTCCATTAAATGGTGTTCACGGTCCAAGAGTGTTCTTGGGCTGTAAACACATCATTTTGTCCCTATTTTATGTTTTAAACTCGAATTTGCAGGCTAGATAAGCTATATGACGAGTTATGATAGTTTACCTACTCGTTTGGGGCTTGAAACAGACGATTTTTGGCTCGAGAGAAAGTTGTAGAGAGAGAGAGAGTAAATAGGTTGAAATGGAGTTTACTCTCCCTTAAATAGGGGTTGGAGTTGAAGGTCAATGGAAATCTACCCGATACTGCCGTTATACGGGGCTTTTGGTCGCACCCGATTTAGTAGTCGTAATAATAAAAACTAACTTTTTCCAAATTACTATAGAAATGTAATTTAAGTGTTTTTATTTACTTTATTACGACTATAACGACATAATAATATATATAAATAAAACATTTATTTATCTGGCGAACTCTAATTAACGGAACTTTTATAAAATGGAATCTTCCGTTAACGGTAACGGGGTAATGTAATGGAATAAACTTTGGGTTGTCACACACTCACTTTCCAAGTTTCCCGGTTCCATCTAGGCCCTCCTTGGTTCGAGTACGAATCCTCTGCTTTCAGTAGTACGGGCCCATACTACCTTCCACATCTATCCGTACTTTCCCCAAGAATTGCTTCGACTTCACCAAGTCCCTTTTCACCGATACCCTTTCCACTGACCTCATCCTAGGCTTCCCTAGGGCACTCTCCGACCTACTCTCCGCCATCAGTTGCATTAGGAGTCCCCACCACCTCCCCTAACTAGCTTGCGGATACTGTTACATATCCGCTCCTTAGTTAGTTGAAGCTGGTCAGAACCCCCATAGCACAAAGCATGCAACATTCGTTCTTTGAGTAACCAAACCAGGCATAACCTACACAGGCCATCCTACTGCTGACTAAACAGTCCTAGCATACAGCTCATACAGTAGGCACATAAGGCATCCTTCCTAGATCCTTAGCCCTAACTAGCATGCAATTATCAGAATCATATATCAGGCACACAAGGCATCCTCCTAGATCCATAGACCTATTCTAGCATGCAGTTCTATGAATCAAAATCGTATAACATAACATAACAAGTATGGGTATCTTGGGGAAAACTTACTCGAGCCCGACCAGTCGCACGCATCACACACTTCGTCTTTCTTAAAATTTCTCTATTTAGACTTTAGAAAACCATTTTCTCTTGAAAGATCTTTTAGTCCCTCGTTTTGAGTCCAGACACCCCCGAGGGTGTGTTCGAATCCCTCAAACCAGGGCTCTGATACCAACTTGTAACGACCCAAATTTCAAGGCCAAAAATTTCATTTTTGAATTAACGCATTTAATAAACATTTTACCAAAACCTTGTCAATAAAACATTCCATTACAAAATCATAATGTTGTATTTCAAACCATAACATCATAAGTATTGAAAATCAGAGTACAGTCCCAAAAACTTCTTGCTGAAATATGTGTGTGTGTGTGTGTGATGCGCTACTACACCACCGACTCCTTCCCCTTCGACGAAGAGGTACCTGAAACCAAAACCAAAACTATAAGCACAAAACTTAGTGAGTTCCCTCACCATACCACATACCATACAATATCGTCGATATCTTTCAACCGATAACCTTCATCGGTATCATTCAACCGGTAACCTTCATCGGTATCTTTCAACCGGTAACCATCATCGGTATCTTTCAACCGGTAATCAACATCGATATCTTTCAACCGGTAACTGGGGACTATTTCACCCCTACCACTAGCATACAATCAACAGATATAAGCATACGGTCAGGCATATCCGGGTACTGACCTACCCTTGGGTCCTAAGGACCACTGTCAGGGAAACTAATCCCTACCATACACATAACATAAAACTAGATAAACCTCATAACCAACACATAACCAGACCAAGATAATTATCACAAAGACCATTATCTTCTATATACCCCTTTTTGGTGGGCTGGCATTGTGGCCTTAGACCCACCCTTACTGGAAGGTAACTCACCTCAATGTCGTGCAGTGTCTGAACTAGCCTCGGCATACAAGTCGACTCCCTACGACTCCTCGATACCTACACGACAACCTTCAAGTCAACACACATCACATACAACCCTAAACAGGGTCAATCAAAGTTAACATTGGTCAAAGTCAACATTCAGTTGACCTGACTCACCAAGTTGGCCTACCAACTCGTCGAGTCAATGCTTCTCTAATCCCACACAAAACCCCGGCTCCACTCGTCGAGTCTAGCAAAAACTTGGCGGGTTCTCCTTCAATCATAACATCGGGACCATCTTCATCTGACTTGCCGAGTTCCTTCTTGAACTCGTCGAGCTCATCTCCAACTTAAGAACTTGTCCAGTCTATGACTCGTCGAGTCCCTCTTCAAATATTGGGAGATTGTTATGGACTCGCCGAGTCTGCTCATACCACTTGCCGAGTCCCATGGCTTCCAGGTCCCTTTTCGCGTCTAAACCCACAAGGGACTTCCTTCCTAACACTTACCCATTCACAGAAAGGGTTTGGTGCACAATGGTCAGCGACTCGACGAGTGCCAAGAACAACTCGCCGAGTGCAACCTTGACCAATTCCATACAGTTGATTTAAATGAGGTCTAACACACCAAAACCATAGATCTGGCCTCCTAGTGTCCATTTTATACGTAAAGTTCCAAACTTGATGCACATGCATGGGGTTTTTAACTCAAAAGTCCATATAAAGTGTCCTACAATGTGCATGAGGCTCTCATGGCCCTAACGTTGGCACCTTTATGCCATGAGACCCCTCTTAAGGCCCAAATTTGAAATCAAAACTTACTCAACACTTCCAAGTTAAAGATGAATAAACACATAGATGAGTCAAGACAAATGACTTAGAAATCCATAGAGATCCCAAGTTAAAGATGAATAAACACATAAATGAGTCAAGACAGGGGCATTATACCTTGAAGCTGCTGGAAATGAAGTAAGATCTCCGGATCTACAAGCCCCAACTCGATTTCCAAGCTCCTTTCTTCCTTCCAAGCTTTACAATCCACACAAGAATACCAAAAATGGCCTTAACTCACCCACAAACAGCTAGGGTTCGATATGAAGCTTTCAAGAGAGTGTTAGGGACAAGGGAGGCTGAGTTAAGTTGTTTATATAGGGTGCAAACCCTCAGATTTAGGGTTTCACTTATCTAGGACCTACTCGGCGAGTCAGTCTCCCGACTCGTCGAGTCGGTCACTTAAAATGTCCGCAGCCACGTCCCTACTCGACGAGTTGATCCTCCAACTCTTCGAGTCCCAGAGAAAAATACATATATTGAAGAAAACATACCAGGTGTTACAAACACTTAGTAGGAATAAATATCATTTTATTGATAGAAAAACTTCTTTTTTATATGTTGTAATTCATTACAAAAACAAAAGAATATGAGTTAAGTTACTCTAAAGGAAAATAATACTAATTCATGATTTTTTTTTTCTAAATGGCAACATTTGTTGATAAAGCAAATATTTTTAAATATATTTAATGCACATGTTTTATTTTGAATAACAATTTACATTTAAGGGAAATTAAGTAATATATTTTTGTAACAATAACTATTATTTTTTTAGAAAACTAACCACTTTCTTGAAATTGATTGCAAGACAAAACGGATCAAGTCCGCTGCTCTAGCCCAATGTTATATATATATATATATATATATATATATATATATATATATATATATATATATAATAGAAATTTTTTGTATATATAATTATTGGACAAAACAGATGACATGATTTTTTTTGTATGAAATATAAATATAAATGGATTATATATATATATATATATATATATATATATATATATATATATATATATATATATATATAATGTAAGTAGGCACCTTACCCCCTCTTCTTGTTGTTGGCGAGATATGTGATGGTGACGCTTTCTTAAGAGGTCTTGTAACTTATTTAGGTCGTTTCCAAGAATGATTTGGACCAACTCAGGATCACTCTGTTGTTGTTTTTGTTGTTTAAGGGTCACAAAACTCTTATACAGATAAATATTTGAGAATTATTATATAAGTTATAACCAACCACCTGAAACAATTGGGCCATCATCTATAAATTATTTCGGATCTACTGCTGGAAGGCAGCTGGATTCACAGCAGATCCGTCCCTATTTAATACTTCATTGCTAGAAACCCTGAAATTTTTATTGCCTCAAATTATTTACCAACAACCCATATATTACAGATTACCAAAATTCAAATACAAATCGTACCTTGAACTTGAAGAAGAAGGGTTAGAAACCATCATCACTAAATCTCCATCAACAACACCCAAACCACTCAGTTTCTCGGCATTCCTCATTTCCTTTCCATTAAAAAGAAGTTGTTGTTGTTCAAGTCCTACTGGACTCTACTTATAGTAAACAATAACATGTCAAACATTGAGTGTAAGCACGGAAAGAAACAAACTCAAAACTATTCCTTTTGAAACTCAAGATTGATATCAACCTTCCCAATAAAAATCTGGAACTTGGTTATAATTTTTCCAAACCCTTTGAACTCAATTGATTTCAAATGTTTATCTCAAATTTCGGTAGTTATTTTAGGAATGGTAGTGGGAGCATTGAGAGCTAATTAAAAGATATCAAAATCTCATCTTTCAAATTTTCCACATGTGGTCACAATCAATCAATCATAATTCAGTATGATCCACATAATCTAAAAACAATAACGAAGCTTTTATGATTTTTGAGAGGAAAGGAAATAAAATTGAAAAAGATACATAAAGAAACGATGCATACAGATTCGTCAAGGTTCTAAATGGCGTGAGGCAAGCCTCAAGCTTAACGAGCCATGACGTTTTTTCAAGGCGTGATGTAAGGCGGAAATTTTGTATTAATTTAAAATTATATTACAACATAAATATAAATTTATATTAAATATAACTACTTTGAGCAATATTAGTTCAATAACTAATAACAAAAAGTTAACAAAAACCAAAATACTTGTATCTCCGATTAGAAAAGACATAACAAATAGCAAAAAACTGTGTCTCAAACGAAAAAACACGCGCCATAACACGCCATAATGCGCCATGGCGCGCCATATCGCGCCTTGCCACACGCCACGCCTAACACCAACGTTATAAGGTTTTTCGTAACGGCGAAGCCACGCCTCACGCCATGCTGAGATTCGTTATGATCCATTTCTAATGTAATGATATGTTCATCGTTGGTCATCACAGTGATCTTCATCTCCTTCAATCCAGTTGGAGCTTCTCAAAGTTATGGTGATACTTTTCTTCTCAGAATTGTGTTCTTATTGACCAATACCCAGAAAATATTCTTGTTTGCTTTACTTGCAAGATTTTGGAATTACCAGGCCCGACCCAATACATGGACAAGATGGGCTATGACCCACGGCAACAAAAAACGAGGGCAACATCTTATTCTAATAACTAATAATATGTATATATGTTTTGGCCCAAAATTTTTAGTCTGATACTCTTTTCCAGAGCAAAGCATGGGAGCTAGGCGGGAAAACACAAAATAATTGGGTGGACCCAAGTTGTAATCCACATGTGTGATTGGGTGAATGCCAACTGATACCTAGAAATCTGGAAGTCGTAGAAAATCAAGCGTCATCATCGTATTCAAATCCATGAATCCTGGTTTTAAATATAATTTATGTTTTTTTTTTCTTTTATTCTCGAAGTTCTAAATACCATTGTGACTTTGTAAGGATTTGACGATTCCAGTTTCTCTTTTCTGATTTTGTTATTCACTGATTCCTGATTGAGGTATACCATTTTCTGATTTGCTGATTCTTTTCTCTTATTCTCCTTATCTGATCACCATTCTGATTTAGTGATTCACGTTTCTTGATTTTTGTATGATTAGTATACTTGGAGCTCGAAGTTGGACTGCTGGAGGCTATGAGGTCGAAGCCTTCGGTTCAGATTTCTGTATTTGAAAGAGCTGCAAAATGGAATTTGTGGTCTTCTTATATGGCAATTCCTAATAGAAAAGGACATCCCATGTCATTTCCTAGAAAGGGAAGCAACTCGAGGAAGCTTCAAGCTTTGGAGCTCTTCCAATAAGTTGCCACTTAATATATATATTACCCAAATCCATAAAAATCTTGTAGTATCTTCTTTCCTTGTAAATTTCAGTAGAGAGGAGTAACACCCCGACACCATCTGCATCTAGGGTTGGTCAATCTTTATGTTAGTAAAACCAACAAGGTAATTTGACCTATGGGTGCCTTGTTTTAAAAGCAATGAACTGAAGTGAAGTGAGTATAAATCAAAGATTTTGTAATTAACACAAGGGTTTATCCTTGGAAATGTGAGTCTAATATTTATACTCCCTCCGTCCCATAATAATAATCCATGTTTCATTTTTAGTTTGTCCCAAAATAATAGCCTACTTTGAAGCCAAAATTGAGAAGCTGGTTAGGGTTTAGAAGGGAGGCTGTTATACAAGCTTTGAAGTTTTTTGATGGCAATGAAGAACAAGCAGCCGGATATCTTTTGGGGGGCTGATCAGTTGATAGAGAGATCTTTATGTATTATTTTTCCAACTTGCATGATTAAAGTCATTGCTTTTGTTATTTTTCTTGCTATGATTACTAAACCAAACATGATTTTCAACAAACATAATATATATATATATATATATATATATATATATATATATATATATATATATATATATATATATATATATATATATATAAAAGATGAAACAGTGTCCAAGCTGAGGTTACTAGTCAAATCAGTTGACATCCAATGTTTTTGGACATAACCGATGATTGGATGATGGATATTGTTATCCCAATCCAACTGAAAATCACAATTTATCTTTGATATTTGCTATTTTTGTTATCAAATTACAACCAATTATTAAGACGCATTGAAAGCAAGACATGGCATATATCTGGAATTCTAATATGTGTGAATATGGTACAGCACAAAGCATGCAGCTACAGGTTTTATAGCAGGTGCAAAAGAACAAGAGATTTCAACAATTTCCATATGATAAGATAAATTATAACCATAAAGATAAAGCTAATAAAAAAAATAGGGAATTCAATATATTGATGACAATTTAAATTTCCTTAGAAACCACCGAAAACTGAAAGGATGCATGATCCTGTCTTGTTATACATGTATCAAAAAGATAGATCGATTGGAAATCAAAACCTCTCAGCTAATCTTGCAGTAACAGCTCTAAGTTTTGAATATACTTTCCCTGCAGGGGATCCTAAGATAAGGCTGCACAAAGAGTCTCTAGCAACTTTGATGTTGGCAAAGGATCCCAATATGTGAATCTTTGTGTCTGCAATAACAATCCGAGTCTTTGTTGAATTCTCAATTGCAAATTTGGTTTTACCTCCTTTACCAGACAGCCTTCCAATGGCACGAGACAGATGCTCTCCTTTAAGGGTCTTAACATCTTTAATCTCAAAGGAATCAACATAAAGCTCATCCATTCGCAGCAATGCAACTGCATCTATCACATCAAAACCAAGCATGAAGGCATGCACAAAGTCTGCACACTTTTGAAGGTTACTAACATCTGGGGTGTCACGCCTCGTCATCAATTCAACATTTCGTGTCTTCACATTCATTCGGATGTCAACCTTCATCTGCTCATAAACTGGACTGTATATGTCCATCCATGCTTTCTTCAGTGGGGTATACCTGTGTTTTGGAACAGATATTTTCCGGAACTGAACTTGCCCATCCGATATCTCATGAGCTGTCAAAGCCTTAAACTTGGGCTTTGCTACAACCTTACTCTCCCTTTCTTCTACTTCCATGGAACTTGTTCCTTTGTCCGTTTGCATCCTGTACCTATAAACCAATACCAGACACCAGATACAAGTAAACAAACTATCAATTTTCATTCCAAACTCTAAAAACTCATGAGCATACACGTTTATGTTTCATATAAAATCGACTGATAACATAACACATACTTGGAATCGGACTTATGGTTTCTGGTAGATTCATACAATCAAATATATAACGAGCGAACCAGAAATACTTACGGGATTTAATGCGATCGGCGAGAATTAGAGAATTATGCGGCAGGGGGCTCAGCAGCTGTGAAAAGGTTGAGGGTTTTGGGAGTTGAAAACAGACGAATTCTTTGAGGGTTTCTGGTATTAGGTTATTACTTATGTCTATATAATGGGCTCTTTTAAAGCCCAATCAACTTGAAAGCTTAATGGGTTGTGTGTTTCGGTTTGTGTTTGTTACTTCAATCTTAATCTTGTTTTTACTAAAATCTTTTATCATTAAAAATACATTCTCGTAAATCGATTATTTAAACAAGAAAATCATATCCAAACGAATCAAATGTTTTCATTTTGCGCGTTACAAAAAGATTTCAAAACCAAATGAAGATGGTTATCTCGGTTCTGTAAGATACTCAATCATTAGTTTATGTGTGGATTGTCGAGGAAAACTTTGGAAAGATATTTGTTTATATAAAACTAATCAATAGTAGTTACAGTCTTGAGCTCTATATTAAAATTAAAGTAGTATATTGAAGTTTATTTTGGAAATACAATCTAGAGTGATTAATTAAAGATCATGTGCGAAGGGTTAAAAAAAACATTTTAATTTTTTTTTTTAATTTATAATTACAATTCATTCATACTACGATAATTGTTATACCAGTAATACTTAAGAGATTTTCTTTTGTTTGAGAGTTCAACGTAACTTTTGTAAGTGACTATAATTTGTTTTGGAAGTTTAATAAAATCATATCTCTCTCTCTCTCTCTCTCTTGTCCATAGACGTAGATCACTTTGACAATTTTTTTTTATTTTAGTTTTCAGAAGTTTTACCAAAGTTCTTTTATTATTTTGTCTGAAGTACTTAACTTATTTGTTAAATTTCCAACAAAATGGTATCAGAGCTTAACTTGTTTGTTAAATTTCCATCAAAATGGTATCATAGCTCTTCTGATCCTTGACAAGTGATATCTAATTTGTTGAATTAAATGAATTTGATATTTTCAACCACTTTGATATTTATTGTTATTAGTGTCACTTGTAAAGTAATGAATTTTCAGATAAAATATTAAAAAGATAATGGCTCTTTCTAAAATTTCCCTTTATATAAGCTAATTTGATCCCAGGGTAATGCTTCTTTAGGAGTTAAGGGTAGAGCCCCTTATGCTGGTTATTTGTTTTGACAATAAAAGTTTAAGAAAAACCAACTAGTAGGGGGCTAGAAAAATAAATTACAAAGGAATGGGGATCATTGGGTTTTGTAACCATAAAGTCCAAATTACAGAGCGTTTTTTAATCCTAGATGTATACCACTCAAACGACTGGTGAATAATTCTCCCCAAAATAACATTTCTAGGAAACTTCGACTTTTATAAAGACTACATTGTTCTTAAAAACGTTACAACATCCTTACAATAGTAAGAATAATGACCTCCAAAGCTTTCCTTTTCTTCTTAGGCAACAAAACCATGTCCACCCATGTCATCAACTCAACGATAGTAATCAAAGAAGGAAATGGAATATCCACTCACTTAGAGATCAAAGACCAAACTTGATCAACCACACCACAAAGAAGAACACATGATTCACATCTTCTAAAGCATTTTCGCAAGAGGTACAGAGTAGAAGGAATACCAATATGACGATCAATCAAGTTCAGTCTAGTGGGCATCATGTTTAAAAGCACACGCCACAACATCACATTAAGGATCAATTGCGCACAAAAAAATAGTTAGTAACTAAAAGTGCAAATTGACAAAACATTGATGTATTATAGTGTCAAAAACTCATCGGGCCAAAATACCATGTTTTTGGCTCTCTTGTGATTTGATTTATACCATACACATAAGTAATTTTGTTCTTCTCATTCTTGTGCCTAAGACTCAAAGTGTCACCTCTTCAATTTATCATTTAAAATTTGGATTGTCATGTGTCACATTTTATGATACCCAAACATATGATCAATATAAAAATTAAGGGAAGTCAACTGACAGGATCCAGTTTTTGATTATGACACAAACACTTTTTTCTCTCCAACGTCTAACAAAATTTTCGTAATTATAAGGTTATTAGCTAATGGAATTTAAGGCTCTTGTGACAAAAGAACAAAAATAAACCATAAAGCGAAGATTAGAAGCAACTACAAACAAGCGAACAACAGAAAGATTCATGGAATGTATCGCATAGGATCAAGAATGATGAAACAACATTGATAATGTCCTAATGTAAGCACGTCTGATAGATGCATCAAAGTTGGTTAATACAAACTTATAACCATAACCAGCTGTCCAGCGTGGTTCCTTTATATTTGCTTGGAAAAAGAACTATTTTGTACACACACATGCACACAAAACAAATGATTTGCATTTTAATCCAAACAAACAAAGCACAGGTGGTAAATGCATTGAATCAGTAGATAAACAAATTAATAATGGATCGGAGTTTCAGAAACCTTTCCAAACAGAAAGAATTTCATTTACAACTTCAGCTATGAGTTCCCTATCAGCAGATTGTATAAATGCATTGAATTCATCTATAATGTCAAAAATCTTACCAAACTTGACAAGATACTCAAGGCATCCGAGCTTGAGCATTGGCAAACGATAAAGAAAAGCGCTCTGGAGCCTGTCAAGAACATTGTTGGTATGAATATCTTGTAACAGGCTTTCTTGGCATGCATCTTTGAGATCCGAAACATCATACTTGTCAGCAGCTCTGACAAGATGGAGTCTGTGAGTGAGAAAATCTTGGTACTGTATGTTAGCGTATATATAGCTGAGAAAAGCTTGGCAAGCTTGAATGGACATGTCAGAGATGTTTATGGCAGACATCTCTTTCTCTTTCAGGTCGTGGGAGAACATGCTTCGAAAGACCGGTGAACGGGCTGCAAGAACCGCCCTGTGGGCCCCAATGCTTCCATCCGAAGCACGGATGATGATATCTGTGTGGATACTTTCTGATAACATTCGCCCAAGAGAAATACAAGAAACTGCTCTTGTGTTCTGTTTCTGTGGGTGTGGGAACCCTTCACTCACACCCCAGATCGAACATAATTCCTCGCCTCCGCCTCCGCCTCCCTGTTTGTTTGTTTGTTTGTTTGTTACATAAATTAACAAATATAAAATGTTACTTATTCTACCAATTTAAATAAGTAGTTAGTTTTCACTTTTCATATCGTACAAACATTGATTCGACTTCGAGTGAAGTAGTTTTACTGCACACGTCAACTAACCTAGCTATTAATTTAATTAACACACACACACCACCGATTAGCTAATAGTTGAATTTAGCTATACCTACGGCTACAATATCATTTTCAGAAACAGTAAATTAAATTAATATAGTGTAAAGGGTGTTAAAAAGCTGAAGATGAATGAAAATTTACGTCTGGAGATGCAGTCTTGAGATCAAGAAACTCAACATCAATGATGAATCTCCCGGTCAATGGAACCTCAAGCGCCCAGATAAAATCCTCACCACTATGCAGCGGCTTATCCCTAACTTCTACACACATAAAAAATTCAAAATAAAGATCATGATATTCATGTGGATTCCTTTACTTTAAATATCATTAATTATCAAATAAAGTACGTAAATAGTGAAATTACCTGGATGAACCAAAGTCTTGCGGCCTCCCAAAAAGGATATTATACGAATGTCGAAGGAAGCAACGGGCGGAGGAGGACCGTCTCCAGCTAACTTTGGTATCTCTGGGGAGAGTTTAATCAACCATATTTTTCGATTCTTTTCCACAACTAAATGCCTTTCATTTTACAAAGTAACAATAAACAAGAATCATTAATGTCATCTTTTCAAATATTAAAACTGCATATATGATTCCATGGCTGCATTTTCTGCCTTCAGTCATGATCAGATATATTATGCATTTCGTCCAACAATAAACGGAACTGGTTGATACTTATTGGAAAGAATGCATTCTTTAATTGTCAGTACTCTGTTTTGTTTGTTAATTAAAGATCGCTTATTCATAACAAAAGAACAAAAAATCAAAGAAGGCAGTATTATTTGGGTAAATAACGAAACTTACCAGTTCCAGTTGCCGATCTTGAAAGGATCGGATTTGCGGTAAGAAAAGCCAAACTCATCGAAACGCCATTGAGCGAGACGGGACGTGGTATCGACCCGGTAAGCAGAGTCCGTCATCCTACCGAAAGCAAGCGCCACTGCGATTTCATGGAAGCAATCGAAAATTCCATCCAACACCAACTCTCCGTGCTTTCCCAGGATTGCTTCTGATCTAGAACACAACACACACACACACACTTTCACCCACACCGCAGGCTGTGCTTGCTCCGAGAATTTAATAAATTTACAGGCTTCAGACGGATTATGGCTCGACTTCCTTGCGGGCTTCGAGCACGCAAAAGTCTTGATTAAACTTTTACGCCATTCATTCTTGCCTTAATAACCTTACTATGAAGATGATGGTAAATATTTTTTTGCACTTCAGGCTGTAGTCTTGCGTTTGGGTTTAATCTACTTCCAATCTTCTCATTTTAAAGCATTCCAAAATTTTAACAGATTTTACATTAAAAATATATATGTTTTGTGTTAAAGTATACAGTATTTTTATTTTATGTTAAAAAATAGATAGCGATGTCTATTTAAAGTCAACATAAATGAATATCGCAAACTCTTTAAATGAGTTTTTCCATATGAGGAGGATAAAACATTTTAAAAATTAACGCAAAATGGTTTATTGTCCAAGTAATGGGTGAGAACCCCAATCCTTCGTTCAAATAAAATATAACGTTAATATATTATTTATATATATTTTAATTTTAATATTAAAAAAGTGAGGGGTGAAAGTCGACGATTGCTATTAGTTTTGTGGTGATGAGATAGATGAGGAGAAAATAATATCACGCAGACATGACCAAAATTATGATAAGATATGATATAACATCTATTGGTATAAAAGAGCTGAACAAAATGATGAGGATTATAAATCTTGAGCAGTCTAAAAGAGATGAACAAAGTTATAAAAGTGTGGGGTGGGGATTATAAATCTTGAGCAGGGAGGTATAATTTTCCAATTCGAATGATAACACTTCCACATTAAAATAAATAAATAAATAAAATTTATACGTTTTTTTTCTTTAAAAAAAGTCATCTTGATGCTGCCATTATCCTACATAAATATTATTGGCTGACATACACCAACAACAAAGCAAACAAATAGACTGCCTATAGAAATTTGATTACCATCATCTTAAAAATGTTTTTTTTTTTTTTTTTTATTTTTATTTTTTTTCCTAATGAAGGTTCGGAAATATAATATGATTATTCATATGTTTCCAAAAACCACCAGTATCGAAAATGTATCTCCTTCACCCACGAGAGAATTCGGAATAACTCTCATGTTATGCAATTAAGCACATAAAAAGATTATCATTTTATTATTATTATTATTAAAAACTATATTAATCGGACTACATAGTTTTTTTGAGTTTAGATAAGAAATGATAATGTTGAAGCCACCAATTCCAATTAATTGATGGTCTTGATCAATTCAATGAGACTATGTTAAATCTAAATTAAAATCGTGACATAGAGAAGTGTTGGGGCCTTGACTATTGGTTTAGCTTTTGAATGACCAAAAGTCTTTTTAGAAAAAAATCATAGACAAAAGACTTCTAAAAGCTATTTTTGGATTTTGCAAGGAAGGAAAATCAACTTTTTGGAAAAGTCAAGAAAACCTGACTTTTTGTAACTTTTCCAAAAAAATCTTTTGGCCTCTAAAAAGCTAAGCCAAACACCCCCTAAGAAGTGTTTGAATATTGAGGGGTGAAGAAAAATATAATTGCAAACTTGATTTAGCTCACTATTTTGTAATTCCCATTTTAAGTCGTTTAGTTTTCATTGGTACGTATTTAGTCCTTCAATTTATAAAATCTTGACATTTTGATCACTCTCTTTGTTCTTACCAACACTAGTCAAATTTGTAGAAAACATACATTTTTTAGTTTCTTTCAAGAAAGGAGATGAATAACTACATGTTCTTTTAATTTTATGATGCATGAAAAAGAAAGAATTATTTGAAAATAAAAGAAAGAATTAATGTAGTTATTTTATAATAAAAAATATCTTTTATTTGATCATAGTTAATATGTTCCTTACAAGCACCATGTAACATCCTGACTCCCAGGTATAATATTTATATATGTATTTTATGAGTTGATTGAGCAACTCGACGAGTTGGATGCCCCAACTCATCGAGTAAAGATGGATTTGGCCACGTGGGTTTTACGACCAACTCGACGAGTCGAAGGGACCAACTCGACGAGTTGGCGCCGTGAGAGGAAACCCTAAATCTCTGGGGTTGGGTCCTATTTAAAGGAGCTTAAGCCCTCATTTCTGCCTCACCAGCCACATCACTCCCCTGTGTGAAACCCTAATCGCCTATATTGGTTTAAGAGAGAAAGATAGCTAATCTTTGGGCATTTTAGTGCACTTTTGGAAGAGAAGAGAATAGTATTAAAGCAAGGAACGAGAAGGGACTGTTGGATATGGTGTTCATCCACTCTTTATCTTCTGTTGGAAGGTAAAAGTCACCACCTTGCTCATCATTTTGTTTAGATCTCGTTTCTAGGGAGTTTTTAGGGCTTTTTCCATCGTCTCTTGAGACTTTGAGCATTTTGAGCTTGCCAAGAGATTAAGACCTCAGATTCGGACCTTGTGAGGTCCCTTAAGCACAAAGGTCCAAGCTTTATCAAGCTAGAAGAGAGTTTTATTGCTTAGGACCCTAAATGAAAGTTGTTTTGGCATTTCAAGCCCTAAGTGCCATGCATGGAAGTAAAGCTTGCAACTTTACGTGGTATCTCTATTGGGTTTTGTATACTACAACATCCTATGATGCACATACAACCCTAAATACTTTGGATCTATGTTTTCTCTAATTATACATGCAATATTGTTTCCTAAGCATTAAGCCTACAACTAGCATACAATTGACATAAACAACATAGAAATGAGTTATAGAATTACCTCTTGTTGTAGCTTGTAGTTTTGGCCTTTAAGAACTTAACACCTCAAATGTGATGCCTCAAATCGTTCATATGGACTAACTCTTTATGGACTCTTTCATAAACTTAGTCCATCGTGTATAATAAGCCCAAACAATATATATATATATATATATATATATATATATATATATATATATATATATATATATAACTAATTTACACAATTAGTCGCTATTAGTCTAATTAGTCTGTTTTGATCACTAAATTAATTCCAAATTAATTCTTGATCAATACTAATTAAATAATATGATTTCATATTAATATATTAAAACTTATAATATATTAATAAATCATAAATAAACTCTTCTCAAAAGTCCATCCTATCAAATTGCTCTGGTGAAGGCAATCCAAATTGACCATGCTACTCTTGGGTCAAGTACATACCAATTATAGTTATGGGCTTAGACACCTAATCCAATAGTCTCCCACTTGGATAAGTCTAATAACTATTATTGCAATTACGACACCACAAGCCGACTAGCAATCATAGCTCTTAAAAGTCGTTGTTGAACTTTGACCTAGTCAATGACGCGTCCATTAGATAAGGGATCATATATTCATCCATTCTACAAGATATCATATGGACTGAGACATGGATTATAATCATTCTCTCTATCCATCTGTTGTTTCCTGATTTCCGATTTATGACGACCGACTAACTTAACAAATCAAATCAGTCCAGGATTGGCCAAGCACTTAGGTTTTGTCATCACTAAATCATCGAGGGGCCCACATATATCACTTTTATCCCTCTAAGGGTAAAAGGAATGGATAAACTTTGAATCATATGCTTGCTATATTTACTCATCAAATTACACACAACAATGCGTTTTATAACACCAAGTTACTGGTGCGTTTACGCATCATCAATGTGTAACTGACTTGTAAATTACAACTCACATGTCTTGGTTTCAAGAATATAAGATATTATTGTCTCATAATCACTCGTGATAAAATCCATGAAGTGATTCAGATGAGCGTGGGTTTAATCCAATACTCGAATCATATTCCTTGAGTATTCATGAACACTACAACAAACTTGTGCTATATCTAAAACACTTAGACAATCTACAGTCAGATTCATGACAGTCTTGCTTCAATACCTACTTCCAAAGTATGATCGACTGTGGACAGTTTGAATAACCTAGTTATTCAAGAATTCAAAACATGCAAAGTGCAACACAAGAATAATCGAATCCAATACTGTGTAACGCCCCGATCCTCAGGTACGGTTTAAATATGATTTCTTGGGTTAAGGCCTACTCGACGAGTTGGTTGCCCTACTCGTCGAGTAGCATCAGGGTGGGATCGCGGGATAAGTGACCTACTCGACGATTCCATATTGGGACTCGGCGAGTAGGAGCTGGCAGATGAAACCCTAAATCTTGGGGTTTTACACCCTATTTAAAGGAACCTCAGCCTCCTTTGGGCCTCTATACAGTTCTAGAGAGTTTTGTGAGACCCTAATCCGTGTGTGTGCCCCTTTGTGTGTTGAAGCTTGAAAGAGGATCTTTGGAGGGAGAAGGCTTGGAGGAGAAGGAGATTGGAGCAAGTAGAGTGTGGGAATCAACACTTATCTCGGTTATCATCTTCTAGAGGTACCCAAATCGCAATTTTCTTGTAGATCTCTTCTATTGGTTAAGTTCTAGGGTTTCTTTTATGAAATGTTAAGTTGATAAGATGAGCTATGGGCTAGATCTGAAGTTGTAACTTCAGATCTGGACCCTCCTTGGATTCTAGAAGCATAAAGTTGTAGTCTTGGTCATGATTAAGGTCCCTCTTGAGCATGAAGCTCCATGAAGAACTTAAAATAGGAATTTAGAGCCTTTATAGCTATGCATGCATGTAAAGTTTGCAACTTTATGTGAAAAGCATGCCCTAGAAGCTTGGATCAGTGATTTGGAGCCGCTGCATGGCTCAAAACAAGTCTATATAGAAAAAGGACTGAATGGACTCGGCGAGTCGCAAGGTTGACTCGGCGAGTCATATGAAGATAGCCGTGGACTCGACGAGTAGGATGAGCAACTCGGCGAGTCCGATGAAGATTGCCATAGACTTGATGAGTTGTATGAACAACTTGGTGAGTCGGATGTGCTTTCCCCAAGCTATGAATGCGTGTGTATCCTTCGTGTTGCTAGAAGGAAACCCGAGGAGTAGCCTTAAGGTTTCGATTGAAAATCATAAGAACTCGGCGAGTCACCCCGGTGACTCGACGAGTGGAAGGAGTTTCAAGGAACTCGGCGAGTAGCCTCGAGTACTTGGCGAGTTAAGGTAAACATGGACTGTTGACCTTGACTAAGGACTTTGACTTTGATCAGGGGTAAAATGGTCATTATACCCTCAGTTCAGTTATCGGTATCTGATTTAGTGTTTATGGAAATTGTAGCCGGAGAATTCCGGAGCAGCAGTCATCCAACTTTGGATTTAGCATCTTAGCAGTTAGAGTTACGAGGTGAGTTTCCTTCCAGTAGGAACGGGTCTATAGCCACAATGCCGGCCCGTTTAGTTAGCAGTAGTTCCGGACCTTGGTCCGATGCAGTAGTATGTATGCTTGATGTCTTCGTGATTCATGCATGTTTTGTTATGTGTAGTATGTCGGGCAAGCCCGATACAAAATGTGATTATGCTATATGTTCATGATATGTTATATCTAGTTTATTCCGGACTTCGGTCCGATGCCGGGCGGGGCCTAAGTTATTCCGGACTTCGGTCTGATGCCGGGTGGGCCCGGTGCAGTGGGTGGGGCCCAGTATGTGTTATATGTATTATGGTATGATATGTGGTAGTTTGGAGGAGCTCACTAAGCTTCATGCTTATAGTTTTAGTTTTTGGTTTCAGGTACTTCCGCTAGTAAGGGGAAGAGCTCGGGATGATAGCATTGCACACACCACAACTTCAGTTTTTCTTATCCTGGGAGTTTTCATTAGAAACTATGATATGTTTTGATACAGTTGTTATGTTACATTTGTCATGATCTTTTGGGATACTTGTTCCACCGTTTTGTTGGTATGTTATCGATGATGTGATTTTTTGTATTATTAAAACAAAAAATCTGGGTCGTATTTTTGGATGTTACAAGTTGGTATCAGAGCCTTGGTTTGAGGGATTCAGGCTTACTTTCGAGTGTGTCTGAAATGGTGAAATTTTTTTAAAAGGGAAATGTTTTCTAAAAGAAATTTTGAAAAGAAATTAGAAAGAAAATGAGTTTTCTTAAAAAGGGGTGTGGTGCATGTGATCAGCCGAGCTCAAGTAAGTACTCCCAAATTACCCATACAAGCTTATGTTATGATTATCAGTTTCAGTTTCATTAGAACAATATGCTAGAATAGGACTGCAGATCTAGGAGGATGCCTTATGTGCCTGCTATATGTGTTTCAGCTTTATGCGAATTGCATGCTAGTATTGAGTAGACAGCAGTAGGATAGCCTGGTTAGGTTATGCCTGATAGTATGAGCTTAGCATTGTACGCTAGTGCAGATTAGTCAGTATGATAGCCATAGTGGTATATGCTTGATTAAATAGGGATGAGCAAAAGGACCGAACCGGCCGGAACCGGGAACCGGCTTCGGCCAAAATCAAGAACCGAACCGGCCCGGCGGTTCTACCGATTCCAGTTCTACCAGTTCCCGGTTCCTACCGGTTCTTGTCGTGTCTTCAAATGTTGGAACCGGTATTCGAAAAATAGCATCATACGGTTCCGGTTTTTGCCGGTTCTACCGGTTTTTTCCGGTTCTACCGGTTCCGGTTATATCGGTTCCGGTTCCTACCGGTTCCCGGTTCCAAAAATCCACAAAAATAACGTCCCGGTCCCGGCCCGACCGGTTCCATCGGGTTCCGGTTCCGGTACCGGTTCCGGCCGGTTCCCCGGTCCATATGCTCATCCCTAACTCGATGCCCAAAATGCTGCTTGCTTTGTGCTTTTAGGAGTTCTAGCTGTCTTTCACTAACTAGTAAACGAGTATGTTAAGTTACATATTGCCAAGACTAAATAATTTTAGATGGTTAGGTCTATCTCTATTTTGCAACTCTCGTTTGAGTCCAACCGTTATAGGGTAGGATCTCTCATTCGAAGAATTATATAGTCTGAGTGATATGTAATAGTATTCGCAAGCTAGTTAGGGGAAGGAAATGGGGATTTCTTATGCAGCTGATGGCGGAGAGTGGGTTGGTAATTACCCTACGGCAAGCCTAGGATGAGATTAGCATGAGGTCAGCAGTGGTAGTAGAAGGGACTTGGCGGAGTTGAGGCAGTTCTTAAGGAAGGTACAGATAGATGTGGAAGGTAGTAGGGGCCCATACTACTGAAAGTAGAGGATCTGTACTTGAATCAAGGAAGGCCAAGGCGAAACCAGGAAACTTGTAGTAATAGTGATCCCTCGAGATATATTAGTATTTCTGACGTTGTCGTTATGTGTTTCAGAATGGTGGTTTTGCGCCCGAGACCAGCAGTGGACAGTTCAGGTGCCGGTGAGGGATCAGGACTAGGCTCGGAGGCCGAGCATTTGGATGATCAGACTAGGGAGTTTCTCTTTTCAGAGATTACCCGCATCATACTCGATCAGAATCCTGTGATCTTTGGTTCGATCAAGGAGGGTATTTTGGAGCTGATGGATGATAGGTTGAGCACCTTTCGTGCTGAGGTGGCGACCATGATGGGGTCGCGCACGCTCACTTTCAGGGAGTTCAGAGCCTGTGGAGCTCCTGACTATCATAGGGCGCGAGACCCCATAGCGAGTACCAGGTGGTTGGTGGATTTCGCCAATGCTTTCCGCACCAGCAGATGTCCCAAGGGGGACAAGGTCAGACTAGCATCCTGTCCTCTGAAGGACAGGGCACGAGATTGGTGGGAGGAGATTGGACATGTCATTGGGGATGACACAACACTTGATGCGATGACCTGGGCTGATTTTACTACCATGTTCAGAGCCGAGTTTGCACCGGTTATCGATGTGCAACAGTTAGCCAAGGAGTTTCAGGATCTCACCCAGACTACAGAGACGGTGGCAGAGATTACCGCTAAGTTCAGGGAGAAGGCTCTTCTCGTTCCTCAGTAAGCATGTAGCACCTGGTTCTTGGTACGTGTTCTTTTTATTAAATCTCTTAATATTTTTTCATTTGGCCTTGGACTCGGCCAGTTGAAGGACCAACTCGCCGAGTAGAAGAGTGATGAGGTGCGGAGTTAAGTTGTGGACTCGGCGAGTCGAGTCCCGGACTCAGCGAGTAGACCCTGTTTGGGCAAAAGCCCTAATCTGAGGGTTTGCACCCTATTTAAACACCTTAACTCGGCCTCCTTAGTCCCAGTTTCTCCTAGAAGACCCCCATAGCAAACCCTAGCCGTTATTGAAGCAATCTAAGGCTTTTGGAGTGATTTTGTTGCTTTTGTGATCCAAGGAAGAAAGGAAAAGCTTGAAGGATCAAGAGGAGGCTAGAAGGATTCGGTTTTGAGCATCATTTGCCGACTTCAGAAGGTATAAAGTCTATACCTTGCTTGCTCTTTTGATAGATCCCATTTTGTGGAGTTTTACGGCTTTTCTAAGCCATTTTGGTCACCAACCATGATTGCAAGCATGGTTTGAGGTTGATGATTCGGATCTAGGTCCTTTGAGGGGTTACAAGGCAGAAAGGAGTGGCTTTTGCACTCAAGGAAGGCCCCATGCCTTGTGAGAGCTTGTTTTAGGACCTTTTGAGCTTGAAGTCCCATGCAAGCACGTAAAGGTTGTAACTTTACGTGCTAGATCGATTGTAGAAGAATAGATCTACATTTTGATCAAGTGTTGTACATCAGAAAGCGAAGATTCAGTGAGTGGTTGTGACCAACTTGGTGAGTCCTTTCTTGGACTCGGCGAGTCCAAGGTTCTTTCCCATATCAGTTGAGGGTCATAAGGACCCAGTTGAGGGTCATAAGGACCCAGTTGAGTGTGGAAAGGTTTTAAGGGGGTCCCAAGGGGTGACCCAACGTTCTGGACTAAGCCGTTGTTCTGGAAGTTCATGGGACTCGGCGAGTACATGAACAGACTCGGCGAGTCCAAGGCAATCTTCTTAAGAATGAATATGAAATCGATGAGTTGTTCCTACAACTCGTCGAGTCAAGGACAGGACCTGAGTATCAGTTGATGATGAACTCGGTGAGTTGTTCATACAACTCGGTGAGTCAGATGAGGATTCAGTCGATGTTCATTTGGAAGGAAAACTCGTCGAGTCATCGCCTAACTCGACGAGTAGAGACAGGTTTGAGGTCTAATGGAAGGATAGGGACTCGGCGAGTTGGCGAGCCAACTCGGCGAGTCAGGTCAACTAGAAGTTGACTTTGACTTTGACTTGGTCAGGGGGTAAAATGGTCATTTTACCCTAAGAGTAGATGTCAGTCCTGACTAAGTCTTTTGTGGGAATTTTAGCCGGAGGATTTCCGGAGCTGCAGCAACAGCAGCAGTCAGAGGATTCCCGCACAGTTCAGCAGCTACTACGAGGTGAGTTACCTTCCAGTAGTGGTGGGTCTACGGTCACAATTCCGGCCCACCAGTAGGGATCGTATGCTAGATGTTTGTCTTTGTGATATTCATCTGTGTTGTTACTACTTGATATGTGATATGCTAGCGTGATATGGTATGTGATAGTGATAGAGTTTGGTTGTTAGGACCGAAGGGTAGGTTAGGCACCCCAGATATGCCTAACAGTATGTTATGACATGTTTAGCTGCTAGCATGATATGTTACATGAGATAGAGGTAGTAGGAGGGGGAACAGTCCCTGAGATTCGGTTGTTAAGACCGAAGGGTAGGTCGGACACCCCAGATATGTCTGACAATAGATTATACTATGATATATGTGATACTAGTAGTAGGGGGTGAAATAGTCCCCGAGGTTCGGTTGTTAGGACCGAAGGTTAGTCGGCACCCCAGAATGGCTCGACATGGGTAGGTCAGCGCCCCAGAATGGCTTGACACGGGTAGATCGGCACCCCAAAATGGCCGTACGGGTAGGTCGGCACCCCAGAATGGTCGTACCGGGTAGGTCGGGCACCCCAGAAATGTCTGGCAGTATGTATGTGATATGATTGTATGGTATGTGGTACGATAGGGGAACTCACTAAGCTTCGTGCTTACAATTTTCAGTTTTGGTTTCAGGTACCTCTTCAGCGAAGGGGAAGGAGCTGGCGCGGTAGCGGTACATCATACACACACATATTGGTTTTCCGCAATATGAGATGTTCTGGGATTGTACTTTGACATTATTATTATTTTCATGTTTTAGGATTTCAGACACGAGATATGCTTTATGAAATGATATGATCGGATGATGTTTGACTATCAATGTTTTACAAACCACTTAATTTAAACGAAATTTTTGGGTGTGAAAATTGGGTCGTTACAACGCAACTGATGAGGAAATGAAGAAGACCCATTATCATGAGATGTTGCGGAGTGATATCCGCCGGTTTGTGAGCCGGTCCAGCTATAAAACGCTGGATGACATGATTGCTAGGGCTCATGAGAGAGAGATTGATCTAGAGATGGAGAAGAAGAAGAAGCCAGAGGTGGTATCTAGCACTGGGAGTTCGGGCAAAAAGCCCAAGGTGTCAGATCAAAGGTCTAGGGGACAGCAGAGCCACAGTCAGTGTGGCAAGTGTGGGAAAGTGCACGATGGGGTGTGCAAGGCAGGGAGTCCCGGCTGCTTTATGTGCGGCCGGACTGGGCATATAAAAAGAGACTGTACAACTACTACTACCACCACCACAGCATCAGATCTGATTTGCTTTCATTGCAATCATAGGGGACATAAAAAGTCATAGTGTCCGAGCTTAGCCGCAGCAGGGAAGGTGTCGGCACCTTCCCCTGCTACCTTGAGGATTACGGACGGTTGTCAGGGCCGGGCCGAGGCGCCAGTGGCGAAGAGTAGAGCTTTTTCAGATGACAATAGAGGAGGCACGAGTGACTCCTGATGTGGTGACAGGTATGTATTTGCTTTTATCTCTGGATTTGTTATTGATTGTTTCTAATGTTATATATGTATTTGCGTATAGGGTCGTTCTTAGTGAACAGCATCTCAGCTACAATATTGTTTGATTCAGGGGCTACCTGATCATTTGTTTCACTTGCGCTAAGAAAGAGGTTTAGCAGAGCTCCGGGGGAGCTGGATTGCCCACTCGAGGTGGAGATAGCTGACGACAGGACCGTCAGGGTTGCGAGATTACATAAGGCTTGTTCGCTGCAGCTATTTGATGAGCAGTTTTCAGTGGATTTGGTTCCTATTCCCCTGCGAGGGAATAAGGTTATAGTGGGTATGGATTGGCTGAGCCCCAATGGCGCAATGATTGATTGTGAGCTACAGTTAGTGAGGGTCTGCACCCCTGGTGGGGGAGAATTAATGATTCAGGACGAGAGGCCACAACGCGGACCGATTCTTTGCTCGGCAGCGAGAGCTCGACGCTACTTCCAGCGGGGTTGCACGGGATACGTCGCCTATGTTTTGGATGCCCAGGAGAAGGGCAAGGCGACTGTTGATGATGTACCGGTAGTATGAGACTACCCGGACGTGTTCCTGGAGGATTTTCCTGGGATACCTCCGGAGAGACAGGTTGAGTTTCGGATTGACCTGGTTCCGGGTGCGACTCCGATAGCCAAGGCGCCGTATCGGTTGGATCCTCCAAAGATGCAAGAGTTATCTACGCGGCTACAGGAGCTGCTAGACAAGGGTTTCATCAGACTGAGCAGTTCACCATGGGGAGCCCCGATCTTGTTTGTGAAGAAGAAGGATGGGTCACACCGTATGTATATAGATTACTGGGAGTTGAACAAGGTAACAATGAAGAATCGTTACCCACTCCCATGGATATATGACTTGTTCGATCAGCTTCAGGGATCATCTTGGTTTTCCAAGATTGATTTGCGCTCTGGTTATCATCGGATGTGGGTCAGAGGTGAGGATGTTCAGAAGACAACTTTTAGGACCCGTTATGGTCATTATCAGTTTGTGGTGATGCCGTTTGGGCTCACCAACGCTCCATCCGCGTTCATGGATCTCATGAACCGCATATACAGGCTGATGCTGGATCGGTCTGTGATAGTGTTGATTGACGATATCTTGGTTTGTTACAAGACTCAGGAGCAGCATGAGGAGCACATGAGGGAGGTTCTAGAGACTTTGAGGAGGGAGAGAGTTTTCGCGAAGTTTTCCAAGTGCGAGTTCTGGTTGTGCGAGGTGCAGTTCCTTGGACACCTCATCAACTAGAAGGGGATATTGGTGGATCCGGCCAAGATAGAGGCCGTGATGCAGTGGGAGGTCCCGAGGTCTCCATCTGAGATTCAGAGCTTCCTAGGGTTGGTAGGGTACTACAGGAGATTCATCCAAGACTTCTCCAAGATAGCGGTTCCACTTACCTAACTAACTAGGAAGTCGGTGGTGTTTTGCTGGGGGCCCGAGTAACATGCAACATTTGAGACCCTCAGACAACAATTGTGCGAGGCACCGATTCTTACCCTGCCAGAAGGAGTGGATGACTTTGTAGTCTATTGTGATGCTTCGATCATTGGGATGGGAGCAGTGTTGATGCAGCGAAGGCATGTGATATCTTATGCCTCTAGACAGTTGAAGCCTCATGGGGCTAACTATCCGACACACGATTTAGAGCTGGGGGCAGTGGTGTTTGCCCTCAAGATTTGGAGACATTACCTCTATGGGGTCCATTGTACCATTTACACGGATCACAAGAGTCTGAGGTACCTCATGGACCAGCCGAATCTGAACATGAGGCAGCGGGGGTGGTTAGACGTGGTGAAGGACTACGAGTGTGAGATCCTTTATCACCCGGGGAAGGCCAACGTAGTGGCCAACGCTCTGAGCCGCAAGGAGGCAGCGACCCCGATCAGGGATATATGCCTGAAAATGACAGTGATTACTCCATTATTAGAGCAGATCAGGGAGGCAAAGGTCGAGGGCTCCAAGGAGGAGAGACAGAAGTGTGAGAGGATCGTGGGCCGAGTAGCTTCCTTTGATTATGACAATCGGGGATTATTGACTCTTCATGGGAGAGTGTGGGTACCGTACTAGGGCAGAGTATGGCAGGTGTTGATGTACGAGGCCCATAAGTCTCGATTTTCCATCCACCCAGGGGCGACGAAGATGTATAGAGATCTTCGACCCGACTATTGGTGGCCCTGCATGAAGCGGGATGTCGCCTGGTAGGTGGAGGCATGCCTGACCTGCAGGAAGGTCAAGGCAGAGTACCAGAGACCCCACGACAAGATGCAACCATTAGACATTCCCGTATGGAAATGGGAGGACATCACTATGGATTTTATCACTAAGCTTCCCAGGACTGCACGTGGGGTGGATTCGATTTGGGTTATTGTGGATAGGTTGACGAAGAGTGCCCATTTTATACCGATCTAGGAGAGCATATCGGCTTAGAAGCTAGCCGATATCTATGTGCGCGAGGTGGTGGCACGACATGGAGTGCTTGTTTCGGTAGTGTCAGACCGAGATGTTCGTATTACTTCCAGATTCTGGAAGCGGTTCCACGACGAGATGGGTACTCGTCTCCATTTCAGTACCGCGTTCCACCCTCAGACGGACGGGCAGAGCAAGCGGATGATTCAGACTCTCGAGGATATGCTTTGAGCATGTGTTTTAGATTTCGGTGGCAGTTGGGATACGTATCTTCCGTTAGCGGAATTTTCATATAACAACAGTTACCATGCCAGCATTGACCGCCCTCCCTTCGAGATGCTCTGCGGGAGGAAGTGTAGGACCCTGTTTTGTTGGGGCGAGGTCGGTCAGCGAGTCATTGGGAGCACCGAAGTGGTGCTCAAGACCACATAGTTGATCCAACAGGTTCGCGGTAGACTGTAGACTGCACAGAGTAGTCAGAAGAGTTACACCGACAGGAGGCGTTTGGACTTGGAATTTTAGGTGGGCGATATGGTCCTCCTGAAGGTATCACCCTGGAATGGTGTTATCAAATTCCGTAAGAGGGGCAAGTTGGGCCCCAGGTTTATTGGTCCTTTTAGGGTTTTGGTCTAGGTGGATTGGGTTGCTTATCGGCTGGATCTTCCAGTAGAGCTTAGCCAAATCCACAACACCTTCCATGTTTCTCAGTTGAGGAAGTGCTTGGTGGACGAGTCAGCAGTTGTGCCCTTGGAGGATATTCAGGTTGATAGCGGCCTGAATTATATTGAGAGACCAGTTGCGATCTTAGATCGAAAGATGAAGACCTTGAGGAACAAGGTGGTTTAGTTAGTGAAGGTGCAGTGATAGCCCCGAAAGGGTTCTGAGTGGACGTGGGAGACCGAAGAAGAGATGAAGGAGCACTACCCAGAGTTGTTTTCAGTTTCAACAGCAGCAGACATTGAGGACGAAGTCTAAGATAAGTGGGGGAGAGTTGTAACGCCCCGATCCTTAGGTATGGTTTAAATAAGATTTCTTGGGTTAAGGCCTACTCGACGAGTTGGTTGCCCTACTCATCGAGTAGCATCGAGGTGGGATCACAAGATAAGTGACCTACTTGACGAGTCCATATTGGGACTCGGTGAGTAGGAGCTGGCAGATGAAACCCTAAATCTTAGGGTTTTACACCCTATTTAAAGGAACCTCAGCCTCCTTTGGGCCTCTTTACAGTTCTAGAGAGTTTTGTGAGACCCTAATCCGTGTGTGTGTGCCCCTTTGTGTGTTGAAGCTTGAAAGAGGATCTTTGAAGGGAGAAGGCTTGGAGGAGAAGGAGATTGGAGCAAGTAGAGTGTGGGAATCAACACTTATCTCGGTTATCATCTTCTAGAGGTACCGAAATCACCATTTCCTTGTAGATCTTTTCAATTGGTTAAGTTCTAGGGTTTCTTTTATGAAATGTTAAGTTGATAAGATGAGCTATGGGCTAGATCTGAAGTTGTAACTTCAGATCTGGACCCTCCTTAGAAGCATAAAGTTGCAATCTTGTTCATGATTGAGGTCCCTCTTGAGCATGAAGCTCCATGAAGAACTTAAAAATAGGCATTTAGAGCCTTTATAGCTATGCGTGCACGTAAAGTTTGCAACTTTACGTGAAAAGCATGCCCTAGAAGCTTGGATCTATGATTTGGAGCCACTGCATGGCTCAAAACAAGTCTGTATAGAAAAAGGACTGAATGGACTCGGCGAGTCGCAAGGTTGACTCGGCGAGTCATATGAAGATAGTTGTGGACTCGACGAGTAGGATGAGCAATTCGGCGAGTCCGATGAAGATTGCCATAAACTCGACGAGTTGTATGAACAACTCGGCGAGTCGGATGAGTTTTCCCCAAGATATGAATGCGTGTGTATCCTTCGTGTTGCTAGAAGCAAACCCGAGGAGTAGCCTTAAGGTTTCGATCGAAAATCATAAGAACTCGGCGAGTCACCCCGGTGACTCGACGAGTGGAAGGAGTTTAAGGAACTCGGCGAGTAGCCTCGAGTACTTGGCGAGTTAAGGTAAACATGGACTGTTGACCTTGACTAAGGACTTTGACTTTGATCAGGGGTAAAATGGTCATTATACCCTCAGTTCAGTTATCGGTATCTGATTTAGTGTTTATGGAAATTGTAGCCGGAGAGTTCCAGAGCAGCAGTAATCCAGCTTCGGATTTAGCATCTCAGAAGTTAGAGTTACAAGGTGGTTTCCTTCCAGTAGGAAGGGGTCTATGGCCACAATGTCGTCCATTTAGTTAGCAGTAGTTCCGGACCTTGGTCCAATGCAGTAGTATGTATGCTTGATGTCTTCGTGATTCATGCATGTTTTGTTATGTGTAGTATGTCAGGCAATCCCGATACAGAATGTGATTATGCTATATGTTCATGAAATGTTATATCCAGTTTATTATGGACATTGGTCCGATGCCGGGCGGGGCCCGATGCAGTGGGCGGGGCCCAAGTTATTCCGGACTTCGGTCTGATGCTGGGCGGGGCCCGATGTAGTAGGCGGGGCCCAAGTTATTCCGGACTTCGGTCTGATGCCGGGCGGGGTCCAATGCAGTGGGCGGGGACCAGTATGTGTTATCTGTATTATGGTATGATATGTGGTAGTTTGGAGGAGCTCACTAAGCTTCGTGCTTACAATTTCAGTTTTTGGTTTCAGGTACTTCCGCTAGTAAGGGGAAGAGCTCGGGATGATAACATCGCACACACCACAACTTCAGTTTTTCTTATCCTGGGAGTTTTCATTAGAAACTGTGATATGTTTTGATATAGTTTTTATGTTACATTTGTCATGATCTTTTTGGATACTTGTTCCACCGTTTTGTTGGTATGTTATCGATGATGTGATTTTTTGTATTATTAAAACAAAATTTTTGGGTCGTATTTTTGGATGTTACATATTGTCTCAAAACTTATGAATATAAATAAAACACATTTTATTTAATCACCATATTGATTACACATTATTCATTTTATAATGTTTCGATTAATCAACTTAATACTTGAATTAAAACAACAGTTATGTCATGCTTCAAGCATGCACACTATGTTTTCCTATGGTTATTTCTTTGTGAAATGGATCAACTAAAAGCATTTCAATGACACTCATTTCACAATTCTAAATCCTTACCACAAATGTAAGAATACCAAATTCTTGTCATTTAGTGTAATCTGTTAGATTCTAAACTTAAATGCAATGATCCTCTTGTAATGACTATGCACAAAAGTCATAGATACTTGGCAACAAATATCACAAAGTATTCCAATGGAGAGTAATTATATGGAAATGAAGTCTCACATTCAAAGTACATTCCTTTGAACATCCTTCTTGCATTAAGTTTTGTAATCTTACACAGATTTAAAGAATAACTTCCACTTATGGTAATATTTCCATATTCTCATTTTGACTATCACTTATGAACAAGAGTTACCTCTTCTCAGAGTATGTCAATATGGTCCTTCCAAAATTCAGAATATACTTCACCTTGTCCATAAGCAACCAATCTTTGGTAAACCTCAGATCGTCCTCGACAATTTCTTAACCATTTTAGTCATATCTCGTTCTAGTCCCTTTTCCCTCTTAATGCCCTAGGCATTTGGAAAATTAGAACAAATTAATATTATAGCATATGCAATCGATCCTATACCCGAAGCATATGAAATACGATTCATAATGTCTCACATAAAGACATGATACTTTACCGGTCTTTTGCCATAACATTTCCATATATAGAATTTCCTTATATCAAATCTTTTCAACATAACATTCATATATATCTTTGATTAAAATCGATTAAAATCTCAATCTAAGCTTTTGGATTTGAAATGAAGTTTGAATTTCTCTCCCTTAATTATAGCAAAACAACTTTTCAAACCCTGCATCTTTGCAAATACAAACTTTTGTTTTCTATAATTAACATTGCTAACTCGCAACTCTTAACATAATAATTGTGCTCCCACTAGCATAATAATTACATTCTTATTAGCATAACACTTATGCTCCCACTAGCTTTGACATGTACCCAGAAATTAGACGGACTTCTAGAAATTAATACTTATTGACTTCCTTACCAAAGTTTAAATTTCTGATACGAGATGCTGCGATAAGACTTTATCTAGGCTTCTCAAACTCATACACCTTTCCTTAGATAGCTCACATGTGTGTCTAAACACTTTTAGAACTTACAACAATAAGTCTAAAATGTTTAGACCTTTTCCATTTCTCATCATTCGAACTATGAAGAGGGATGCCGTAATCATAATCGAATTTGAGAATGCAAATATCACAATTGCTAACTATTTAAAATCTACTTAGTGAAAGCGTTTCCTCACTGTTGAGTTGAAGACTCGTTTGAAGATTGCGTCATTGGGCTCGGCTGTTAGTCCATTTATTTTGTGCTCCGGTTTTGGGCCTGTCCAACCGTGAGTTTGCTAGGTTTACTATATAAAGATATGCTTGCATGCATATTAGGTTAACAATTCAGAAGTAACAATTACGATAGTATTTTCAGAGTTCTTTTATCGTTCTTGTAAACCTCCAACCCTCTACAGTTGATGTTCTTGATCGAGCTCTTCTGAGGGTTTATTTTATAATCATTCGACACGTTTGATTCACTCTTGAGTTGTTCTTTGCTTTGCGTTCGTTCTTGCTGTTTAATATTTATTTACCTGTTTAAGATCTAATCGATCTTCCAGATTAAGTTTTAATCTCATCAATTGGTATCAGAGCAGGAGGCTGTGTAATCGATACACTTCTTTTCTGTGAAAAGGTTTCAATTAGGGTTTTTCCGCAATTACTATATTTATTGAGCCGTCATCTCATTATTGACGTATCTTGATATTTATTATTTTGCCCTAATCTGAGTTATTACAAGTCTGATCTTTGAACAGGTTTTTCGATCATAATGGACGAGTCACAATCAAATCCCATCAATATTTCCAACAGCATCGGTTCAACCACGAAGATTCCCATCCTATATACCCATGATTATGAAGTCTGGGAGCATCACTTCGAAGACTATGTTATAGGATCTGAGGATAATGGATACCTCATATGGGAAGCAATTATCAATGGACTGTTTTCTCACTCTGCAACGTCGAGGATTATTAAAACTCAAAAGGAGTATAATGATCTGCTGAAAGATGTTAAAGATATTGCGCAAGATGAAAAGGACAAATTCCAGTGCAATATCAAGGCGCTAAGGTTGATCAGATTCGCCCTTCAGTCCGACACCTTTAGGTTGGTAAGCTCATGCACGATGGCAAAGGAAGTTTGGGATAGACTTCGTGAACTGTACTCTACAGACGAGGATCTTGAACACTCTATACAAACCTTGCTCTTATCTGAGTTTGGAGAATTCAGGCAAGGAGCCGAAGAAACTGTGACCCAGACGTTCGATCGCTTCAATCATCTTCTTAGCAAGATGATCAAACATGACATCGAAAGGAAGCTTATCGAGCAGAAGGTTATGTTCTTAAATGGTCTAAGATCAGAGTGGAGAGCAGTGGTGTCTACAGTGAAAGCCCATGAGCAGTTTAAATCATATTCTTTGGCGAAACTGGTGGGTATTCTCAAGTCCCAGGAGAAGATTGTGCTGCAGGAAAAGAACCTTGTTTCAAGCCTAGGTTCGCTGGCCCTCTTGTCAAAAAGTAAAGCTGTGATGGAGGACGAAGACCTCAACCTGGAGGAGTATGACCTCACGTCTGAGGATTATGCTATGATGGTGTCTAACCCCAAGAGGTTCATTAAGAAGAGATTCCCCAGCAACAAAAATCGAAACTGGCAGGGGAGTTATAGTTCATAAAAGGTTAACAATGAACCGAAGGTTGAAGAGCCCAAGAAGGAACCGAAGGCAGATGGTGATTCTGGAGTAAGCTGTTACTACTGTGGTGGGAAAAACCACTATGCTAAGGATTGTGTCCTCAAAAAGATGGCTGAAAAAGATGAGGAAAAGGATGAGGAAGCTTTGCTGCAGAAAAAGCTCGATGAGATGAGGAAGAAGAAATCTACCGCTAACCCTTCCATGAATGCTCTAATTGTGCAGGGTTCGGTTGCTGATGACGAGTTCCGTGGCGTGGAAGTTTGGTCAACCGACTCCGAAGACGATGAAGTGAGGAAGCCTTCGCATGGAAAGGCTTGTGTGGCTAAAGAGGAGAGTAGTGGAGGCAGGTGCTTGATGGTGTCTGAAGTATCTCAGATGAGGGGATACAACACTGATGGTGGAAGCAATGAACCGAAGGAGCAACCGGATATGTGCTTTACGGCCAAACCGCTCAGCATGCAGTTCAACGAACTCGATGAACTGATCAAGAAGGTACAATCGGTTTTTGTTTCATTTAAAGTACCACAAAGATCCTATGAAAAAGAACTAAAAAGTGTTAATTCACGAATCTCACATCTAGATAGTAGTTTAACTCAAACTCGAGTCACCAATTCTAACCTAACTGATCAATTAAGCAGGGTGTCTTCGAAGAGTGAGGAGCGGCGCATGTGGATCGAGTTGAAGGAGTCTGAATTAGTTAAAATAAAAGACGAAAACATTTATTTATAGAGAGACAATTTAAAGTTGTTAAAACAGTGTAATGTTTTTTGTTTGATTGCAAAACGTCTTTATACTAATATTACTCAGCTTCACTTGGATTGTGAGATAGGACAAAAGATCCATCGCATGATTTTGCCCTTCCTTGAGTTTAAGGAGGATGAAATCGATGCTGAAGCTTATAATTGTGAGAGTGTGATATCATTTGATGACGTCAATCCGACCTATATGTATGGACTGGACAAAATTGAATCTTTCATTAAATCCAAGGACCACAAGGAAATGCTCAAAAATCTTTTGGATGAAAATGATAGACTTAAACTGAGAACCGAAACCATACAAAAATTTGACTCTTTAAACGCCAACTTGAGCTCAGAAAATAAAATTGATGTTGAAAATGCATCTGAGCTTAATGAGGATGAAAATATGAGTGAAATTTCTGTAGAGGACACGGTTGACTGCTTAAAATTTGTGAAAAGCGAACCTGAAAACCATAAGAATCTAATTTCAGAAAATTCAGTGAAATTCGCTCGATTGTCCCAACAAAAGTCCCCGATCCTAGCAGAAAAAGCAGTTGTATATCAAAAGGTCAGGACCACTCCAAATCAAGTGTACAAGGTCACAGGAGTAACCGAACATCAGACTGCTGAACTCACAACTATTGTAAACGAAGATAATGCTGATGGCTGCGATGAGTTCTTTTGGTCAGCTCCAATCGATAATGCAGATGAAACAGTAGGCTTGTCAGAAAGGACTTCATGGATTAGTAAAGGTAGATACATACCAGAACCCTTGAACAAGCCAGATAATTTCAATGTGCCAAGTACCAGTGGTACGAAAGACATTCCTCAAGAGAATGGAAGCTCAGCAAAAGAAGATGTTCCCTCTAGTTCGTCAGTTCAAAGTGAAGCTCCCACAGTCCAAAGTGAACCAGCCAAGGAGAAACCGAAAATGAAAGCCAATATCCATCATCAACCGAAGCAGATGAGGAATAAGAAACGTGAAAGGAACCAGAGATACAGGAAGAATCTCTTTGAAAGGAAACAATTCTGGCAATCCCAGAATGCATATTTCTCACATCAAGACAAGAATCTGAAGGTTGAGAATAATCCTGTTAAAGGGAAAGAGAACCAAAACAACCGAAAGCCAAGGTTCGGTTCGGAAAAGAATATCAACCGAAAGCAAAGGTTCGGTGAGGATGACTCCAACCGAAAGCCAAGGTTCGGTTCACAGAACGACTTCAACCGAAAGCAAAGGTTCGGTTCTGTAATCAAAGGAAATCAAAACTCTAAGGTTAGTCCCACCAATGATCAAAAGCAAAAGGGTCACCTAGAGTCTCCAGCCAAGAAGTCATCTCAATCTAAGCCTACTCCTTCTCATTCATCTAATTCTTCTAATTCTTCCAATTCATCTCCATCTTGCTCTAAAGCTCATTCTGTTCGTTCTCAAAAATCTCATTCGTCAGCTGAACAAAAGGGCAAACAGAAGGTTTCTGCATCCAAACCAGAGTCTAAACCGAACGCACCTAATCCTAATAAAATAAAAGTCTTTACCATTAAAAAGAAAGATGAAACAACACTCATAAAACGAACATATCTTGTTGACATCTCTCTTACTATTCCTGTTCCTGTGAAAGGCTCACGTGGACCCAAGAAACTTTGGGTTCCTAAATCTGCTTAATTTTTGCAGGTTATAAGTGATGAGCAGTTTGACGAAGAATGGTACATCGATAGTGGCTGCTCGCGTCACATGACAGGGATGAAAGAAGAGCTTAGGGAATACAGGTCTCTTACAAATGGTGGCAACGTCAAGTTTGGAAACAACTCTTTCGGCACCATAAAGGGATACGGAATGATTACTAATGGTGATTTTACTATAAGGAAGGTGGCTTATGTGGAAGGACTGCAACACAACCTCATCAGTGTATCTCATCTTGTTGGAGGTACCGGTCTCAAAGTCTCATTCGATGATGAAGGTTCTGAAATTATTGAGAAGAAGACGAAGAAACTAATTCTCAAATCGGAGCGTAAGGGTGAAATGTTTCATCTAAACCTTAAACCCATCAAAGGAAACCCAGCTATATGTCTGTTATCAAAAGCACAATCTGACGAAAGCTGGTTGTGGCACCGAAGACTCTCTCATCTCAACTTTAAAGATATCAACAAACTTGTCACTGGAGGTCATGTTCGAGGTCTTCCATTGCTCAAGTTCGACAGAGATCATTTGTGTGCTGCATGCGAAATGGGGAAGCAGAGTCGTCAAAGTCATCCATCTATAATTAACACGAAAGTTGTTGAACCACTTGAATTATTTCATATTGATTTGTGTGGTCCATCATCTATCGAAAGCATCGGTGGTAGCAAGTATATTCTTGTTATTGTTGATGACTTTTCGCGATTTACATGGGTGTTCTTTCTAAAGCTCAAATCTGAAGCGACTCATAAGCTGAAAGTGTTCATCAAGCAGATTGAGGTACAGCTCAAGAAGGTCGTTCGCAACATCAGGAGCGACAATGGTCTGGAATTCAAGAACAGGGAATTTGAAGAATTTCTGGCAGAAAAGGGAATAAGTCACAACTTCTCAGCTCCCTACACACCTCAACAGAACGGAATTGTCGAAAGACGAAACCGATCTTTGTGTGAAGCTGCCCGAACAATGCTAAGTTTTGCTTCCTTACCTCTTTATTTTTGGGCTGATGCTATTTCTGCTGCTTGTTTTACACAGAACAGGTCATATCTCAACAAGCGATTCACGCTCACACCATATGAGATTCTCAACAACAGGAAGCCTAATGTGAAATTTTTCCACGTGTTCGGCTCACGGTGTTTCATCTTTAACTCTAAAGAACACCGCAACAAGTTCGATGTCAAAGCCGCCGAGGGAATCTTTCTGGGCTACTCTCTCACTTCCAAAGCATACAGAGTCCTAAACAAGCGTTCGAGGAAAATCGAAGAGACCTATTACGTGACTTTCGATGATAGCTATGTCAAAAAGCTACAGGCCAAAGAAGACACAGCAGGGGAAATCTTTCCTCAAACTGGCCAAGTCACAGTCTCGATCGCTAATCTATACGAGAAATTTATGGAGCTATTTGATGAACCCGAGAAAGCCACTCTCTCAGAAGCAGGTGCAGCAGACAACAAGGTAGACCATATGAAACAAATTGTCGAAGAAGCTGCCAGGAGAATGAACGAAGGAGGATCGAATTCTGATGAACCTCCATCCAACGATGCTTCAGTTGAGGGGGAGCCAAGCTCACAAGTTGAGGGGGAGCCAAGCTCACATGTTGAGGGGGAGCCAAGCTCTCCAACCACTCCAGAAAGTCCAACTCTAACCGAAAGTACTTCTCCAACCGAAAGTGCTTCACCAACCGAAGGTGCATCAACGCCTGAAAGCCCAGCACCACAAGAAACCTCTGAACCTCAAGTTTCTCAAATCATTCCAGAAAGCTCATCTATTGAGGGGGAGCATGCTGATATGTCACTCGACTACGAAAGCCAATCCGAGCCAGAAGAAATGATCAATGCTGAACTAGACCCAACCTTTGATCCAAACTATCCTCCTCTTACCAAATAGACCAGAGATCATCCTATCTCTCAAGTGGTTGGTGATGTCTCTGAAAAGGTTCTGACCCAATCACAACTGAAGGCAAAACAGACATCCTTATTTTCCAAAGTTGAGTTTTGTATGTTTAACTCTTTCGTATCAAAAGTTGAACCGAAGACAGTTAACACTACTCTCGATCACTCCGATTGGGTTCAAGCAATGCAAGACGAACTGAATGAATTTAAAAGGAACAAAGTCTGGCGCCTCATTCCAACTCCTCCAGATGCCTCGGTTGTTGGTCTCAAATGGGTCTTTAGGAATAAAATGGACAAGGAAGGGAACGTGATAAGGAACAAAGCTCGTCTGGTGGTAAAATGATATTGTTAGGAGGAAGGGATTGATTATGAAGAGACTTTCGCTCCTGTAGCTAGGCTCGAATCTGTAAGAATCTTTCTTGCTTATGCTGCTCACAAAAACTTCGAAGTTTTCCAAATGGACGTCAAGTGTGCATTTCTTAATGGAGAACTAGAAGAAACAATGTACGTGGAGCAACCTCCTGGGTTCGTGAACGAAAAGTATCCAAATCATTGCTACATTCTGGATAAAGCTGTGTATGGTCTCAAACAAGCTCCGAGAGCCTGGTATGAAACGCTAACTAAATTCTTAAAGATGTCTAAATTCAAACAAGGTTCGGTTGACCCAAGCTTCTTTCGCAAAAAGGAAGGTAACCACCTTATGATAGTTCAAATTTATGTCGATGACATCATCTTTGGCTCAACGAATCCCAGCCTAACAGCTGAATTCAGAAAGCTGATGGAGACTAAATTTGAAATGAGCTCAATGGGTCCTATTAACTTTTTTCTTGGTTTAAATATTAGACAGGGACCCGAAGGCATCTTTATCAATCAGGAAGCTTACACGAAGACTCTCCTAGCAAAGTTTGGTATGATGGGAGACTCCAAAGTCAAAGTCCCAATGGCATTCGGCACCAAACTAACTCCATCTCTAGACAAACTGGCTGTTGATATCACGCTCTATCGTCAAATGATAGGCTCACTAATGTATCTTACTGCTAGCAGGCCTGATATCATGTTTTCTGTGTGTTACTGTGCTAGATTTCAGGCAAACCCACGCGAACCTCACATGCTTGCAGTGAAGAATATTTTACGATATCTCAAGCGTACTGCCTCCTTAGGTCTATGGTATCCATCCAACTCAGGCTTCTTCGTTCAAGCCTACTCAGATGCAGACCTTGGAGGATGTGGACTCGACAGAAAAAGCACCACTGGCGGCTGTCAATTCCTTGACGGGAAGTTGGTTAGCTGGCAATCAAAGAAACAAACGTGCGTGTCGTTGTCTACTGCCGAAGCTGAATACATAGTCGCTGCATCCTGCACCTCCCAAGTGATTTGGATCCAGAGTCAACTTCGAGACTATGGACTCAATATGAAGAAGATCCCACTATATTGTGACTCTGAAAGTGCAATTAGGATCTGTCATAACCCAGTGCAACACTCTAAAACCAAACACATAGCACTGAGGTATCACTTCATCAAAGATCACGTGGAAGATGGAAACGTCGAAGTACACTTTGTAAGGACCACTGATCAACTGGCTGACGTCTTTACCAAAGCTCTTCCTGAAGCATCATTTAACAGAATTTTACAAGGGCTAGGTATGATGGAATCAGAGTCAGTACCTCAAACTACCTCTCAACCTCAAACGTAAGAAGCGAAATTGACCGAACATTCAGGTTCGGTTAAATCATCTGACTCGCTCATCACCACAAAGGTAGTTTTCTTGGTTGTATATTTCTTGTACAAAGTTGTTTATCTTATTGTCAAAAGTATATTCTGATTGCATGTCTAAATTCCTCGGTTTTCTAAAATTTTCCAAAACCGAAACCTACCGAAGGTTCGGGTTCGGTTTCTCAAAATTTTCCAAAACCGAATCCTACCGAACGCCCGGGTTCGGTTTTTCAAAATTTTCTTGAACCGAAACCAACCGAACGCTCGGGTTCGGTTTTTCAAAATTTTCTTCAACCGAAACCAACCGAACGCTCGAGTTCGGTTTTTCAAATTTTTCCAAAGTTTTTTTTTACTTACTTTTTCCAAGTCTTATTTTTTTTCCTTGCTTATTTTATTTATTTATTTATTTTTTATCTCTTTCAAAAACTCCAAAAATATTTTTTCTTTTAATTTTGTTTGTGTGTTCGTTCGTTTATGGGGATATAATTGTTGGATTACTTACGTGTCCCTAGAAGCATGCTGCTGTATGTGTCCCAAGCCTCATAAGATTCTGAATAATAGCCTTAATGACTTGGTATAAACAAACCTTGTCTTCCCAATTAGGCTATCACATTTATTCTAATCATGAGCTACCTCACTCTCTTCTCACATGAGATAAGAGTTTTCTGCTTGGTCCTTATTTTCGCAGCAGAGGTACTTTAATTTCTTACACCATCTCCATTACATTTCTCCATTACATTCGTTTCATCAACGTAACCCTTGAGACTCTCAGAAACTACCACTGAGGTTTATGGTTACACAACAACTGTGTTTATGATCTCAGTTTAGTGCCACTACGAGCTGAGTGAAACCCAAAATTCAACACCAAATCTGAATTGACGGTGAACAATAAATTTGCTCAAGTTTTCACCAACGAATTGACAGATGTATCCTACTGAAATCTCAAATTTTTATTTTTGTGTGATTCCTATGAAATTGTTAAACACCATAACATTTCTTCCCTTGGGATCCAGTTTTTTATTTTTTTCTGAGATTTTGTATTTACCAAGCCAATTTAAAATTAATTCCTACCTACTTGTTCAACAGACTACACCGGTCTCACAAGTACTTTGTTCACTTTCTTTCTTATTTCAAGATTAGAATTGTTGAATCAAAGCGAAAGCCACCCATAAGTAGCCTTATTAAAAGAAACCTTTCAACATTTATTAATAAATGTTTGATCGTCATTCAACGGGAAACCACATTAACACTTTGAGGTCTCTCTTGATCTTGAAGGAAGAGATTCGTGCCCGGGATCATTTGTTTCGTGTCATTGTTGACATCACAGTCATTCCTAAAAAGAGTTGCTTTATTTCTTTTCTTTTTACACTCTTCGCTCGAAAATCTTTGATTTTCCAAAATTCCGTTACTAATAATTACAGGCTGTATTATTGCTTTGGTGGTTAATTATCTAGCTGTGGTCAAAAATCATCCACGTGGGTATTTAATTCAAAAGATGCCATTTAAAAGATAAGACGAAGGGTTGCTGACTTAGGCGGGAGTTAAAAGGATTGAATTTCAAACGACGGTAAAAAGGGAACGCGTGTGAATTTGGAACGCCCATACTTTTACTGACATCATGGACGCGTGTGCGAATTTCAAGTGACACCTCTCTGGCACTTAAAGGCGCATGAGGATTTGAAACGGTATGTTCTGAAACGGCGCTTGTTGGGCGGCGTGATCCTAGGAATCTGACACTCTCTCTCCTACGTGATCATCGCATGCCTTAACTGTCACGCATCTGTCATTCCGGAAACCTTTTCGTATTTCCATAGAAGATTTGAAACGATTTTTCTCTCTCCTATCACCCACTATAAAAGGCAGTCTATACTCCCATTTACCTCTTTACTGCATCCGGAATTTCCAAGAGAGCAAAAACTCCCAAAAGCTTCACTGTTCATCTTCTTCTTCTACCTTCAACAATGGCAGAATCATCCTCAGTCCATGCTACCTCACACATCCTTCCCATACGTCCACAACAATGCTTGGTGATTGACCTCACTCCTCTGTCGTATGATTCTTATATGACGCCGATCATCGAGTGCTTGAAGTACTATCAGATCGCTCCTGCACTTACTAGGGTTGAATCTGTGCCCATGGAGATTCTTTCGCAGGTGTATGCGACTGCTCATTACGACAAAGCAGTCGAGCGGGTGTTCTTCGAGGTTGCTGATCACAAGACCTCCATTTCTCGACAACGCTTTGGTACACTGCTAGGGTTGGCTGCTGATCCTTCACGAGTTAATCCGGAGACGATTCCGATTGGACATCTCTACAACATGTTTTACAACATGGGATACACGGAGGCGCTCCCCTCCGTCGCAAAGCTTAAGAAATCCTGTTTGCCGCCATAGTGGAACGACATGTTTACAGTCCTCTTCAAGGGCTTATCTGAACGAAGCTCAGGATCCGATGGTTCTAGTCGACTGTTCTTGTCAATTATGTATGCAGTTTACAACGGAGTCAATCTAGACTTTGGGTTGGTCCTCTGGCAACAGCTCATCCAGAGCCTTTCTTCCTCTTCACGACACTCTGAGGTGTCGTATGCCCGGTTCTGGACAATCATAACAAAATGGGCGATGGACAAATTCGATATTCCCACTGCTGCAGGTGCATCGATGTCTTCGATCGATACTTTTCATACCACGAAGATCATCGTCTCTGATGCATCCAAGTTCTCGTTCATTGGCTCTATTCCGGAGACAATGTACGGCGATGTTCCGTCCGACAGCAGGATCATCCGGACGATAAAGGAATTTAAGGCGTCTGGTCCTAGGGTTCTAACACAGGAAATGCTCAAGTCAATCCATGACGCTGACAAACCTGTTAGGGGCAAAAAGGCGGAAAAAGGGAAGCAAGTGACCAAGGCTCCTAAAGGTCCTTCTCCCAGGAAGAGGAAACAAACAAAACCGGCACAATCCCCGCAACCGAAGAGAAGGAAGACTCAACCGAAGCGAAAGCTTGTCATCGCTTCCTCTTCGAGTGACTCAGACAACGAGAGTTCGGGTTCGGACGACTCTCAAAGAGGCGAAACCCCTCCCAGAGGCAACACCCCACCCCGATCACCTACCCCAGACATGGAAATTCATGTCTCACCAGTTCCTTCACCTCCTCAAACCATCCCTACTTCCATTCCCACCATAAACCCGGCCACCACCATACCTAAAACCTCTTTCCCTATACCACCACCCATTTTCACAGATACCACTACCACAACTGCAAAGGTTACAACCAACGTATCTGATACGGGGGTTCATACCAGTGCAACCGAAACACCACCTGTAACCGAACCACCTCAAACCGAAACCCAGCATACAACCGAACCTACCCACACTCAAACACCACCCGAAACTACCCCCACCAACACTCAACCTGAACCTACCCAAACCACAACACCCCCAACTTCACCACCCCCACCATCTCCAGATCATGCCTCTGATGGAGATAACCCATTCCTTGGCGGTGAAAACATGACCTTCGATTCGGTCTACTTTAGTCCGTTTCAGGTTCAAAGTGATGATGAGGACGATGCTCCAGTAACAAAGAAACATCTAAAGGAGCTAAACGAGAAGGTTGATTTACTTCTTGCGTCATCCACCAACACTCAGTCCTCTCTCTCTGAAGCCGCTCTTCAGAAGATTGTTGACGCCTTCTCCAGGACTCAGCATGATTCTGTTACTTCAGCCACTGCCGCCATTGACGCCTCCACAAAAGCCTGTGAGGCTGCGACCGCAAAAGTCGATAAACTATTCTCAGATGCCTCTTCCCTGTTAAAGTCCTTACAGGAGAGTGCTGATTCTACCAAGACAACGTTGGAACCAATCGTTTCTCAATTGGCCACGTTCGTCTCAACGGAGTTACAGTCATTCGCTAACCTTCGCCAATCCATCAGCGATGACAACTCGGCCCTTCGTGCCTCCATTGATGAGCGCCTCGCAAAGCTTCAAGAGGATCTCGCAGCTGAAAACTCATTAATGGACGTTTTAGCAAGCAAAACCACCGCCCTTAAGGTCAAGAGCACTCAGCTTTCAAACTATCAACAACAGCTTGAAGCTCTTCGATCTGAACGGGAGGTTATAAAAACTTGTGTTTCGGATGTACACGCTGCCCTATCTAACATCCTGGAAGCACACGATCCCATACTCAATCATTCGGTGAGGCGAAGCCTTGCTGAAAAACTTACTCCTGCCATGGACCTTCTTAGCAAAATCGAAGGCTTACCTAGTTTCGTGTCCAATCCGAAACAAGGGGGAGAAGGGAAGAAGTCCGGATCGAACCCACCTCCTTCCTCAACAGCTGCTCACACAACCGAACCACCTCCGACTGGTCAAGCTTCGGGTTCGGGTGTGAAGAACAAAGGAAAGCATATAGCTGAGGAAGAAGATGAAGATGACAAGGAAACCATTGCTGACTTGCTTAAACGCAAAAATAGTCGCAATGTGGAAGACGACAATGTTCGTGTGGCGCGAGAGGCTGAAGAAGCTGAACGCAAGAAGAAAGAAGCCCACGATCTCCTCGAGAGCAGGAAGACTCTTTTCCCTGCTTGGACTCGGGAGAGAATGATCAAGGAGGCCATAGATACTCCTAGCATCCTATGGCTCGAACCGGTGATATCGTTCGACTGCAATAATTCTGTCGATTCGCAGTTCGATATGCCGTTGACTCGAAAGGCATTTATCTTCCACGCCTTCTCCAATATTTATGAAGTCCCTCATCCGAACCCTGAGGTCGATAGGGAGCTTATCGAGTTCTATCTGAAGGCCGCTCAACCACAGTATCAGACATGGAGCACTCAGAAGATCGTGAACGTTCGGGTCTTAAAGCCTTATACCGAAGGGAGATTCATCAATGTTCGGTTCAGGGTGATAAGAGGATCTGCTAGAACCGAACATCTTATATCTTTGGCAGATCTACCGAACTTAAACCCTCATGATTGGATTGTTTTGCACAACATCCTTTTGACGAATGAAGCAGAATATTGTCCAATTATATACCATCTCAAGAGGATGATTGTTTGTTACATCATGGAGGTTGCCCTAATGGATCAGGAGATAGCCACAGTCTTCAAGAAGAAACCGAAGATAGCTCCTGTGGGATCGGCCAGTGATCTCAATCAAATGAAAATGGGCAAGATCGATCCGAGACGTAATTCGGTCATGTTCACTAGAGCAGAAGGACATAAATGTCTCTTTGCTTTGGCGGATAAACATCTTTACACCAATACTTGTCTTGAGCATGTTTTGTCGATCATCCGAAGGTGTAAGGAGAATGCAGCAGACGATGTCAAGTACTTCAATGACATGATCCAATGGTACATCAGATTCAGGCAGACGATACTTGCTCTGATATCTCGTCTGTTTGAGACTGTGAAGAAGAAGGTACCTGGTGCTGCTGCTGGCCCAAGTGAAAAGTGAAGATCTCGCTCCAATTGACGCAAAAGGGGAGATTGTTGAGTTGAAGACTCGTTTGAAGATTGCGTCATTGGGCTCGGCTGTTAGTCCATTTATTTTGTGCTCCGGTTTTGGGCCTGTCCAACCGTGAGTTTGATAGGTTTACTATATAAAGATATGCTTGCATGCATATTAGGTTAACAATTCAGAAGTAACGATTACGATAGTATTTTCAGATTTCTTTTATCGTTCTTGTAAACCTCCAACCCTCTACAGTTGATGTTCTTGATCGAGCTCTTCTGAGGGTTTATTTTATAATCATTCGACACGTTTGATTCACTCTTGAGTTGTTCTTTGCTTTGCGTTCATTCTTGCTGTTTAATATTTATTTACCTGTTTAAGATCTAATCGATCTTCCAGATTAAGTTTTAATCTCATCACTCACAATCATTTTCATGAATTAGGGAGAAACCTTATGACACTAAGATTTTATTGTATACGTGTTCCTATCCATGTGAATTTTTCATAACCATAATCACAAGACAATGTTAGGGACAAATCTAAACTCATATGGACTGAAATTGTTGAATCTTAATTTCTTGCCACCTGGCAGCACAAGGGCCTACCATTGCTTCCAGGTTGTTATGAAAACAATGGAGAACTCATAGAACTCACATGCATAGTCAATCAACTGGAATAGGCACAAAAACAAGAATATGTCAGCATGATAGGTTATAAATCTCAAGTCGTGTGCTAGTGATTAACAACAGGTTTACTCTTGATTGTTCTTGAAACTCTTCAAGTTCTTTAAGACTCCCACTGACCTCTTGACATATAAGATTCACTTTTTCAAGGAACATTACTTGACAAACGAATATTCAAGAGTTAGTACGGTTTCTTATCAAGACAAACACCTCACACAATTGGTTTTAGTTGGCCTTTGTCTTATCCAGAACATCACAACTTACCAATTTCAAATTTACAAGAGTAGAAAATATTTTACTCTACACTTGATAAGTGTTATAAACCTTTCTTAAGATTATATCACTCAAGTTACAATCTTGGAGTTTGACTCTAAGACTTCATTTTGGAACGAAGTATGATTCACCTTTTGATTTAACCATTTCAACAATTCACGATTCCTCTTCTTAGCCATACAAATTCACTAAGATGTCCTTAGAGAATCATTTGTGACATGGTTTCTTAATCATAAGGATTATCATAAAACACGATACTCAAGTACTCTCCCTTCTTTTCAGATTGGAGAAACTTTTATCTTTCTGCCTAATTTGATTCTTCTTATTCATTCTGCTATACATTGAAACTTTTCCAATGGTTCCGAATTACACTTAATCTTGTAAGTATAACCATATTTACTAAACTTTAGTAAATCTTAACGAATAGTATTATCGTTCGGTGGACCTGACCTGCACAAAACCAAGTGTACCCGATCCCCTAGTCCTTCACTTGACTCACATATACATATGAACAAGGAATTAGTCTTAATTTCCCAAAGATGAAGTTCTCATTCATCACACAATACAAGTTGCATGATTCCAAGTTTAGATTCAATTGAAACTTGGGTAATGAGAATCTTCCTTATTTGGTAAATTATGACACTACTACAAACAAAAGAATCAAATCCATTTTCCAATATTTCTATTAATGGAAACATATAAGCAACAATTTTCACAAATGCCATTGTAAAGAAATTTAAATTAAGATAAAATCAATTTTTTTTCCTTTATTTATAAAATTGCAGAAAACTTTTCCTTACAATGAAAATACATATGAAAACTATGTTGTTATCTATTCCTAAGCAATCTATCATAACTCTTAAGTAGCAGCTCAAAATTCTAATCATCGAACCAGCGATCGAAATCCATCTCTTCGCGATTAGAATCAGCTTACTCTTCCTTTAAGCTTCCTTTCTTTTCTTCGATCCTTCAAAACATTAAAATGTAATTACATTACATCATGTATTAAGAATCTCCAAATAGGAACTTAATAGAGTTAGATAGTGCATTTTACCTGAAGTAGAGTCAAACTTTTTGACTTTACCATCTTTGCGATCTTTCAGGTAAATATGGTAGCTTCGCAACTAGTGCCCATTCTTTTGGCAATAGAAACATATGGACTCTTTGGGAATGGTACACAAGACTATCTCAAACATAGCCTTTCTCCTTACCATTTGGTCACAAGGCTTGACTATGGCGGATCCCTTTCCATTGGGAAGAGAAAGCTTTTCTGAACTTCCGGTGTTACCATTGTCAATGTCCATGGAAGTTTAGGGACTAGATCTTCTAATCAAATTTGCTTTACCAGTGCGCCAAATCATTTTTGATGCTGCAGCAACAAGAAAATAGGTAAAATCGATAAGGGTCATGTCGCGATCTGTCATATAGTAGTCCTTAATGAACTCACTATACGACTCAGGGAGTGACTAAAGAACCAAATCAACAACCAGCTTCCTTGAGACATAGACTCATAACATTCCCAACCTGTCAATGTGTGACTTCATCTCCAACACATATGCATACACAGACCTTCCATCTTGGTGTTCGCTAGCCAATAGGGCTTGAGTGACCTTGAGCTTGTGTGTCAGGGATGATTATAAGAGGAGGTGGAGGAAGTGAAGTTCCACTACAACACGGAGAAGGGATTAATCTTTCACCTTGATCTTCTTGTGGAATATCATCTTTATGAAGAAATCTTTTTTTCCAAAAGGATGAGGAAGACCATAGTTGTCAGAACTAGACATCTATAAGGGAGAAATTCAAGTTTGGTTGATTTAAGTCCTTAATATAACACTCAAATAAAATATTAAGGCTAGTATCCAACACAATATTTTACAATTCAGAAGAGGGATGTCCTAATCCAATTGAAAAATATTTGAAGGTAGGTAAATGACGATTTACAAATTTCCACCATGAAAAATGAAATTAATTATTAAGTTTTAAATGAACTGAAATTCCTAGATCCTTTGAGATTCATTGAACCTTTTCAATGGCATGTTTAAATCTCAATTGTGCTCTTCAGGTTTGTGACTGGGATGTCGAGGATCACAAACAAGGTGTGAATAACCATGCAAATGAGCTTGGTACTCTCGATGTCATTTATCACCTAATCAATGCGTCGTTTAATGACACAGGCTCCATTGATCTATGACAAACATCGAGCTACCCTTTGCCACCCTTGTTAGTCCAAGTTAGTGTGCCGGTTAACCACACACACTCCATTAACGATTTGGCAAGGTGCAAAGTGTAATTTCATGGTTAGCACCAAATTCACATTTCTCTTAAGTAACTAAGATTGGGAATTTGTAAGACATTGAGTTACTTAAAGTATTCATTATACTTTTAATGTGAATGTCTTATCCTACCCGTTCGGCTAACGACCCTCCACCAGTCAAGGAAGCGGTGGGTGAGAGTGGACACCCATTAAACCACCATTTTATAGGCAGTAAACTTATACCCCCCTTATAGACCGGCTTCATGAATGAGGCCTACTAATGGTAAGACTGACTCTTTAACTTATACATATATAATTACTAAAATTTTAATTTTATATAGTATAAGGATGTATTTTAAACTTTTAAAATACTAGATGGTTTAATCTATTAATAAATTATACTCTTAATTTAATTAAACTTAAACCATATCATTAGGATTTATTAAACTTCTCTTTTAATTAAACACTTTAATTAATTTAATGAAGTCCATAAGGTGCAATTTGAACTACTCAAATACTTCAAGGTTCTAAATATGAAAATTCAAAATTAAAAACTATTTAATTAACTTTTTAATTTATGAACCCAAGACTTACACCTTTTTAATTACAAGAGTTTCTTACTTTGAGACTCTTCAAATACCAAAACTTGAGGGCAAGTTTTGTAACTCTTGAAAACTTTTGGTTTTCCATAACTTATGAGTTAATATGGTTTTTACGAAAAAAAAATTTCATGTTCCATAACTTGAGGACAAGCTATGGAGGGCTTTAAAAAACATTTAAGAGCAAATTTACCAAGCATAATTATCATATAATTTTTTATGATGATCTAGTTAAACTCATAAGTCAAAACAATTCATATCAACAATTTACAAGAAATTAGCCTATCATGTAAACTAATACAAATCTTGAAATTTTGACAATCGTCTTTTAATTGGATGAGGATAATCACTACCATACCAACAAAATCATATTTTATGAACTAAAACATTTTGTGGTAATGATCCTAATCCAAAACAGGCCAAAAATCCGGAAAACTGATGTCTAATCATCTAACTCGTCGAGCCCAACTATGGACTCATCGAGTTCAAGACGAAATGCAACCTACTCGTCGAGTACATGCTGACAGAACAATTTTTCAGCTTTGGAAAAATAAGCCATGCATCAAATATAATAGAAAACAATCCTAGGCTCTGATACTACTGTTGTGTTTTGTATACTACGGCATCTTATGGTGCACATACAACCCTAAATGCTTTGGATCTATATTTTGTCTAATTATACATGCAATATTGTTTCCAAAGATTAAGCCTACAACTAGCATACAATTGATATAAACAACATAGAAATTGTCACCACCCAAAACCTGAACGGCGGAAACGTTCGGGGGTGGAGGACGTCATGTACAGTATCACAACAATGCATAATAGTAAACAAGCAACAACATTATCCATTACATTAATAATATAATTTTAATACAAGTGTGTTCTATATAGTTTATAAGACAACAAAAATATGACTCAAAATAAGAGATGAGTCTTGAACGAGCTCCATCTTCTCAAAACCTGGTCATCGGTACCTGTCTACTGGTGACCTGAGAATACAAGTTATTTTGAAAGCATAGATCAACATTATAGTTGGTGAGTTCATAAGTATTTTAGTGTCATTGCTTGTATGAAAGTGTTTGTAAATGTTCGATGTATATGTAGTAAGTGTTTGTAGTAATTGTTGAATCTCTTAGAAAATCCTATATTTTCTACTAAAAAGTAGCCTTCTACCAAGGCCCAAATGTTCCGTGTGCTGTGTTGTTTTGTAACACCATAAAATTTCAAACAAAATTTTCGATTTTAAATTACCAACATCACATATAATAATTCTCAAACTCTCAAGTGTCAATGTCATAACATATTTCAAAATTGTTTTCAAAAGTAATTATCAAAATCCAGGATCCTCATTCACGACTCCTTTTTCTTGTGTGTATAATCGAGCCGCCGCCTTCCCGCGATCCTGATAAGAACCTGAAACACATAACACATAACACGGTAAACACGAAGCTTAGTGAGTTCCCCAAAATACCACATACACATATTAGCCACTCGAGGCTATAACTCTGTAGGACCCTCCGGTCCGATGTGTCTTAGTGGGACCCTCCAATCCCATGGCTCGTTGGACCCTCTGGTCCGGTCTGGGTGAGAACCCTCCGGTCTCACTACTCGTTCGATCCTCCGGTCCGGTCTAAGTGAGGACCCTCTGGTCTCATAGTTCGTTGGACCCTCTGGTCCGGTCATAATATAACACAGTTCGTTGGACCCTCCGGTCCGGTCTAAATATCACATAATATAGCACACAACACATATCACACATAAAATGCATAACTCATGCAAGCACATAAGACCCTATGGTCACACATAATTACCACTCTAGGTAAATTATAGTGAGAAGACTCACCTCGGGTGATGAACAACCCCTATAAACGCTGCTGCTACGCACCAGCCTCTAACTCTGTACCAAACCCACAATTATCCCAATTAGGAACTAAGTCGCAAGTCTGACTCATTAGGTCTAAAGGTAGTCCGCCAACCAACCCATCAATGACCTAAAACCAATTGGGCCCACCAAGGCCCAATAACTAATGGGCTCTCCCGAGGCCCAACTCCCTCACATCTAATGGCAAGCCCAACTCAAGGGCCCAAAGCACACACACACACACACACACACACACACACACATATATATATATATATATATATATAATCCTCTGGTACAAGACTCTATTGCAACAAGTCCAAACTCCTGGCCCAACACTCAAGGCCCAAAATCAGACATAGCCCAAAATTCCACAGTGAGGTTACGCAGGGCGTACCTCTCTTGGTATGCTCAGCGTACTCACGGATCCATATTGGCCATCGGGGACACTGGGGCAGTACGCGGGGCGTACAGGAATTACGCTCAGCATACTCCCCAAATTAACTCCTACTACTCATTAGGTCTTAAACAGTTAAGACATTACCCCAAACCCTAGATCTGGACTCCCTATTGGAACTTGCTCCATAAAGTCAGCGACTTTAAGCCTTTGAATGGCTAGGAAGGTCACAAACACCCAAAACACTCACTTCCTTATCTCAAAAACCTCCTATCTCATGCATGGCTTGATTCCAACGACAAATATTAGATTTTTATGACATAACACCACTAAGTACACTAAAAGGGACATATATTAGGCTCTGGAGTTCAATCAACTCATAAAGCTTCAAGCTTTGGGACAAAAAACCCTAAAATAGACCCAAAAGAAAAACTAGCACAGCAATAAGCAAGTTCAAAACTTGATACCTCTGGAAGATGCACCAACAAGAGAAGAATATAGATCCAAAAGCTAGGTGCTCAAGGTATTCTATTTCAAAGCTCCTTCTTCTTTAAAGGCCAAACATAACAAGTGATCACCCCACTAGATCCACATGAGAAAGCCACCAAGATGCAAACTTTATGCTTTCTAGAGCTAGATCAACATGATTAGGGCTTGGATCCACAAGCTCCAAGCCAACCAATGCTTCCTCAAGGAACTCCTTCTTCCACAATGTGCACCAAAAACTCACTAAATCACCAAATGCTCAAGAATCACTCAATTGGAGGATTAGGATCGATTTCTAGGGTTTAGAGGGATGGAGGCTGAAGATATTAGGGTTAGGTTATGAGATAAGGAGCTTAAATAGGGTCCAAGACCCTAAAATAGGGTTCATGTTTGATCAGCGTACGCCCAACGTACATCAAAGAACATTCGCGACCACCCCTGGTCAGTACGCCCAACGTACTCTTTTATCACACAACCTACCTTACCCATATCCCAAAAGGCCTAAAACTTTATCCTTCAGAGCCTCAAAGCCTTCTCATACTCGGATTAAGGCCCAAGGGCCTTAAATCACAAAACAATCTGGAACAGGATGTTACAATTCTCCCCCACTTAAATTAGATTTCGCCCTTGAAATCGTTCCTTTTCTTCGCATAGATCGAAACAAATAACCCAAGAAGCACAACCGGAAAATCTATTAAAATTCAACGATCCTTCTCCCAAGACATCTGGAACCAAATAAAAATTTCCCAAGTCGAAGAAGGAAGAACCCTTTTTTCCGTGAAGGTACCTGCTCTAATTCTCCAAAATTGGAAACTATAGTGGCGTGTCTCCCCGACAGACCGCCCATGCAAAATATCACTTTAATAATCGCTCATAGAATAACAGACTCGGATAACACACTCCCAACTTTGAGTACCAGGTCAGCTCTCGATCCAACAATTGAACCTCCAAGGGCTACCCCTTGCACACCCAATAAAATGACTTTATAGCCGTCCTGCTCACAATAGCTATCTCATCTCATCCCGACACAAAAGTCATGTAGTTCGCTTTACCCCAAGAGAATATTACAACTTATCTGAAATCGTCTCACCTTCGACCTCTGTCGTCTACCAACCACTGATTCCATGTGTTTTGCGGTTCTTCCCATACTGACGAACTAACTCACTCTGGTCTATTACATCTGATGGAGAGCAATACTTCTCAAAGTGAACCCATCTACGAATCTGAAACCTCATCTTGCCTACTAAATATACGAACGAATCCAGAATCAAGCTAGAGAGTCGAATTCAACAACAAAATTGGAACCACTCAATTCCAATCTGGTACTCAACTCGTGACCCAAGATTCACAATCCATGCGTACACCACTTCTCCAATTCCTTTCAGTTGTGATAACCACGACTCAACTCAGAATATAACGATCCCTGACAAATATGGAGACCTCGGTCTCTCCTTTGGTTCAACCACCAAGATCCTACATACTCAATTGATGAGGCTACACAAGCCTAAGAACTCTTCTGCGTCATGCTCTGGCTGGTGAAAACTACAGCTCCCCGTAATTCCACAGCGATCTCCCTCTGACCAGAGAAAGCTAAGGCTCCCACAGTTCCATTATGCTCCCTCACTGCTTGGCAAGTTCCACGCCCCCCCCCCCCCCCCCCCCCGCACAGTATTGCCACACCATCTCGCTGCCTAGTGAATACTACGGCTCCCGCAATATCACCACACCCTCTTGCAAACTGGTGAATACTACCGCTCCCTGCAGTATCACCATACCCTCTAGGTGAGTGGTGAAGACTACGACTCCCCGTAGTGTCACCACACCCTCTCGCTAACTGGTGAATACTACGACTCACCGTAGTATCACCATACCCTTTCGTACTAACTCAAGGATGTTGCAGCTCCTTGCAACCTTACAGTACTTTCTCTTACCATCCCACGGTCTCATTTTCCAGTCGATGCCATGCTCTGCGTCCAATAACCCATGTTCCGCGGCTAATCATAGACAGATGATCACACACCCATCCAGAAATAAACATCACTACTCCTGACAGCTACCGTCATGAAAAAACTCCTTCTCTTACTGTATTTCACATTCTTAAATAATCTCATATCTAATCTTCATTTCCCTATAACACACAACTTCAGAATATTCCAACTCTTACGGAGGAATCGTTAATGACTCAGAACACATTGGCAAACATCCAAATGTTCCTCGTCCCTTGCTCCAAACCCACGCAAGTATACACATACCGGCCCTGGAGTTGGTTGCCCAATCCACTTCTACCCTTTCCAAAATGCACATAACAACCCCTACGCTAAGCCCAAAGTTCTTCACCGCCAATTGCCAAAGCTATCCTTTGACCCAATCGCCTCAAATTTTACCATTACAACCTTGAAGAATTTCTATTCACCACATGGTATCTGTGTAACGGCCACCTACTGTGGGGACACTCGTCCTTTCCCGAAAACGTACATCCTACATTACCTTGCTCCGCACTTCGCCTCGGCTACCAATAACCCTGGTCTCATGCATTCGAACCGCAGGTCTCGATAACCGTTCACTAACCTCACTTGAATGAATCGTTGATCCCCTTATTGGAAAACCAGTTCCCCCCCCCACTCAGGGTTCGAACAATCACCAATTGGCACATCCACAATCTACTTAGTAGATTGTCTCACCAGTTATGTCACACTTGACTCTTGAACGTATTACACAATCATCCCAGGGCCTTCCCAAAGGAAACCAACCAATCTCCATATATCCCATCCCTGAAAAAATCTCGGAATCCTCCCCACGTGACTGCCTCTAGGAATCTTGATGCCTCAGACTGACACACCGCCAGAAACCCCACTGTTTCCGAATCCAATCTGTCTCTAATCCGGAAATAGTTTCCTTTCATGCACTTCGACTCTAACTCCTCGACCCGCCTCCCAAATCAGGAATACTCATTAAAGCACAGACCTCATTCTCGTTGTCGATTCACAACATAGACCATGAGGGCCACCGCCCCAATATACCCCTTTTCCACCGAAAACTTCTAATAAAAGTACTTTTCCCCACAAAAAGGCACCTCTTTGTTCTCATCCATCCTAGTCCCACTAATGACTCTTTCCTTGTATAAGGATACCTCGCAGCAAGCATACTGCCCATATACTCTGGTGAAAAGGTCACCACACTTGCTACCCCACAGGGTTTACCTCCAACTCAGAAACTCATATCCCTTCTGCTCCTCACAGAAAATAGCACACTGCGGTCACAGGAAGTGGCATCCCCACTATCGGCCGACTGCGTAGCTCAACCCATAATCGTCCATGAAGCACCACCTCTACTCATTCCTGAGTCTTGCGACTCCAGTTGTCATCTCATCTAACTTTCTTGAAAACCAACTCGATTTCCCCCTCAAGGTGTGCTCCTTTGAAACTCGTTCAACATGGCCTTCTGGCCCCACACTCTATCACATCTGATCTCAATCTAATTAATCACAACGAAATAACTGATAACACCAGAAGCACTAATCGCCACAAATCATGGTACTCGAACCACGTTATCACCCCTCATCTGCTACGGATCATGGTACTCGAACCATGTGATCACCTCTCATCTGCTATAGACCATGGTACTCGAACGATGTGATCACCTCTCATCTGCTACTTAGATCCTGTGGAATTTTCCCTGTATCAAGTATGGGTCCTTTGCTTTCAGTAGTACGGGCCCATACTACCTGCCACATCTACCCATACTTTCCACATGGATCATCCTAGATTTCCTAAGTAGTTGCTCAACCTCCTCAATCATCAATCCCGCCATACGTGGTTGCTCCCTTGTGAATACTCTTCCTCTATCAGTATACTCATCTGACAAGGGTCACTCCCTAGGCTCCTCCTAGGCTCTCACACTTCTCCGCCGTTAGCTGTTGAAGAAATCCTCATGATGCCAGCCATCTACGTCCTGAATATCGTCATATTCACTTAGTAGCTAACTCCCATCATCAAGAGTTCCACAAAGCACGAAGCAAGCAACATTCGGACATTGAATATTCTCTATTAACACGTATAACCACTTTAGGTTACAACTCTGCTTGCTATACTCGTACTCAAAAGGTATCACCGACCTCAAGCAACTCCACCCCTCGCGAGTATCTGACTACCCTCTCAGTAGGCTCCTCAATGCTCATCTAGGTATCTCTCCTAGATTACTCTTCTACGCAGATCCCTCTCTAAAAAGGATTCCTGCTGGATACTCTTACTCCGCACATAGTCAAAAGAAATTCACAGATAGCAGTAACTCCTAGGCTAAGGTGTCACAAATCAGGCCACTCTAGTCCTAAAATATGAAATACCTAGCCTACACTCTAGCATGCATAACATATCTCATAACAACTTATAACACATAAGTAAGCGTATTTTGGGAAGTCATCGTTCGGGCGCTAGCTGATTGTACACACTGCTCGTTTCCTCTTTCTCTTAAAATTCTCTTACTCATTTTTAGAAAAATCGTTCCTTTTGAGAACTATTCTCAAATCCTCAGTTTGAGTCCAGACATACCCGAAGGTGTATCCGAATCCCTCAAACCAAGGCTCTGATACTAACTTGTAACAGTGTAAGTCCCTAATTTGCCTGTGTATCAATCAAATCCGTTTGATGGTGTGGAATCTCAATCAAACGGATGATGCCAGATCACAATAAGAAGAGAAGGAGAAGAAGAATAATATGAATCTTGTATGAATTGATTAGAATTAAAGTTCTAGATACAAAAGATTCACACAAAATGCTCTCTGGCCATAAACTCTCTTCTCTCGTTCATCAATCACTACTCCTCACCCTAACACCTATATTTATACTTGGAGAACATGGGCCGGATAACATGGGCCGTAAATGGGTTTACGGTCGTAAGGAGTTTACGGCCGTAAACTCAACCGTAAACATGACCGTAAACTCCAAAGTTATTACAGAAAAATACAATTGCCCAGAAAAGCAAAGTATAAACCATATTTTGACCTAACACTCTCCCCCTTGGTTTATAGATTTTTTTTCTTAATTGACCCAAAAAGCTCCCCCTAAAAAGTAGCTGGCTCTTCTTGTCAATCTTCAATGGGAGCTTGGCTTCAACTTTAACCTTCGATTTCTTCACAGCATCAGGATAAACATATGAAACTTCAATGAATGACTTCATCTTGAGCACTTGAGCTTTTCTTCAAGATTTGACATTGAACGCACATTGGGTGAGGAGGCTTCTTGTACCGATTCTTGAAAGATAACGCTTTCAGCTTGAGAATCTTCAGAGAGAACTTCAGAGAGAAATAATCTTCTGGATCACTTTAGTCGGTACAACAATAGCATCAGACTGATTGAGGAGGCTTCTATGCAATTCGTCACATAATCTTCAATTTCTGCTTCACCTTACTTCTGGGGTTGAAGGATTGAATGTTGAAAGAATGATCTTCATTTCTTGCTCCTTCGAATGATAATTCTTCGATGCTCACGGACGAAGCCATTGGCTCAGAAATCTTCAACACAAACTCCATGAGTCTCATCATACCTGAAATCACTTTTCAAGACAAAACAAAACTAAAAGAAAACTTAGCACACAAATTAAAATAGAAACAAAAATATTTTTGGATTTTTGATTTATCTGAACAAGAAATAAAACAGAAATAACACCTTTTTTTTTTAAAATTTTTTAAATTTTTTTTAATTCTCCCCTTTTATTTAAATTAGAAGAACACTATGAACAAACTTAACAAAAACAAAAATAATAGCTAACTTTAAGAGTGATTTGGGATCAAAGTTGTTGGACAGTCTTATTCTACTTGTCGGTACCCTTATCTTAACATCTTCGTCTGATCGATCGCCAGTATTGTGGTCCACTTAAACACGAAAAATTTGTGACAATTTTGGACAATTTACCAATGACATGATACATGCATATATCTAATTGTAACTTTATTATCATGATTGGCCCTAATTCTTAAATAAATTTTTCTTATGACCATTTAACTGACTACAACCAGGGATATTGTTGTCCACCTAAATCGAGCAGCGAGATCTATAGACAATCTGTATTTGTTCAATTTTAATTGTACTAGAACGTGTTTCCCGCTTCCTGATATGCCCCAACCATCAAGAACTTCCAGAGTACTCCTTATACCGGGTGAGCAGACAATCATTCAGAGAGAGGATAGATTTAGAATTCTATTACTTATTGTTTCAGAGGGGTTGAGAAGTAGAAGGTTGCATATGATGGGTTTTAGCCATAAGAACTTTCCTATGTGCGCATGCAAAACCCTAATGCTTGGATCTAGGCTTTCTAATAAACATGCTTTGAATCCAAGTCTTCTAATGACTAATTAGGTTAAATAACAACATTGAAACAGATCTAGAATCATACCTTTGAGTTCCTTGTTGATCTTGAGGTCTTGGAGCTTCTAGAGTCACAAATGTCACTCCTCTAATGGCTTACAAACACCAATAGCAAGGAAGATGATTTAGGAGAGAGGAGAGGGAAGGAATTCGGCCAGGGTTCTCTTACTTTATGAGATGTGTCGAATTCCCTATGCCATGGGGTCTATTTATACTTGTAGACTCCTTAAGGGTTACAACCTAAACCCTAATTGGATAACTTAGACTTTAAGTTAATCCATATCCTTTCCTTGATAACCCTTTGGACGATTTTGGCTTATCCTAGCCCTAGAAATCGTCCAATCCTATATCAATAAGGATTTACAGTCTAAAGTTTAACTATCAAACAATTGACAGTTTATACCCCTTTATTTAATTAATCTCTTTAAGTCACCAAATTAATTCTAATTAATTCTATGACTTATATTAATCAAATAACAAATATATTATTCATTATATTATTCTCATAATATATTAATAATATTTACTCTCTTGTAATAAATCATCCTATCAAGTTGCTATGGTGAAGGCAACCCAAAAGGACCATGCACAACCGGGTCAAATACTTGCCTAATATAGTTGCAGTCTTAGACACTATTCCAACAACATATGTTGTGTACCAGGTCGGATTAGAAGTCATGCAAAGGAGACAACATATGGCTAACAGATGAGAGGAATTTCATATATATAGCCTGCAGAGAAATAGAGTTGCATATGTTGTGTACCAGGTCGGATTGGAAGTCACGCAAAGGAGACAACATATGACTAACAGACGGAAAGAAAGAAAATGATATTCTACAGACCTAATTTATCGAAATTTACCAGTCGTCGCATCCAACCAGAATTAAGGACAGAATCCACACATCGAGGAAAAGTGAATCCACAGTTCTAGATACGGGTTATTTAATGTGACCGGTAGATTCCCATGTATATCTCCTTGCTCAACCTATCCGAGTGCCGTGACATCATGTTAAACGGATCTAACTAGGTCAAAGTTTGTCAAGTCCTTAAATTCATTAGGTTCAACTTTCCCTAGTCAAGTCCATTTAAGAATTTTTCGTGCCTACCAGCGCATCGAACACAGAGCATAGACGATTCAACTTAGGTACGTTACGCCGATTCAGATTGCCCGTTATCACTTGCTAATTTCATTTCCCAAAACATCTCCTGCAAGCACATTTCATTTACACCATATATATATATATATATATATATATATATATATATATATATATATATTAATAAAATTTCTAATTTTTGTTTTGTTTTTATTTCTTCTCCCCCTAAATTTGTGCATAGGAGAGAAACGAAAATAAATGCGCAAATTTAAACTATCCTAAAACAAAAATTAGTCTTTAAAGTGAATCAGTTTAAGAAAAACTCAGGAGTATAGAGAAGAAAATTCAAACCGTAAGTCACCGATTGAATTTGCATCCAGAAGGTCTGAGAACAGCACACGTAATCTCAGAACAGTTCCAAAAATTCTTCACATCGTTAAGCACTAACCCCATGAGTGATCCTTCCTTTCTTCCCTTCTCGCAAAGGACACATACTCTCAAACAAAATTCCGAGTGTTGTATAGTTGAGAGATGCCTCCTATCATGTGCCAGGAGCAGCCACTACCAACAAACCGAAGTCTGATGATATGCCTCCATAGCTGCTCCAACACAGAGCGGGATCAGTTGTTCTTTGGAACCCAGTCCATTTTAAAATTGGGTCGACCCTTTTCATCCTTGCACGGTACTTGTAATGCCCGTAGATTAGGGCTAGTCAATTTAGAGACAATAAGAGTCAAAAATGACTTTTTCATAGAAGATTATTTAGGATGAAAAATCCTACCTAAGTTGTAGTATATGTTACAAGGTTTCCGTGCATATAAAGAACGCCAAAATCCGAGTTATAACAAAGAAGTTATGACCTGTCGAAGTTTCGCGACAAAACCGGCACGACACAACGCGACGTAAAAAGTGAATTTACGTTAGAGCGATATTTAGCCTTAGCAATCTAAACGAGAATCGAAGATCTCGTTGTTGGTATCGAAGCAATAAAAAGTTAGGCGAGAACGGAAGTCAAACGAAGAAGTTATGAATTTATAACAAAGTTTTTTGTCGCGGCCTATTAAAAATAAATAATAAAAATAAAAGTCAAAATTAGCCGACGGAGTCTAAACGAAAGTTGTAGAGCGTAGTCTCACCTTCGCGTGGATATAAAGAACGTCGAAAACGGAGTTCGTATGAAGAAGATATGAATTTCCGAAGTTTATTAATCATTTTGTATTTAAATTTAAAAGGAAATTCGGAAGCATTATCCGAAGGAGTCACCGGTCTGATCCGAGGTACGCGCCGCGTACTCGAGTATGCCCCGCGTACTCCGAAGTGTCGACATTCACAGCAAGTGGCTTCGGATGACGAACGCCATGACGCATTCGGACCAGTACGCCCCGCGTACTGGCGTACGCCCCGCGTACTCCGAGGCTCCAGCCTCCTATAAATAGGATGTGAAGGCAGCCGACCCAATTGCCAATTTCTTCTCTTCTCTCTCCCGTTTTGCATCGTTTTGCGTGCCAGAAATACCCCGAAGCCCCGGTATTATTCTCTAGCCCCGAGGCAAGTCCCGAGATCCCGAAGATCCCGAGAAGTGCGGTTCCCGAGCCGAAGCTCTGCCCGCGAGAAGTTCGATTTTTGTGGAGATCTTCCAGATCTGCGGTGGATTACTACTTCTGCTAGTCGTAGTGTTGTCCGATCATCTTCTGATCAAGTGAGTGTATACTACCTTTCATAAACACGATAATAATACAAGTGTGGTTTGAGTGTATTAAGTATATTGTTGTTTATATGTGTGGGTGTGTAGTTACCTTCTTCTAACACATAAATATGAAGTATTTGCTATGAAATACGTGCTATGTGTTTATATGTTATTTGTCTATTTGAGATAGGCATGGAAATTGGAGTTTATACAGGTGTTAAATGATTTAAACTGTGTAAGTATTTATATCTACAAAAATTGTTGGGTAGAACATAGGTAGATGGAATAGTTGGTGACTATGGAGTTAGCGCCTATTGTATAAACCTTGGTGACTATGGAGTTAGCGCCTTTTGTATAAACCTTGGTGACTATGGAGTTAGCACCTATTGTATAGACCTTGGCGACGATGTGACTTCGTGCCTATTTGATGAACTTTGGCGACTATGGAGTTAGCGCTTGTTAAATAAACCTTGTCGACTATGGAGTTAGCGCTTGTTAAGTGAACCTTGGTGACTATGGAGTTAGCGCCGCTTGAGTGAACCCCGACGACTATGGAGTTAGCGTCTGATAACTATGGATTTAGTACTCGATAGATAAACTTTGGTAGCAATGGATTTCGTGCCGATTCCTTAGGAATAAGTGAATGAAGGATAGTTGGTTCTTAGGGTGGAACCTTAAGAAGATAATGGGGATGGGTATTTGGGTTGATTGTTTGATAATTGAATATAATAAATGTATTATTGTGGGTTGAAAACCCTATATGCTCACCAGGCTCCCAAGCCTGACCCACTCAGTTTTCTTTTCATTACAGGTAATGACACAAGAATATAAGTCGGCGGACTTGACGAGAGATTTTGGATTATAGATCAGTAGTTGAATAACTATTGTAAGGTCTATTTTATATTGTTTATGCTTTTGGTCTGTAACGAACATGACATCCCGAGGTTTTATTATTTAATGAAAATACATTCTCTTCGAAAAAACGTTTTGATAAATTTTATCATATTTTATTTTGGGAACAAATTCCGCAACTCTTTTAATCAAAAGATTACTCTAATTTTATAAAAACAAAGTATAAACAAATCGGTCTTTTCTGGCCGTGAAATTGGGGATGTCACAGTACTCTCTCCCATGACATATCCTGCTTATCACAAACAGAAGATGTAGAAACGTTAGAAGCATTAGGAGATTTTGGAGTTTTCACCTTTGGTACCCATCTATATTCGATTTTAACCCATTTCTTGTTCGATCTGATGGGTTCCTCGACACTTGCTTTGGAACTTGAAGCCGATCTTCGAGATGACTTTGACTTAGCCGGTCTTTGTTTCACTGGAGCATCTCTTGGATTTGGCTTCTTGGCAGGCATTTCCTTCTTGCCATTAGGATTCAGATTCTTTGCCTTGTGGGTTTGATTCTTGGCCTTCTGCACGTTCCAGTCACCATTTTCTGAATGTGACCTGGAAGGGTTTCTTTTGAAGTATCTCCCACTTGGTGCGTTTTTCCATCCTTGTGCGCAGTAGGGAACGTATGCGCGATTTGGACAGTTTCTGGCAATGTGTCCAGGTTTTCCACAGTGAAAACAAGTCTTTTTCTTCACTGTGAAGTTATTTATTCCTGCCGCTGGTGGCGTATCCTTGCCTTGTCTCTTATTTTTCCCACACGCACAGTTGCAACAGGCACTCTGATTAGCTTCATATGGTGGCCTGTATTTACCAACGGCAGGTTGATTAGAAGCAACAGATTTATAGTTCAAGGGGTCGTTTGTTTGTTCAGAAGAACTCTCCTTGTTCTCATCCTCTGCTACTTTACCTGCACATGTAACAGAAACATCAGTATTTTCGACATTAATAACTCCTCCTGACACAAATCCATCTCGTTTGCCATATCGAAGATGTGGCTCCCTGTCAGTTTCGTCCTGTGTCATAGGGATGAATGTGTAGTTATGATTATAATGAGGAGGTACACTATCATACCCTAGACCCTTGTTTTGATTTTCTTTGAATTTTAATTGGGTTTCATATAAGGACTCGACTGTCTGACTTGACGCAGTATAATTTTTGAAACTGACATCCGTTTTGCCACACTTAATTTTTAAAGCGTCAAGTTCTTCAGTTACAGCAGCAAGTTGTCTCTTAACATAATCATAATTTTCACACTTGTTGCTATACTCTTCCTGAAGTTTCCTAAAGTCCTTGGTTTTTGCTTCTAACTCAGCCTTCAGGGGTTTCTGTCATTTCCTGAGTTGATATCCTTCATATCTCAGGTCCTCAACTTCTCTTTTTAATAAATCAATTTGTTCCCAAAGAAATTTAATCGTATCTTAACTAGATAGTGTACATGAAACTTCACATGATTGAGAACCTGAAACTTCATTGACCGAGATGTTTGCAGAACTCATTGTATTTCCACACTTCAAAGCATCAAGTTCTTCAATTACGTCAGCAAGACTAAGATGATTGAGATCTTTTGTCTTCTAGATGATAGCCACGTCCATATCCTACGATTTTGGAAGTGAATTCAATAGCTTTTTGTTTATCTTAGATTTAGACAAGAAGATCCCAGCTATATTCATCTCGGTAATAGGTGTAGTAAATCGCTGCCACTGAGTTTCGAGGATTTCTCCAGGGATATAATCGAAAATGTTGAAATTTTGTCTTAACATATCTTGACGACTCTCTTTCATGTTTCAACTCCCTCGTAGACCTTAAAATCAATTAAAAAGCACAACTAGAAGCCAAAATCAAACTTAAAAGTCAAACCCTTTGATTATAAAAGTCAACCTTAAAAGTCAAATTTAAAAAGTTAAACGCAAAAGTCAAACGTGAAAAGTCAAACGTGAAAAGTCAAACTTAAAAGTAAAATTGAAAAGTTAAATTTGAAAATTTGAAAGTTAAATGAAAAAGTCAAAGTTTAAAATCAAGGATCAAACTTGGAAGTCAAAGTCAAAAATAAAAAATAAAAGTGAAATTTTTTTTTTTTATTATTTTTCATTATATTATTATCATTATTATTATAATTATTATTATTATTATTATTATTATTATTATTATTATTATTATTAATTTTAATTATGGATGAAAAAGGAATTTAAAAATAAAAGAAATTGAGTTTTTGGGTTAAAAGTGTCAAAATTCGAAATTTGGTGCGAAAAGTAGTCTTTATAAATTAAATTCGGAAGAGAAGTAACAAAGGATCATGTAGCCGAGTTGGATAAGGCGCCAGGTTCTTGATCTAGAGGTCGCGAGTTCGAACCATGGCACCTGCACCTTCGCTTCCTTTTTTATTTGAGGCTGCTGTGCTGCGAGGCTTGCTGAACGAGCTGCTGAGTGCGAGGCTGCTGAGCAGTAAACTCCGAGCCGCAAGCTCGGGTCATAAACGTGAGGCCTCGGACCGTAACCTCTGACCACGAACTCCTCGGACCGCAAACACTTCGGAAACCCTAGCTGCTGGCCGCCACCCCCTCGCTGATTACGACCAAAAAGACCGATTTTTCGACTTTGAAGCTCCAAAACTCGATAAAAAACCCTTTTTTTATGAAAAACACGAAGAACAAACCCCCCTTATTTTTCAGAGATCTATCCAAAAACGCAAGAATATTTCGAAAATAAGATCAAATAATGCCCCAAATCTGACAAAATTGACTGATACAACCAAACTCTGATACCAATTGTAAGTCCCTAATTTGCCTGTGTATCAATCAGATCCGTTTGATGGTGCGGAATCCCAATCAAACGGATGATGCCAGATCACAATAAGAAGAGAAGGAGAAGAAGAATAATATGAATCTTGTATGAATTGATTAGAATTAAAGTTCTAGATACAAAAGATTCACACAAAATGCTCTCTGGCCGTAAACTCTCTTCTCTCGTTCATCAATCACTACTCCTCACCCTAACACCTATATTTATACTTGGAGAACATGGGCCGGATAACATGGGCCGTAAATGGGTTTACGGTCGTAAGGAGTTTACGGCCGTAAACTTAACCGTAAACATGACCGTAAACTCCAAAGTTATTACAGAAAAATACAATTGCCCAGAAAAGCAAAGTATAAATCATATTTTGACCTAACAAACACCGTAAGTTTTCAAACAAAATTTTTGATTTTAAATTACCAAGATCAAATATAATAATTCTCAAACTCTCAAGTGTCAATGTCATAAAATATTTCAAAATAGTTTTCAAAAGTAATTATCAAAATCCAGGATCCTCATTCATGACTCTTTTATCTTGTGTGTACAATCGAGCCACCACCTTCTCGCGATCCAGATAAGAACCTGAAACACATAACACATAACACGGTAAGCACGAAGTTTAGTGAGTTCCCTAAAACACCACATACACATATTAGCCACTCGAGGCTATAACTCTGTAGGACCTTCCGGTTCGATGTGTCTCAGTGGGACCCTCCAATCCCGTGGCTCGTTGGACCCTCTGGTCCGGTCTTGGTGAGAACCCTCCGGTCTCACTACTCGTTCGATCCTTTGGTCCGGTCTAAGTGAGGACCCTCCAGTCACATAGTTCGTTGGACCCTCTGGTCCAGTCATAATATAGCACAGTTCGTTGGACACTCTGGTCCGGTCTAAATATCACATAATATAGCACACAATACATATCACACATAAAATGCATAACTCAGGCAAGCACATAAGACCCTCTGGTCACACATAATTAGCACTCTAGTTAAAGTATAGTGAGAAGACTCACCTTAGGTGATGAACAACCCCTATAAACGCTACTACTACGCACCGGCCTCTAACTCTGTGCCAAACCCACAATTATCCCAATTAGGAACTAAGTCCCAACGCTCACTAATTAGGTCTAAAGGTAGTCCACCAACCAGCCCATCAATGACCTAAAACCCGTTGGGCCCACCAAGGCACAATAATAAATGGGCTCTCCCGAGGCCCAACTCCCTTGGTGGTTATTGAGGCCAACAAAATTAATAACCCTAAATGTTACACACTAAAATACTGGATAATGGTAAACAGGTCAAATACACGGAGATTGGTTCAATTTATAACTCTATGAAAAATCTCTTTGTAAAAATACTTGTAAAATAACAATAAAAAAATAAAATGGGGGGGGGGGGGGGTGTTTAGTTCTTTCGATTGTTTGACAAAAATTAAAGCTAGCTAGAATGAAAATATGAAAAGTAAACAAGTAAAAGATTGGATTAAATTCAAAAAAGTGGAATTTGTTGATTTTGGGGAACACCTCATGGATGATATGATTGACTTATCATTAGACTTAATGGAATAACACCTGTGAATTGATTTAACTTGGCTATAGCAATTAATAAGCACAAATTGCCTCAACTCTTCTTAGAAATTAAAATGGCTAGAGAAGCTCTTAACACATTTCCTTAATTGAAGTCACAAAATCAATGAAGCATAAAATCTTGTGAAAATCAATTAGCTTTAAGTTGTAAGAGTTACCAAGTCCAAAGCATAATCAAATGCTTACATTATCATTATGGAGGAAACATTTCCATGGTCTAAATAAAATGAAAACAAACATATAAACCATTTGTTGCTTACTAATTTGAAAATCTATTACTTAACCAAGAAATTAGTCAACAAATACAAGCATTCGTTCATCCAAGCTCATGATCAAAGATAAATAAACACACAAGATGTTTAACTAGAAAACATTCCCATAAACATCAAACACAAATGTAATGATAAGTCTTCAAAGCAAATAATCATCCACGGGTTAAACCCTAATCAACCAAATGAAATTTTTTTATCCACTCATGGCCAAAGTAAAAGAAAAACAATATAGTTTAGTAGTGTCAAACATTGTCTTAGATGCAAGATGAAAGAAAATTACACTAAGCTTCCAAAAAATTTTCAAATCTTCCAAGGCTCTTTGAGCGAATATGGTGTGTGTTCTTCAAGTCATCCTCCCACCAAAATGGCTCCAATTTCAAGCAAAAGGGGGTTGATTTCTGGATTCAAAAAGGTGCCAAAAGTCACCCACCAAACTTCCACAAATAGAGTCAACAAGTCAAACCCGAAATCAGCTCAGGGCAATTCACGCGGACCACGTATGATTCCATGCGGACCGCGTGGGTCACACTGAATGTGAGACTTGGGCCATTAATCATGCATTTTAGCCCAATCTTCACTTCTTAAACTTCAGCCCGCAATCATAACTCTTTCGGACCCATTTTCCATTCCAAAGCCTTCTAATGATTGACCCAATACTCCTTAAAATTTTCTTGTAGCTCGATTCCGCGTCGCCTCATCATCACCCTTGCCCACAAATTAGATCCAAATTGATTTCTTCTTTTACGCAAGCACCTAGCCCAATCGCACCACTTCAAGTCCACAAACAAATCACATGCCTTCATAAGTCCCGCATCCTTCTAAGCCTCCAATAACAAATAGTCTTCGGTAAATCCTGCAATTAAGATAAAAAGACTAGAAAGCACCTGGTAGAGGAGAAAAATGACAAAAAGAGAAAATATGCATGAAGATTGACTAAAATGAGATGGTTTTAACTAAAAATAAACTATGAAAAGAAGTAATAAAAATGAAACTATCAAATCACCCCAAGCTTGAACCTTACTTGTCCTCAAGTAAAACAAGACCAAAATGAACTTGGGACGAACTACCCTAAAAATAAAAAGAATGGATAGAACTATGGAACCTGCTCAACGTTAGTCAACATGGTCAGAAGTGATCTCGCTGCTATCTCACAACTTTTTCATCCGATGACAATGGGATCATAAACCACAGCCAGGACAACTCCTCTAGGTGAGTAAGGAGGGATGGTCAGTCGCAGCATCAATGGAACATGCATACAATGAATAACATTTGTAGTAGGGAGAAAGCGACTGGATGGGCTCGGGTGGAGCTCTTCTTTAACTGCACACTCTGATCTCACGTCTGCCGGCTTCTCTCATGTGTAACTAGGTTTAATCGCTCGGGCACAGTTGTAGGAATCAGCTCACTTAGCATTGACCTGAACCTCCCGTAGTATCCGACTCAACGGCCTCTCTAACATCACCAATTTGCGAAAAGAAACAAATCGATCTATATACAAATATACAATCCTAAATAAATGAATATCAAACGTCGGATGACCGAGACGTTGGAAAATTTGTTCAATAATTGAACCGGCCACCTGTCTAAAATAGCTGCAACTAATTTTTTTTCAACTAGATACACCATACTTGAAGGTAATGTATTAACAATCGAAATCAAGAAAACCCTTTTACTCAAAATTTGGTTCCCAAAAGTGTGAAAGTGGAGCCGAAAGGGTAGTAATATAATTCGAATGGTCTAAGTGTGAAAATGACCATGTGTAGAGCATAAAGATGTAATGTAAGCTCCTTTGTAAACTTGTAAATAAGGGTTTTTTTTTTTTTTTTTTTTTTTTTTTTTTTTTTTAAGAATAAAATGTCCAAATGTGGACTAAAAGACTCTCTAAAATTCTAAGGAAATCGCGAAAAGATATGGTGATGTAAAGAGACCGGATATGGATTCTACTCGGGGACAAGCACTAGTGCTTCTTCCTAACGGTTCTAACATGATCAAGTGTGATCCTCTCGGCGGTAGTGACCACAAGGGTAAGACATCCAGTGCTATAGTATATCCTACAGTCGTTAGTATTGTATGCATAATTCTTCATGAAAACTACCTGGCCATGATCACTTACCCCTTTAAGCTACCAACATCTGATCCCAAGTATGAAATCCCAAGCTGTAGCTAGTGGTCCCGGTTCGATGGGTGAGATAGCAACAAGATCATGGACCAATAATGATACAACAACTATGAACCTGTTCCATGGCATCCAAGAGAGGTGAGAATAAACAGAAAACAAAAATGCATGAATGCTAATGCCCTAAGCTAAATGCCATGCAAAAATAAAAGATGAAAAAGAAGAAAATAAAATTTATTATTATTATTATTATTATTATTATTATTATTATTATTATTATTATTATTATTATTATTATTATTATTATTATTATTATTATTATTATTATTTTTCTTTTAATGCAATTTATACTAAAATGCTATGCATCCTAATTTAAAATGCATGATAAATTAAAAAGAAAAAGGAACACCCCACCCCAAGCTTAGAAATAAGCATTGTCCTCAATGCTTGGGGCGAGGCGAAAGTACCTAAACTGGGGGATCGGGAGGAGGATACGGGTATTGGGGGTAGGGGTAAGGGTAAGGTGGAGGGGGATAAGGATGGGTGGGTGGGGGGTATGGATAAGGAGGCGGAAGTGGGACGTTCTCAAAATGGTTTTGGGATTCGTGCCACCCCCATATATGGTGCATTTGCTGGGACATGATTTGGTTTGAGACACAAAGCGCCTCGAACCGCTCAGAAAAATTAGGGGGAAGCGGGTAGTACACGGGAGGGGCTTGTGGCTGGGCGTGCTACGGACCATGAGTGGGCTCATCGCCGGGCTCGTCATCCATAGGCATCTCGTCATCATCTTGATCGTGGAGCACATCCTCATTGACTGACTGAGTGATGGTCCCCGCAAGTCTCCACCGAGTGCGATCGTGGAAGGTGAAGTTGGTGACTCGAGGGTCGGGAAGAACGAGATACCCGACCCCTTGAGGACAAAACCATGTGAAGCTACTCCTGTTCCTGCGACGGTTGTGGTGCATGTTTATGAGGTCGCGCTCATCCAAAAGATTTTTGCTTTCAACAGGCTGGAATTCATCAGGGAGCTCGATGTCAAGACCGCGAGCCAAAAGTGTGACAAATCCCCCAATGCAAATATCACCGGATGTCTTGGATCTCATGTGGGCACATTTGTGGAAGAAGAATGAAGAAAATTTCGGGATTGGCGGCCTTTCACGCCTCGTCATACACCAAAGGAAGAAGAGCTCATTTTTGGTGACTTGGCCGGCTTCTTTGCGGGCAAAAACTGTACACACCAGGATGTGATGGGCAATGCGGAGGCATGGGTGAATGATAGAGGTTGCTTTATCCCGACCGGCACACGAGAAGCTACCCCCGATGATTTTCGTCCAAAATGTCTCGTGATTGAACTCAGCAGGTAGGACGTCGAAAATTATGGATGTGTTTGAAGAAGACAAGCCCAAGATGTCGTTTATCGTTGCAAAATCGATGTACCTTCGGTCCCCTAGAAGTTGGAATGCAGCTTTCTTTTTTTTTGCTATCGTACCCGTTATCGGCGAGAAACTCTCTAGTGGGGAGCTCGTAAGTGTGCACCATAAGGTTGAGAAGGTTTTCCCACCCAATGTTACGGAACAATTGGGTGTCCCCTTCAAGAACCCCAAGTGATATAAGCGTGGCCTTGCACACGAATTTGGTAGATGCAACTTTTCTAGGCAAGCTCTTTGTGTAGTTTTCGGCTGCCTTGGCATCCCGAAATCTTGGGATATCGGGAGCATCGCTTTGATTTCTTGTCGGGGCTTTGCCTCGGGCAGCAGCCGAGCGCTTCCTAGATGTAGACATGGACTTCTTACATGAAAAATAACCACCGTTTTTGTTGAAAGTTCAAAGTTTGCGCGCAAAAATTCGGGATTTGACAATTCTGCAACTCTCCACCCCAAGCTTTAAGCTTTTGTTCAATATCCCGGGAGAAGCAATTTACCGTGAAAACTCGACGAATCCAGCAATGGCTTGAAATTCTGGCGAAATTTTCCGGCGAGCTTTGGGAAATATTTTTGGTGGGGTTTGTAGCCTTGTCCAAGAGGAGTACAATGGTGGTGTCGGAATCGCGAGAGGTGGCCGGAGTTGGCCGGAAATCGGCCGGAAAGTGGCAATGGGATGGTGGTGGTGCCCCGGGATATAGCAACATATCGGACCATTGTTTTAGTGGGGTTTGTAGAGGTCTGAATTTGGAGAAGAATGGTGGTGGTCTCGCGAAATTCCGACCGGTGGTTTGACGGGAAAGTGAGTTTTAGTGGTGGAGATGGAAGTTCTCTAATGGAGGTTAGGGGAAAGGAAGAAAAAGAAGTGGGGAGGAGAAGGGCCGGCTAGTGATAAAGAGGGGGTTTAATTCGTGGTCAAACCTGGTCAAAACGAGTCAACGTTGGTCAACAGTTCACGCGGACGCGGTCGCGAGTACACGTGGTCCGCGTGAATAAACCCCTAGCTATTCTGGTTTCCCTTTCACGACATGCGATCGAATCCTGCCCACAAATGGTCCGTTTTAATATACACGCGGACAAGCTTCCGATAACACGCGGTCCGCGTGAATTGGACTGGAACTCTTATGTTTTCGGGTGATGGACGCGAACACTTGGAGGGATAAGACGCGGTCCGTTTGAATATACACGCGGATGGGACATTGAGTACACGCGGACCGCGTGAATAAGGCTAAAACTCTTATGTTTGCTGATAATCGACACGGAGACTTGAGGGACTACACTCGGTCTGTGTTAATAAACATGCGGACAGATGCTCGAGTACACGCGGACCGCGTGAATAATTTTCGCCATTTTTTTTTCAATTTTCAGCTCTTTGATCAATACGAACACCGAGTCTTTAAATCCAACATTCTTTTATCTCAATAAGGAATAAGAAGAGATGTTAAATCCAAAAATGAACCAACTACGACATTTATTTGGAACTAGAAAAGATGAAAACTTTAGTTTTCCAAAAATGCCCCTCTTTAACGTCTTTGGCGAGACGTGCTTCCTTCTTGATTTAAGTACACTAGGGCATCCAATTGGATGACTTCTAAGATATTTTCATTAAAACCTTCATTGAAAGGTTTCAATCGATTCCCATTGACTTTAAAGATTTGCCCCGTTTCTTCACTTTGAATTTCAACCGCTCCATGCTCAAAGACTTTTAGCACAACAAATGGACCTATCCATCTTGACCTCAATTTTCCTGGAAATAGTTTCAATCGTGAATGGTAAAGCAAAACCCTATGTCCCGGCTCGAAATGCTTGCGGGTAATGGACTTGTCATGGAAAAGCTTTGTCCTTTCCTTGTAAATCCTTGAGTTTTCATAGGAGTCATTTCTCAACTCCTCCAACTCTTGGAGTTGAAGCTTCCTATGCCTTCCCACCTCATCGATGTTGAAATTGCATTGTTTGACCGCCCAAAATGCACGGTGTTCCAATTCCACGGGAAGATGGCATGGCTTTCCAAAGACCAACCTAAATGGGGACATTCCTATCGGGGTCTTGTACGCGGTCTGATAGGCCCACAAGGCATCATCAAGCCTTGAACTCCAGTCTTTTCTTGAGGGATTCACTGTTTTCTCAAGTATACTCTTCACTTCACGATTCGAAACCTCCGCTTGACCATTCGTTTGAGGGTGATAGGCTGTTGAAACACGGTGGGTCACGTTATACTTCTTCAATAAAGCCTCCATCATCCTGTTACAAAAATGCATCCCTCGATCACTAATCAAAGCTCTAGGCACACCAAATCTCGCAAAAACATTAGACTTTAAAAACTCGATAACCGTTTTGGCATCGTCCGATCTTGTGGCTTTGGCTTCAACCCATTTAGAAACAAAGTCAACCGCGAGCAAAATATAAATGTTGCCAAATGAGATGGGAAATGGGCCCATGAAATCAATCCCCCATATGTCAAAAATTTCACAAACAAGGATTGGATTTTGGGGCATTTGGTTCTTTTGCGAAATGTTTCCCGTCCTTTGGCACCACTCACAACTTTTTCAAAACAAATAACAATCGCGTGACATGGTTGTCAAAATAATCCACACTCAAGGACCTTTCTCAAGGTCCGGCTAGGTCTGAAGTGTCCCCCACAAGCAAATTCATGACAGAATTGCAAAATGGATTGGTGCTCTTGTTAGGGTACACATCGCCAAATGATTTGATCGGGACAATGTTTCCACAAATAAGGTTCATCCCACACGTAGTATTTTGCATCACTTTTCAACTTGTCTTTTTGAGCACGTGTGAATGTGTCGAGATACCTCTTTGTGACCAAAAAGTTAACGATATCGGCATACCAAGGAGTAGATTGAGTGAGTGAAAAGAGATGCTCATCCGGAAGCTAGTCCCGCAACGGGAGAGGAGTTTCATTTGAAGTGATCCGGCTTAGATGATTGGCAACAAGGTTCTCGCATCCGCTCTTGTCCCGGATTTCAAAATCAAATTCTTGTAACAATAAAATCCACCGGACGAGTCTAGGCTTTGCATCTTTCTTCGTCATCAAGTACTTAAGTGCTGTGTGATCCGAATACACTATGACCTTGGTACCAAGTAGGCATTGTCTATATTTCTCCAAGGCGAACACTATCGCCAATAGCTCCTTCTCCGTGGTAGAGTAATTTCTTTGAGCATTTTCTAGTGTCCTTGATGCATAATAGATCACGTGGGAGGCCCTCCCATTCTTTTGACCCAGAACGACGCCTATCGCATAGTTGCTTGCATCACACATGATCTCAAAGGGGAGATCCCAATTTGGTGCTTGTATGATGGGAGCAGATGTAAGAAACTCTTTGAGCTTGTCAAAAGCTTCTTTGCATGCCTCATTGAACTCGAAATCGACCTCCTTTTGCAAGAGTTGGCACATTGGTCTTGTTATATTTGAAAAATCCTTGATGAACCTTCAGTAGAAACCTGCATGGCCCAAAAAAGAACGAACTTCCCGAACACAAGTCGGGTAAGGTAAGCTTTGAATAACATCTATCTTGGCCTTATCTACCTCAATTCCTTTCTTTGACACAATATGACCCAAAATAAGACCTTGACTCACCATAAAATGGCATTTTTCAAAATTTAGAACCAAATTTGTTTCAATGCATCTTTTTAAAATTTTGGTGAGATTGGTCAAACACTCTTGAAAGGAGTTTCCATATACCGTAAAGTCATCCATGAAAACTTCAATTATATTTTCAATATATTCCGAAAAGATACTAACCATACAATGTTGGAAAGTGGCCGGGGCATTACATAATCCGAATGGCATTCTCCGGTATGCAAAAGTACCAAATGGACATGTAAATGTTGTCTTTTCTTGGTCCTCCGGTGCCACTGGGATTTGGTGAAAGCCGGAATACCCGTCGAGACAACAATAATGAGATTTCCCGGCCAACCATTCTAACATTTGGTCAATGAAAGGCAATGGGAAGTGATATTTTCTTGTGCTTGCATTGAGTTTGCGGTAGTCAATACATACTCTCCACCCGTTTTGCACACGGGTGGGGACCATCATACCTTTGTTGTTCTCGACCACCGTGATTCTCGTCTTCTTTGGAATGACTTGCACCGGGCTCACCCACTTGCTATCCGAAATTGGATAGATCATCCCCGCATCTAGGAGCTTTAAAATCTCTTTCTTGACCACTTCCATCATTGGCGGATTCAACCTTCTTTGCGCATCCCGACTTGGCTTGCATTCATCCTCCATCAAGATCTTGTGCATACAAGTGGAGGGGCTCAATCCCTTGATATCCGCAATCATCCAATCCATGGCTTCTTTATGCTCCTTCAACACCTTGAGAAGTTTCTCTTCTTCAAATTCGGTTAGGTGAGTTGAAATGATGACCGGAAGGGTCTCGTTATCTCCCAAGTACGCATACTTCAAATGTTGAGGAAGGACCTTCAATTCTAATTATGGCGGATGGACAAGGGAGGGTGGCAATCTCGTGTGAGTTTGAGGTAATTCAATTTGCTTCACACTAAATTGGGTGGTCTTCTTGATCTCCAAATTGTTGACTAATCTTTCAATTTCGGGGTCTAGCGAATAGAGCTTCAATTTCTTGGCTAATTTTGCACAATCAAACCCCTTGCTCTAAACCATCTCCAACATTTCATCATCACACAACTCGAACAATTGTTGAGTCAATGGTTCGACAACATCTATAAAGCACAAAGATGAAACACAACTAGGATACCTCATAGCATCATAAATTTTAAAACTTATTGTTTCACCATCAAATTCCATTGTTAAGCTTCCCGCATACACATCAATCTTTGTTCTAGCCGTCTTCAAGAATGGTCGCCCAAGTAAGGTTATACCCGATTTTGAGGATACTTGTTCATCTAGGTCAATCACATAGAAATCCTCCGGGAAGACCAATTGGTTTACTTGTACTAGGAAATCTTCCAAAACACCTCTAGGAAAGACACTTCATTTATCCGCAAGAGATATTATGACACCGGTTTCGCTTAAGGGTCTGACATTCAATGATTCATACACCGAGTAAGGCATGACATTGATAGAGGCACCAAGATCAAGCATAACACTACTAAAGGTGACATCTCCAATCTTGCAAGGGACCGTGAACATTTCGGGATCTTTACACTTGGGTGGAACCTTCGTTTGTAAAACCGCAGATGCATTTTCGTTTGTCGAGATTTTCTCATTCCCTTTCAACTTTCTCTTGTTGGTGCAAAGATCCTTCAAGAACTTTGCATATCTCAGAATTTGTTTGATTGCATCAAGTAAAGGGATGTTTACTTCCACCTTTCGGAACGTGTCCAAGATCTCTTTCTCCTCCATATTCTTCTTTAAAGTTGCAAGTCGGGAGGGGAACGGTGGTTGAGTGGCTATTGGTGTTACAAGAGGGGTAGTCTTCTTTGGGGCTCTAACCTGTACATCGTTCTTGACTATAGGTTCTTCAATGGGAATGATCTCTATTTCTTCCTCTTCTTCCCTTGGCTTCTTCTTTGAATTACTTTCTCCGACTTGTTTGCCACTTCTCAAGGTCACCACATTGACATTTGGGTTCTTTTCGGTTTGAGAAGGGAATTTACCATGGGATTCCAACTTGCTTATAGATGTAACTATATCTCCCATTTGTGCTTCAATGTTGGAGATACTAGTCCTTGTCTCCTTTTGGAATTGTTAGTTACTAGTGGCTAGGGATTTGACAATGTCTTCAAGAGACATTCTGGAGCTACTTGCTTGAGATTGAGGAGATTGTTGATGATGATGTGGAGGGTGCGGTTTGGGTTGATAGTGTGGTTGTTGATGTTGGTAATGAGGTTGTGGTGGTGGATAGGATGGTCTAACCAATGCATTTTGAGGCAATGGTCTTGGGTTGTAGCTCATGTTGGGATTTGGCTTCCAACTTGAATTATATGCATTTTGGTGACCGGATGGCTTGTTGTGGTAGTTTTGGAACTCTCCCGTGGCATTCACATGCTTTGCATCTTCTTGAAGGACGGGACACATATCCGTAGGATGTCCTATTATTGCACATATTCCACAAACCATCACTTGTGGAGTTTGTCCCATGGCTAGCTTTTGGACAACGGAGGTTAGATCTTTTATTTGAGACTCAAGATTTGATGTTCCCACTTCATTGACTTTGTGTTGTGTGTCTCTCTTCATGTCTTGGCGCGGGCCAAAATGTTGAGAATTTGCGGCTATGGTGTTGAAAAGTTGTTTTGTTTGTTATGGAGTTTTACTAAAGACATCACCACCACTTGAGGCATCAACCAGTCTTCTCTCCATTGGCAACAATCCCTCATAGAAGTGTTGAATGAGGAGTTGTTCCGGAATTTGGTGTTGTGGGAAACTATAGCACAAGTTGTTGAACCTCTCCCAATAATCATGAAAAGTCTCATTTTGACCTTGGCGGATTCCAAAAATCTCATTTCTAAGACTTGAGACTCTTGAGGCGGGATAGAACTTATCAAGGAAAGCTCTTGCCATGTCGTTCCATGAGTTGATTGACCCTGGTGGAAGATAGAAAAACCAATCTTTTGCTCTATCGGCCAATGAAAAGCAGAACGCCCTTAGCTTGATTTGGTCATCGGTTGACCCTTGTGGCTTCATGCTAGTGCAAATAATGTGGAACATCTTCAAATGCTTATGAGGATATTCATTCTCCAATCCATGAAAAGTTAGTAGGTGATGGACTAAACTTGACTTCAAGCCCGAGCCTCCTTCCAAAACTGGGTAATTGATACCGATTGGAGTTTGTGTAACATCAGTCTCCATCATTTGCCTCAAAGTTCTTTCGAGAACTTCTCCTCCGTCCTCCATTGCAATTAGTTCGATAATGGGTGGATTTTGTTGTAGGGGTAGTGTTTCTGGAATTTCTTGGCGAGGGTCGGGACTAGAATCGGGTTCTATATCACTTAATGAAGCGGTTTCAACCTCCGGGTCCCCGTGGGGGTTAGAAGTTTGACCACGTTCAACTCGTTTTTCCTTCGCCAAAACGTCTTGCTTCTTTTTCAATTTCTGGATTGTAAATCAAGTCACCTGTACGCTGAGATCTGGGCATAGAGAAACAAATTGATTAAAAATAAAGCAATCCCCGGCAACGATGCCGGAATTTGGTGGTTGTCGAGGCCAACAAAATTAATAACTCTAAATCTTACACACTACAATAGTGTATAGTGGTAAAGGGGTCGAATCAACGGAGATTGGTTCAATTTATAACTCTATGAAAAATCTCTTTGTAAAAATACTTGTAAAATAACAATAAAAAAATGTGGGGGGGGGGGGGTGTTTAGTTCTTTCGATTGTTTGACAAAAATTAAAACTAGCTAGAATGAAAATATGACAAGTAAACAAGTAAAAGATTGGATTAAATTCAAAGAAGTGGAATTGGTTGATTTTGGGGAACACCTCATGGATGATATGATTGACTTATCATTAGACTTAATGGAATAACACCTGTGAATTGGTTTAACTTGGCTATAGAAATTCATAAGCATAAATTGCCTCAACTCTTCTTAGAAATTAAAGTGGCTAGAGAAGCCCTTAACACATTTCCTTAATTGAAGTCACAAAATCAATGAAGCATAAAATCTTGTGAAAATCAATTAGATTTAAGTTGTAAGAGTTACCAAGTCCAAAAGATAATCAAATGTGTAACACCGTAAAAATTAAAACAATTTTTCGCATTATCAAACATATTTTTTTTACAACCTCATTCATTCATAAAATGTCATAATATCATGTCTTTGTTTCACAAAATATCTCCCAAGATCAAAATACATAAAATCCCATGTGTGTGTACGAATCAAGCCAACGCCTTCCCGCGGTCATCACTGGTACCTGAAACACATAACACATAACACGGTAAGCATAAGCTTAGTGAGTTCCCAAAAAATACCACTCAAACACATAATAGCCACTCGAGGCTGTAACTCTATCGACCCTCTGGTCAATGTGTCTTAGTGGGGCCCTCCAGCCCTAACTCTCTATGGGCCCTCTGGCCCTAACTCTAGGGACCCGAAAGTCCCAACTCTGTAACTCTGAATCATTCATATCACATATCACAATAAATCACAACACATAAATAACATGCAAATACACTGGCATATAACTCTATAGTACTCTGTCACATAACTCTGTTACCACACTAGGTAAAAGTATAGTGAGAAGACTCACCTCAGGTGTCTCGGTAAATCTCTGACTCGATGGAAAATATAGCCTAGCCTCCACCTATTCACATAAATAAATACTCTTATAAATATAACTCTCGAGACTAGACTCAACCTGCCATTGGCACCCTCAGAAAGGTAAAAGACTATTTTACCCTCCCCTCTTGTCACAAGGACTCCATTGATAACCAAACCCTAATAGTCAACAAAAGTCAACGGTCCCAGTTTGACCCTACTCGCCGAGTGCACCCTGGTGACTCGGCGAGTTCTCACATGTCCTTTAACTCTTTGTCCCGCTTGACACGCCAAGTCCCTCCCTATACTCGACGAGTCATCCCAGACATGAATCGCGGGGCCACCCCGACTCAACTCGCCGAGTCTCAAGAACAACTCGGCGAGTATTGCCTTGAACTCCAGTACTCTAACTCCCTCCTGAATCACTGAGTCATCCCCCAACTCGGCAAGTCTACTCACTGAACAATTTACATGAAACCCTAGCCCTACTCGCCGAGTCTCAAGAACAACTCGGCGAGTTCATGCCGTGCACAAACTCTACTGACCTCCTGAGGTCAGATCTGTTTCCCCAAACCATAGATCTGGCCTCCCCAAGCATGAATGTCACGTAAAGTTCGAAACTAGATGCTTGTACAACCACAAAAAGGCATCAAAAGGAGATTTAGTCCCAAAAATGGAAACCTAAGTCCAATAACCCCAAACTGATCCATAAAGCTCCAAGGGTTAAGGTCTCTGGACCTCTTCGAGTCCAGATCCAAGGCACAAACTCGAAGAGGGACCATTTGCTCCACATAATCACTCTCCAAAGGGGTTAGAAAACTCTAACTCTAAAGACCAACACCAAAACTGAAGGAGGTTCGAACTATTACCTCAAAATGAAGTCTCTAAACTCTGGAATTGCTTGAATCACCCCTCCTCTTTGCTCTTGTAACCTTCTTCTTGCTAAACCAAAGGTACAAGGATCAAAAATTGATTTCTTCTCCCTCACACGATTTAGCTCACTTAGGGTTCTCTCAAGGGTCCGGTAGCCACAATGGGAGGCTATAAGTGCCCTTAAATAGGCTCCAAACCTGGGGGATTAGGGTTTCATTAAACAGCGTGGACTCGCCGAGTCCACTAATGGACTCGCCGAGTCCGGACGTGAATCCGGATGAACATCCGCGACCCTACTCGGCGAGTCTTGGCTCCAACTCGCCGAGTTCCTCCACAGATTCTAAAATAAATAAATAAAATAATATACATGGGAATTCAGGATGTTACAATTCTCCCCCACTAGAATCAGACTTCGCCCTCGAAGTCTCACTCTGGAAACAACTCCGGATGCTGCTCACGCATCTCGCGCTTAGGCTCCCAAGTATGCTCTGACCCTTTCCGGTGTTGCCACTGGACCTGCACCAGAGGCACCTCTTTGTTCCTCAGAACCTTGATCTTTTGATCCCGAATAGCCACCGGTCTCTCAACATAGTTCATGCCCACATCCACCTAAATATCCTCTAATGGCACCACTGCCGACTCATCGGCTATACATTTTCGCAGCTGCGACACATGGAAAGTGTCATGGATCTGACCTAGCTCTGCAGGTAGCTCGAGCCGGTAGGCTACCCTGCCTACCCTTGCGATCACCTGAAAAGGACCGATATATCGGGGCCCCAACTTGCCCCTCTTCCTGAATCGGATCACTCCTTTCCAAGGAGAGACCTTCAGGAGTACAAAGTCGCCGACCTGGAACTCTAGCTCGGACTGGCGCCTGTCTGCATAACTCTTCTGACGACTCTGAGCGGTCAATAACCTCTGCCTGACCTTCTGTATCTGCTCAGTTGTCTGAAGCACGATCTCGATACTACCCATAACACGCTGCCCGACCTCTCCCCATCAAATGGGGGTCCTACACCTTCTCCCGTACAACAACTCAAAGGGTGGCATACCAATGCTCGAATGATGGCTGTTGTTGTAGGAAAACTCTGCCAATGGAAAATACGTGTCCCAACTCCCACCGAAATCCAACACACATGCCCGAAGCATATCCTCGAGCGTCTGAATCATCTGCTCGCTCTGTCCGTCAGTCTGGGGGTGGTATGCGGTACTAAAATGCAGTCTAGTACCCAATTCCTCATGAAATTTCTTCCAGAATCTAGAAGTGAAACGCACATCTCGATCCGAGACAATCAAGATCGGCACTCTATGCCACTATACCACCTCCCGCACATACATCTCTACCAATTTCTCTGCGGAAGAGCTCTCACTGATAGCCAAGAAGTGGGTGCTCTTTGTCAACCTGTCCACAATCACCCAAATTGCATCGACTCCCCTAGCAGTCCTTGGCAATTTGGTGATAAAATCCATGGTAATCTGTTCCCACTTCCACTCTGGAACCTCCAGTGGCTGCAACTTACCATGCGGTCTCTGGTGCTCAGCCTTAACCCTACGACAGGTTAAGCACCTCTCAACAAACCATGCGACATCCCTCTTCATACAGGGCCACCAATACTCCCTCTTCAGATCTAAATACATCTTAGTGGCCCCATGATGGATCGAGAACTTCGACCGATGAGCCTCTTCCATCAAAATGGTACGCGTCCCTCCCACAAACGGTACCCGGATACGACCCTGAAATGTCATAAGCCCCTGGCTATCAGTAACGAACTCTGATACCAACCCGACAACTCGCTCTCTCTTCTGGCTCTCAGTCTGCACAGCCTTAGCCTGGGCCCCACGAATAGCATCCAAAACCGGGGTCATCACCGTCAATCTCAAACATACATCTCACAATGGGGCGCTCTCCACCCTACGGCTCAGTGCATTGGCTACAACATTAGCCTTGCCCGGGTGTTACAAGATCTCACAATCATAATCCTTGACCACGTCCAACCACCTCCTCTGTCGCATATTTAGGTTGGGCTGATCCATCAAATACTTCAAGCTCTTGTGGTCCGTGTATATCGTACACCGAACCCCGTACAGATAGTGACGCCAAATCTTGAGGGCGAACACCACTGCCCCCATCTCTAGATCGTGGGTGGGATACCTCGTCTCATGAGGCTTCAGCTGCCTCGATGCATATGCTATCACATGCCCTCTCTACATCAGCACCGCTCCCAACCCCAAGATCGACGCATCACAATACACCACAAAGTCCTCCATTCCCTCTGGGAGGGCTAACACCGGGGCTTCGCATAGCCTCTGGCGAAGCGTCTCAAACGAGGCTTGCTGCTCTGGGCCCCATGAAAAAGCGACACCCTTCTGGGTCAACTTGGTGAGTGGCACAGCGATCTTGGAGAAATCCCTGATAAATCTCCGATAATAGCCTGCCAACCCTAATAAACTCCTGATCTCTGAGGGTGACCTCGGCACCTCCCAACTCATCACTGCCTCAACTTAGGCCGGGTCGACCAATATCCCTTTTTGGTTAACGAGGTGCCCTAGGAACTGGACCTCTCGCAACCAGAAATCACACTTGGAGAATTTGGCATAAAGCCTCTTCAATCTCAGAACTCCGAGGATCTCCCTCAAATGCTCCTCATGCTGCTCTCTAGATCTCGAATACACCAAAATGTCGTCGATGAATACAATCACCGAGCGATCCGACATCGGCCTGCACACTCTGTTCATGAGATCCATGAACACTGCCGGGGCATTGGTGAGTCCGACAGGCATCACCACAAACTCATAATGCCTATAACGAGTCCTGAACGTTGTCTTCTGAATGTCATCATCTCGCACCCTCACCTGATGATACCCAGACCTCAAATCGATCTTGGAGAACCAAGATGCTCCCTGCAACTGATCGAACAAATCATCGATCCTCGGCAACGGGTAATGGTTCTTGACCGTCAGCTTGTTCAACTCCCGGTAATCAATGCACATCCGGTGTGAACCATCCTTCTTCTTGACAAAAAGGATAGGCGCTCCCCACGGCGAGCTGCTCGGCCGAATAAACCCCTTTCCCAGCAACTCCTGAAGCTACTAGGATAACTCGTGCATCTCTGTAGGTGCAAGGCGATAGGGCACCTTGGCGATAGGCGCGGCCCCTGGAACCAAATCGATACTAAACTCCACTTGCCTCACGGGAGGCACGCCCGACAACTCCTCGGGGAATACGTCCGAGAACTCACGCACTATCGGAACCTCATCAAATGTCCTCGGTCTCTCTGAATCAACCCGCGTATCCATCACATACGCTACAAAACCCCTACAGCCCTGCTGTAGACACTGCCTTGCCCTAGCGGCCGAACAAAATGCTGACCTAGAACGTGTACCCTCGCCGTACACCGTAAGAACTCCCCCACTAGGGTCTCGGATGGTCACCAGCTGTCGCTTGCAGTCGATAACTGCTCCAAATCTGCTCAACCAGTCCATGCCCACGATGACACAGACATCACCCATCGCAATAGGAACTAAATCAATCGGGAACTCAACACCGAAAATCTCGAGTACGCACCCTCGGATCACCTCTGTGGCATAAACCGCCCTCTCGTTAGCTATGGAAACTCTCAGAGGTCGACTCAACGCCTCACGACTAACACTGATGTGCTGACTAAAAGCCAAGGATACAAAAGACCGACTCGCACCCGAGTCAAATAACACCAAAGCAGGTATAGAACTCACAAGAAGAGTACCTACGCATAACATAATATAAGCACAATATCTCAACATCAAAATAAATACACGAAAGAACACATACCAGCCATGACATCGGGTGCTGCGCGGACCTCCTCCGCGGTCAACTAAAAGGCTCTCCCTCGTGCCTTCGGTGCCTCGGCCTTCATTGGCCGGCTCTCAGTAGCTCTGATGGCAGCAGGGGCAGATCCCTGCGATGCTCCCTGTGCTGATCCCCGTAGCTGCAGACACTCTACCTTCCGGTGTCCGATCTGGTTGCAGTGAAAACATACTGCAAACCCCTTGGAGCAGTCCTTGGCCAAATGCCCCTCCTTACCACATTTGTAGCAAGACCCTCCTCTGCACACTCCATTGTGGCTCTTGCCGCACTTGCCACAAGTGCGGCCCCTCTGGTTCCCTGATCTCGAATCAGCAGGCTTGGCCCGCTTGGCTACCGGCTACCATGAGACTCAGCCTCCTCCCTAGCCTGGGTCTCCAGCTCTATCTCCCTCTTCCGGGCATTTGCCTGAAGCTCGACAAATGTCCGGTACGACGAGTTTGCCTCGAACTCTCGTATATCCCTCCTCAAAATGCTCAGATATCGGCTCATACGTGCCTGCTTGGAGGACATGTGCTCTGGGCAGAACATCGCCTGCTCATGAAACATCCTCGTAATCACCTTAACCGACTCAGTACCCTGCTTGAGGGTCAGAAACTCCTTGGCCAAATGCTCCCTCTCCACCTGGGGAACGTACTCATCTCGGAACATAGCAATGAACCTCTCGCAGGTCACTGCAGCAAGCTCAGCAGGTGTATAGTGCGTTGTCAAAAACTTCCACCAATCCTTCGCTCCCAAACGAAGCTGGTTCAGCGCGAACCAAACTCTCAAATGTTCTGGAGATGAGCAAGTAAAGAAACACCCCTCTATGTCTGAAATCCATCTCATCGCCGCAATCGGGTCCTGGGTCCCGTCAAACTCCGGTGGCTTTGTGTTGCTGAACTGTCGGAACAGCAACGCATCACCACCCTCCGGCCTAGTCGCAACTATAGTTGCAGTGGCCGCAGCAACAGCAGCCTCAGAAAGAGCAGCGTACTTCTCATCAAATGTCTCTAACAACGTGGTCTTTATAGACCCGAACATCTCTGGAATCTCTGCCCTGATGGCCACAACCACCTCCTCCTGGATGATCCTACGGATCTCCTCATCACTCGTACCGCTGGTCCCTGGTGTGTGGCGCGTCCCAACCATGATCTCTCTCTCTCTCTGAAATACAACACAAGAATAAATATCAGGGACTTTCTCGAGTATGCTCACACTCAAATACTACACCCTACTTGTCCCTTGGTACTCCAAGGATTCTTACTTGGACTGTGCACTGACCCGGTGTCTTCAGTAGTATGGGCCCAATACTACCGTCCACACCGCATCAGCATCCACCCCAAGTCCTCCTCCTAGAGTCCCAAATCACAAGTACTCTACTCTCTCTAATCATATGATACTCGCTAGCAGATCTCTCACAACCTCCTCGCGGCTACCTAAACACTCTGAAGTATTCCTAGCAGCAAGACTCCTAGACTCAGGCATCACATATCAGGCCACTCTAGTCCTAATAAGAATACCTAGTCTACTCTAGCATGCATAGCATAGCTCATCATATAACATATCACATCATATCTTATAACACTTATAATAATGGTATTTTGGGAAATCACCGTTCGGGCGCTGGCTGTTTGTACACACGACTCTGCTCTGTTTGTCTCATAAGTTCTTATTTTGAAAACTTATTTTATTATCAAATTTCCTCAAATCCTCGGTTTGAGTTCAGATCCGCCCGAAGGTGCACCCGAATCCCTCAAACCAAGGCTCTGATACCAACTTGTAACACCGTAAAAATTAAAACAATTTTTCGCATTTTCAAACATATTTTTTTTTACAAACTCATTCATTTATAAAATGTCATAATATCGTGTCTTTGTTTCACAAAATATCTCCCAAGATCAAAATACATAAAATCCCATGTGTGTGTACGAATCAAGCCGGCGCCTTCCCGCGGTCATCACTGGTACCTGAAACACATAACACATAACACGGTAAGCATAAGCTTAGTGAGTTCCCCAAAATACCACTCAAACACAAATAGCCACTCGAGGCTGTAACTTTGTCGACCCTCTGGTCAATGTGTCTCAGTGGGGCCCTCCAGCCCCAACTCTCTGTGGGCCCTCTGGCCCTAACTCTAGGGACCCGAAAGTCCCAACTCTGTAACTCTGAATCATGCATATCACATATCACAATAAATCACAACACATAAATAACATGCAAATACACTAACATATAACTCTATAGTACTCTGTCACATAACTCTGTTACCACACTAGGTAAAGTATAGTGAGAAGACTCACCTCAGGCGTGTCGGTAAATCTCTGACTCGATGGAAAATATAGCCTAGCCTCTGCCTATTCACATAAATAAATACTCTTATAAATATAACTCTCGAGACTAGACTCAACCTGCCATTGGCACGCTCAGAAAGGTAAAAGACTATTTTACCCTCCTCTCTTGTCACAAGAACTCCATTGATGAGCAAACCCTAAAAGTCAACAAAAGTCAACGGTCCCAGTTTGACCCTACTCGCCGAGTGCACCCTGGTGACTCGGCGAGTTCTCACATGTCCTTTAACTCTTTGTCCCGCTTGACACGCCGAGTCCCTCCCTATACTCGACGAGTCATCCCAGACATGAATCGCGGGGCCACCCCGACTCAACTCGCCGAGTCTCAAGAACAACTCGGCGAGTATTGCCTTGAACTCCAGTACTCTAACTCCCTCCTGAATCACTGATTCATCCCCCAACTCGGCAAGTTTACTCACTGAAAATTTTACGTGAAACCCTAGCCCTACTCGCCGAGTCTCAAGAACAACTCGGCGAGTTCATGCCATGCACAAACTCTACTGACCTCCTGAGGTCAGATCTGTTTCCCCAAACCATAGATCTGGCCTCCCCAAGCATGAATGTCACGTAAAGTTCGAAACTTGATGCTTGTACAACCACAACAAGGCATCAAAAGGAGATTTAGTCCCAAAAATGGCAACCTAAGTCCAATAACCCCAAATTGATCCATAAAGCTCCAAGGGTTAAGGTCTCTAGACCTCTTTGAGTCCAGATCCAAGGCACAAACTCGAAGAGGGACCATTTGCTCCACATAATCACTCTCCAAAGGGGTTAGAAAACCCTAAATCTAAAGACCAACACCAAAAATGAAGGAGGTTCGAACTATTACCTCAAAATGAAGTATCTGAACTCTGGAACTGCTTGAATCACCCCTCCTCTTTGCTCTTGTCACCTTCTTCTTGCTAAACCAAAGGTACAAGTATCAAAAAGTGATTTCTTCTCCCTCACACGATTTAGCTCACTTAGGGTTCTCTCAAGGGTCTGGTAGCCGCAATGGGAGGCTATAAGTGCCCTTAAATAGGCTCCAAACCCGGGGGATTAGGGTTTCATTAAACAACATGGACTCGCCGAGTCCGGACGTGAACCCGGATGAACATCCGCGACCCTACTCGGCGAGTCTTGGCTCCAACTCGCCAAGTTCCTCCACAAATTCCAAAATAGAAAAATAAAATAATATACCTGGGAATTCAGGATGTTACAAAATGCTTACATTATCATTATGGAGGAAACATTTCCATGGTCTTAATGAAATGAAAACAAACATATAAACCATTTGTTGCTTACTAATTTGAAGGTGTATTATTTAACCAAGAAATTAGTCAACAAAAACAAGCATTCGTTCATCCAAGCTCATGATCAAAGATAAATAAACACACAAGATGTTTAACTAGAAAACATTCCTATAAACATCAAACACAAATGTAATGCTAAGTCTTTAAAGAAAATAATCATCCATGGGTTAAACCCTAATCAACCAAATGAAAATTTAGCCAATCATGGCCAAAGTAAAAGAAAAACAATATAGTTTAGTAGTATCGAACATTGTCTTAGATGCAAGATGAAAAGAAAATACACTAATCTTCCAAAAATTCTTCAAATCTTCCAAGGCTCTTTGAGAGAATATGGTGTGTGTTCTTCATGTCATCCTCCCACCAAAATGGCTCCAATCTCCAGCAAAAGGGGGTTGATTTCCGGATTCAAAAAGGTGCCAAAAGTCACCCACCAAACTTCCACAAATAGAGTCAACAAGTCAAACCCGAAATCAGCTCAAGGCAATTCACGCGGACCGCGTATGATTCCTTGAGGACCGCGTGGGTCACGTTGAATGTGAGACTTGGGCCATTAATCATGCATTTTAGCCCAATCTTCACTTCTTAAACTTCAGCCCGCAATCATAACTCTTTAGGACCCATTTGCCATTCCAAAGCCTTCTAATGATTGACCCAATACTCCTTAAATTTTCTTGTAGCTCGATTCCGTGTCGCCTCATCATCATCCTTGCCCACAAATTAGATCCAAATTGATTTCTTCTTTTACGCAAGCACCTAGCCCAATCACACCACTTCAAGTCCACAAGCAAATCACATGCCTTCATAAGTCCCGCATCCTTCTAAGCCTCCAATAACAAATAGTCTTCGGTAAATCCTGCAATTAAGCTCAAAAGACTAGAAAGCACCCGGTAAAGGAGAAAAATGACAAAAAGAGAAAATATGCATGAAGATTGACTAAAATGAGATGGTTTTAACTAAAAATAAACTATGAAAAGAAGTAATAAAATGAAACTATCATCCCTCACATCTAATGGCAAGCCCAACTCAAGGGTCCAAAGCACATATATATATATATATATATATATAATCCTCTGGTCCAAGACTCTATTACAATGAGTCCAAACTCCTGGCCCAACATTCAAAGCCCAAAATGAGACTTAGCCCAAAAGTCCACAATAAGGTTATGCAGGGCGTAACTCTCTTGGTACGCTCAGCTGTCACACCCCAAAAACCTGAACGGCGGAAACGTTCTGGGGTGGATGACGTCTTGTCAAGTATCACAACATATATACAGTATAGCAATCAAAGTACAACAACCATTGCATTAGTAGTAATAGTTTTACATAGTTTACATTTCATAGAAACATCAAAGTTATACAAGTAATAATATAGGTGCAGCTTGGTACTAAACTGTCTTCACCAAAAGCGCCCGAGATGTACCTGTCTATTGCTGACCTGAGAATACAAGTTATTTTGAAAGCGAGTATTAGGATTTTTATAAATGCTGGTGAGTTCATAAGTATTTAGTGTCATTGGTGTAAGTTCAAAATAACTTTATAAAAGTAGTAGTTTAGAATCAACAGTGTATTAGAGTCCTTTCCAGAAAATCCTATATTTTCTTAAATAAAAGTAGTCTTCTACCAAGACCCAACAGAGTTATGTTGTAAAAAGTAATTTTCCCTTGAACACTATCATTACCAAAATATGGTGTTTGATTTTAAAGAAAGTAGGAGAATATCAAGGGAAAATAACATATGCCTCAACAGTGAAGACTGCTGACTAAGGCAGAAGAGGTCATAGACTCCAGGAGAGTATCGAATGAACGACGCACCTGACTCAGTCTAACAAACGAAGATACAGACCCCAGACAGTATCAAATGTACAATACGGCTAGCAAGGTCTAAAACAAAGAGACACAGAACCCAGACAGTATCAAATGAAAGATACAGCTAGCAATGTCTAAAACAGTGTAATTCCAAGAATGTGTTTCCAGCATACAGTGTTAAACATCGTTACCTTAAGGCCATGAATTATAAGGTAAACATGGAGATACTCGTAACCATACTAATCGACACTAGAGTACTTGACGCCCTGCAAGCGTCGGTGTAAATATGACATTTGTCACCCCTTGGCTTGGTAGGCCGTGGACTGTAGCTAGCAGTCAGGGTGCGGGGATGTCAATCCCGTATAGATCTATACACACAATGTCCGCTCTCCCTACAAGAGACTCTGGTTACCAACTAGACAATGGAGAAGGCCGTGTCCTGAAGATGTATCCCAAACAGTGAATTCTGATGTAAGTGCTGGACTAGCAGTAGAGACTCATAACTGAACCGATCGATGTAAACCCATATGTCTATACATGTATATATTATATATAATTAATGATCAAACGACCTTCGGACAGATATCCGATCCCACCGGACCACATCTCAACGAAGAAAAGGAAATAGGGCGGACTAGCCTTCCTAAGTCCTTTAAACATTATTTACATAACTATACAAGCATAGGCATACATTTATCTAAGTAGAAGCGTTAACAAGGTGGAAGTGTTTCACGAAGTAGGAGTGTTTATATGGTATAAGCGTATCACGAAGTGGAAGCGTTAATAAGTATAAGCGTATCACGAAGTGGAAGCGTTAACAAGTATAAGCATATCACGAAGTGGAAGCGTTAACAAGTATAAGTGTATCACAAAGTGGAAGCATTAACAAGTATAAGCGTATCAAGAAGTGGAAGCGTTAATAAGTATAAGTGTATCACGAAGTGGAAGCGTTGAAAAGTATAAGCGTACCACGAAGTGAAGGCGTTAACAAAGTAGCAGCATTAACTAAGTGGAAGTATAAAGAAGCAGTAGTTTCTAACAAACATGGTAGTGATTCCGAGATTTAAGCGAAATTGAGGAATCAAGTATACTAGCCCTAGTTTTCAGCTTTAACTTATGTTCCTACGAGACTCGAACCTAATTTATACCAGTAGGTCAAGTGCATGATGTGTGTATATGATTCATGAAAAGGTGTTCGAGTCAAAGAGCGACCCGAATATGGATAGTCACTACAGTTAAGTAGTTGTAGAATTCACATATCAATGTGAAATCTAAGTACACTGTCCATCGTTTCTAATTGTTTCCAAGTTTCTAGTAGGTTATAACTTAGTTTCTAGTTACTAATTCTAGTATGTGTCGTGCCTACACGTACAACTAAGTTTATCAAATCTAGAACCGACTCGAATTTTGACGGTTGTCACAAATTGTAACACTCGAAAATTTTGGTATGTTTCCTCACTACTAGAAAAACAGCCTTTTACGACGCTCATTGCACGTCGTAAAAGGCTCAGACGACACGCAAATGCGCGTCAAGGAAGGCCCTGTCATAAAGAGAGACGACACGCTTTTGCGCGTCGTCTATAGACGACGCTCATTTACGACGAGCAATTACGACGCACGTTTACGACACGCAATGCGTATCAAGGAAGGCCCTGTCATAAAGCAAGACGACACGCATTCGGGTGTCGTTACCTTATGATGCGCATGTTAATGACACGCAATGAGTATGATTAAAACCCCTGTCAAGAAAGGCAATGTCATAAATGAAGATGACACACATTTTTGCGTATCGTAAATTTAAATGTTTAAAAAAATATATTTATATATTTATTAATTTTTAAATTAAATTTGCATTTACTGTCTAATAATAGAAATAAAATACCATATTAAAAAAATACAATCCATTGCATAAAATTTAATGTCAAACAATTCTATTTCTTATAATATATAAATTTGCATTCATCTAATCTACTATGTGTTTCATACTAACAATTGAAATGAAGAATGCAACACTTGCATTTGCAGCATCTTATCTCTTTCAGCTTGAGCTTTCTTTTCCTCTTCTAACTCCAGAGCTATTTGCTTTCATCAACTCTGTAAACACAACACAAAATCACTTGTCATTTTCATTCTACTTTTAAATTAATTCTTATTGGGACATTCTACTTTTAAACCTACCAAATGAGAACAACTAACTAAATGAGAACAATGACACCTCTAAAAGAAGTGTGCATCCCCTTTAAAACAAGCGTACAATTGTTTCAAAACATAGTAAAAGAAATCAATTAAGAAGAAAAAAAGTGTGCATCACCTTTAGAAATGTCAGCAGTGAAGTTAATGGATTCTCATCAACCGTGTGACTTATATTTGAGGCATTAGGAATTGGAGCTGGGACTTCCAGATCTGGATACGAAGCAGCACAGAAGTTCCAAAATGGAGCAGTTTCACCCAACTTTTTCTCGTTTTAAAGCAGTTTACAATTTGCAGCATACACAGTTAGTGTGTGTAGGTGTTGCATGAAAAAAAGGCATTTAAGACACATCTCACCTTCCCTGTTCTTGTGAGCTCATTGATTCCAAATTTGGCTAAGTTTCTATGAACAGTAACCATCTTCCCAGGATCCCTAGTGACCTGATTAACCAGAGGAGCTCTGTGATTACAAACTTGGCTAAACTACTATTAACAAGTGTTGTTTACTTTAATTGTATGATTGTATGTTTATAACGAGTCAGTAGTCATATGTAAGTGCAGATGTAATGAATAGGTCACCTCTATTGTCAATGAGTATTTTGTTGTATCCACAACTTTGGCTCTAAAGATGTCTACTAGCCACATACTCTGAAGGAGAAGTAACAGCGTATCAATTTTCAATCTCATATGTAATCAATTAACAGGGTAGAAACTAATAATATATATACATGTTTTCTAAAAGTCAGAAACTTATTGAAGTAGAGAAAATAAAACCTCAGATCTTGTGGTTTGATTGACATCACCAGATGCAAGGCATTGTCTTGAAACATTTAATATGCTTGGGATAAATTTGCAAAATTTAATATGTGTGTATATGATAGGGATGTAGCTTTAGAACAAGTAGAACAATTACAATATTACCCTCCAGGGAACAAATAGACTTACCACTTTAGATGCATCAGAAGTGAATTCAATAAAAGATCCAACAGCCCTGGTCAAGATGATGCCAACATTATAACTGTTTCAAAAAAATCAAATTTATAAAGAGAAATAATGACATAGAACATTACTTAAGGGCAGCCACTCTAACATTATTACTAGTCTCATCTTGTAGGCACCTGAGTGATCCTATGTTTGAATTCAAGTTGAACATCATAAGATTTCTCTATTTCTATGATTTGTGTAGCATTGGTGGAAGGAGATTTTGCATTTACATGTGGCTTTGACTTCTTTCACTAGTACTTGGGTCGCTTTGTTGATGTTGATGCTAATGCAGACAAACCAGGAACCACAACCAGAATATTTATTTCATTCTTTTAGAAAGGGGTCTGATAGAATAGATGATAAACTCCCTTGTAATACATTGGACCTATCGCATTAAATGAATGATCAGAAAACAAAACTTATAATCTCTCAAAACATCTTACTAATTAAAGTAACTTAAGGGATTAACATTAGGATCTGTATGTTAAAATACTCGCCAAAAGATATAAAACCATGCAAAGAGAATAAAAATGGAGTAAGTATTGTCTAAAAAAATGTTGAGCATATAACACCATCAAAAACAGGGAGAATGCACGACTATCGTTATATATGTCACAAAGTTAAAATACCATTCAACCAGTTCTTTGGGGGCCAGAGATGGAAATATGGTCTCCTTGGTTGGTTTTTGGGACTTGGATCCCAATAAAGAGGCATAATATGAGAAGTATCAGAAACCTCCTTCCCATTGCTAAGCAGAATACAACACATGTATACGACACAAAAAACATAAGCCTTCATTTTGAGGTCACTTGCAAGAATGTGAAGTTTAGGCTAGTTATCAACTTCTGTAAATTCATATTAAAATGCATTCAAAAGAGGTTTCATGTTCACTTAGGATAGTTATCAACCTCTGTAAATTCATATTAAAATGCATTCAAAGGAGGTTTCATGTTCACTTAGGATAGTTATCAACCTTTGTAAATTCATATTCTAACAAGCATCACATATATTAAAGTACCTTATCAACAAAGAAGTACCATGATTCAGAAAAACAGAACAAAGTCATCAAGATATTTTCTTATGCTTCACACTACCTTGACTGCTACATATCCATGGGTTTCACGATCCCAACATTCCAAAACTCAACCAAAGGTGTCTACAGCACTAGAAATTTGCTGATACCAACAAAAGAAGAGTGATAAAAATATAAGATTTTGCAGACAACGGTTACTTTACAGCTAACCTTTAGCCATCTTGCTCAATATTTTATCTGAATGAAATCATTACAAAAAATCAAAATGCCGGTTGATGTGATATGAAGAGGTCAAAGAAGATTAGCCATCTTCTCTAACTCTCCAATCATATCAATCCATCTGAAAATTTTCAATCATGTTACAAAAAACCTAACAGATACCATTTATATGTTTATTATGGAATCTAACTTCCATTTTCTGTTTTGTTTTTTTTTCTTTCTTTCCTTATTAAGACTGATAAGATATGAACAGATAATTTCACAGAAAGAGAACAAACAAACAACTAACTTCTTTTCATTCAATTTAAAAACCCATACATTCAAGAGGATGGGGTTCTCCAAGAGTTTTTCACTAACAAATTTTTCCCTCTTAGCAAAGGACTAAGGACCACAACATTCCAGACCATAAAGTGAAAGGAGGGGTAAAGTAAGAAATTAACCTGAAAGGAGGGGTAAAGTCAATTTCAATGGGATCAACATCCAATTTAGGGTATATAATAACATAATCTTATGTCCCCGTTAAGTTAATAAGACACAATTTAGGGTATATAATAACATAATCTTTTAAACAAAAAAAAAAGATTACCTGAAGTTTACAAGGTTCAACATGTGACAACCGTCAATTTTCGGTCAAGTCAAAGTCAACTAAAGTCAACAAGTCAAACCGGTCAACTCAATTTGCCGTGAGTATTAGAGTTTACGTTATGTAATTTCTAAACAACTCTCTATTCTAATGAGAGATCATAAATCGAAAAGTGCGTACATCAAGATCTCCTTAACCTAAAACGGTGGTACGTGGAGAGCCAAACCGATAAAACAATGTTACATACTTATCGGGAGTATGCAAGATCCTTAAACAAGGCTTAACGGGGTTTACGGACCTTGCACTGCGAAGCCGGACACTCAAAAAGGTCACCAATGAAACCTCTCTCAATCGTTTTCACTCCATCTCTTCTTATCAGAAATCTCTCCCAAATCTCTCCAAGAATGTGAAATCTCTCCAAAATCTCTCTTTGTATGAGAAATCTCTCCAAGAATGTCAAATCTCTCCCAAATCTCTCTAAGTATGTGAAACCTCTCCCAAATCTCTCTTTGTATGAGAAATCTCTCCAAGAATGTCAAATCTCTCCCAAATCTCTCTAAGTATGTGAAACCTCTCCCAAATCTCTCTTTGTATGAGAAACCTCTCTAAGAATGTCGAATCTCTCCCACATATCTCTTTGTATGAGAAATCTCTCCAAGAATGTCAAATCTCTTCCAAATCTCTCTAAGAATGTGAAATCTCTCCCACATATCTCTTTGTATGAGAAATCTCTCCAAGAATGTCAAATCTCTTCCAAATCTCTCTAAGAATGTGAAATCTCTCCCACATATCTCTTTGTATGAGAAATCTCTCCAAGAATGTCAAATCTCTCCCAAATCTCTCTAAGAATATGAAATCTCTCCCAAATATCTCTCTGTATGTGAAATCTCTCCAAGTATGTCAAATCTCTCCCAAATCTCTCTAAGAAAGTGAAATCTCTCCCAAATATCTCTCTGTATGTGAAATCTCTCCAAGTATGTCAAATCTCTCCCAAATCTCTCTAAGAATGTGAAATCTCTCCCACATATCTCTTTGTATGAGAAATCTCTCCAAGAATGTCAAATCTCTCCCAAATCTCTCTAAGAATATGAAATCTCTCCCAAATATCTCTCTGTAAGTGAAATCTCTCCAAGTATGTCAAATCTCTCCCAAATCTCTCTGAGTATGTGGAATCTCTCTCAAATCTCTCTTGAAATCTCTCCCAACTTTTTATAATCACTCGGGGCATTCCGACCCTCGAATTTGGCGAAAACAGCCCAAAAACGGAAGTCTACGCGAAAAACGGACTTAAGGAACCGAAACCCCTCTTAGGAACCAAACCCTTCTGAGCCGAAGGCTGCTGAACCGAACCTGAAAGGTCCTCTCGGGCCCGAACCTCGCATGCCTCAACCGAACCCGAACGTTCGGCACCTTTCGGATCTGACCTCTTCTTTTCTAATGGCTACCGAACCTTCTCTTCTGATGGCCTGCCGAACCCTCGCTTCTGACCTTCGGACCGAGCCCTCGGACTAAGCCTCGCCTTCGCCTTCTTCTTCTGGCTCGCATTCGCTTCCGGCTCGGCACCAGCCTGACCGAACCTCGGCCTAGGACCGAGAGGTCTCGCTGGGAAGCCTTTTTCTCCCGGTTTTCGACTAAATTTACATTTTAGGTCCGTTTTTAATTGTTTTAACATGGGATTTTCACCCAAAACTTTATTTTAACATATAAGGACCCTTAACTATTAATTAATCACATTTTTAAGGATAAAACCTTATCCAAAAGAGAGTGGGTGAAGTACAAAGGTAGAGTCTTGACTTTACTTATTTCTATGACACAAGCAACCACTCCATGTCATTATTCACCACCAGCCCATCCCTAGTCACTTCATCGGTCATTTCTCACTATTTTCAACTATTCCCACGTTCTTAGGGCCGGAACATCCATCCTCTCTCCTCACACTTTAATCATTCTCTCATTTTTACCAAGAATCACACTCCAAACTCTCTCATCTTTTTCTCTCTAGTTCGAGAATTTCAAGGCATACTCCAAGACTCTTCTCCTATAATTAGTAAGTATCATCATCTTTCTTACGATTATTACACATCCTCCTACTCAAAATCAAAGATTGCTTACACAAACATCATCACATTCTTGTTAGATCTTCGAATCTTCAAGTGATTCTTCAAGTGTTCTTGGGTTGAACACTTCTCTTCTTCAACACTTACCTACTGAAATCAATCAAGGTGAGTTCATACCCCTATATTTTTCATGTTTTCTCAAGTTTTTAGGGGGGGGAATACAAGTTAAAACACCAAGAACATAACTACACTTTTCTAACAGCCTTCATTAGAAAAGTTCAACTCCATTCACGGACTGTTTTGGACAACTTAAACATTTTAGTTTTCAAAACTGTTTTAGGTGTAAGTAGTTCCAGTTCTTAGCTTTAAAATGACTACTTGCACATCTCCATACGAGTTTTCTACAATTTATGGTGATTTTTACAAAACTGCCTATCATTTCAAACACCAATCCGGACCAGTCTGTGATTATAGACTTTTTCAACCAAGTTGGAGATCATTAAAAATCATGATAAAAATTATGAGTAAACTAGACTCATTTTAGGAACTCTCAGAATTTACGGATCTAGTTTTCGACTTCGTATGATTTTTCTATGACTTTTCAAAAACAGTGTAGAAAGGTTGAAAATTTGTTAACAGCTTATAACTTTCATAACACTTTGTATTATGTTGAGCAAAGTGTATAACGATAAGTTCTAAATATTGAATGTGTTTCCTTGTTAGTTTATCATCATAAAATGAAACATAGTCATTCATGATAAGATTATTCATTTATTTAGAACACGTATATTAAGCTATAATGAGCATAGTTTATGGATTCATAGCATTAAGGCATTTTCATAAAAGAATTCTTATACATTACAAACGTTTTGGATAAACTATAATAGGTATAGTTTATGTATCATTTACTTCTCAAACTTATTTACCAAAGGTTTTCAGTTTAGTTCACGTAAATCTGTTAATGAATAAATTTGTGAGTCATTCCCTTCGGGTTACTTCCAAAGTAACAAAGTCAAAAAGTCCTGTAAATTGTAACCAGAGTCTCTTGTAGGGAGAACGTGATAGTTGTGTATAGATCTATATTGGGTTTGACAAACCCACACCAGAGCTGCTTGCAACAGCTAGACCGGCAGGTCTGTGGTGACAAGTGTCATTTAACGGCGACGCCTGAAGAACGTCGTATTACGAGGCCGTCTATGTCAAGTATGGTTATGATAGCTCACATGTGGTATTAACAATCATAAGGTTTACGGGTTCTAACTTTAAATTAGCGAGTTATGTCTATTTAGCTCACTGAAATTACTTTAAGTATGGAAAAATACTTGTATGCCTTCATATCAAAAGGGGTTTTATGTCGATTTAAAATCACTTTTTACATCAACAATTACATATTTTATTGTATACTTTTGGTCTTGGTATTTAAGACTACACATCATTCATTACGGAATTTTTCTCACATCAGAAAGGGTTTTATGCCAATTTAAAACCACTTTTATATTTTAAGTATGACAAATATTTGTTCATTTTCGGTCCTGGTATTTAGGACTACATAACTTTTGTAAGGAAAATATTGGATTTTCTTGGTAACATACATCTCTTTACAAAGATCGATTTTCAAACTCTTACTGTCAAAAGCTTATGAACTCACCAACCTTTGTGTTGACACTTTTCAAAACTACTTGTATTCTCAGGAATTCAGTGAAACAGGAAATCAACCACGTTTTGAGGATGGGACGATAAATCGTCGAACAGTTCACTTTGTATCATAATGTAATTGATTTGAATCATGTAAACATATACTTTGGTGTAACTTTTTCAATTATATTTATGATGGTTGTATTTACTTTGAGCACTATTATACTCGTTGTTGTGATACTCTACATGAAGTCCTCCACCCCCGGACGTTTCCGCCATCCTTGGTTTGGGGGTGTGACACAACAAGACGAAAAAACAAAATATCACTCTAAAGTAACCCTTGTGCAATAGAAAACCACCTCCATCTAGCACTTAAACCATGTCTTACTTTCAAATAATTTGTCTTAAACTCCTTTCCAGATTCATCAACAAGAATAAGTGTTGTATCATGCTCAGGCAAATGCATAACACAAAATTTCTTCGGTAAAATCTACAAAAAAAAAACATCATATATCTGTTATGATATATCCTTTCCAGATTCAAAAGACATTATTCAAAAAACATTAATCAATTGCCACAACTTGAAAAACTATCTGTTTGTGTGTGAAAAGGGATGCATAATGAATAAGTTATCATAATTAACTTCAACTAGCAACATAAGTATGTTAACTAGCTTACATGTGAAAATTCTGAAATAGAATTCTCAGAATATGTGCTTCTACACAGAAACCCTACAAACTATACAGCAACCGATAATTAGATGAAAGGTTTTGGGAGGTAATATTAGTATATAAAAAAGACTAAAAACTGCAATAGTTAGCTATATTCAACCCTTCCAGATTTACCCTGAAGATTTCAAGTACAAGAATACGATGCCACAATGGAAAATCAAGTGATGTAGCCCTCACTAACATCCTGAGAAACACCTGTACATTCAAAATTAAAACAGCCAAATCAAAATAAAAAAGAATACGATGTCACAATAGCAAATCAAGTGATTTAACTCTTTAACTGAGAGAAGCGTTAACATTGCCCATATGAAGACAAAGTCTCGAATTTTTATTCCAACACTAAAGACCCAAATCAAAGGGTTAGATGATTCGCCAAAATCGGGAGAAGAATTAATCGTAGCCTATTTTCGGATCTAGGGTTTTACCAACGATATTCTGAATCGGCGTTTAGGGTTTTAAAACGAAGATCGAATCGACTCTGCTCAAAACCACTTATGCCAGTGACGTCTTCAAGGGTGGATGGAGCAAGTCATTCTCGAATCAGAGGAGGAATAAGAGAGGGCATGCTCGTCTTTTTGCCTTCTCGATTTGATCTCCAGCTACTATTCCCTTTCCTTCTATATTTGTCACTTTATCTCTTTTCTTTATCTTCCACCTCTCTTTCCCCTTCTCTTTCTCTGTTCTAGAACTCCTTATTGCGTTGGTCCACCGTTATCGATGCCTCCGGTTGCTTTTGTGACGCCTCGTGGTAGATTCATCGTCGCTTTTTTAAGAAGAGATCAAAGCCGAAAACGATGGCGATAAAGCGACAGAATCTTAGGCATGCCTTAGTTCACATGGTGAATCGTGACCTAGAGGAGAGAATAGAGAGAGAGAGAGAGAGAGAGAGAGAGAGAGAGGTAGAGGAAGGAGGGTACTTCAAAAATTTTGGATATTTGGTTTTCCCGCTTACCTATATCAAAGAGGAGGGACGCGCGTATTAAAAATTATAAAACGACATTTGTATACGATGCCCATTTAATTTAGGTGCCTTCCGTGTTTTTAATTTTCTTTTTTTTGGACACTAATTTTAGGGCACGCAAAAATGCGTGTCCACTATCCTTCAAATTTTTAAAAAACTAACATTATTTTTTGGACAAACAGAAATGCGTATCGTATATCTGCACGTGTCATTGTTTGCGCGTCGTAAAAGGCTCTTTTTCTAGTAGTGCCTTTAGCCCCTTAATGCAAAAATCATTACATTCAAGTCCTTAGCTAGTATGCAGGATGTACTATGATTATGCTTAGCGTATTAGCTCGCTTCTAGATCGTGGGTTTCATTCACGTACACGGGGCGTGCGTGGAGTACGCATGGCGTAGGTGGTGCAACTGAAAACCCTAATTTTTAGGGTTTGCACCCTATTTAAACAACTCATCTCACTCTTGGACACTTTATTGATCAGCCTCCATCACCCTATGCCCTAATATCAAAACCCCAAGTGTATTTGGTGAGATTTTATCTTGAAAGTGAGTTTGTTGGTGTTTTGTGGTGAAGAAGAAGAAGACGAAAACTTGGAGGTTGCTTGGGAGTAGCTTGAGCTTGTAGATCCAAAGTTACCTTCACCTTAGCAAGCGATTTGAGGTAAAAAAAAAAAAGCTCTCATCTTGATGACTCTATGTGCTAGATCCAACTTAGGGCATCGTTTATTCATTTTTGGGTTTTTTGATTTAAAGATGAGCTTTTGATCTACTCCTGCAGAAGCCATGAATGTTAGATCTTAGCCCCATTGAGGTCTCTTGACCATAAAACTGCAATCTTTATGCAAGTGTTAAGATTCTTATTAAGCTTCTTTTTTAGTATTGGTCCCAATTAAGCCATGCATGGGTGTAAAGTTGCCAACTTTATGTATTAAGTCGCCATTTAGAACCAAATCTGAGAGTTTAGCATGTTGGATTAACCAATTAAGTGATTAATGGGTTGGGTTGGTAATCAGGGGAGTACATTGGGCGTATTGGCCCAGGAAGGAGTACGCTAAGCGTATGAGCTGAGTACATCCCGCGTACTCAACAGATTGACTTTTGGGTTGACTTTCTCGGGTTTGGGCCATATCTTGGGCTTTTAGGGTTTAGGCCTTGTTGGGCCATTAGACTATTGACTTAGGGTCATGGATAGTCTATGGGTTTTCTTGGTATTGGGTCCATGATGATTTCGGGCCAAATTTGGAAGTTGGGCCTTATTGGGCCTTAGGATGTAATTTAGGAATTTGGGTCTTTTAAGCAAATGGGTTGGGCCTTGGTTTTGGGCCAAGTAAGAAAAAGGGTAAAATGGTCTTTTACCCCGAATATTGGACAAGTAACATAGATTCTTGATTATGGGTTGAGATCCAATTACTAATTGGATATTTATTGATGATGTTAACGTGGGGATTTTCCGGACCAGCAGGCTAAGATTTTATGCGAGTGATTCTGCAGCGTGAGGTGAGTTTCCTCACTGGGTTTATCAGGTCAAAGGCACCAATGACGGCCCATGGTTTGTTATGTTTAGGATGCTAGTTGTCTACATGATAATTGCATGTGATATGTGTTTATATGTGTACCGAGAGGGGGGCGATGACTATCATGTATGCTATTTATCTTTCTAATTATTTCATGGGTTTTTATGATTATATGTTTATATGTATACCGGGTAGGGCCCGATGCTAGGTGGGGCCAGATGACTGACATATATGTTTACCGAGCGGGGTTGATGTCGGGCGGGGCCCATTATATGTTTGAGTATGGTATGTGGTATTTTGGGGTCCCACTAAGCTTTGTGCTTCTTGTTTTCAGTTTATGTTTCAGGTACTTCTGGTTTAAAGGGGAAGAGCCCGGGATGATTGCAGTGTACACACCACAACGTTCCGCATTTTTATATTACTCTGATTTACTTGAATGTTATTGATACACTTTAATTCACCATGATTTCTATGATGTTGTTTGGATCATGGTTTTATTAATATAAAAATCAAAATCTTTAGTCTTGATTTTTGGGATGTTACAAATCAGTACATCGCCTTGGCAATCGGAGTCGCACCAGAAACCAAATCAATCCAGAACTCAACCTGCCTCTCAGGAGGCACGTCGGGTAACTCCTCCGGGAACACATCAGCAAACTCTCTAACAATAAGCACATTTGAAATTGAAACCTACTTACCAGCTCGAGTATCAACTACACCAACAAGATATCCCATACAACCATGTTGGATATACTGTTGAGCCCTGTCAGCAGAACAAAAGGTTGACCTAATCCTGGTACCCTCTCCAAAAAAAACAATTATCCCCCACTTGGGGTTCGAACTACCACCCGTTGACCTTCACAGTCAATCATAGCTCCAAACATGCTTATCCAATCCATCTCTACTATCACGCACACATCCTCCATGTGGATAGGAATCAGATCAATCGGATAAGGGACCACAAAAATCTCCAGAACACAACCTTGGTAAATGCTCGATGCAGATATCTTTTGTTCTTTAGTGATAGAAACCCGCAACGTACACTCCAAATTTCCAAGGGCATATCAAAACCCTTGCTAAAAGACTAAGATACAAAGGACCGACTCGCGCCTGAGTCAAAGAGAACAAGAGCAGGCAAGGAATTAACTAAGAAGGTACCTAGCAGAATTATAAACATAAGCCTACAATAAAATAACTAACAGGATAATAAATGGAAACATACCAATAACAACGTCCGACACCGCTTTGGACTCCTCTGCAATGAGCTGGAATGCACATATTCGGTCCCTCAAGGGATCCACCCTACCCTGGCGTCCATCAGTATTCCTCGGGGTAGCAGTAGTTCACGCATGCACATGCTTAGCGGCAAGTAAGGGACACTCGGCTTTCACATAGCCCACCTGCTCACAATGATAGCAGATCGTGCTACTCAGCGGGGGAGCTTGCTAATGACAGTCCTTCACAAAGTGTCCCTCCCGACCGTAATTGCGGCATGCAGAAGACGAAGACCTATAAAACCATCATGAACCTTACCGGACTTCCCACAAGTTCATCCCCTCTGTCCCCTAGATCTCGAATCAATAGGCTTGTACCACTTCATCATAGGTTGAGACTGAATAGGATCCTACCTCAACTCCCTCAACTGGAGCTCTATCTCAATCTCCCGCCTCCTTGCAGCCTCCTGAAGCTCAGTGAGGGAACCATAACGCTAGGTGGAAACAAACTATTGGATATCTGTCTTGAGCATGCTCAAGTACCGGGCCATCTGAGCCTACTCAGAAGCAACAAATTTAGGGCAAAAAATTGCCCTCACCGTAAACATCTTGGTGATCTCGGTCACCATCTCAGTCTCCGACCTCAGCTCCAGATACTCCTGAGCCAACCTCTACCTCTCTACCAAGGGAAAATACCTCATGAGAAACCTCTTTGAGAACTACTCCCAAATAATAGCAACTCTCTGCTTAGGAGTATAAGAGTCATTCATCAATCCTTCGCCCCTGATCGGAGAAGGTTCAGGGCGCACTTGACCTTCTAGTCAGCAGGGCAAGAACATGTAAAGAAACAACCCTCCATATCAGACAGCCACCTTATCGCCACAATCGTGTCCCTGACTCCATAAAACACCGGGGGCTTCGTATTTTCGAAGTTCCAATACTAGAAGGATCTTTCTCCTCGAATCCCCTTCGTACAAACAGTCACGATAGCTACAACAACAGCAGCCTCAGAAAGAGCAGTATAATGATCATCAAGGAGCTCAATCATGGCGGTCTTGATAGACCCAAACATCTCCATCATAGACCTATGGACAGCAGTAGCCACCTCAGTGGAGATGATCTCCCGAATCTTATCATCAATCAATCCTGGCCTATTTTAGCCATTTGCTCGAGACCTTGATCCTCTCGTCTCCGCCATTCTGAAATTAAACCAAAACACATCAGAAAATCCATAATGCACATTTCTACAATCACGAGACAAGACTAAACCGTTGGGTTTTGTGACTTCCTTGTTACACGTATAGGTCCTGTGCTTTCAGTAGTACGAGCCCATACTACCTTCCACACCTACCCGTCTTAGTCTTAAGGATCATCACAACCGCCTAACACAACTACCACAACTAGGATAGGCATAAATCCTATCCTTACTCTCTCTCAAGTGGCTAACCATTCCTGATCTGGTTGGTTGCTTACACATATACTCATCCATGAAACTTCCACTAACCCTGCAACACTCGCATATGCTAATCTACGTAACACTAAATTCTGTAGACAGTCGAATACTTGATTCTACCCTAAGCCCACAACCAAACAAGGAACAGGAAATAAGGCTAAATCAAACATTCTCAGGATATAAAATCTTAGTTATGTACAACTATGATGCATACACTAAGCAACTCTAGTAATGATGTCACTTTCATACAAGAAGTAACCCTAGGCTATCAGGCATTAAACATCACGTAATTCTATCATGCAATTCCTGAAGATCCCTAGTATATCACTGGCATGTTGTTTTATCATAAACATCATATCAAATAACAGTAGGGTAACTTGGGGTATACTTTCTTGCTTCGACTAATCATACACATCACACCTTTCAGTGGTTACTTTTGAAAGCCAATTTTTTTTTTTAAACTCTTGCAGTTCCATAGTTTAAGTATGGATTCACACAAATGTTCATCTAATTCTCTCAAACCAAGGCTCTGATACCAACTTGTAACATTCCAAAAATCACAATAAATTTTAAATTTTAAAAAACAACCCAAAACCATAATTAATTACAAAACCATGTTTCAAAAGTGTATTCCAGTAATTAGAGTATCCCAAAATCCAAATAACATAAAACCGAAGGATGTGCATAATCACGTCTTCGCCTTGCCATGATCATCTGAAGTACCTGAAACAATAAACTAAAATTGTGAGCCTAAGCTTAGTGAGTTCCTCCAAAGTACCACCACACAACACATAACATATATAATCATGCATGTTGGTTCCACAACCTCTTGGTTGGCTTACCCTGGCCCAAAACCTCCTGGTTGGATTACCCTGCACGTCATGTACTGGGTCCACAACCTCCCGGTTGGATTACCCTGGCCCACAACCTCCCGGATGGATTGCCCCGGTCTGTTGACTAACAACACAAATCAATAGTCTAAACCCCAACATAAGATGTCGACATATAACAGATAACAAGCATATTCAGCAGACAAATAATTCTACAGACAGAAACCACAGGTACTCCTACCTATCTACCTGCCTAACAGATATTAGCATCCATCATACAATCATGCAGATCTACCACATACACAGCATATCATCAATCAGTATATATCAGGATATCAATCCAATGGGCCAACCTTGGAGCCTTCGACCCACAAGTACATCGAGGAAAACTCACCTCTCAGTTTGTAAAAAGATCGCTGAACAGGACACAACTTTAATTATCAACTCAAACGGTAACCTATTCATCAAAGAATGACTAGTCTCAAAATACCCAAAATACCCTTAGCTCAAACTTGGTCAAAACAGGTCAAAGTCAAAAAGTCAAACTTGGTCAACACAGCTAAGTACGCCCAGCATACTCAGCTTGTATGCTTGGCTTACACACGCATTAACCAAAACGGGCTGAGTTGACCTCAAATGTTCTTATAATTCAACTTCTAACTTGATTTACTTTCAAGATTTTTATAAATTTAACATTATCTTCCTCTTACTTATTTTTTCTCTTTCAACTATAATATATATATAGCCTAGTAAGAGTTCGTCAAAAAGATTGATGTAAGATGGAAAATAATAGTGAAATTTCAAAAATCTTGAAAATAAATAAAGTTAGGTGTTGAAGTTTAAAAACATTATAATTAATATATGATAAAACGACGTATTATGGTGAGTTTGCCTAAGCTTATATACGCACAAGGGTATATTCAATTTTCCCATATATATATATATATATATATATATATATATATATATATATATATATATATATATATATATATAACATCCTTCCAACATATTGTGAATTTACACACTTTTTACATATTCAAAATGTCTTCCAACACCCCAAACTCTTTCAACCCAAATGCTTCAAACCAAAATGCTTCCAACCCATTTGCACTTTTCGGTTACGATCCGACATCACCACCACCTTATCAGCCACAGATGGATACATCTCAAAAACCAAACGTGTCTAGGATGTGTTCCAAACTATTATTCACAATTTCAAATGCCACAACAATTTCAATTCCAATCCCCACCACCCCGAACAACATCTCAAACCCATATGAAAACCTAATGTCAGTTTCAGTCCCAACCGCCTTTTAAACCCATAATCGAAACTCTTTCTGATTTCGAACCCGAAGAACGACCTCAACCCAAAAAAAAAAGGCAAAACCAATCCACGAAGATGGACTAAAAAAGAAGAGACATAATTAACAAAGGCATGGGTCGACATATTAGAAGATAGCAACACAGGAAAAGGGCCAATCGCGTGATCAATTTTGGTTACGTGTTACAGAGCGGTTTTGTATTGGTGTGGGTCAAGACCCAAATTATCGGACGTCCGAACAATGTAACTCGAAATGGATTCTTGTTAACAAACTCGTGACACATTGGAACGGAATTTACACAAACTTCGAAAAACAATGGGCTAGCGGCGAAAGTGAAGCGAGTTTGTTGAAAAAAACGCACACGACATTCCAAGATGACATGTTGAAGCCTTTTTAAGTTCATTCATGTGTGAGAAGTTGTCAAAAGAAGCATTAGGTGGAATAAGCTTGCAACACATGAAGACATTGCTAATCCGTCAAAAAGAAGTCATACATCTTCATACGAGCTCACAACAAATATCACCGAATGGTCACATTGGTGTTGATCTTAATGATGATAATGACGACATCGAAGAAAAATGCCTGCCTTCTCGTCCCATGGGAAGGGACAAAGCAAAAGCTTGAGAAAAAGGAAAAGGAAAAGCAACATCGTCAAATTCTCCAATCGGAATAGAGCGATCAACTAGATCGGAGGAAATGATGGCACAAATGATACAATTGAATACAAGTTTAGAGAAGCATATGGTTGAAACGGTCCCACTCACATAATATTCGTTGTTGATGCAAGATGTGAGACACCTAAACCTCGGAGATCAGTAGGCAGCTAAATTAGTGAAGGCTTCAATTCGTGAAAAATAGAAGCTCAAACGCAATTGAAATTTGGATGTTATGTTTGTTTCTAGGTTTTTTTTTCTTTAATTTTTCACTTCATTTTTGTTTTTAAATTTTAGGTTTTTAGTGTAATTTTTAATTTCATGTTATTTTTTTTATTATGATTTCTAAAATGTAATTTTTAATTTTATGTTATTTTGAATTTCAGTATGAATTTTATTAAAAAATTGAAATTAAGAAAAAAAAAAGTTCATAGGTAAAACCATTTACCTCACCCTAGTTCGTAGGTAAAATTTATAAAAAATGCAAAATATAATGTGGCGCTTGGATGACATACTTTTACCATTGATAAAATATACACCAGACCTTTTAGCCTAATCATTTAATGAATAATCTGGATCATTATTTGTATGTATTTATTTTGTACACACAACCCTGCCTACGTCCCTATAACAAACACACAATATTTATATTTGGGTGTTTTCATGTTTAACGGTCACTATAAAATCTTATACTATCAATTATATTTTTATAGTTATACGTAAAAAGAGAATTGATTTGAAGTAATGAGGCAATTAAAGAGGAAAAACTGAAGGGCGAAAAGTAGAAATTGTTAAATAGTGGAAAGACTGTTCTTGTGGTTAACTCAAAGTTAAAGAAAGAAAGATGGGTGGTTGCTTTTGACCAAACCAAAGGCAAAGACTAAGCATTAAGCAAGCCATCAGCTGGGGGTGGGGGTGCTTCCACCAATGGCCAATCCCTCTACCACGCATCCCAATGTAAAACGCTACTACCGAATCATTCAAGTATACAACTACGTATGCAACCTAATTCCTCGATAACGTTATTATTTACCAAAAATAAATCATGCATATAAATGTTTATTTTTAGAATAAGTATGTTATTTGAATGTTCTCACTTCTCAATCTCAAGGTTTATAAAAATGGTTGATAGATAAACCGTATCGTGTGTTATCCACTGATTTTAACAAAGTTTGAGCTATTAATTTTCGTAAAAATATAATTATATAAAATCTCTTGAAATTTCTCTTATTAAAAAATAAAGAAGAAAATCGGTTAAAACTTTCTGTTTATGTTTATGTGTTTTTTTTTATTATTTTATTTTACTTTATCTTAAGACTAGAGATGTATTTAGTTTTCTCCTTTTTATTTCCAAATTTTTCCTCTTTTCTCCATGTATTAGAATAAATTAAAAGCCACAATGCTAAGTTTTGTTGGCTCATATGAAGTTTGAGGATAGTTGGATCGATAAGTTGAAAGAGAACGAGTGTGGACCATCTGATGACGCATTACGTTGGCCCATCGGCTTGGCTGAAGCCTGAAATAGGTAAGATGGGATGGGATGAGATGGGATGGGTTACATTACATATTGTAATATTGATTGAGCAGTGGACTATTGGCGACTCTTTTTATACATTCTACATCACCAAGTAAAAACAAATATCTTCCATATTCTTATCTCACTTTTGTGCATTTTAATTTTTTTTTATCATTGTTTTTAATTTAAAACGATAAACATACAAACATACATACATGATAGAAAATTATAAGAAAAAGAGAAGGCTGAGACTTTTTCTTGTACCACATAGGTGAGAGGAAGGTTGTCACTTTTCCTTAGTCTTGTAATTTGTAAAATAAAAAAATTGTGGCTTGAAGCTACTTACCAAATGAAAGTTAGATCTGGGAGCATTGCTCTACAACCTTTTACCATCATTAATCATATGGTACATAAGGCACAACATGAGGGGAGGACGAGATTACGATATTTTGCATTTTGTTTATCTTTGTTTGAAAATATATGTTTTTTTTTTTTTTTTATTTTTTTTATTTTTTTTTTTTTATTTTTTATGGGGGAGGGGGGGGGGGGGGGGGGGGAAGTGAGTAAACTAACAATTAATCATTATAAATGATGTTTTGAAAGAAAATACTATATTTTTTCAGTTTTTAAAAATAATCATTTTATCTGGAATGCCTAATTTCGAAGGGAAAAATAACGCAACGACCCTACTATGTATTTGGATTTTACCCTTTCAGTTCCTAAATTTTTTTGAAGGAAACAAATTGATTTCTCTTTTAAGGAAACAAGTTGATTAGTGACATATTCATTTAATCCATTTACATTTACTAGCCAGCTTCGATGACTTTTAGTTAATTAAAAAAAATTAAATCCACCTCTCTCTTTCTCTAGGTTTATAGGGAAGTGATCTACTGTAGATATTATGATCAATAAAATGGTGGATTAAAGAGATTTATGATAATCAATACACCCAAACTTCCATCCAGAAGCATAACAAAGCATAACAGAATCTTCATCTATTACGATCTAGCATAACAAAATCTTCATCTATTACGATCTAGTAGGACCTACACATACTCGAAGTTTCTAAAGCAAACAGTTAAGAGCGTCAGGATTGAAGAAGTGAACATGTTGATGGAAGGTAAATGAAAGGAATGAGTAAATCTTTTACCTTCTTAGGGCATCTCCAACCCACCCCCAAACTCCATTTTTTCCCTCATTTCTTCCCTCATTCTTCTCCAACCCTACCCCATTTTCACCTCCATTTTTGGATATATGAATAGTATTCCCCCATATATGGGGGAATACTATTCATATCTCCAAAAATGGAGTGAAGTTTTGTTGTCAATTTTAGTCTCTCTCATTTTTATTTTATACATTTCTAGTTTATTTTATCTACTAAAAATAATTTAAATACAATATTTAATATTTATAATATAATGTTATATACTAATTTATATTAATTAATCATAAATATAGAGTTTAATTAGTAGAAGGGTGTATTTGACAATATATATAAGTTATAAAAATGGAATATTCCAAGAATATACTTTTTGGGGTAAAAAATGGGGTAGAAAATGAAGTAGGGTTGGAGATGAAACATTGTTTACTCCATTTTTTACTCCATTTATGGGGGGAAAAATGGAGATGGGTTGGAGATGGTCTTAATGAAATAACAAATACTATCTTTCCATTTAATATCCTGTGAGATTGATGGAGTAGCAAGGATGACACCAACGTCCTTGGCCAATCTCTGTTCACAAACAGGTGCCATGGTGTATGGTGATTTAACAACAGCTATCACTACTATCACTTTCTTCCTACCAAAATGACAGACGTTGCTAGTAACACATTTGACATCTTGCTTTTTGATGTTAGTGAAATCTGGAGGTGCAACATATTCAACATCAAGCTTCGTCGGAAGCAGCTGCTTAGGGAGGCTTGCCTTGGATGTTGGTCGTGTCGGCAATGCCGGCGGCATGTCTCGATTCTCGTCATTATCTCTCCAATGAAGAGAGTTGAGAATTTCCTCCAAAAGAACTTTGAGTTCCTAGGGGTGGAGAAAGTAGCATTTATTTTAGAAATTACAACACTACACTCTCGAATTGAATTCAAAAGCCCCTAAATTAACATATAAACTAAAATCATTATGCTTCAAAATTGAAACGATATTGATGATAAAAACATTGCTAAAAAAACTCTATGAACCCTAATCCAATCCAAGATCAATTGATCAGAATTAAGCAACCAACGAACCTGATTTCATAAACCAATTTCGAGATGCAATCATTCTAAAACTCTGGTATGAATCTCAACCTGAACAGCTGAAGATTCCCTTAATTTTTTTTTTTGATTTTGACGAAAGAAAATATGTATATGAACCATAGCAGGAGTGAGGGATTAGGGTAGGGTGAAGTCAAAATTGGTGTTCTTGATGCATATGAACCAAAAGTAAGAAGTCAATGTCTATTTTTCAAAGGGGTAACCTAGTTACCCGTTCATTTTGTCAAAATTGACCAAATCGACCCGATAAAAAACAATTTGTGCACTTAAAATGCACGAAAAAAATAGTGACTGAAAAGGTAAAATCGAAATACATAGTAGGGTCGTTGCGTCATTTTCCCATTCCGAAGTACTATTCATATTTAGTTTTTTTATTAAGATTTAAAAGATTTTTTATTTTATTTTTTATTCTTTTATTTAAATTTTTTTTTGGGGTTCCAAATGTTACATTTCAAAATGTTTAATGTCACCGTTTCCCAATAAAATGTCTAATTTCATGCATTAATATATATATATATATATATATATATATATATATATATATATATATATATATATATATATATATATATATATATAGTTCATATTAACATGTTTTTTAAACGTTTTGTTAAATTTAAGGAAAAAAATAAATTTTTTTCTCGAAATTCCGGAATTGTTTTTCGGATTTCGAACATGTTTTTGAAATTTTAATTTTTTTTTTCAAATCCGAAATTGTAGTCTGGAATCCGGAATGTCATTCCAAAATTAGTATAAAAATATTTTTTCTTGGTTCGGAATACCTTATTTCTAAGAAAATGATTATTTTTGCAAAAAAAACAAAAAAAAAATAGATTATTTTTTTTTCAAATTCACTTTAAAAAATGATTAGATTAGTTAATTTTCTTATTTTTTAGGTTGTTTATGTCTATGGTTATTAGGTCATGGGCTATATGAATATTTACTATTTGGCCATTAAAAAAGTGTTAGACCTGCTGATGACCATTACCATTTCATTTTGTATTTAGTATACTCACCACATTATATCACCAAAACAATTTATTTTTCATTTTTTTTTAATCAAGTAAATAATTTTTTAAATAACTAAATTAAATAAAACTACTACATTTGAAACGAACGCATGCATCCAACTTTAATCTGATTCACCGTTCTGCTCCGTCCTCAACAGTATGAACCACCACGAACATGGGACCCAGGATGATGTGAACGACTGTGGTGGCATTGTCACCTCAGTCACGGGACCATCTGTGTTGTTGTAAGGTCAAACCTTGAAATATGATAATGTTTAAAACAGACTTAGCGTCAGCACATATCTCAGTATCAGCACCAGCGTGTAACTGCTCAGTTTGTATTAGTTTAGTTTTGTAACAAATCTTGTAGTTATCGTGTTTCCTTAGTTATCTTGATTAATTAGCTAGCGTATCCCTGAATTGTAGGGATTGTCTAGAATAGCAGTATATATTATCTTGTACAGGTTTGTGAATTGTTACGTTTTTCACAAACCCTAATCTCTGCTTTGTGCACACGATAATCTCTTTGTGAGATTATCTTTCTTAGTGAAAGTTTTTCTTCGTGAATTGCTCTTGTTCTTATTTGTCATCATTGTTTGATATATTGATTGATCTAAAGGCCTCTTCAATTGGTATCAAAGCAGGTTTCTTTTATCAAACAAATGGCTTCATCTTCTTCTTCATCAAACTCATCAAATCATCCTTCTGCTAAAATTCCTCCTTTTGATGAAACAAACTTTGCTATGTGGAAAATAAAGGCTCTATATGCCTTAGAGTCTGCTGATGAAGACATGCTGGACATCGTTGAGAATGGTCCTTATGTTCCGATGTATCAGCCCTTTAAAAATAATGTTCCTGATGGTACTATGAAGAAAACTCCCAAAGAAAATTGGACGGCAGATGACAAGAGAAAACATGGTCTAGATGTTCGTGCTCGTGCCGCAATCAGCTACTCTCTGCCATACAACATCTTTGGGCTGGTTCAAAATTGCATCTCAGCAAAAGAGATGATGGATACTCTGACTGTATCTTTTGAAGGAACTGAAGAAGTCAAGGCTACTCAAATAAATGATCTTAACCGAAGGTATGAACATTTTTTTGCTAAGAAAGGTGAAACCTTGACTCAAACCTTTAACAGATTCAATACTCTTGTTAATGATCTTCGGAGACTAGATCAGTTGAAACATAGAACTGTTCTAGTGCAAAAGTTTTTGGATTCTCTGGGTGCAGGTTGGGAGAATCATGTTGATGTGCTGAAAAACAGTCAGAAGATCAACTCTATGGACTTGCAAAGTCTCTATGGAAATCTTCGATACTATGAAGAATCCAAGCTTCAAAGAAAGGAACTGATGAAAGATTCTCAGCGTGAATCTTCTGTAGCCTTGTTCTCCAACAAAAAGCTGGTGTCAGATTCAGACACTGAAAGTAATTCAGACACTGATTCATCTAAAACTGACACTGATGATCTTGAAAAAGTTGTGGCTAGTGCAGATTTGATTGTAAAGACCTTTGAAAAATCAGGTCGAAACTTCTCAAAGTTTCAAAAAAAGATGGGTGAAAAGTTCTCAAAAGGGTCAGGAGCTGATAAAAGGCATGGTGCTGATAAGAAAGAGAAGGCTCAGTGCTTTAACTGTGGGAGCACTGATCATTTTGCAAAGGAATGTAAACAAAAGAAACAAGGCTCAGATGAATACTGGAAGCAGAAGTACAACAAGCTGATTGAGAAGCTGAAAGCTGAAAACTTGGAACATAAAGTGCTTGTAGCTGAAGAAGAAAAATGGAAAACTGATGAAGAGTCATCAGATGATGAAGTCAAGTGTCTAATGGTCAAAATAGAGGACCCGACTATTTCTGATAAAGACAAAAGTACTTTTGACACTGATATGTCTGATGCTGTTGATAATTCCAGGAAGCACAACATTGACTCTTCTTCAATGTACCAGGTTAAAAACTTTGTTTCCTATTCAATGAATGAAAAAATCAAAGTGTTTGAGTATTTGGGTGTCATTAATTCTAAGAAGAATCAAACCATAAGAAATTTGCAAAATCAAATTGATCTTCTTGAAACTGATATATCCATGAAAAATAGCATTATTGAGTCCACTCAGGAAAATCTTAGAATTACTAGTTTGTCAAATTCATCTTTGTCTACTGAAATTGACAATGTTAAAAATCTTTTGATCAAAGAACAAACTGTGCTTCACACTTGGGCAAAATCTCATAAGAATGCCAATAATATTATTTTAGCTCAAATTCCACATTCTTGTGAGAAAATTCTTGGGGGTAATTTTGCAGAAGCTGAAAAAGTTTTTAAATCACAAGAAAAGGACTCTGAGGTCTATTCCATGAATGAGATGAAAAACAATTTCAAAAATAAGTTTGTCAGTAACTCTTTTATTAATCAAAGTTTAATTGATGAATACTGTATTACTAATTCTGATGGTATTACTGAGTGTAATGTTGAAATTACCGGAATTGATCCTACCTCTTATCCTGCACATCTTGTTAGACCAACCCCTCTAACTGAGAATATTATTGCTTTTCCTATCTCAAATGGAGTGTTTCATGTTGTTCATGAACAACTCAAGCATTTCCCTGATTGCAATCCATCTGTGAATGAGTCAAAATCAGATACTGATAGTTCATCACCTAACACTGATCAAACTCCTTCTGACACTGAATTCAGTCGTGACTCAATGATAAACAAAAGGACTCAAAGCTCTCTTGGTGAATCTTACATGTCAAAATGTGTTAAATCAAAAAATTTGCTCACCAAGAAGAACTTTGGTACTAGAGTTTGTTACAGATGTGGTGATTCCTCTCACAAGATCAATGAATGTTCTTTTGATAAATCATCCTCAAGAGCTGAAAATATTAAAGTTAGAAATGAAAAATGGATTCTTAAGTCAAATTCTTTAAATTGTCTTCCTAAGGAGTGTTATAATCTATTGTCAAATAACTTTGTGAATGACCCATCTTCGAATGGGTCAGTGTGTTCTAACTAGTTTCTCAGCACTGCAGGGTCAGGAGCATCTTTGGTACTTAGATAGTGGTTGCTCAAGAAATATGACAGGATCAAAGTCTCTTCTGGAAGATTATGTCAAGAAAACTGGTCCTGCAGTTACTTATGGAGACAATGGAAAAGGGTTCACTAAGGGATATGGAAATATCAAGTGCAACAACGTGATTTTTCAAAACGTTTCATATGTAAAGGGTCTCAAACACAACCTTATTTCTATCAGTCAATTGTGTGATGCTGACTATGAAGTTCACTTTACAAAGAAGGAAGAGTTGTAAACACTGACAAGAACATCATACTTTCAGCAAGTAGAAAAGATGATATATATGTTCTTGACATGTTCTCAAGTGACAAGGCACTGATGCAATGCTTCTTTACAAAGTCTCAGACGAATCTTAGCTGGACTTGGCACAAAAGGTTTTCTCATCTGAACTTCAAGAATCTATCCAAGATATCCAATCAAGATCTAGTTAGAGGGCTCCCAAAATTCAGCATTGTGAAAGACAAGATGTGCTCAGCTTGTGAACAAGGAAAACAAACCAAGTCCTCTTTCAAACCCAAGTCATGTTCCAGTATATCAGTCCCTCTTCATCTACTCCACATGGACTTGTTTGGACCTATTCCTGTTCGTTCACTAGGTGGAAATAAGTATACTCTAGTGGTCGTTGATGAGTTCACTCGATTTACATGGATAGTTTTCTTGAAGAAGAAAGGTCATGCTGCATAGGAAATTATCTCACTGATTCATAAAAATGAGACACTGATAGGTCTTAAAGTTAAGCAACTAAGAAGTGATCATGGTACTGAGTTTCGAAACTCAACTCTTGAAGAATTTTGTGATCATAAAGGAATTGGACAAAACTTCTCAGCTCCTCGTACTCCTCAGCAAAATGGAGTTGCTGAACGAAGAAATAGAACACTGATTGAGGCAGGAAGGACCTTGATGATCCATGCTGGTCTTCCTATGTCGTTTTGGGTTGAAGCTGTCAATACAACGTGTTTTACTCAGAATCGATCTCTAATTCACAGGATTCACAAGAAGGCACCATATGAAATGCTGAAAGATCGAAAGCCAGACGTATCCTTTTTTCACGTGTTCGGATGTATTTGTTATATTCTAAATCAGCGTGACCCAAGATCCAAGTTTGAACCTAAGGCTGATAAAGGTATTTTTGTTGGGTACTCATCTATTTCAAAGGCTTTTCGTGTTTTTCATGTGAACAGGCAATGTGTCGAAGAATCCATTCATGTGAAGTTTGATGAGGAATCATACACTGATGAAAAAGTCACTCATTCTCCTTCTATTTTTCAAGAGCTTCTCTCTTGTCCATTCGATGAAGCACCTTCTGCTGGAGATAAGACTGATTCCTCTGATTCTATCATTCCAGTTCCATGTTCCTTGAATCAAGATACTGCAGCCACATCAGCAGATAATTCATTAGGTGCTGATGAAACCCTTGAAGCTGAAGACTCTCCTGAAACTGATAATGTGTCAGTGTCAATCTCCCGGAATCAGCATCAGTCATTGAACATCGAGATCATCCCGTTGATCGAATTATAGGGAATATTCATGATGGTGTCCGAACCCGATCTAGTGTACTTAATAACTTTTGCATGTACGTTAACTTTGTTTCAATGATCTTACCTGACAAAGTACACACAACTCTTCAAGATGCTGATTGGATCAAAGCCATGGAAGAAGAACTGAATGAGTTTGAAAGGCACAAAGTTTGGACTCTTGTCCCAAGACCATCCGGGAAGACTATCACTGGAACTCGCTGGGTCTATCGTAACAAGGTTGATAAAGATGGAATCATCACTCGCAACAAGGCAAGGCTTGTAGCTCAAGGGTTTACTCAAATTGAATCCATCGACTATGGGGAAACTTTTGCTCCAGTTGCTCGCATTGAAGCAATCAGACTGTTTCTTGCATACGCATCCTACATGAATTTCATTGTCTATCAGATGGATGTGAAAATAGCATTCCTTCATGGTGTGTTAGAAGAAGAAGTATTCCTATATCAGCCCCCAGGTTTTGTGGACAAAGATCATCCTGATTACGTGTACCTGTTAGACAAAGCTGTTTATGGACTGAAGCAAGCTCCCAGGGCTTGGTATGAGACGCTGACATCGTATCTACTTGAAAATGGATACAGACGAGGAGCAATCAACAATACTCTCTTCATCAAAAACAAAGGCTCAGATATGGTTCTTGTTCAAATTTATATCGATGACATCATTTTTGGCTCTCCAAATGAGACACTGAGCAAGGAATTTGCAGAGATCATGTCTCAAAGGTTCGAAATGAGCATGATGGGGAAGATGACTTTTTTCTTAGGTCTTGAAGTTCAGCAAAAAAAGACAAGTATTTCCATTTGCCAAAGTAAATATATTTCTGACCTGCTTGTTAAGTATTCTCTCAGTGACTGCAAACCAGCCTCTACCCCAGTGTCTAAGACTGATAAGATACACGCTGATCCAACTGGAACTGATGTCAATCACTCTCTGTATCGAGGAATGATTGGATCTCTCTTATATCTCACAGCAAGTCGTCCTGATATCATGTTTGGAACCATTCTCTGTGCTCGATTCCAAGCTAATCCCAAAGAATCTCACCTCATGGCTGTCAAACGTATTTTTCGATACTTGAAAGGAACTCAAAACCTTGCACTGTGGTATCCTCGCGACTCTGCATTTGAACTTTATGGATACACTGACTCAAATTATGCAGGATGCAATTTAGACAAAAAGAGTACATCTGGTGGATGTCACTTCCTTGGCAATCGTCTCATCAGCTGGTCTAGCAAGAAGCAAACATCAGTAGCCATCTCAACTGCAGAAGCTAAGTATGTTGCCGCTGGGAGATGTTGTGCTCAGCTCTTATGGATTCAAAATCAGCTTCTCGACTATGGGATCAAGTTCTCAAAGACTCCCATATATTGTGACAACACCAGTGCCATTCAGATCACACAAAACCCTGTTCAGCACTCGAAGACAAAGCATATCGAAATCAGACATCACTTCATCAGAGATAATGTTGAAAAGGGAAAAGTTGTTCTTGAACATGTCAAGACTTCGGAGCAACTTGCTGATATCTTCACAAAGGCACTGGATTCTCAATCAACTGCTTACATTATCGGAGAACTGGGAATGATTTCCTTGTAATTAATTTTGCTGTTTAATTGTGCTAATGTTTGATATTGTCTTATAAGCTGATGTACATTGTGCTGATGATGACATACTGATGATATTTGCTACTGAGCACTTTGGTTTGATTTCTTATCTTTATCTCTTCTTCAAGTCTTCTAAATAAAAGTTGAATGATTCACTGTATTAAACCATACACTGATAACAACTTGAAACTCCTTGCCGATGGTTAGATCAAAACACCAAGATCTATCACACGCAACTACCCCTTCTTACCAATCTTACACTGACTCTGTGATTCAGTGTGCCAAAACACACACTGATGAGAGTCTAAAAATCTCTGTCGATGGTTAGACCAAAACACCAAGGTTTATCACGCGCAATAATCCCTTCTTTACCCTCCTCTTATTCAGTGTCTAATGATTCAGTAAGATAAACCACTCACTGATAAAGTCACAACACTCTGTGCCGATGGTTAGATAATGTAACTAGTATCTATCACACGCACCAATCTACTTGCTAGCCCCGATTAAGCAAGCTGTACCTTGAATTGACGAAGAAATATTTTTCAGCATGTAACTTCTGTAACACTGATCTCAGCGCTTCCGCAAACACTGATTGACATTTCACCTTCAGTCAACGACTCTTTTATCCAACGGCTATTTTCTGCTCTGACAGGTTGTTACGATGCGCCGTTATTCTTAATGAAGATAATCATCACCTATTTAATGAAGATAATCATTACCTTTTTAAAACCCCCTTTTTTCATTCCATATTTAAACCTCTCTCTCCCTTGGTTTAACTTTTCCTTCCACAATTTTGAACTTCTCTCAAAACCCTAGAATTCTAAAATACTCTCCAATAGCGGCATCTCTGTTCACATACTCCTCAACTTCTCGAAGGGTCATTCCTGCCCCAAACTCTCCTCCACTTCCAATTCACATCAAGGCAACAAATATCGTCTTCAACCCTGATATTCCAGAGGTTCATCGAGGTCTTGGACTCGATGATTTTGTCAATTTCTTAGCTTTTTGCCGCCTATGATATGCAATCAGTGATGTTCCGTCCGAGTTCTTCCCCGAACAAGTATGTGAGTTCTACTACACTGCAACTGTCAATGAAGACAATAGTGCCATCACCGGGACCATTGGCCATGGAAGACACTCTGTCTTCATCACCACAGAACTTCTCAGTGTTGCCTTAAGGTTACCAATTTTCGAACCTTTCTCTGAACCTCCGACTATTGAAAGGTGTAAACGTATGTTTGATCAACTGGGTTATGATCACTCAAAGGCTGGTACTCGATCAGCGCTTATTTTGCGTCAGTGCATGACCCCAGGTTGGAAATTTTTCACTGGTGCTCTATGCAAGTGTGTGGGTCACAAGTCTCGCAGTGGTGATTAGGTGAGCAATTATGAGCAACAAGTCGTCTGCTCCCTTCTTCTCAACAAAAGACTGGATTATGGGGCTCTATTCTTTGATCAGCTTGTTCAACTTCTTTGTGCAAATGTGCACGCTGATCATGTTCCGTTTCCACGCTGGATTGCCCTGGTGTTTGACAAATTCTTCGCTGCAGACTACTTTTCTCACTCTGGGAATCCAATCCAATGCCCTCGAATGTCCGTTCGTATGTATCAAGATGACCCTTTGGATACTGACATTGGAATCTCCGATAGGATGAGAGAATGGATTGCAAATCCATACACTGTGCCTTCTCTCACCGCTGACACTGATGAAGGAGGTGCTGATGGTAATCATATGGATCATGCTGATCAAGAGGTTGAACATCATGATGGTGGTCATTTCTCCCCTCAACTTTCTCATCACATCATCTCGGATACTGGCAAAGCTTCCTCAGGACCAAAGGATTCCATGAATCAGGGGGAGCAACCATCTCAGGGGGAGCATCCCTCACAGGGGGAGCATCCCTCACAGGAGGAGCATCCGTCACCAGCAGCTCACCACTCTTCTCCAAGGATGCAACCTAGCTCTCCGGTTGCCCCAGTTACCTCAATTGTTCAAATTCCTGCTTCAGCATTTTCTGAACTGATGACATTGACTCGGGACATGAGTCAGCGTCTACTTCGTATTGAGGCTGATGTTCAACAAATCAAGGAGGTTCTCTTACTTACTCCTCCCTCTAGTCCCAAATCTGATGATGCTCAAAAAGGGGGAGATACTGATGATGATGCTGATGCTGATGATCATGCTGATAGTGAACCAAACAATCATGAGAAAGACACAGAACCTGCTGACAACACTATCATTCAACCTGAATCACCCAAGCCCATTCCTGAGTCTGATTCTGCGGGGCATAATAGTCCAACTGCTACTGAAAAAGTATTTGAAGATAGTGAGCATGATGAAGATGATGAAGAGCATGATGAACCTGATGATGAATGTCAAATTCTTGATATGAACTTCATTGATCCTCTTATTCCAGTTCAGCAAGAAAGTTCAGATGACCTTGAAGAATCTCATCCGATATTAGCCAATCCTATTGTTGATCCCATCTTTCCGGTCCAAGGAGAGGATTCGGACGTTGCCAGTGAAGAATCTCATCCGCTGTCTCGAAAACGTAAGGTAGCAGATACTGACTTGGATCATTCTCAAACTGATACTTCTCTGACTATGAAGAAACCCAAGTCCATTGTCAGTATTTCAAACCTTGCCGCTGAATGGAACATGTCCCCTGATCAAGTCAAGCAAATTCTTGATGAAGCCAATCGAGCTCAGCTTCTAAAGAACATTGCTCAAGCTGATGAATCTCTTATTCAGCACAAACTTCAGGCCAAGGGATCTTTTGAAGCTCAGATGCAGAAGTTCCTGGAATTTCAGTCCAAGGCTCAGCCTTCTCAACCTCCTCCTGGCTCTAGTAAGCCTAAGACTGACAGTGTTCTTGACCGGATTGATCGAAAGAGATTTGAAGATGTTCTTAATCGGCGAATGTATGGTGATAAGATCATCAAAGTCAAAGCTTCCAAACCTCGAAACGAGAAAATCATTACGTTGCTGATCACTCGTCAAGGTCCTCAGCATTCATATACTGAAGTTGTCAAGAGGGATGAGCTGATCAGATATGGATATTCGAAATGGATGGAACTGCTCGATCTAGCATCCAAGCAAACCTCAGCTCACTCTTCGGAACTGACTTGTGCTCTTCATCTGCTGATCAAGAAAGTTCAGCGTTTGGATCTTGTTCCTAAAGAACGACCTCAGCTTCAAGGCCAAAGGTTGTCTGTTCCTAGATCTCGAAGAACCAAGTTTCAAGTTGATGGTGAAGATGTATTGGTTCTAGACTTTGGTGCTAGTGAAATTAACAACTCTCTTCCTCTCAGTGTTGATCTGGTTCAGCATCAATTCATCTCAGCTCCTGAACACGGAATGTTCTATCTTGATAAAAACAGGAGGATGTGTTTTCAGCGAACTACTGAGATTCCAAAAGCTCCAACCACTCACCTTGTTGGCTTAAGGCAAATGTGCATGGGTCATCAAGATCTATCCGGAGAATTTCACATTCTTATTGCCATGGAGCTGCTGAACAGAAGACAGGAGTTGCTGGATAGTCCTTACTGGCCAGTCCAAATTGAAGCTGAAGCTGAGTATGAAGAATTTCTTTCCAGAGGTGTCTTAATTTAGTTTGTTTTGAACATCATCATATTGGGGGAGATTGTAAGGTCAAACCTTGAAATATGATAATGTTTAAAACAGACTCAGCGTCAACACATATCTCAGTATCAGCACCAGCGTGTAACTGCTCAGTTTGTATTAGTTTAGTTTTGTAACAAATCTTGTAGTTATCGTGTTTCCTTAGTTATCTTGATTAATTAGCTAGCGTATCCCTGAATTGTAGGGATTGTCTAGAATAGCAGTATATATTATCTTGTACAGGTTTGTGAATTGTTACGTTTTTCACAAACCCTAATCTCTGCTTTGTGCACACGATAATCTCTTTGTGAGATTATCTTTCTTAGTGAAAGTTTTTCTTCGTGAATTGCTCTTGTTCTTATTTGTCATCATTGTTTGATATATTGATTGATCTAAAGGCCTCTTCAGTTGTTTATACCAAGAGGCCTTATATATATATATATATATATATATATATATATATATATATATATATGTATATATATATATATATGTATATATATATATGTATATATATATATATATATATATATATATATATATGTGTATATATATATATATATATATATATATATATATATACTTGAAAATGCAACATTTATAATGGAGTAAAAGCCCAGCCAGGAACTAGGGCGCTCGAAAGAAGGATTACATGGGGTTAATCGCAAATCTAGGAGATAAAATCCATGGATGCATAACTATCTACACTTTTCCGGTCTTACTATCGATCCAAAGGTAAGACTCCTTTTGGATTTGGACGAAAATGTAACGTGTGTATTTCTGGGCTAAGCATTAATGATTGTGTAATAATCTAGGTCAACCATTGAAACTCGTTTTCAAGTATTAAGAATGAATTATGTGTTTTAAACTTAATTATTATGATTTAATAAATTAAGGATAAAAAATAAGCGTCGAAAATAAATATTAGATAAAGCCGATATCTATGAAGAAAGTTGTAGTGGTTGAAACAAGGATTCCGAAGATATAAAGAATACCGAAAACCTAGTTATAACGAAGAAAGTTATGACCTGTCGAAGTTTCGCGACAGAACCGACACGATGTTGTATGACGTAAAAAGTGAATTTATGATAAAGTGTTTTTTAGCATTAGTGATCTAGACGAATGTAGTAGTGTTCGTTAAACGAGAGCATACATAAAACGAACGCCTAAATCTGACTTCGTATGAGAAAGTTATAATTTTTAGCCGAAACAACCTAAACGAGAATCGAAGATCTTGTTGATAGTAGTTCAACGGTAAAAAAGAAGTTATGAATTTTTAACGGACTTTTCCTGTCCCGTCCTGTTAAAAATATAACTTTAAAAATAAAGTCAAAATTAGCCGACGGAGTCTAAACGAAAGTTATAGAGCACGGCCTCACCTACGTGTGGATATAAAGAATGTCAAAAATGGATCTCGTATGCGAGAGATATGGATTTTTGAAGTTTGGAAATTCGGAGTACGCCCAACATACTCGTGTGTGTGAACCGGAGTTCGAAGCCACGTATCAGAGTACGCCGAGCGTACTCGGTGTACGACCAACATACTGAGCCGCAAGGCATTACGCCCCACGTACATGAGAGTTACGCCCAACATAATTTGTGTTTCAACCCCTATAAATAGAAACCGATGGCTGCCATATTTTTGATTGGAATTCTCTCATTTTACACCCTCTACTCTCTCTCAATTTACTCTAACATCCCCCGAAGTCCCCTTATCATCCCCGACACCGAAGCAAGTCCCAATGCCCCGAAGATCCTGAGAAAAAGAGCTATCGAGCTGAAACTCTATCCGTGTGAAGCCTGGTTTTTGAGAAAACATTCCGGTTTCATCGAAAAAGATTGTTTTAAGGAACAAAGTCTTGCCCAACCGCTATCTTATCAAGTAAGTGTATAGTCACTTTCATCTTACACATATATATGAAGTATTTTATATAAAATACGTGCTATGTGTATATATGTTGTTTGTTTATTGAGATGGATGATGAATGAATGTTTTATACATGTTTTAAATTGTATATGTATTTTATATCTATAAATATGTTGGGTAAAACATGGGTAGATGAAATAGTTAGTATGTGATGAAAGATGAGTTGGATAAATTAGATAATCGGTGATACAGATCATAAGATGAGGGTGAGAGGTGGAATATGAGAGAAGCCCTTACCTAAACGTTGGCCCCTGTCATTCAGCAGAGTATGGATGACAACCATGGACTATTCTAGACGGTCCGTGGAACACTAGCAGGCTCGCAACCTGTAGGTGTTATGAACTACATGTTCACCAGATGTACTCTAAAAACCCATGGACATGTATTGCAGGTGGATTCCCATGAATAATATTGTCGATAAATGAGGGCTATATGTAACGCCCGCAAATCCGGGCTAGCCAATTTAGAGACAATAAGTGTCGAAAATGACTTTTTAGCAAAATATTATTTGTAATAAATAGTCTTAACCAAGTTGTATAATAGGTCTCAAGGTTTCCGTACATATAAAAAACGCCGAAATCAGAGTTATAACGAAAAAGTTATGGTCCGTCGAAGTTTTTCGGCAAAACCGGTACGGCACCGGGAGGCGTAAAAAGTGAATTTACGATAGAAGAATTTTTAGCCTTAGTAGTCTAAACCAAAGTCTAGAGTATGTTAAAACGAGAAAATCCATAAAAAGAACGCCCAAATCTGACTTCGTATGAAGAAGTTATGATTTTTCTAAGATTCGGCTTAGCAGTGTACAACCCGAAACTCGAATTTTAGTTTGAGCGGTTTTTGGCTTACGCGACCTAAATGAGAGTTGAAGATCTCATTAATAGGAACTCAATGGTAAAAGATGGACGAAAACGGAGTCCGTATGAAGGAGTTACGAATTCTTCGCGGTCATTTAGCAATCTAAACGCCTCCTACTGTTAAATTTGAGATCGGTCGAGAATTAGCCAATGGAGTCTAAACGAAAGTTGTAGATCTTGATTTTACCTACGTGTGGATATAAAGAACATTGAAAACGGAGCTCATATGCGAGAGTTATGATTTTTCTAAGTTTGAAGGCTGATACGCGATAGGGGGTGACGTGGCACCACCAGAATTGGACACGTGGCACCACCAGAAGGCTGCCACATGCACCAACTCGGTGAGTAGGTCCTCCTACTCGGCGAGTAGGTCAGGCAGCACCCCTATAAATAGAGGTGTCGGGCATTCACTTCTCTTCACCCCTCAACCCTCTTCTTTCTCTCTCTAAACTCTCTCTCTCTCTCTCTAAGCCTCCCTAACCCCCAAAGCCTAGGGTAACTCCCTAGCACGAGGCGGAAGCCCTAGACGGCTCCGAGAAAAGAGCCTTTCGGCTCGGGAACGGTGCTCCAGCGAAGCCCGGTTTTGCGAAAAACCCGCTGTAAGTGAGTTGTACCTATCCTATCTTTAATTAAGCTTATGTTTTAATATAGTAACGTTATTAGGAACTTATAATGAGTATTTGGGCTATTATTATGAGTTATATTGAGTGTCATTTAACGCTTATATAATAATAATAATAATAATAATAATAATAATAATAATAATAGCTAGACTATTAATTAATCGCGGTTATCGTTAGACTAAACCCTAGTGGTATTGATACTAGGTTTTATCGAAGGAAATTGTTTTGAGAATATCGAAGCGCTGTCCGAGTGCTGAGTCATCACCTTTCAGGTGAGTGCATAGTCCCTTTCATCTTACACATAGATATGAAGTATTTTATATAAACAACGTTCTATGTGTGCATATTATGTGAATACTTGTTGTCTATGCTGGATGAACGTTTTATACATGTTTTAAAGGATTTAAACTGTATACGTATTTTATATATACGAATATGTTGTGTATGAGACGGGTAGATGAATGATGAGAGATAGAAGATGACGTGAGTATACATTGGCAGCTATAGACTTAGTGCCTATGGGACAAACACCGGTAGCTATGGACTTAGTACCTGTTAGGCGTTGGTAGCTATGGATTTAGTACCTGTTAGGAATTGGTAGCTATGGACTTAGTACCTATTAGTTAGACGCTGGTAGCTATGGACTTAGTACCTGTTGGGAATTGGTAGCTATGGACTTAGTACCTATTAGATAAACACTGGTAGCTATGGATTTAGTACCCGATGAATAGACTATAGCAGCTATGGAATTAGTGCTTTACGAACGAACATTGACAGCTATGGACTTAGTGCCAGTCCTATAACCCTGGAAGTAAGGGACTTCAGAATAAACGAATGCAGGATAGATGACTCTTAGGTTAAATCCTTAAGATTAAAGAAGATAATGAGGATGGGTAATTGGGTTAATTGTTTGATGATTGAACATAATAATTATATTATTGTGGGTTGAAAACCCTATGTACTCACCAGGTTTCCCAACCTGACCCACTCAGTTTATTTATATCACAGGTGACGATATGAAGTGACATTACACTGAGAGATTTAAAGAGATGTAGATCACTAGTGTAAATAATTGTAAGTTCTGTTTATGCTTATGTTTCTGTATTAACGATGACATCCCAAACGTTTTAAAATGAAATAAATACGTTTCTTCGAAAATGTTTTAATAACGTATTTACCATGTTTTTCTGGGAACAAATTCCGCAACATTTTTATGAAATGAAATACTCTGATTTTTATAAAGCATAAAAAAAATCGGTCTTTTCTGGCCGTAAAAATGGGGATGTCACAGTTGGTATCAGAGCATTAGTTTAAGTGAACTAGGAATATGGATTTATTTCTAGACTTAAACTTAGAATGCTAAGCGATGATTGTGAGGTGTGAGCACTAGCTTATTTTAGGAACTATGCCTAAACTGCTTTTATGCGCTAAATGTTTTATGCCTTATATGTTGTTATTTATTTGGATCTATGGTCTGTTGCCGATCGGATCTGGAAACCATATGTGTTTAGGATACTAAACGTACGACTACGATATTAGAACTAGCATGTAAACGTTTCGGAGTGACAAGGATGATTTAAACGTCAATCCCAAGTAATGATCTAGATTCACCTTATTCGGTGTAGAGATCAGGATGGCAAGAACCCGTAGCAGAAACGTAAACGCAAATGGGAACAGAAACCAACCCTCAGCGGTTCAGCAAATACCTATTGTAGAAGAAGTTGTGCATGAGCCAGTCACCATGGCTGGAGTTCAAGCCATGATTCGGGCTATGTTAGCTGAACAAAGGGAAGAAATGAGACAGATGTTCCACGAAAATAGGGATGAACCTACCATACATGTTGAGCCATCTGATCTAATTCCTGAACAATCTGAGGAAGGGAAATACAGCCGCCAAGTGAGTCAATTGGGGACTCAAGGTGATCAAAGGGATGGCCCGGAGAGGAGAAACGACGAGGATGGGCGAATGTACAAGAATTTCTTGGGTGGGAAACCACCAAGCCTCTCAGGAACCCCAAATCTGGTTGAGATTATGGATTGGATCTCTGAGATGGAGATGGTGTTTGAGAACTGCAGCTGTAACGAGAAACAGAAGACTGTCTTCGCAGTAAGATAGCTGAAAAGTGGAGTCTTGAGCTGGTGGAAGCTATTGGCAGATACGATGCCACGAGGAGAAGCCTTAAGGATGTCATGGGAAGAGTTCTTGGAACAGTTGAAAATGCAGTACTGCTCGGAGATAGATCTGACAGACCTAAACAATGAGTTTCAGAACCTAAAGAAAGGGAAGATGAGTGTTGATGAGTATGCCACCGCATTCACCGAGAGGATGAAGCTATTCCCCTACTTGGTGCCTACCGAACTCTCCAAGATTGATAGGTTTGCTAATGGACTGCCCACTGACTTTGGCCCAATGATCAAAATGGCAACTACCTTGAAAACAGCTATTAGGGCAGCTAAGAACGTAGAGGCCCAGATAAGAGAAAAGGGTCTAGAAAAAGATAAGGCAGGAGAGAAGCGGAAGTTGAAGCGAGATGGTGTGATAAATGCAAGAAGAAGCATGGTGGGAAGTGCAACGAACAAGTGACTTGTTACAAGTGTGGGAGGACTGGTCACTATTCCAAGGACTACACACATAATGATAAAGTATGCTATGGATTTGGAGGCAAGGAGCACATGTCCAGAGACCGCCCAAGGAAAAATAAAGCAGCAAGACCATAAACGGCGCCAAGGCCAAGGGCATTTCACATGATCCTTGACGAAGCAGAGAACCATGTGAGGAATCAAGGATGAGGACTTTATACCCGAAGATCAAGATATGCAGTAGCCACAGTATCGTATGATGTAGCTCATTAGTGGCATATTCCAGGGTGAACTTGAACACCTATGTAATAGTTTCAAGAAATAATAAAATCTTCGTTTTGTTATCAGGTGTGTTAAACTGTTATTTGATTTTCCTGTATGGTGACTTGGAGAACTGCGAGACAATACTTGGGACGAGTATGAGTAGGTGTGAATGGTAGTAGAGGCCTATACTACCGGAAGCACAAGACTCACACTTGGATCATGGAAAGTCACAAGGTTACCAAGAAGCTAGTAATTGATACCATTTTATTCAAGAATGTCGTTACCATCGTTTCGGTAAATGACTAAGAAGACGATTGTTATTCCGACCCTAGTGGTCATATCACATTGAGTCCGACTACGATGATGTAACAGCCCGGAATTCCAGATATTGATATAATTATGATTTTGGGGTGTTTTAAGAGGGGACTCGGCGAGTTGGAGTTCAGACTCGCCGAGTAGGGTCGCAGATCTGGTCGCGGGTTCGCGACTGGACTCGACGAGTCCGGATATGGACTCGGCGAGTCCACGCTGTTTAGCGAAACCCTAACCGTTCAGGTTTGGGACGTATATGAGGGACTTTATGGCCGTCATTGTTCACTCTAGCCTTCTGAGAGAAACCCTAAATTGATTGTGAGCGTCTGGAACAAGGTTGAAGGCCATTGTTGATTTTAGAAGAGTTATTGTGCAAGGAAGAGAAGGCTTGATTAAGGGAGCAACAAAGGAAGTCACGTTCTGAGGATTGGGGACACAGAGAGCACATTATTCAGGTAAGAATTCGAGTTATACTCTGCTATGTTGATGTGTATATGGATTTAGGGTTTATGGAACCCTTTTGTGGCTAGATTGAATGTTACCCTAGTCCCCCAAACGATTGTAACCCTCTATTAGGAACTTTGGAGGTCCAGAATGTCCCATGCCTGTGCATTTCGGAAATTGATGAAGGTTTTGGATTGGAATCCTTATGCCTTAGGTCAATATGTAAATTATAAGTCTTGGGGTGTACCATGAGCACCAAAATGAGGACCTTACGTGATGGACCAGTCTAGGAAGGCCAGGCCTATGAATGGTCGGAGCAGTTCTGCCATTAGAAAGCAGTTTGAGCGGTTGCATGGCATGGACTCGCCGAGTCCGATGAACAGACTCGGCGAGTAGCTTGAAGATTAACTGGGACTCGTCGAGTTGTTCTTCAGACTCGGCGAGTTGAGTCGGGGTGGCCCCGCGATTCTTCCAGGAGGAACTCGTCGAGTAAAAAGGGGATACTCGACGTGTAGAAAGGGAATCTTAAGGAATCGGTGAGTCAAGGGCGAGTGGACTCAGAGACGTTGAACTCGGCGAGTCTTGGGGTGACTCGGCGAGTTAGGTCGCGGGTTAAGTGAAGTTCTGAGTATGGGGACTCGGCGAGTCATAGGGTTGACTCGGCGAGTAGGGTCAGTCAGGGGTTGACTTTGACCTTGTCTTTGACCAAGGATTGACCAGTGGTTCCAGGGGTATTTTGGTAATTGTTGTTTATTGTTTGAGTTTAGTGCATTGGTGACTGTCCAGAGGTGGAGATCGTATCAGTGATCGGAGCAGCTTGAGCTATCTGTTCAGTCGGCAGTTTCGAGGTGAGTTATCCTCACTATATCGCTAGGGTTTATGGCACCAAGGCCGACCCTTTTTATCGGATGGAAATCCGGGTAGTTGTCATTGTTATGATATAGGCCGGAAGGCATTACATGTTATGGGCCGGAAGGCTTTGCTATGTGGACCGGAAGGTCATGGCCTGGAAAGGCGTATGTATGCATTTAGTATGTTGACTGATTCATAGGGTAATGTTATGATAGTGACCGGCTAGACCGGTATCTTGTTAGAGTAATGCTATGATATGTAATCTGTTGATCGATTGTTGTCTATGAACTGCTATATGAATATTCGTTATGTTGTATATGCATTTTATGCTTATGGGCCGGAAGGCAATATGTTATGGGCCGGAAGGCAATATGTTATGGGCCGGAAGGCGATTATATTGTGTGATGGACCGGAAGGTCGGCGTGGGTAGGACCGGAAGGTTTACCCAGCAGGGACGGAAGTCCCTTGAGACACATGGACCGGAAGGTCAGGGCCTGGAAAGGCGTATATGTGGTTGGTATTCTGGGGGTATCTCACTAAGCTTTCGGGCTTACAGTTGTGGTTTTATGTTTCAGGTTCTCAAGAGTCTGTGGCAAGGCAAAGGCGTGATCGTACCGTTCCTCGCGTTGGTGTTTTATGATATGAACCTGGGAAATTACTCTGTTTAATAATGTATTGAAAACCTTTTTGTAACAACGTTAATAAAATGGGTGATTTTGAAAAGTTTTAATTGTTTTGAAATTTTGGATGTTACAAGTTGGTATCAGAGCCTTGGTTTGAGTGAATTGGGGGAAACATTCGTGTGACTCCAGTCTCAAATCGAGGAGGATTTTAAAAAGAGAAATTTAAAATGGTTTTCACATTTAGTAAAAGGAGGACGCGGAGGTACGATCAGCCGGAGCCAGTAAGTAACCCCAAGATACCATACATGATATTTGTTTATTTGAGCTTGATAGCACAGCATGCTAGAGTTAGGCTAGGGATCTTCAGGAATTCATGATAATGTTGCCTGATTTGTGATGCCTGTAGCCTAGGGTCCCTTATGGGATGTTCTCAGTGTTCCTTTAGTGGTGAGGGTTGATAGTTGTTATGCATGTTCCCTAGGGTATTGTGGTAGTACTTCATACAAATATGGGTAGGTGTGGAAGGTAGTATGGGCCCGTACTACTGAAAGCACAGGACCCATACGCGTATCAGGGAAACCATGGTCTCTAGGGTAGGGTTGCGAGAGTTGGATCCCAGGATTGTGGGAAGTGTCTGAGATTGGTAGGGTGTCTTCAGTATGGAGATTTTGAGGCATGATGATAGTGGATCCGGATCAGGATCGGGAGCTGGAGAGCGAGTTTCGGGTGGATCGGTGCTGTCGGAGGTTATCAATCAGACGAGCACAAGCGAGTTGGATGCGAGGATTCGCAAGATCCTGCGCGATGGGGTTGCTGCATTGTTCCGGGCTGAGTTGCCGGAATTGTTTGGGTCGATCAAGACCGCCATGATTGAGTATTTTGATGAGCGATATGCGGCTCTCGCAGAGACGGTTGCCGCGGCGGCTACAGCGGCTGTAGCAGTGGCAAGGGGAGGAGCTAGTCGGGGTTTTCAGTATCGGGACTTCTATTATACGAAGCCTCCCACATTCGATGGAGTTTAGGACCCGATTGTTGCTATGAGATGGTTATCAGACGTGGAGGGGTGTTTCTCCACGAATTATGCCCTGCTGATCAGAGGGTGAGGTGTGCTCTGAACCTATTGAGGCTCGGAGCAAAGGATTGGTAGAGATTGACTACGGGGTCATTTTTCCGATGTGCAAAGAGCTGCGGTTTCATGGGATCAATTCAGAGAGATGTTCAGTACTCGCTATGTTCCGCAGGATGAAAAGGAGAGATTGGCTCGGGAATTCCTTGAGCGGAAGCAGGATTTGGAGTCGGTGACTGAGATCACCAGGATGTTTATTGAGAGGGCGATGTTTTGCCCTGAGTTCGTTTTGGAGCAGGCTCAGATGTCCCGATATCTGAGTATGCTCAAGGGGGATATCAGACAGTTCGTGTCTGCGCAGAGGTGTGAGACCTTGTTGGTGTTGCAGGAGGCCGCCATGTGGCGTGAGTTAGAGGTTGAGTTGCAGTTGCGTGAGCTGAGGCAGGCTCCGATGCAGTCGCAGCCAGCGCCGAAATGGTCCAGTACCGTTGATGTTAGAATGGGGGATCGGAGCGGCCACACTTGTGGGAAGTATGGGAGGGGTCACACCGGAGTTGCTGGTCCGGTGGTGCATGCCGCAAGTGCGGAAAAGAGGGGCACTATGCGCGGGATTGTCGGCAGTCAGTGCCGATTCGGGATTTGAGGATTTGTCATCATTGTCGGCAGGTTGGACATTTGAGGGTCAACTGTCCACAACTTTCTGCAGGACCGGTGCAGGCTCTAGCACCAGCCACCTTGAGGAGTTCAGGAGGAGGACAGGATGGAGCGGAGCCCCAAGGGCTCAGAGTCGTGCTTATCAGCTTGCGGCAGAGGGAGACGGAGCGGTGCCGGAGGCAGCTGCGGGTATAATGCTTTCTTGATGTCTTGATTATCTTGCGTTGATTGTGGCGTATTGTTTGGTGCCGGTAGCCTTGTGCGGTTTTCGATGCGGTATTCATCCTTTTGCAGGTTGTGGGTTTGGTTACGGGTTATTGTTTGGGAATTCCGTTGGTTATCGTTCGTGAGGGTTGATAGTAGAGATGCGACACTGGGTTGAATGTCGGGTAGCCTCTGTAGTTGTGGAGTGTATAATTGAAAGACCGGATTCTTTTGAGCGGATTGATCAGGGAAGAGATGTGTTTTGCTGAGGGTTGCTTATGCTTGTGGGAAGCAGTCAGTGTGTAAATGTTCTCTTTAGGCAGGATTGTTCTGAAAAGTCGTTAATGGCGATTGGTGGTTGTTAGTCAGTGCTTTAAGTGGGGGAGAATTGGAGAATTCTCCGGGAGATCGATGAGTATGTGAGGGTGCTTAGCTGTTGGGATTCAGCAGTGTTTGTCAGCTCAGAGTATAGGCCGACGAGAGCGAGTGTCGGGTATGCGGGGCGGGATACAGACCTAGGGCATTTGATTGTGGAGGCCTGAGAGCAGGCCGGGATCAAGTTTGAGTAAGTAACCGGGGTTATGCGATCAGAGTATTTGTATGCTGGATGTACGTGATGGGCTGTACAGCATTAATCTCACGGGATTTATGTTGTGCATGTTTCTAGAGTTGGAACCGGAAGGTTCCCAGAGTTAGAACCTGAGGGTTCGCAGAGTTTGGGTGTACGGACCAACAGAGATATAGCCTCGAGTGGCTAGTATGTGTTATGAGAGTCGGTCCAGTCATGCTGGAGACTCTGTTGGTATTGCTGGATCAGTTTGAGATTGCGGATTGTGTATGTTGCAGTGTGATTGCATTGGAAGGTCTGGCCCCGGGTTAGTGATCATGTTTAGCTGAGGCAGTGATTTTGATGAGTGGAGAGAGTGCATGAGATTGAGAGCCCCTGCAATGAGAGCCAGAGTATGTGAATAGCGGTTGCACAAAAAGGGTGGTGTCGCTTGGGGCGAGCACTGTGACACTGGTTGGAGTGGTATTATGGCCAAGAGGGTTCCTTGGAAAAAGGAAAAGAGAAAGGTGTGTAACTCCGAAGGGGAGTGCAAGTTCACGAAAGTGAAAGCTGCAGAGCAGAAGTTATGGTTAGAGTATTTCGAGTATGGCTTTGAGCATCGTGTTTGCGGCAGCGAAGTAGGAAACCATCCGGTTTGGGATGTCTGTCGAGGCAGAAGGGATGCAGGGGGAGAGAGAATCTTGAATTCTCGGTGTGATTCCGATCAGGGTATAGGGTGGATATTAGTGGTTCATCCTGGGAGATGTTCGAGGATATCAGCAGTGTATCGGGTCTCCCAACCTGCGGGTGTTGGGGGCTAGTTCAGCAGGTGTATGTGATTGCAAGAGGAGAACTCGTGAGAGTTGCTCCGAGAGTGAGAATGGGTCCCTCAGTCGGTCCGGAATGGACAAAGTGGGCTTTGGATCGGGGATCCGGTGGTTCATGGTTTCCTAACCCTTATGGGTCGAGTGATTGTTGAGATTTAGAGCAGAGTTGCATCTTGGGTAATTCTCGGTTACAGAGAGCGATGGACAGTACAGAGAGCGGGCTTCAGTCGACAGAGCAGATTCAGCAGATGAGGCAGAGGTTATTGACCGCCCAGAGCTGACAGGAAAAGTTATACAGACAGATGCTGGTCCGAGCTTGAGTTTCAGGTCGGCGACTTCGTACTCCTGAAGGCCTCTCCTTGGAGAGGAGTGATTCGATTCAAGAAGAGGGGCAAGTTGGGCCCCCGGTATATTGGGCCTTTTCATGTGATTGCGGGGGTAGGCCGGATGGTCTACCGTTAGGAGTTGCCCACGGATTTTAGACAAATCCACGACATTTTTCATGTGTCGCAATTGAGAAAGTATATAGCCGCTGAGTCGGCAGTGGTCCCATTAGAAGACATTCAGGTGGATGCGAGCCTGAATTATGCCAAGAGACCAGTGGTCATCAGAAATCGGAAGATCGAGGTTCTGAGGTATAAGGAGATACCTCTGGTGTTAGTTCGGTGGCAGCACCGGAGGGGATCAGAAATGACCTGTGAGCTGGAACGTGAGATGTGGGAGCAACATCCGGAGCTATGTTCAGAGTGAGACTTCGAGGGCGAAGTCTAGTCCTAGTGGGGGAGAGTTGTAACAGCCCGGAATTCCAGATATTGATATAATTATGATTTTGGGGTGTTTTAAGAGGGGACTCGGCGAGTTGGAGTTCAGACTCGTCGAGTAGGGTCGCAGATCTGGTCGCGGGTTCGCGACTGGTCCCGACGAGTCCGGATATGGACTCGGCGAGTCCACGCTGTTTAGCGAAACCCTAACCGTTCAGGTTTGGGACGTATATGAGGGACTTTATGGCCGTCATTGTTCACTCTAGCCTTCTGAGAGAAACCCTAAATTGATTGTGAGCGTCTGGAACAAGGTTGAAGGCCATTGTTGATTTTAGAAGAGTTATTGTGCAAGGAAGAGAAGGCTTGATTAAGGGAGCAACAAAGGAAGTCACGTTCTGAGGATTGGGGACACAGAGAGCACATTATTCAGGTAAGAATTCGAGTTATACTCTGCTATGTTGATGTGTATATGGATTTAGGGTTTATGGAACCCTTTTGTGGCTAGATTGAATGTTACCCTAGTCCCCCAAACGATTGTAACCCTCTATTAGGAACTTTGGAGGTCCAGAATGTCCCATGCCTGTGCATTTCGGAAATTGATGAAGGTTTTGGATTGGAATCCTTATGCCTTAGGTCAATATGTAAATTATAAGTCTTGGGGTGTACCATGAGCACCAAAATGAGGACCTTACGTGATGGACCAGTCTAGGAAGGCCAGGCCTATGAATGGTCGGAGCAATTCTGCCATTAGAAAGCAGTTTGAGCGGTTGCATGGCATGGACTCGCCGAGTCCGATGAACAGACTCGACGAGTAGCTTGAAGATTAACTGGGACTCGTCGAGTTGTTCTTCAGACTCGGCGAGTTGAGTCGGGGTGGCCCCGCGATTCTTCCAGGAGGAACTCGTCGAGTAAAAAGGGGATACTCGACGTGTAGAAAGGGAATCTTAAGGAATCAGTGAGTCAAGGGCGAGTGGACTCAGAGACGTTGAACTCGGAGAGTCTTGGGGTGACTCGGCGAGTTAGGTCGCGGGTTAAGTGAAGTTCTGAGTATGGGGACTCGGCGAGTCATAGGGTTGACTCGGCGAGTAGGGTCAGTCAGGGGTTGACTTTGACCTTGTCTTTGACCAAGGATTGACCAGTGGTTCCAGGGGTATTTTGGTAATTGTTGTTTATTGTTTGAGTTCAGTGCATTGGTGACTGTCCAGAGGTGGAGATCGTATCAGTGATCGGAGCAGCTTGAGCTATCTGTTCAGTCGGCAGTTTCGAGGTGAGTTATCCTCACTATATCGCTAGGGTTTATGGCACCAAGGCCGACCCTTTTTATCGGATGGAAATCCGGGTAGTTGTCATTGTTATGATATAGGCCGGAAGGCATTACATGTTATGGGCCGGAAGGCTTTGCTATGTGGACCGGAAGGTCATGGCCTGGAAAGGCGTATGTATGCATTTAGTATGTTGACTGATTCATAGGGTAATGTTATGATAGTGACCGGCTAGACCGGTATCTTGTTAGAGTAATGCTATGATATGTAATCTGTTGATCGATTGTTGTCTATGAACTGCTATATGAATATTCGTTATGTTGTATATGCATTTTATGCTTATGGGCCGGAAGGCAATATGTTATGGGCCGGAAGGCAATATGTTATGGGCCGGAAGGCGATTATATTGTGTGATGGACCGGAAGGTCGGCGTGGGTAGGACCGGAAGGTTTACCCAGCAGGGACGGAAGTCCCCTGAGACACATGGACTGGAAGGTCAGGGCCTGGAAAGGCGTATATGTGGTTGGTATTCTGGGGGTATCTCACTAAGCTTTCGGGCTTACAGTTGTGGTTTTATGTTTCAGGTTCTCAAGAGTCTGTGGCAAGGCAAAGGCGTGATCGTACCGTTCCTCGCATTGGTGTTTTATGATATGAACCTGGGAAATTACTCTGTTTAATAATGTATTGAAAACCTTTTTGTAACAACGTTAATAAAATGGGTGATTTTGAAAAGTTTTAATTGTTTTGAAATTTTGGATGTTACAGATGAGTAGGTTACGCGGTTCAGAGAACCAAGTTTGATGTAGCGTCCGACTTAAACCAAACAATTGAAATCAAAGCGATCAATAGAAATATCGTGCCAGTTGTTAAAAAAGTTGGTAGCTAGAAATGCTACATGTTTAAATGTGATTAAATCACATTATACCATGAAGGAAGGCATATTCCATTCCGGAATTTGACTCTAAGAGACCTAAGTCTAAGCGTTGCAACATACAATGATAGGTCATTAGAATATGACACATCGATCCATAGTAGTAATAAAAGAACTTATCTCAAGTTCGTATCCAGTGAAGATCAAGATTGTGACTTGAAGGTCATAATTATGAGTCTAGCCTGAGGTAGAGAGCAAGTGCACGATCGAGTACTGCTTACAGTCAATGAGTCTAAGAGATAGACTAGAAGGAGTATAGAAGTTATAATTGTTACATAAGACAAAGATATGACGTATGGAGTCGTTATACGAGCCCTGTTTCGTTGATGATTCCGGGACGTAATCATCCTAAGGGGGAGATATTTGTAACGCCCGCAGATCCGGGCTAGCCAATTTAGAGACAATAAATGTCGAAAATGACTTTTTAGCAAAATATTATTTATAATAAATAGTCTTAACCAAGTTTTAGAATAGGTCTCAAGGTTTCCGTACATATAAAGAACGCCGAAATCCGAGTTATAACGAAAAAGTTATGGCCCGTCGAAGTTTTTCGGCAAAACCAGTACGGCACCGGGAGGCGTAAAAAGTGAATTTATGATAGAAGACTTTTTCGCCTTAGTAGTCTAAACCAAACTCATATAGTATGTTAAAATGAGAAAATCCATAAAAAGAACGCCCAAATCTGACTTCGTATGAGGAAGTTATGATTTTTCTAAGATTCGGCTTAGCAGTGTACAGCCCGAAACTCGAATTTTAGTTCGAGCGGTTTTTGGCTTATGCGACCTAAATGAGAGTTGAAGATCTCATTAATAGGAACTCAATGGTAAAAAGATGGACGAAAACGGAGTCCGTATGAAGGAGTTACGAATTCTTCGCGGTCATTTAGCAATCTAAACGCCTCCTACTGTTAAATTTGAGATCGGTAGAGAATTAGTCAATAGAGTCTAAACGAAAGTTGTAGATCTTGATTTTACCTACGCGTGGATATAAAGAACGTCGAGAGCGGAGCTCGTATGCGAGAGTTATGATTTTTCTAAGTTTGAAGGCTGATACGCGATAGGGGGTGACGTGGCACCACCAGAATTGGACACGTGGCACCACCAGAAGGCTGCCACATGCACCAACTCGGTGAGTAGTGTTGGGTTTTGAGCATTCTAACACTTCCTAAGTGTACATGCAACCCTAATAAACCTTGGATCTATGTTTGTCTAAGATACATGCAAATAATTATTTTTCCAAGGCTTATATCCTAACTAGCATGGCATGGGGAACATGAATCAAATAAAGCTAGAAGAAATACTTACCTTGAAGTTGTAGTTGATTGCTTGGAGTTTTAGAGCCTAGCACCAATAGTGTGGATGCCTCAAGTGGAAATCACAAATCACCATAAACTTGGAACTTTGAGAGAATAGTCACTACTATCTTGAAATTTTCCCTCACCTCAACAAGTGTCAACTAGTGTGATTTCAAGAACTAAAGCCTCCTTTATATAGTGTGGATGGATTATGGTTACATCCATGTAAACCCTAATACCCATGTCTCTTCATTTCCATGAGATCCATGGGTCAAAGCTCCATGGAGTATCCATGGACTTTTCCATGCAAGCCTAGCCCATTCCAAATAAGCATTAGCCCACACTATATAAATATAGAAGCCCATATTTAATTAGTAACATCTTTGATCTCTAAATTAATCCTAGATTAATTATAGATCAATACTAATTAAATAATATGATCTTATATTAATATATTAGAACTTATAATATATTAATAAATCATAACTTGTACTATTCTCAAATATTATCCATAAATTGTTCGGGTGAAGTGCAACCCAAATGGACCATGCCGGGTCGGGTCAAGTACATACCAAATATAGTTATGGACTTAGACACTATATCCAACAAGTAGGTCCTCTTACTCGGCGAGTAGGTCAGTCAGCACCCCTATAACTAGAGGTGTCGGGCATTCACTTCTCTTCACCCCATAAACCCTCTTCTTTCTCTCTCTAAACTCTCTCTCTAAGCCTCCCTAACCCCCCAAAGCCTAAGGTAACTCCCTAGCATGAGGCGGAAGCCTCGGAGCACCCGACGGCTCCGAGAAAAGAGCCTTTCGGCTCGAGAACGGTGCACCAGCAAAGCCCGGTTTTGCGAAAAACCCACTGTAAGTGAGTTGTACCTATCCTATCTTTAGTTAAGCTTATGTTTTAATATAGTAACGTTATTAGGAACTTATAATGAGTATTTGGGCTATTATTATGAGTTATATTGAGTGTTATTTAACGCTTATATAATAATAATAATAATAATAGCTAGACTATTAATTAATCGCGGTTATCGTTAGACTAAACCCTAGTGGTATTGATACTAGGTTTTATCGAAGGAAATTGTTTTGAGAATATCAAAGCGCTGTCCGAGTGCTGAGTCATCACCTTTCAGGTGAGTGCATAGTCCCTTTCATCTTACACATAGATATGAAGTATTTTATATAAACTACGTGCTATGTGTGCATATTATCTGAATACTTGTTGTCTATGCTGGATGAACGTTTTATACATGTTTTAAAGGATTTAAACTGTATACGTATTTTATATATACGAATATGTTGTGTATGAGACGGGTAGATGAATGATGAGAGATAGAAGATGACGTGAGTATACATTGGCAGCTATAGACTTAGTGCCTATGGGACAAACACCGGTAGCTATGGACTTAGTACCTGTTAGGCGTTGGTAGCTATGGATTTAGTACCTGTTAGGAATTGGTAGCTATGGACTTAGTACCTATTAGTTAGACGCTGGTAGCTATGGACTTAGTACCTGTTGGGAATTGGTAGCTATGGACTTAGTACCTATTAGATAAACACCGGTAGCTATGGATTTAGTACCCGATGAATAGACTATAGCAGCTATGGAATTAGTGCTTTACGAACGAACATTGGCAGCTATGGACTTAGTGCCAGTCCTATAACCCTGGAAGTAAGGGACTTCGAAATAAACGAATGTAGGATAGATGACTCTTAGGTTAAATCCTTAAGATTAAAGAAGATAATGAGGATGGGTAATTGGGTTAATTGTTTGATGATCGAACATAATAATTATATTATTGTGGGTTGAAAACCCTATGTACTCACCGGGTTTCCCAACCTGACCCACTCAGTTTATTTATATCACAGGTGACGATATGAAGTGACATTACACTGAGAGATTTAAAGAGATGTAGATCACTAGTGTAAATAATTGTAAGTTCTATTTATGCTTATGTTTCTGTATTAACGATGACATCCCAAACGTTTTAAAATGAAATAAATACGCTTCTTCGAAAATGTTTTAATAACGTATTTACCATGTTTTTCTGGGAACAAATTCCGCAACATTTTTATGAAATGAAATACTCTGACTTTTATAAAGCATAAACAAAATAGGTCTTTTCTAGCCGTGAAAATGGGGATGTCACACTATAGACTTAACACATGTTGTATAAACCCTGGCGGCTATGGATTTAATGCCTTTTGTATAAACCCTGACAACTATGGATTTAATGCCTGTTGTATAAACCCTGGCATCGGTGAGACTTGATGATTATTGTCACACCCCAAAACCAAGAACGGCGGAAACGTTCTGAGGCGGAGGACGTCATGTACAGTATCACAACAATGAAAACTAGTAAACAAGCAACAACATCATCCATTGCATTAATAATATAATTATTATACAAGTGTTCTGTCAAATTTTGATAAACACTAAAGCATAAATCAAAATGAAAGATGAGTCTTGAAAGAGCTCCATCTTCCTTTCTCCTTGCATCGATACCTATCTATGATGACCTGAGGATACAAGTAATTTTGAAAGCGAGTATCAGCTTTGAGGCTGGTGAGATCATAAGTATTTTAGTGTCTTGATTTGTATGTAAGAATTTGTCAGTTTATGAACTGTAAGTATAAAAATGTTTGTAAAACAACTGTAAACGTTTGAAAAACTCTAGAAATCCCTATGATTCCTACTATTATATAAGGGAGTCTTCTACCAAGACCTAACTGTTCTCAATGTAGTTTTCTACCAAGACTTAACTGTTCTAAATGTTCGTTTCATGTAAAAGTGTGTAATTTCCCAAGTGTAACTATCATTATAAAAATATAGTTTTTACATTAAATGTTTAAGTGAAAAGGTCACTAAATATATGTAAAGGGAAAATAAATGTAGTACTCTAGTGTTGTATTATAGGAACTACTGCTGTACTAACTACCTTAAACCGGATTTATATTAAGGCATCATGTGATTAATTGCACCATACTATTGACTGGTAACAACGACATACGAATGGTTGTAAAACGGAATGACGTTTGGCACCCGCAGACCTGCAGGTCTGGTTGTAGCTAGCAGCAAGGTGTAGGATAGTCAATCCAGTATAGATCTATATGCAAACTCACGCTCTCCCTCCAAGAGAATTCTGGCTACAACTCGGGCCATGACATTTAAGGCATGCTCCGATACAGTGGATCACAATAATTAACGTATTCATATATATATGTAATGTAATGAACTGTTCTAGCCGTAATGTATGTGCTCTCTACCTAGCAAGTATAGTAATGTACTGTAATGTTATAGCTGTAATGTACGTGCTCTCTACCTAGCAAGTATAGTAATGTATAGTATATGTGCTCTCTAGCTAGCAAGTATAGTAATGTACTGTAATGTTCTAGAAAGTATTGACTCATGAATGAACTGACTCATTGTATGATATTGCGTTCTAGTAATAGTTCTAGTATCTTCCTAAACTACCCATATGGTAGTTTACTAGTAATCTAACTGGTACGTATGGACATGGATGTATACCCTTGCTACCCAAGGGCATTGGATGAACTGGAAGGGCCTTTATGACTATATATGTACATATGTTATATGACTAATATTTAAACGACCTTCGGACGAGTACCCGATATCCCACCAGACCACATCTCAAGCGCGAAAAGGAAATAGGGTGGATAGCCTTCCTAAGTCTTTTATACATTTCTTATATAACTATACATATAGAGGCATGCAATTTATAATATAAAAGCATAAAATAAGTTTTGTAAAACCTTTGAACATAATTATTATCTAAGCAAAGATCGACTTGATGTCGATCTATAAAACGGTTTGTAGGCATGGGTTTGATAAAACAGTTTAAGTATAAGGAAACATTTGTTTGAAACACGATTGTAAATAAGTTTGAAATAAAACATACAGAGTAAAATGTACAGTGTAATAAGGAGTTTTAAAACATATAAAATGTTTATGAAAATCATTTGAAGGAAACTGTTTGGTAAAACGGCTAATGAATAGCCAATCATTTGAATGCTACTTATTAATCACATATGATTGATATAATAATTAGCATAATTCTACTTGTATCCCCCCCATAAAACATTTAAAAACTGTTAAAACATTGATTAAGGGGTATGAACTCACCTGTTGTAAATGATTGGAATTGAACAGACTGTTATCGTAAGGAAGGATCGGACAAGTGCTTGGTGTCAACTGAAGACTTTAGACACTCACAATGATCCTAATTACATATGAAGACATATGTATATAAATAATTAGTGGTTAAGACACTAATTATACAAGTATAAGCATTTTAATGCGAGGAAAACACTTTTGGTCAAGTGCTAGGAGGCCAATGGGTTGCAACAAAAGAGTGCAAGACCTCTAATGGGAGTTTATGGTCAAATGACCATATGTTTTGGAGTTTACGGCCCAGGGGAGTAAACTCCTAGCCGTAAACTCACAATAAGGTCTCTAAATGAAGCTTAGAATTAATACAACTCTAGTGGTGAACTGCTTCAAGGCTTAAACAAGTGTTTGGGCTTCCTATTAACTCCTTTGAGGAGTTCACGGCTCTCGGACCATATCCCATGGAGATTACGGCCGTAATCTCCCTTGGGGAAGGTTTATGGTGTTTTCAAGTCCCTAATTTAACAAGGAATGAATCAAGGCAATTGTCCAAGGCTTTAGGAGGATTTATGGCACCATTTGGCACCATTTATTGGAGTTCACGGCCCTGGAACATCTTGGGCCATGAACACCCTTTTCTTGGTGTTTTAATGGTGTTTTCTAGTCCTAAAGTCATTAAGGTGCATGTCTAAATTCATGCCTAAGCCTTAGGAAGTGTTTGTGGCGTCAAAACACCCCTATCTAGAATTTTCGGCCCATGAACCATTTGGCCATGTGTTTGCGGCCGTGAACACCCCTAGGTGTTGGTATTTTGATTGTTTGGGGTCTTAGACACATCAAGGTAATGTGCTATGCTAGTCTCTTGGCTAAATGAAGGCATTTAGGGCATTTTGGCACTTAAACATGGAGTTCATGGCCCAAGAACCTCCTTGGCCGTGAACTCACTTTCATCCTTGATTTTAATTGATTTTGGTGTCCTAAACATGCAATGGTAGTCCCTATGTTGAGTTCTAAGGCTTTGAAGGAATTTGGGACACTTTTGGCCCTTAAAATGGAGTTTACTCTCCGCGTGTTCTTGGGCGGTAAACTCCCAAATCTTGGGGTTTTGGCATGATTTTGATGTTTCTAAACACAATCTAAGCTATATAATATAACTAGATCGAAGTACTCACAATTTGGGGTAAAAACCCGAAGATCCGTGAGAGAGAATTTTCACTTTTCTCTAAATGGAAATGTAACTAATGAACGAATACGGTTTAGTTTTCTATATATAGTCCTGGGATTTTTGGCAGAAAATATTTTTATTCTCGGAATGAACTCTAATATCCTAGAGTATTGGAATAACAGTGTTGCACAAAACCCTAGTGCATCCACTCTCCTGATATCTCCTTAAGTGCTAAACTTGAAATACTCAAAAGTCTGGAAATCTTCTGTAACTGTTCTAACTTCTATTGGCTTGATATGGTTTGTATAGAATAGAAATTTTAGGTTGTCACAATTATTCCTTAGGATGAATCCTTAGGAATGAGTGACAGATGATTCTTAGGGTAAATCCTTAAGAAATAATCAAGACAATGGGGATGGGAAATTGGGTTGATTGTTTGATGTTTAAATATAATAAATTTATAAATTGTGGGTTGAAAACCCTATATGCTCACCAAGTTTCCCAACCTGACTCACTCAAGTTATTTTTATCACATGTGTTAATACGAAGCTACGTTACATTGAAAGATTAAAGGAGATGTAAAATCACTAGTGTAAATGAATGTAAGTTCTGTTTATGCTTTTGTTTTTGTATTGACGATGAAATCCAAAAGTTTTAAAATGAATAAAAATACATTTCCTCGGAAATGATTTGATAATATATTTATCATGTTTTTGGGAACAAATTCCGCAATGTATTTCTTTAAAAGATACTCTGATTTTTAAAATAAAGCATAAACAAATCGGTATTTTCTAGCCGAGAAATTTGGGGATGTCACAGTTGGTATCAGAACATTAGTTTAAGCGAACTAGGAAATCTATAGGATTTCTAATCTTAAACTTAGAATGCTAAGCAATGATTGTGAGATGAGTGTCTACCATATTATAGACACATGCACTAGTATATTTTAGGAAAGATACCTAAAATGCTTTTATGCGCTAAATGCTATATGTCTGCCATATATGAAATTATTTGTTTGGATCTATGGTATGTTGCCGGCCGGATCTGGAAACCTTATGTGTTTAGCATTCTAAGCGTACGACTACGATATTAGAACTAGCATGTAACGTTTCAGAGTGATGACGAAGATTTAAACTTCTATAAAAAATAAAGATATAAATTCACCTACTTTGGTATATAGATCAAAATGGCAAGCACCGAAAGTGGATTGGGAATCGATAACCCGCATCCCGAGCCAATTTCAATGGCTGGGGTACAGGCAATGATGCGGATGATGTTGGATCAATAGATGGAAGAAACAAAACTATAGGGTTTCAAAGCACTCCATGGATGATAGCAATGGGCCCCTTGATGAAGTGTAGGTTAAAAGCCCAAGACATCTCTTTTCCCTATAAATAGTCATGTATTATTCACTATTAGAGTTAAGAGTGAGGCAAAATGTAGCCGCCATGTTGTGAGGTTTCTTATGTATTGTTAGATTCTTTAGTCTATGTTGAAAGTGTAATTTATTCCTCATGTTTGAATAAATCGAGTGATCACTCGACATATCTTCTTTATTTGTGTTTGTTCTTATTTTCCGCATCTTGTTTATCAAATCACAATTAGGGTTTTAATCCTATCAAGTAGTATCAGAGCGGGTCTTTGAAGATCTATTGATTTTTGAAGCATCAGTTCTTGGTTTGATGATTTTCTGCACATGTTATTGAAGATTATTGGTATTTTGGCGTCTTGGAATCAAAATTATGTTCAAGCTACTGTTGATGAAGATTTATGATGTATTCTACCGTTCATCTGGTGAATGTAATATTTTTGACGAACATCAAGAACAAATAATGATGGTGATAATTATTGATTGAATCAAGTTTGATCTGGAAATCGATTTGAGGAGATGATTTCGGTGTTGTCAAGCGTTAGGTTCTGATGGTCAATGTTTTTGGAGATCAATGAAGGAATCAGATTTGATTTGCGATTTAGAGATCAAATCGAAATTGTGAAAATTTTGTTTGGAACGATGATGATCGAAACCAATGAAATAGGGATTGGATTTTATCGGAATCAGCAGATGTTGCTGCGAGTCAAACAATAAAAGTCAAAATTGAAGTCGTGAATCTTTTGGGTACGAACTATTTCACCTGTGATCGACTCGGATTCGAAATTGGATTCTGGGTTCGCACTCATATCCACTCAAAAGGGAAAATGAAGACCGATTTTCGACTTAACTGTTTGTTGTTGGTATATTTGAAGCTTGTAATGCTCGCATTCAGCCACAGGCACTTCAAATGGTTGATTTGGATCGAACAGAATCGCTACGAACTATTGGAGCTCGTCATTCTGGGCACGCACTCATTTTTGCTGAGGTGGTATAGAATGAGATTCACTTGATATCTATGGTTTCCGGGTTGATTGAGATTCACATTGAGAATCAAAGCGAACCTGTTCTCACAGTCGGTATTTTGCATGGTTTTGCATTTGAAATTGGCTCGAAATCAGTTCTCCTCTCGGAATCGGAAATAAGGATGGACTTAATTCGCATCTCACAAACGAACTCAGTGCCCGTGATTCGCAGTTCACGTTTGATTTGCGTCAGGTTGATTAAAATGGGGAAGAAGACTTAGTGTTTCATTTTTGGTCCCTGAAACTTCAGCGCATTGGCACTTTTGGTCCCTGTTGTTTTCATAGTTTGGTATTTTTGGACCATTTCCAGTTTTTGTTACAAATAAAGGGGTGTATTGATGTAGAATATCCATTCTAGCCCCTGTCTTTCAGCAAGTGACAGTTTATGCCCAATATTCAGAAAAGTTTACAAATTTGAGGGTCGGTAAACAATTTTGGATTTTTTAACGCACATATTTTTTCGTGAACAGAAAAATAAAGATTCCATCAAGTCTTGGCGGTTCGGAAAGTCGTTTTTCGTGATAATGACAAATTTTCACGATTTTTTTGGATTTTATACTTCATCGTTTATATCATTTTGTCACGGGGGAGCATAGTAATTTTTATCCATTCAAGATCATTCTCATGACCATTAGAAGGCTTTATAATCACGTTTTCGATCATAAACCAGGGGAGAATTTGGTATGGCCATTCGAAATTGGATTTGTGACTTTTTAAAGTTAAAGATTTTTGATAAAGGTTGTTGTAGAATTATGAAGGTAGCTTTTACAGTAGAAGTTCTTCATCGAGCTCTGCTAAATCTTTTACAGAGAAATATCCTTTATGGTAGAAGTTCTTCATCGAGCTAATCTAAGGACTTGTTATATCTCCGACTTCTAGTATTTTCTCGATCAAGTGGCATTACGAATCTTAAATTTTGGTGGTTACATGATAATTTTTGGTGGCTTATATCATTAGCTTATTTGAAGATCATTGTGACTTGGAGGGGGAGCTCTTCAAAGACAAGAAGGGATTCGGTTTCTTTGTTCTGAAATGGGTTTTTATGGCGGGTTTGGTTTTCATGAAGATTATTTTAGGATTACATTAGAAAATGAAGTTTAAATATATTACTTCAGTGCTTGATTTATATATCCTAGAGCCCGTGTTTGAAGACTATTGAAGAATCAAGATTCGTGGATTGCTTCATCTATTCCTTGTTGCAAGATCTTTTATTTGCTAGATGACTGTTTTGGAAGTTAAAGCATTGTCATCCATTCCATACTTTGAGGGGGAGATTGTAGGGTTTCAAAGCACTCCATGGATGATGACAATGGGCCCCTTCATGAAGTGTAGGTTAAAAGCCCAATGCATGTCTTTTTCCTATAAATAGTCATGTATTATTCATTATTAGAGTTAAGAGTGAGGCAAAATGTAGCCGCCACGTTGTGAGGTTTCTTATATATTGTTAGATTCTTTAGTTTATGCTAAAAGTGTAATTTATTCCTCATGTTTGAATAAATCGAGTGATCCTTCGACATATCTTCTTTATTTGTGTTTGTTCTTATTTTCTGCATCTTGTTCATCAAATCACAATTAGGGTTTTAATCCCAACAAAAACGTTTACTTCAACAAAGTAAGGACGAACTTACTGTGCCAGTATGTCATGCATCTGCTCTTGAGGCAACTATATGGGTTGCTAAGTCTATTAAAGAAATGATCAACGATAGGACCACCAACAAGGTTGAAGTTGGAAAGAAGAGGAAATTTGAGGGGTCTTCAAGGTCCAACAATAGCAACATGTTCTCAAAGTCTGGTAGAAGAGGAGGTAAAGGAAAATGGTGTGGGGAGTGCAAAAATAAACACTCTAGAAATTATCGCAAAAAGGTGATTTGTTTTAAGTGTGGAGATGTAACGCCTGTGTTTCTGGGCTTGTTATTAACGTTGATATAATAGTCTAGGTTAACCTTTATAACCCGTTTTGAAATAATAAAAGTGTATTATTTGAGTATTATGTGTTTTGTGCTTAATTGCTTAATTATGTGGTTTGATTAATTAAGAATAAAAATAAGCGTCAAAACTTAAGTGTAAAATAAACTCGTTATCTTTGGATAATGTTGTAGTAGTTGAAACGAGGTTTCCGAATATATATAGAACGCCCAAATCTGACTTCGTATGAGGAAGTTATGATTTATTGAAGTTTCGACTTAGCGGTATGCAGCCCGAAATACTCGATTTGAGATCGAGTGGTTTTTAACCGAATCAATCTAAACGAGAATCGAAGATCTCGTTGTTGGTATCGAAACGGACGTCAAACAAAGGAGTTATGAATTTATAACGAAGTTTTTCTGTCCCGGCCTACTAAAAATAATTAATAAAAATAAATTCAAAATTAGCCGACGGAGTCTAAACGAAAGTTGTAGAGCGTAGTCTCACCTACGCGTGGATATAAAGAATGTCGAAAACGGAGTTCGTATGAAGAAGATATGAATTTTCAAAGTTTATTAAATAATTAATATTTAAATTTAATTATAAAATCTGGTATTATCCGAAGGGGAGTCATCGGACTCATCCGTACGCCCAGCGTACTGCTGTACGCCCAGCGTACAGCGAAGCGTGACGTCCCTCGTACTCGAGTTCTTCGGATACGTAAGCAATGACGAATTCGGACGCGTATGCCCCACGTACTGCTGTACGCCCAGTGTACTGCGAGGCTCCAGCCTCCTATAAATAGGATGCGAGGTTGCCGAGTTCTTTTGCTCTTTTTCTCTCTTCTCTCTCCCGTTTTGCATCGTTTTGCGTGCCAGAAGTACCCCAAAGCCCCGGTAATATTCCCAAGCCCAGAAGCAAGCTTCGAAGCCCCGAAGATCCCGAGAAGTGCGATTCCCGAGCCGAAGCTCTGCCCGTGAGAAGTTCGATTTTTGTGGAGATCTTCCAGATCTGCCGAAGAATACTACTACTGTAAGCCGTAGTGCTGTCCGATCATCTTCTGATCAAGTGAGTGTGTAGTTACTTTCTTCTAACGCATAATTATGAAGTATTTTATACGAAATACATGTTATGTGTATAATTTTGTGGTTATGTGTGTGAATGTATATTCACTTTCTTCTATCTCATAGATATGATTTATTCTCTATGAAATACGTGTTATGTGGGTGTGCCTCATCTGTTATGTGGAATATGTATTGAATGAGAATGTTATACAGGTTTTAAACTATGGATAAAAATGTATATATTTATATCTACTAATATGTTGGGTAGAACATGGGTAGATAGTTGGTGTGTAATAAATAGATGAGAGGCCTCGATGTTGTTGTTGTTGATCTAGTTATTCAGCGGAGTATGGATAACGAGCACAGACTCCTTCTAGACAGTCTTGTGGAACGCTAGCAGGTTCATAACCTGTAGGTGTTGTGAACGATGTGTTCATTGGTGTACTCTATCCCCCTCATGGTTGCCTTTAGGATATCTATTGTTGAGGAAACCCCTTAGCAGTAATGTCCGTCCCGATGAAAATCCTAGATTAGGTCCCTTGAGATAGATGTTGTTTTAGGGATGTAAAGTGAGGATAACGGGAATGGGTAATCGGGATAGTGATTGGTTGGTGAAATTAAATATAATTTATTTATTGTGGGTTGAAAACCCTATATGCTCACCAGGCTCCCAAGCCTGAACCACTCAGTTTTATTTGTATTACAGGAAGTGGCGCAGGGGCATAAGATGGATGAATCATCGAGTTGTTTTGTTTACAAGTCTATGTATGTATATATTTGTTGAACGACTTGTAATGTTATCGTTTATGCTTTATGGTCTGTATCGGAACATGACATCCCGAGTTTTGATTATATAATGAAAATGCATCTCTTGATGAAATGCTTTGATAAATATTATTTTATCATGTTTTGTTTTGGGAACAAATTCCACAACTCTTTCAAATCAAAAGGATTTACTCTGAAATTATTTTAAAAGCATAAATGAAAATCGGTCTTTTCTGGCCGTGATTTTGGGGATGTCACAGGAGAGACTGGGCATTACGCCGATAAGTGTATGTTTTCCAAGAGGTTGTGTTGCGGATGTAGGGAACAAGGACATATTTCTAGAGACTGCCCAAGGAGAAATGAGATAGGAAGGCCAGATACACCACCAAGGCCAAGGGCAATCCACATGGTCCTCAACGAAGCAAATAACAATGCTAGGAATTAGAAGTAAAGACTTGATACACGAAGACCAACTTATGAAGTAGTAATGTAAATAGTAACAAGTGGTGTAGCCTATTAGAGACATAGTATAGGGTAAACTTGAACCTCTGTGTAATGGTTTCAAGAAAAAATATAAACCCTGGTTTTGTTATCTGATATATTAAATGATTATGTGAAATTTTTGAATGGTGACATGGAAAACTGTGAGACAATACTTGGGACGAGTATGAGTAGGTGTGAATAGTAGTAGAGGCCTATACTACTGGAAGCACATGACTCACACTTGGATAATGGAAAGTCATGAGGTTACCAAGAAGCTAGTAATTGATTTCGTTTTTATTCAAGTATGTCATTACCATCGTTTCGTTAATGACTAAGAAGATGATTGATATTTCGACCCTATAGGTCATATCGAATTGAGTCTGACTAAGATAAGTATGTTATGTGGTTCGGGGAAAGTTGAGTCCAAGGTTTATTGGACCGTTTAAAGCTCTTTAGAAGATTGGGAATCAGGCTTACAAGCTAGAACTACCAGAAGAACTAGAAGGTATTCATAAAACCTTCCACGTGTGTTATTTGAGGAAGTTCATGGGAGAAGTTCCCGACATCATTCCAATTAAAGTTGGATGAAAGCAAGAGGTTAATTGAAGAACTGAAGGCAATTGTTGACTGTAATACTAAGAAGTTGCGACACAAGATGGTCGATTTAGTGCTTGTGCGATAGAAACATTTGAATGGGCCAAATCATACCTGAAAAAAAATGGAGAGTGACATGATGAGTCGCTATCCGCAGTTGTTTGCTGATGTGTGATTTCGAGGACGGAATCATTCTAACGAGGAGAGAATTGTAACGCCCGTGTTTCTGGGCTAAGCATTAATGATGATGTAATAGTCTAGGTCAACCATTGGAACTCGTTTTGAAGTATTAAGAATGAATTATGTGCTATAAAAAATAAGCATCGAAAATAAATATTAGATAAAACCGATATCGATGAAGAAAGTTGTAGTGGTTGAAACAAGGATTTCGAAGACATAAAGAATACCGAAATCCGAGTTATAACGAAGAAAGTTATGACCTGTCGAAGTTTCGGGACAGAACTGACATGATGCTGTATGACGTAAAAAGTGAATTTACGATAAAGTGCTTTTTAGCATTAGTGATCTAAACGAAAGTGGTAGTGTTCATTAAACCGAGAGTATACATAAAAAGAACGCCTAAATCTGACTTCGTATGAGGAAGTTATGATTTTTCTAAGCTTCAGCAGAGCAGTATGCAGCCCGAAACTCGATTTTTAGATCGAGTGGTTTTCGAAACAACCTAAACGAGAATCGAAGATCTTATTGATAGTAGTTCAATGGTAAAAAGACAGCAGAAAGTGGACGTCGGATGAAGAAGTTATGAATTTTTTGTTGGAATAGTGTCTAAGGCTGCAACTATATTAGGCAAATATTTGACCCGGTTGTGCATGGTCCTTTTGGGTTGCCTTCACCATAGCAACTTGATAGGATGATTTATTAAGAGAGAGTAAATATTATTAATATATTATGAGAATAATATAAAGAATAATATATTGTTATTTGATTAATATAAGTCATAGAATTAATTAGAATTAATTTGGTGACTTAAAGAAGTTAATTAAATAAAGGGGTATAAACTGTCAATTGTTTGATAGTTAAGCTTTAGACTGTAAATCCTTATAGATATACAAGGGACGAATTCTAGAAGCTAAAGGATAGCTAAATTCGTCCAAGGCTTATCTATGGAAATGATTTGGATAGCCTTAAGAGAAGATTATCCAATTAGGGTTTAGGTTGTAACCCTTAAGGAGTCTACAAGTATAAATAGACCCCATGGCTAAGGGAAATCGGCACCTCTCCTAAAGTAAGAGAACCCTGGCCGATTTCCTCCCCTTTCCTCTCTCCTAAATCATCTTCCTTGCTATTGGTGTTTGTAAGCCATTAGAGGAGTGACATTTGTGACTCTAGAAGCTCCAAGACTACAAGATCAACAAGGAACTCAAAGGTATGGTTCTAGATCTGTTTCAATGTTGTTATTTAACCTAATTAGCCATTAGAAGTCTTGGATTCAAAGCATGTTTAATTAGAAAGCCTAGATCCAAGCATTAGGGTTTTGCATGCGCACATAGGAAAGTTCTTATGGCCAAAACCCATCAGTGGTATCAGAGCCTAGCTTGGTTTTCTTTAAATTGTTGCTTGATTAACTGAAACAAACCTGCAAAATTCGATTTTTTGGTTTCTGAGTCATGGACTCGGCAAGTTCCAAAGTGGACTCGGCGGTTAGGCCTGACTCGGCGAGTCCCTTTGTGCACTCGGCGAGTCCAGGCGTCAAGAATGGCCAGATTCGGGATTTTTCATAATTATCTTATGGAAACTTACCTTAATCATAATAGATCAACCTAAATCCGATTTTTTGATATATATATGACTATTATCTTGATCTAGTTAATGGTATTTATCAACTAATAAAATATTTAATTTCCTTATATGATAATTAATTAATTATTTTAATTATTTTGGTAATTATCTTTCAAAGAAATCTTGAATAAAATCAAATATAGATAATTAGGATATTAAATGTTAATTGGAATTATTTGTTATTTGATCCTCCATGTTTTAAATGTTTAAAACTTGCCCTCAAGTTTTGAAATTTATATTTGTGATTAAAAGTTTTAATTTAGACAACTTAAATTTAAAACCCTAGATTTTAAAAGGTTTAAAATACAACCCTATACTAATATGATATTACTAGAATAATATATATATATATATATATATATATATATATATATATATATATATATATATATATTTATAACTAAATGCTAGTCTTACCGTTAGTAGGCCTCATTGACGAAGCCGATCTATAAGGTGGGTATAAGGTTGCGGCCTATAAAATGGCGCTTAATGGGTATACACTGACACCCACCGCTTGCTTGATTGGTGGAGGGTCGTTAGCCGAACGGGTAGGATAGGGCAATCTCATCCTCTCATTAAAAGTATAATTAGTAATACAAAGTAACTATACATTTTTAAAATTTCCCAATCTTAGTTACTTTAGGAAAAGTGAATTGATGCAATCCCATGAAATTACACTTTGCACCCTTGCTAAGAAGTTAGTGGAGCGTGTGTGGGTTACCGGCACACTAATTGGTTCTAAGCAAAGGTGGCAAAGGGTGATTCATTGTTTATCATAGTTCGATGGAGCATGCGTGGTTTACCGGCACATCGAATAGGTGATCGTTACAATGAAGACACCATGTGAATTTGCATGGTAATTCACACCCACTTTGTGATCCTCAGTATCCCAGTCACATACAAGAGGGGCATATCGAGATTTAAACATGCCATTGAATAGTTTCAATGAATCTCATCCGAACCTAGGAATTCTTAATACACTTAGGACTAATAGTTTAAGTTTTTGTGATGGAGAATTAGTGAATCGTCATTCACTTACCTTCAATTTATTTGCATGTTAGATTACGGCATCCCTTTTCTAGTATGTAAATGTTATTGTTGGATCCTAGCCCTAATTTTTCTTATTGAGTGATAATTAGGGATTCTTATTCTAATCTATCTTTGTCCTTTTTTTTCTTTTGTAGATGTCGAACACAAACAACGCTGTTGCTAGTTCTTTCACGTTGATGAGCCTTTGCCAAAAGGTCACCTTCGATGGAACGAACTTTAGCGAATGGATAAGATACATTCGCACCATTGCTCGCTATGAGGATAAGGAGTATGTCCTCGATGAGAAGCTCGAGAAAATCAACCCCGAAATCGCTACTCCGGCGGAAATCACCGCTTTTGAGACTCATGAGCGAGATGCAACGAAGGTACATTGCATCATGATTGCCACCATGAACTCCGAATTCCAAAAGTCCTACGAGGACATGTACCCGTACGAGATGCACCAAGACTTATTGGAGAGATACCACCAAAACGCGAGACAAGAGCGTTATGAGATTTTCACTAACATGATTTCCGCTAAGATGGGTCATGGAGAATCTCTTACCGTGCACCTGCAAAAGATGCAAAGGAATGTTGACCGCCTTCGCAAGTTAAATGTTGACTTCGGTGAAGACTTGGCGATCGACATGGTGCTTCACTCTTTGCCTCCGATGTACAACCAATTTAGGATGACCTACCACATGAACAAAGAAGAGGTCACCCTAAGCAAACTACAAGGTCTTTTGAGGGTCGCCGAGAGCAACATCAAAGACAAGTCTGTTGCACCTACTCCCAATCCGCCTGCTGCTCCTGTCTTGGCTATTGGTCAAGGAAAGGGAAAGAAGAGGAAGGCTTCATCGAAGAACTATCGCAAGGTCAAAGCCCGAGATGGTGCCTCTTCTAGTGGGACCAAAGTTGATCCCGTTAAGCCCTGTCCTAACCCGAAGGAGGCAGAGTGCCACCACTGCCACAAGATAAGACATTGGAAGAGAAGCTGCCCAGAGTACCTGCAAGCAATCAAAGAAGGAAAGATCAAGCCATCTTTCGCAGGTATATACACAATTAAATCTAACGATTCTAATCATGCTATTTCTTGGGTTCTTGATACCGGTTGTGGTTACCACATTTGTTCTAATGTGCAGGGACTAAGAAGAAGTAGGGATGTGGAGCAAGGAAGGATCAATCTAATCATGGGGAACAGAAGATCGTCGCCTGTGACCAAGATTGGAATGTATTCTTTAGTGCTTAGGAATAATTTGGTTTTAGATTTGAACAATTGTTGCTATTCGCCAGAAATGGCTAGAAACATCATTTCATTTCATGGTTTATACAGACAAGGATTTAGATTTTCTTTTAATAATGAGAATGGTTCTATTTTAGCTTATCTAAATGGTGTCTTTTACTTTGAAGCTATACCATGTAATGGAATATATGAAACTGTTATGATTGTTGATAACTTAGGAAATGATGTTTTGAATATAGATTCTTCCACTAGTATGGATAAAGCATCCTTGTGGCATTGTCGTCTTGGACATGTCAACAAGAAACGCATAGCCCAACTCCAAAAGGATGGAGTGTTGGAGTCATTCGACCTTAGGGAAGATGACACATGCGAGTCTTGTTTACTTGGAAAGATGACTAAATCACCCTTCACAAGTATGTGTGAAAGGGGTGAGGGTCTATTGGACCTAATACATACCGATGTATGTGGACCGTTTAGATCAACCACGAAGGATGGGAACCGCCTCTACGTGACTTTTACCGATGATTATAGTAGATATGGGTATATCTATTTAATCAAGCAAAAATCAGAAACCTTTGAAAAGTTCAAAGAGTTCAAGAATGAAGAGGAGAATCAATTGGGCAGGAAAATCAAGATGCTTCAATCCGATCGAGGAGGAGAGTACCTAAGTCTTGAATTCCACGATTATCTCAAGGAGTATGGAATAGTTTCACAATTGACGCCTCCTAGGACACCACAGTTGAATGGTGTGGTAGAAAGGCGTAATCGAACCCTATTGGATATGGTTCGCTCTATGATGAGTCGTGCTTCACTACCTATCTCTTTTTGGGGGTATGCCTTAAAGACTGCCGCCCATATCCTTAACCGAGTCCCTACTAAGAAGGTTGCCAAAACACCTCACGAGATGTGGACAGGGAAAGCTCCCTCGTTGGCACATATCAAGGTTTGGGGTTGCGAGGCTTTCGTAAGACGAGATACTCACGACAAGCTCAAACCTCGAAGTGAGCGATGTATTTTCATCGGCTACCCACAGACATCCTTTGGATATCTCTTCTATAGACCGAAGGACAATGTTGTCTTCGTTGTGAGGAGAGGAGTTTTCCGAGAGCGAGAACTCATAAGCCAAGGAGACAGTGGGAGGCAAATCGAACTTGAAGAGATTGAAGAGTCGATAGATAAAGGAACCTCTACCGCTGGCACTCAACCCGAGGAGGAAACTCCGGTTGAACCGATTGACGAGTCCTTACCTCTTAGATGTTCCGATAGAGTTAGAGTTCATCCCCAGTTTTATGGCTTTCATATTACTACCGAAGGGGACACGTATATTAGTGATGGTACACTAATAAATCTTGATGAACCTAATAGCTATAAGGAAGCCATGGCAGGCCCGGAGTCTGCGAAATGGAAAGAGGCAATGGATAGCGAGATCCAATCCATGTATGATAACCAAGTTTGGAATTTGGTTGATTATGTGCCCGGACGTAAGACCGTTGGGTACAAGTGGATCTTCAAGAAGAAGACCGACGTGGATGGAAACGTGTACACATATAAAGCGCGATTGGTTGCGAAGGGCTTTACTCAAACTCCCGGAGTTGACTATGATGAGACCTTCTCACCAGTTGCGAAGATTAAATCTATTAGAGTGATGCTAGCAATTGCCGCATTTCATGATTATGAGATTTGGCAAATGGATGTCAAGACCGCTTTCCTTAATGGAAAGTTGGCTGAGGATGTTTACATGACTCAGCCAGAGGGGTTTGTGGATCCGAAGCATCCGAATAGAGTGTGTAAACTTGAGAAGTCCATTTATGGACTTAAGCAAGCGTCTCGCAGATGGAATCTTTGCTTCGATGAGAAAGTCAAAGAGTTTGGATTTGTATGAAGCGATCACGAATCTTGTGTATATGTCAAAGCCAGTGGGAGTATAGTAAGCTTCCTCATTCTATATGTCGATGACATATTGCTCATAGGAAACGACATCCCGACTCTGCAGGAGGTTAAGTCCTGGCTCGGGAAGTGCTTCGCTATGAAGGAGCTCGGAAAGGCTTCTTACATTTTGGGAGTAAGGATAGTAAGAGAAAGAAGTAAGAGACTAATTGGACTTAGTCAGAATACTTACTTAGAGAAGGTACTAAAACGTTTTAGTATGGAAAACTCAAAGAAGGGAGAATTACCGATACAAAGTAATGCCAAGTTGAGTAAGACTCAGAGTCTGAGTACCGAAGCTGAGATAGCAGAAATGAGCCGAGTACCATACGCTTCCGCAGCTGGCTCAATCATGTACGCTATGACTTGTACTCGCCCTGATGTAGCCTTCGCTTTGAGCATGGTTAGCAGATATCAAGGGAATCCTGGCAGAGCACACTGGATTGCGGTGAAGAACATCCTTAAGTACCTTCGGAGGACGAAGGAATGGTTCTTACTCCTCGGGGGGAGTGATGACTTGAAGGTGTGAGGGTATAGTGACGCCAGTTTTCAGACCGACAGGGACAACTACCATTCACAGTCGGGCTGGGTCTTCACCCTAAATGGAGGAGCAGTGACATAGAAGAGTTCCAAGTAGGAGACCATAGCTGATTCAACGTGCGAATCAGAGTACATTGCAGCGAGCGAAGCGTCGAAGGAGGCAATATGGCTAAAGAACTTCATCGGTGATCTTGGAGTTGTACCTGCCATAAAGGAGCCCATGGAGATTTTCTGTGATAACGAAGGAGCAGTTGCCTTGACCAAGGAACCGAGGGATGATGGTAGATCAAGACATATCGATAGAAAATATCACTTCATCAGACATCATGTAGAAGAAGGAAAACTCGTAGTGAAGAGGATATCATCAGAAGATAACCCAGCAGATCCGCTTACGAAGGGACTGAGTAGGGTTAAGCACTTGCAGCATGCTAGGAGTATTGGGCTGAAGGATGATATTAGCATATATTAGATAGTATTAGAAACATGTAATAGATAAATGTAATTAACATTTGATGATTAAATCATGTTTAATTAGAAAGCCTAGATCCAAGCATTAGGGTTTTGCATGCGCACATAGGAAAGTTCTTATGGCCAAAACCCATCATTTTTAACGGACTTTTCCTGTCCTAGCCTGTTAAAAATATAACTTTAAATATAAAGTCAAAATTAGCCGACGGAGTCTAAACGAAATTTGTAGAGAACAGTCTCACCTACACATGGATTTAAAGAACGTCTAAAATGGACATCGTATGCGAGAGATATGGATATTTGAAGTTTTGTAAATCGGAGTACGCCCAATGTATAGGAGTACACCTAGTGTACTCGTGTGTGTGAACCGGAGTTGGCCACGTTACCCAAACCCACACATGCGACACGTATCATACAGAATCGACACGTTCGGAGCCACGTAGAAGGGTACGCCCGACATACATGAAGTGTACGCCCAGCGTACTAAGCCGCAAGGTATTACACCCCGCATACATGATAATTACGCCGAACGTAATTTGTGTTTCAGCCCCTATAAATAGAAACTGATGGCTCCCATATTTTTGTTTAGAATTCTCTCATTTTACACCCTCTACTCTCTCTCAATTTACTCTAACACCCCTCGAAGTCCTCGTATCATCCCCGACACCGATGCAAGTTCTGACGCCCCGAAGATCCCGAGAAAAAGAGTTATCGAGCCGAAACTCTGTCTGTCTAAAGCCCAATTTTTGAGAAAACATCCCGGTTTCATCGAAAAAGATTGTTTTAAGGAACGAAGTGTTGTCCAACCGCCGTCTTATCAAGTGAGTGTATAGTCACTTTCATCTTACACATAGATATAAAGTATTTTATATAAAATAAGTGCTATGTGTATATATGCTGTTTGTTTATTGAGATGGATGATGAATGAATGTTTTATATAGGTTTTAAACTGTATATGTATTTTATATCTACAAATATGTTAGGTAAAACATGGGTAGATGAACAAATTTGTATGTGATGAAATATGAGTTGGATAAATTAGATGATCAGTGATATAGATCATAAGATGAGGATGAGAGGTGGAATATGAGAGAAGCCCTTACCCAAACGTTGGCCCCCGTCATTCAGCAGAGTATGGATGACAACCATGGACTATTCTAGACGGTCCATGGAATACTAGCAGGCTCGCAACCTGTAGATGTTGTGAACTATATGTTCACCAGATGTACTCTAAAAACCCATTGACATGTATTGCAGGTGCATTCCCATGAATAATATTGTCGATAAATGATAACTATAGACATAACACATGTTGTATAAACCCTGCCAGCTATGGATTTAGTGCCTGTTGTATAAACCTTGACAGCTATGGATTTAGTTCCTGTTGTATAAACCCTGGCGACGATGAGACTTCGTGCTTATTCCTTAGGATGAATCCTTAGGAATGAGTGATAGATGATTCTTAGGGTAAATCCTTAAGAAATAATCAAGACAATGGGGATGGGAAATTGGGTTTATTGTTTGATGTTTAAATATAATAAATTTATTAATTTTGGGTTGAAAACCCTATATGCTCACCAAGTTTCCCAACCTGACCCACTCACGTTATTTTTATCACATGTGTTAATACGATGCTACGTTACACTGAGAGATTAAAGGAGATGTAAAATCACTAGTGTAAATGAATGTAAGTTCTGTTTATGCTTTTGTTTTTGTATTGACGATGACATCCCAAAGTTTTAAAATGAATAAAAATACATTTCCTCGGAGATGATTTGATAATATATTTATCATGTTTTTGGGAACAAATTCCACAACGTATTTCTGTAAAAGATACTCTGATTTTTAAAATAAAGAATAAACAAATCGGTATTTTCTGGCCGAGAAGATTGGGGATGTCACAAAAAATATCCTCCGCCTTCCTAGAACCATTATGGAATGTTGCTTCATTTCTATTTCTTCATAGAGCACTCAAGGTGGCGATCCCGATAGTAATCAAAGCGATCTTATTCACCCGACTATGAGCTTCACTCTATCACCTCAAATTTTAGACCAAAATTTTTATTTATAAAACTTCCAAAAATATAGTTTCATAACCAGATCAATTACAAGTCATCTTAAAACCAAAAATATCATAGTTATCAGAGTACATAAGAGATCATGTAGGAGTAGAAAATTCCCAGTGCGTGTATACAATCAGACCTTCGCTTTCATGCGATCCTGTAAAGTACCTATCACATGCAAATCAAAAACTATAAGCACAAAGCTTAACATGTTCCCTAATATACCATATATAACATAACATAAGTAAACAACTATGGGTTATCTGCAACCCTAGGACTATCAGCAGTCCCGATGAGCTAATAGCACGCTCATAAGGTTATCCATAACCCCCGATTGGCTATCAGCAGCCCCACACACAAACAAATATCATATTAGCACATAAAATAACATAACATAACAACTACACCCAACTGATCATGATATTATAGCTAGCCTACCATACAGGTAAGCGTAAGTGAAGAGACTCACCTGATACTGATGACACGGAAACCTAGCACCCGAGTTGCTGGATCTAGGCTTCACCTAGTTAACAAAATAATTAACCTTAATTAAAATTAAGGTTGTTGGGTCTAAAATATTGTTTATACTTTGCTTTTCTAGGCAATTGGGTTTTCGGTCCATATGGTGTGTGAGGTTAGGATTGTTCACGGCCCAAAATGGATGTTTACGGCCGTGAGCTGGTTCACAGCCCATGTGCCATATATATAGATGTTAGATGATCATGATGGTTAGAGATTGTACGGATATAAGAGAGAGAGAGAGAGAGAGAGAGAGAGAGAGAATGGAGCTTAAGTGCGTGTACTCTAAGGTGTTCTAGAGAGAGAAAGGAGAGAAGAAGAGTGTTTGTGAGAATCTTGTGTTGGATCATAACTCTTTTCATCAATACATTGAAGATTCATCTTATTCTTCTTCTCCTTCTTCTTATTTTGATCTTGCATCATCCAATTGACTGGGATTCCGCACCATCAACTGGATTTGATTGATATGTTAAGCAAATTTGGGACTTATAGTTGGTATCAGAGCTTGGATTGTATCAATCATTTTGGCCAGATCTGGAGCGTATTTGATCTTTTCCTTGAAGGATTTTTTCGTTTTTGGATAGTTCTTGACAAAATAGTGGGGGTTTGTTCTTTGCGTTTTTTCCTAAAAACGAGTTTTGGATCGAGTTTTTGGAGCAAAAAGGGTGAAAAAATGTTGTTTTTTCGCGATCCGAAGAAGCTTTCACGGCCACCAAAGCAGTGTTCATGGTCGGAAAGAAGAGTTCACGGTCCTCGGAGCTTTCACGGCCCTCAGAGCTTTCACGGTCCTCGGTAGGTTCACGGTCCTCGGTTCATATACGACCGAGAAGCGTTCATGGCTCAGCATTCTTGCACGTTCACGGTCTTCGCCTCGTTCACGGTTCAACAGCCTCGTTCTCGGCCTTGCACCTTGCAAGTTTTTGGCCCAACTCATATTCGGATCCCACCTTCGCATACATGGACCTGCAACAAATAAATCAAAAATTCTGGGGCTTGCTAAGATTCGAACTCGTGCCACTTACTTCATCAGCTCGCCGCCTTACCATCTCATCTAGCAAAAAACTTGTTACAAGACTTCAAAATTTAACTCAAATATTATACTTACGCACCTAATTTCGCATTTTTATCATATTTTGCCCAAAATTCAATTTTTCAAAATTTCAAAATCCATTTTCAAGCAAAAAAATTTTAGTTTTTAATTTTTGACTTTTGACTTAAAATTTTTGACTTTGACATTCAAGGTTGACCTTGACTTTAAACTTTGAATTTCTCGTTTAACTTTAAAATTTTTCAAATTTAGCTTTTCGGTTTGACTTTTAAGTTTAACTTTTTAAGTTTGACTTTTTAAATTTGACTTTTAAGGTCGAATTTTGAGTTTTTAAGTTAAAGAGCAATTTTTTGATAAACATTGAGTTCTTCAAGCATCCTTGTAAATGAAGTTTCATGTACTCCATCTTGTCAAGCTACAATTAAATTTCTTTGTGAGCAAATTGAATTAATAAAGAGGGAGAATGAGGAACTTAAGTATGAGAGGTACAACTTTAGGAAAGGCCAGAAACCATTGAAAGAACAGTTAGAGGCCAAGAAGAAGGACTCTAGGAAATTGCAGGAGGAGTACAGTAACAAGTGTGTCAATTACAGATATCTTCAGAAAGAACTTGCTGTTATAACTGAAGAACTTGACACATTGAAGATCCGTTTTCAAAATGTTCATTTCCATTTTAAGAAATTCGATGTGTCAAGTGAAAAGGTTGAAACCATGATTGAAAAACAATTGAAGTTTAAGGATAATCAAACCAAGGGTCTAGGGTATAATAGTGTTCCACCTCCTTTTAATGACAACTATAACCCACCCCTTGAGACCAACGAGGAATAAATGTATGCTCAGTATGGCTAAACCCCTGTACCAGCTTCAGTTAAGAATGAATCATCTGGGCCTACTGAGATTCTTTAGGTGAACGTTTCTGATTCTTCTACTTGATGTGCAGGTAAAGTAGCAGAAGATAAGGATAAGGAGAACACTATTGAACAAACCAATGACTCATTGAACTCTGAATCTGTTGCTTCTAATTCTGTTACTAATAACAAACCTGCGGTTGAGAAATACAGACCACCAAAACAAGCGAAACCGACGGCTTGCTGTATGTGTGCATGTAGGAACAACCAGAAGCGAGGCAAGGTTACGCCACCGGGGGCAGAAAGAAACAATTCCTACGTGAAGAAAAAGACATGCTTTCACTGTGGAACACCTAGACACATTGCCATAAATTGCCCAAATCGCGCATATGTTCCCTACTACGAACTAGGATGGAAAAACACACCAAGAGGGAGATTTTCAAAAAGAAGCCCTTCAAGGTCACAATCGCGCAATGGTGATTGGAACGCGCAAAAGGCCAAGAATCAAAATCCCAAAGTCAAGAAGGGAATGCCGGCCAAGAAGTCCAATCTAAGAGATGCTCCAGTGAAACTAAGATCAGTTAGAGCAAAGTCATCTCGAAGATCGGCTTCAAGTTCAAAATCAAGTGCCGAGGCACCCATTCGATCGAACAAGAAATGGGTTAAACCCAACTACAGATGCGTACCAAAGGTTCAATCTCCCAAATCTTCTAATGATTCTAATATTTCTACATCTTCGGTTTGTGATAAGCAGGACATGTCATGGGAGAGAGTACCTTGCAAGGATGAAAAAGGTCGACCCAGTTTTAAAATGGATTAGGTTCTAAAGACCAACTAATCCCGCTCTATGTCGGAGCAGCTATGGAGGCATACTATCTGACTTCGGCTTATTAATAGTGGCTGTTCCAGGCACATGATAGGAGGCATCTCTCAACTGTACAACACTCAAATTTTTTTTTTGAGAGTATGTGTCCTTTGCGGGAAAGGAAGAAAGGAGAGGATCACACATGGGGTTTTGTTCTTAACGATGTGAATAATTTTTGGATGTGTTATGAGATTATGCGTGCTGTTCTCAGACCTTCTGGATGAAAATTCAATCGGTGACTTATGGTTTGAGTTTTCTTCTCGATGCTCCCGAGTTTTTCTCTTACATTGATTCATTTCAAAGACAATTTTTTTTATTTCCTTATATGTCTTTCTTTAGTAGGTGTTTATTAGGAAGTGATATGAAGTATAGTGCTAAAAGGCAATATGAACTTCGTGTAAAGCACTGAAGTTAAATTGTTTAGACTCAATGTTCAATGTGCTGGTAGGCACAAAGGATTCAAAAGGACTAGACATTGATTGACAAATGAAAAGGCTAGACAAATATGAACTTAGATAGTTTCATTTGGACTGACCATACGACACTCAGATAGATTGAGCAGTGAGATAAACATGGGAACCTGCGATGGGGGTTCTGATAAAGTAGGTCAACATTTCCTTGATGTATGGACTCATGTCCTTAATTTCGGTATTGATAGGACGACTGGGGGTTCTGATAAAGTAGGTCTTAGGAAATTATTTTCTTGCTTTTTATCTGTCAGTCATATGTTGCCTCCTCTATGTGATTGGAACATATTCGACCTGGAATGCAACATATGCAACTCTATCTCTATGCATCTCCTTATCTATGCAATTCTTCCTATCTGTTAGCCATATGATGTCCCTTCTGCGTGATCGGAAGATCCGACCTAGGACACAACATATTAACCCTGCTACCTCTCTAACCCTCTATCTATGTCAGTCATATGTTGTTCCCTCTGTGTAATTGGAAAACATCCGACCTAGGATACAACATTTGCACTTCTATATCTGACTTCTTTCTTAATAATTGAATACTCACCTAAACTAAAGAGTTCTTTGGAATTTCTTGATTACGGTGGTGTGTCAAAAGTGGGAAACACGTTCTAGTACGTCTAAAATTGAACCATCTAATAGGTTGTCTGTGGATCTCGCTGCTTAGTTTAAGTGGACAACAATATTCTTAGTCATGGTCAGCTAAATGGTCCATTTAAGAATATTGAAACAAATGACTTGTCAATTATAATCTGTCCAATTTGTCAATATCCTTTGTGTTTAAGTGGACCACAATACCAGTGATTGACTAGATCCAGACATGCAGGTGTGTGCTGATAAACGATATTAGATTGCCTGACAACTTTGATCTCAAATATTTTTGTTTTTGTTAAATTTGTTCATAGTTTTCCTCTATGCACAAATTTGAGGGGGAGAATTAAAAATTTTAAAAAATCAAACAAAATCAAAAAATCAAAAATCCAAAAAATAGTGTTATTTTTGTTTTATTTCTTTTTCAAAAATTTCAAAAAAAACCCAAAGTATTTTCTTTATGTTTTACATTTTCAAAAAATATGAAAAATCCAAAAAAAAATATGTGTGAGTTTGTTTTTAGTTTTTGTTTTTATCTCAAATTTTCTTTGTCTTGAAAAGTGAATTCAGATGCAGATGAGACTCATGGAGAGTGTATCGAGAATTTCTGAGCCATGGCTTCATCCATGATCATCGAAGAATTCTCATTCGAAGGAACAAGAAATGAAGATTATTCTTTCAACATTCAATCTTTCAACCGCAGAAGCCAGGTGAAGTTGTAATTGAAGATTATGTGACAGATTGCATTGAAGCCTCCTCAATCAATTTGCTGCTATCTACGAACCTACTGAAGTGATCTAGAAGTTTAGCTCTCTCTGTTGTTCTCTCTTAAGATTCTCAAGCTGAAAGCGCCATTTTCAAGAATCTTTACAAGAATCCTCCTCACCCAACGTGCGTTCAGAGTTAAATTTTGAAGAAATGCCCAACTGCTCAAATAGATGTCTTTTATTGAAGATTAATCAAGTTCATCTTGAAGCTATGATGAATTTAAAGGTTTACGCTGAAGCCAAGATCCAACTGAAGATTGACATCAAAAGCCAGGTACTTTTTAGGGGGAGTTTGTTAGGTCAATTAGAAAAGAAAGTTATAAACCAAGAGGGGAAACTGTTGGGTTTAAAATATGGTTTATACTTTGCTTTTCTAGGCAGTTAGGTTTTCGGTCCATATGGCGTGTGAGGTTACGATTGTTCATGACCCAAAATAGGTGTTTACGGTCGTGAACTGGTTCATGGCCCATGTGCCATATGTATAGATGTTAGATGGTCATAATGGTTAACGGTTGTACGGATACAGAAGAGAGAGAGAGAGAGAGAGAGAGAGAGAGAGAGAGAGAGAGAAAGAAAGAAAGAAAGAAAGAAAGAAGCTTAAGTCTGTGTACTCTAAGGTGTTCTAGAGGGAGAAAGGAGAAAAGAAGAGTGTGTGTAAGAATCTTTTGTTGGATCGTAACTCTTATCATCAATACATTGAAGATTCATCTTATTCTTCTTCTCCTTCTTATTTTGATCTTGCATCATCCAATTGATTGGGATTCCGCACCATCAATTGGATCTGATTGACACGTCAAGCAAATTTCAGACTTAAAAAGGTCCAAACCAATTACGAGTCCAAAGTCCACAATTAAAACCTACTAAGGAATAAAGGACCATTTTGCCCCTCCTTAGGTCCAAAACCACAAAATTTGACCGAAAGTCAAAATTAGAAAAAGTCAATAGAAAGTCAACTCCCAACGAGTATGTTGGGTGTACTACCCCTAACGTTGGGCGCAGAGCCTGGCTAAGCATGCGACGGGGCATCACCGGGCTACCCTGAGCGTAACTCGGAGTACGAACGGCGTACTCCACGAAGTTCCATTTCCTTACTTTTTGGTCTTAATCCGTTAAGACAACCACTCCATCCATAGATTTGCTAATTTAATACCTCCTAATCCATAAAGTCGTGGCTTTAAGACTTTGCATGGCTAAGAGAGGCTAAAACATCATTTCATCCATTCCAAGGTACTTTACTCATGCATGGGGTCAAAGGAAAGATCAAGCAAAATTTTTTATCAACCTAGAAGCCCTAAGATGCATGAAAGGACAACTTAAACTCTTTGGAGACTCTCATACTCAATAGTTCCAAGCTCTGGGGACTTAAGATCATAAATCTTACACTAAAGAGATCTTGAAGAACACTAGCGAAGGTATAAGCTTTATACCTGAAAATGATGCACAAAGGTGGAAGGTTTCTGGATCTCTAAGCTTGATGGCACCTTCTCGTTCTTCTTCTCTAATCTTTTTCTTCAACTACAAGAGCCAAGATGTAATGTCCTAAAAATCGAGACCGGAATTTTTTGTTTTTAATTATAATACTTGTAAAACTTTTTCAGTAAAACATTACTAATATCACATCAAACCACAAAACCATAGTTACATGTTTCAAAAACCATAATATCAAATAGTATAATGTCAGAGTACAATCCCAGGGTTCTCAAATGCAAAATCATGTGTGTGCGATGCGCTGCTACCCTGCCGAATCCTTCCCCTTAGATGAAGAGGTATGATGTGTGCAAATAGCTACACCTAATTCTAAATTTATAACCTAACTAATTAACTAATTAAAATGCACTTAGGCAGTGTACCTAGTTGAATTATAGAATAGTTTGGGTAAGTTGGTTGTTGATCAAAAGGAACGGTTTTAACTAATTAATCTATCTACTACTAAATTAACTTAATTTTCTAGCAAAGTTGGGGGTTTTATCTAATTTTTCAAGATTAGATGAACCTAACTCTTAACACAAAATTCAATAAATTAACAAACACTTATGTTAGTTTGAATCCACTATCCCTCAATGGTTTATAAATTAGTTATGACAATTACTATTGGTTACCAATTAAGATAGTATTAGTAATTCAATTCTAAATTTACTAACATTAATTAATTCATGTAATCTATGTATAGTCATACAATAGTTAACACAAAATCAAATAATTAAATGGAATTGGAGCCATGTAATATTGATTTGAAAACCACACTTATGGTCATAATATGAGTTCTCTAGCACATCCTAATTCAATAGTTCAATTACTTATCTAAGATTAGTTTGATCTTAGCTCTAATTAACTAGTGTTCATTGAATTATTAGGTATTCAAATTCATGCAGATTCATATTCACTAACTACACAAAATAAGAATTTAAAGCAATCAAATATTAAATCAAACATGCTAGGTTTAATCAGTCAAACAGAAGTCATAACCAACAAGTAAAGTCAAATCTAAAGTATTAACACCATAAGTTCCAGCTTCATCTAGCTAACAGAAGCAGCTAGATTTAGCTGGACATACTAGCAAACAAACATAAACAAATCATATTCAAAGACATATTTAAATGTACCAAACTATTAAGCTAATAATGAACTTCTCTTTCTTCCTTGGTGTTGAAAACCAATTCCAGACCTTTTCTCCCTCTGAATTTCATCTCCAGGAACCCTCCAAGTTGGCCAAAAGTCTCTCAAGTCATAATGATCAAGAGAATATATAGTTATCATAAAATGCGCTCTCACATCGTGAATGAGTATGACTCATGAAGTGAATTCAGTAGATATTCGTGTTCTACAAGGATTCCTCCTCCGTGATGCTTATCTTCTGGAATAGTCCCATTCACGTCGTGAATAGTTATGACTCACAACGTGAAGTTAGCAGATTACGGGGATTTCCTCTTCTTTCATTCTCCAAGCCTCCAAAGTTCCATGCTTTGTCATTTTTAGTCCCTTTTCTTTATGAATGCTTCTATTTGGCTGCAATATATATTTTAACCTTATAAGTACCTTTATTCAATGCATATAACCAAAATATTAATAAAAATATAAGTGAATATTGCCTACAAACATCCTTAAATATGGCAATATAAATATACCCCACACTTATTCTTTGCTTTCCCTCAAGCAAATCTAATTATTTAAACTCAAACTCTTATCACTATCATCACATAGAACAATCCGTCTCAAACTCAGCCATTTTGCTAAGACCTCAACGCATACATTTGTGTCTAAAATTCTCTTAAGGACTCCCTAAATCTAAATACTCACAATCCTCATAAACACTCGCCCACTTCTTTTAAGCAACGCTCATTTTATGCATCCATCTGAATCCATCCGTAGAAATATTTCTAACCTCAAGGTATTTTTCTAAAACTACCCAAGCATACATAATCTAGAAATTACAAATTTTGATACCACCATGGAGCTCTTGGAATTCTCCACTTCTTTGATATTTGATCTTTAATTTCTTTGAATTCACCACTTTTTTGTGTGATTTTTGGTATCTTAAACTTTTGAACTTCTTCAGAACTTTGATCTTTTTATTTTCACTTGACTGCTCCAAAATTCTTACAACTTTTCTTGTAATTCTCTCTTCTTTTTTTACATGTAACTCACTTTTTTTTTCACTAAAAAACCTACATGCTCAAGCAGGGGGGTGTAACTTCAACCTTTATTGGTTAAGGTATTAGCCTAACTGTGATAACTACATAAGCTTCCCTGGATACATTTATGGTACATGATGCTAAACATATTGCGATCCTCAAACTAAGCGAGGTTGTGTTTTTTCCCATGATTTCACTAGAATAAAGGGGGCCACAAATGCATTATAACGTATATTGGCTCAACTAAACATTTGAGCTTTCATCGGATCACCCCATATAATAGCAGCAATTTAAGTTCAAGTTATTATCACTAGATTAGATTATTAGATTATTATTTCAAACCTATTAAAATTATTTCAAAATATTTAAATTTTACCAAATTTTCTAGCAATTTACTTTTTCAACTCCCTACCCCACACTTATTACATACAATGCCCTCATTGTATGCATGACAAAAATTAATAGCAATAAAAGGGAGAAAAAGGAACAGACTCCCCTGGGATAGAAGTGGCAAGATCGAACTCTAATCGTGTGGACGAAGTGTGCATCTTGAATATGGACCTCTTCTTTGAATAAGGAACATGGATCTTGAACATGCGAGATATGTAGATGTGCAAACAAAATATAGAATCGAGCCTTCAATCTTCAACAAATGTGTTGGAAATCTCCAAAGCGAACACAACAATGTGGAAAGCAAACGCCACATTGGATGGTTGAGAAACTAAGCCATAATTGTCTTCATAATAATCCCAAGAAGAAGAATGGTGAACGATGAGATAAAATGCACCAATGGTCTTCATTTTTGTGGAAAAACAGGATTCATGATGTGAATCCTAAAAGCCACGATGTGAAGTCGCTAAAACATGGAATCTGGAAAGCATTGAAAACCTTACTCACGACGTGAACCTTAGGGATTCACAACGTGAGTACTGGGCAAACATAAAACAATTCTGCCTTCCCCTCTTGACTTCAAACAAATGTCTTAATGGATTAAGACCTTTCTAATGCATGATTTTATGACTCTTCTCTAACTTTATCGTCTTTCGTGACTCACCTCGTACTTATTTCTAATCGTGGGTCTCGACTCTCGATTCTATCGCACTCTCAGCTAAACATAAACTCTTTTGCATCTCGACGATTCTCTCCCGTGACTCCTAGAAAATCTGGAATAACAACCAAAGAGAAGACAAAGTAACATAACAACCTTGATAGCTTTACAATCCAAAAACAAACCAAAATTCAAAACAAAAAATAAAACAAATCCAAACCAAATGAAATTAAACAAAAATAAACTAAAAACTAAATATCACGCATCCACCTCATCATATTCTGCTCCACTTGTCCCAGCCCTATCGCCTCCACGATTCTGATACTCACTCCACCTTGGGCAAATTTGGTAATGGTAACCCAAGTGTGGTGGTTGCTCAATAATGAAATGTTGCACCATGTTCTCCGTCGTTCCACCAATCCAATTAACACTCAATGACAACTGTAACACCCGTGTTTCTAGCCTAGGCATTAATATTGATGTAATAGTCTAGGTTAGCCTTTGTAACCTATTTTGAGATAATAAAAAGATATTATTTGAGTATTACGTGTTTTATGCTTAATTGTTGTGATTTAAATGAATTAAGCCCAATATCTTTGAAGGAAGTTGTAGTGGTCGTGACGAGGATTCCGGAATTATAAAGAATGCCGAAATCCGAGTTATAACGAAGAAGTTATGACCTGTCGAAGTTTCGCGGCAGAACCAGTACGACATTGCGTGACGTAAATAGTGAATTTACGATAGAGTGATTTTTAGCCTTAACGATCTAAACGAAAGTCTTAGAGTTCGTTAAACCGAGAGCGTGCATGAAAAGAACGTCTAAATCTGACTTCGTATGAGGAAGTTATGATTTTTTGAAGTTTCGACTTAGCAGTATGCAGCCCAAAGTTTGAATATGAGATCGAGTGATTTCTAGCCGAGACAATCTAAATGAGAATCAAATATCTTGTTGATATTAGTGTAGCGGTAAAAAGACAGAAGAAAACGGACGTCAGATAAAGAATATATGAATTTCTAACGGAGTTTTCCTGTCTCGGCCTACTAAAAATATAATAATAAAAAAATTCAAAATTTGCCGACAAAGTCTAAATGAGAGTTGTAGAGCATAGTCTCACATACTTGTGGATATAAAGAACGTCAAAAACAGAGCTCGTATACGAAAGATACAAATTTCAAAAGTTTGGAAATGTGGAGTACGCCCAGCGTACTCATGGTTCATGGTCTGGGTTGGGCCACGTCGCCCTACTCCATCACTCAAGTTTCTCGGGTTCGAAGCCATGACACATCTGATCCAATACACTCAGTACGCCCGACGTACTAGGCGTATGCCCAACGTACATGTCGAAGAAGGAGTACGCCCCGCGTACTCTGAAGTTACGCCCAACGTAAATCGGGGGTTCAATCCCTATAAATAGAAAGTGAGACCTCCGGGTTTTATTGCTAATTTCCAATTCTTCAAACCTTTTTCTTTCTTCTACTTTTCGAGAAATACCCCAGAAGCCCCGATATCATCCCGACACCCGAAGCCAGTCCCGAAGCTCCGAAGATCCCGAGAAGAAAAGAGTTTCCGAGCCGAAGTTCTGTCTGCGAGAAGCCTGGTGTGTCAAGATATCCCATATTCATCGAAGAGTTACTACTTGAAGAGCCGTAGTGCTATCTGAGAACTGTCTTATCAAGTGAGTGTATATTCATTTTCTTCTAACGCATAGATACGAAGTATTCTCTATAAAATATGTGCTATGTGTTTATATATTATTTATTTATATGAGATAAATGTTGAATGAATGTTTTATACACGTTTTACGTTGTATATGTATTTTTATCTATAAATATGTTGGGTGAAACATAGGTAGATAGTTGATGTGTGATTAAATAAAATGATGAGAGGCCTCGATGTTGTTTTTGATTCAGTCATCTAGCGGAGTTTAGATGACGAACAAAGACTCTTTTAGACAATCCAGTGGAAAGCTGGCAGGCTCGCCACCTATAGGTGTTATTGAACTTGGGTGTTCAATTGTTGTACTCCATCCCCCACATGGTTTCCTTATTTGACATAAATTGCTGGGAAACCCCCGAAGCATGTGTTGTCGCCCCGATGAAAATCCTTAGACTAGGTCTCTTGTGATAGTTGTTTTAAGGATGTAAAGGAGGATAACGGGAATGGGTAATTGGGTTATTCTTGGTTGATGAAATTAAAATAATTATTTATCGTGGGTTGAAATCCCTATATGCTCACTAGGATCCCAAGCCTGAGCCACTCAGTTTTTCTTTGTATTACAGGTAGTGGCACCAGAGCGTAAGTCGGACGACTTATCAAGATATTTTGGTTATAGGCCTGTAGCGTATCTAATTGTTGTAAGGGTTATAATGTGCCATTTATGCTTTTGTGTCTGTATCGGCACATGACATCCCGAGTTTTGATAAATAATGAAAATACATTTATTTAAGAAATGCTTTGATAAACCTTATTTTATCATATATTGTTTTGGGGACAAATTCCGCAACTCTTTTAATCAAAGGATTACTCTGAAATTATTTTAAATGCATAAATTAAACTGGCCTTTTATGGCCTTGAATTTTGGGGATGTCGCAGTTGGTATCAGAGCATTAGTTTAAGCGAACTAGGAATTTGTAGGATTTCTAGACTTAAACTTCGAATGCTAAGTGAAGATTGTGAGATGAGTGTCTATCATATTTTAGACACGAGCACTAGTTTATTTTAGGAAGGTTGCCTAAAATTTTTTTATGTGCTAAATTTTATATGTTGCCATATATGATATTATTTGTTCAGATCTACGGTTTGTTTCCAACCGGATCTGGAGACCTTATGTGTTTAGGATTCTAAGCGTATGATTATGGTATTAGAAATAGCATGTAAACGTTTCTGAGTCATAATGATAATTTAATTATCTATCGAGATTGAGAATCTAAATTCACCTTATTTGGTGTGTAGATCAAAAATGGTAAGAACCAGAAATGGAGTTGGAAACATGAACCAAAACAGGAATCAACCACCTGTGATTGAACAAGTAGTTGTTGTAGCAGCAACACCTGAGCCGATGACAATGGCTGGGGTACAATTGATGATTCAAACGATGTTGGATCGTCAGATGGAAGAAATTAGACATCTGCTTCAGCATAATCGTGAAGAACTTTCAATGCCGATTGAATAACCCAAGTTGAATGAAGGGCAGTCGGAAGGAGGTAACTTCAGTGGGATTGTTGGTCAAGCCAACCCACCGTTAGTTAGAAAAAACAACCAAGAGGGAGGGATTGATGGACTTGGATGCAAGTACAAAGACTTTTAAACTTGCAAACCATCGACCTTCACTGGAAAGGAGGATCCGATTTGAGTCATGGTTTGGATCTCGGAGATAGAGATAGCCTTCATGACATGTGGATGCAGAGTACGTCAGTTCAGAGGTGGAGCTGTTCGTTGGTGGAACACTCTGGGGAAGACCCAAAGCCCTAATGAGCCACTGCAACTGACTTGGGTAGAGTTCTTGGTGCAATTCAAGCGCAAGTTCTGCTCGGCCCAAAATCTGCTAGAGTTGGAGAACAAGTTTCTGACATTGAAAAAGGCAGCATGTCAGTTGATGAATACACCAATGCCTTTACAGACAAAATGGAGTTTACTTTGCGCATCGTCCCAGACGAGCTAACAAAAGTTGACCGGTACGTAAAAGGACTCCCGTGGGAGTACGCGGTGCCAGTACGTCTGGCACCTACTCTGGAGGCAACTATTTGGGCTGCCAAGTCTATTGAGGATATGATCAAGGGGAGAACCGCCAACAAGGTTGAAGTTGGTGAAAATAGAAAGTTTGAAGGAACTTTAGGTTCCAACAAGAATAGTAAAATTTCAAAGTCTAATTCAAAGAAGTTTGGAGGCGAAGGGAAATGGTGTGAAAAGTGCAAGAAAAAGCACTCTGGGAAGTGTAGTGAGGAGGTGACCTGCTACAAATATGGAAAAATTGGGTATTATGCCAATGAGTGTCCGTCTAACAAGAGGATGTGCTTTGCATGTAACGAAGAAGGGCACATTTTGAAAGACTGTCCTAAAAGAAGGAGGCGACAAAACCAAATATTCTGCCAAAGCCGAAGGCGAGAGCCTTTCAGATGACACTTGAGGCCGCGAAAGATGAAGCTGATGTCACTTCAGGTACCTTTCTCGTAAACAAATTGCCTGCCCAAATTTTATTTGATTTTGGAGCCAACTACTCCTTTATTTCGCATGAATTTGGTAGAAAACTAGATTTGCTTGTTGATAGACTAGATAATGCTTTAGTAATCGAGGTTGCTAGTGGCAAGTTTATACCTGTTAGCCATCTTATGAAAAACATCTGCATCGACTTGAATAGGAATAAGTTCCACGAGGAAATTATTGCCTATCGAGCTAAATGGTTTCGACATCGTGCTGGGAATGGATTGGCTTAGCGCTAAGGAAGCCGATATATTATGCAAGTAGAAGATAGTTAAAGTAAATCCGCCAGGGAAAGAGTCACTTATGGTGTATGGGGAAAACACATGGTAAATGCTGGAATCATTTCTCTAATGAAAGCCAAAAAGTGTTTGGTCAAAGGATGTACATCATATTTGGCATTCGTAATTGATGCAAAGAAGGAGAAAAAGGAGATGCAAAGCATTCCTATGGTGTATGATTATCCGGAAGTATTTCTCGAAGATCATCCTGGATTACTGCCTGATAGACAAGTGGAGTTCAGAATAGACTTGTTACCAGGAAGCACGCCAATAGCAAAAGCACCATATCGAATAGCACCAACGGAGATGAAGGAGCTGATGATGCAACTTCAGAAGTTATTGGATAAATGTTTCATTAGACCTAATTCATCACCCTGGGGAGCTCCGTTGTTATTCGTAAAGAAAAAGGACGTCAGTATGAGGATGTACATTGATTACAGAGAGTTGAATAAGGCAACGATAAAGAATAGATATCCGTTGCCAAGGATTGATGACCTGTTCGATCAACTACAAGGTTCAAGTTGTTTTTCAAAGATCGATCTAAGGTCGGGATATCATCAGCTGAAGGTAAGAGAGCAGGATATTGAAAAGACTGCATTAAGAACACGATATGGACAGTATGAGTTTTTGGTTATGTCGTTTGGACTAACCAATGCTCCAGCAGCATTCATGGATTTAATGAACAAGGTTTATAAATTGTTCCTTGATAAATCTGTGATAGTGTTCATAGATGACATTCTGATTTACTCGAAAAGCCATGAGGAGCATGGCAGACACTTGCAAGAAGTGTTAAAAGTCTTGAAAAAGGAGAAGTTGTATGCAAAGTTCTCCAAATGTGATTTTTGGATTCGAGAAGTCCAATTCATGGGTCACGTGGTCAACCAAGAAGGGATAATGGTTGATCCAGCAAAGATCGAAGTTGTGATGAAGTGGGAGCAACCGAAAAGTCCCATGGAGATCCGAAGCTTTCTAGGATTAGTCGGATATTACCGAACGTTTATCCAAGGCTTTTCTTCGATCGCTACACCACTAACAGATTTGACCCACAAAGGTGCTACTTATGCTTGGAGTGATAAGAACAAAGAAGCATTCGAGTTGCTAAGGAAGAAGCTATGTGAAGCACTGAATATTTCTCTACCCAATGGAGTTGAAGACTTCGCTGTCTATAGCGATGCGTCTGGTGTTGGGTTGGGTTGTGTTTTGACCCAAAGAGAAAAGGTGATAACATATGCGTCTCGACCGCTGAAAGAGCATGAAAAGAACTACCCCACTCATGATCTGGAGTTGGCAGCAGTAGTTTTCTCTCTAAAGATATGGAGGCATTACCTCTATGGCACGAAGTGCGAACTTTTCACTGATCATAAGAGTCTCCAATATCTCTTTAGTCAGAAAGAATTGAATATGAGGCAAAGACGTTGGCTAGAGTTACTCAAGGACTACGACTGTGAGATACTTTACCACCCTGGTAAAGCTAATATTGTTGTTGATGCTCTTAGTCGGAAAGAAATCTCAACAATTGTGGAGAGTATAAAGAAATCTCAAGAAGAATCTTTAGAGAAGAATGTCCTAAAGGAGGAAAGTTTGGGTAAAACGTTAGTGCTCGGTATAAACAGTCACGGACTGAAGGTGTTCCAAGATCAGATTTGGGTACCTAAGTCCGGAGCACTAAAATGTATAGAGAGCTAAAACCCTACTACTGGTGGCCAACGATGAAGCTTGACGTAGCAAAGTATGTGGTCGAGTGTGTGACCTGTGCAAGAGTTAAGGCACAACATCAGAAACCGTATGGTAGTTTAGAACCTTTGCCCGCACCTATGGGTAAATGGGAAGACACTGCTATGGATTTTGTCACTAAACTTCCCAGAACAAAAAACGGTAACGACATGATTTGGGTGGTCGTTGATCACTTCAATAAGAGTGCGCACTTCATAGTAGCCAATGAAAAATGGTCTACGGATAAGCTTGCGAATTCTTATGTGAAGGAAATTGTGAGACTTCATGGTGTTCCATTAACGATTGTATCAGATCGTGATAGCCGTTTCACCTCAAGATTTTGAAAAAGTCTACAAGAGAAATTGGGTACCAAGTTGTGTTTGAGTACAACTTACCATCCACAGACTGATGGTCAGAGCGAACGGACGATACAAACACTTGAAGATATGATGAGAGCATGTATCCTGGAATTCCAAGGTAACTAGGATGAACATTTACCTTTGGTAGAATTCTCCTACAATAATAGTTTCTACTCGAGCATAAAGATGACACCTTATCAAGCTATGTACGGACAAACATGTCGTATGCCATCTTGTTGGCTTGAGGTTGGGGAAAAGCAGTTTATGGGACCTGAGATAGTTCATCAGATTGCTGAAAAGTTGAAATTGATTAGGGAGAGAATGTTAGCAGCTCAGGATCGTCAAAAGAGCTATGCTGACAAGAACAGACGACCGATGTCTTTTGAAGTTGGAGATTCGATTTTGCTTAATGTCTTGCCGTGGAAGGGACTTATAAGATTTGGTAAAAGGGGAAAGTTAAGTCCAAGGTTTATTGGACCGTTTAAAGTTCTTCAGATGATAGGGAACCAAGCGTACAAGCTAGAACTACCCAAAGAACTGAATGGAATTCATAACAATTTTCATGTGTGTTATTTGAGAATTGATGAAAACAAGAGGTTAATTGAAGAACCAGAGGCAATCGTTGACCATAAGACTAAGAAGTTGCGACACAAGATGGTTGAATTAGTGCTTGTCCATTGGAAACATTCGAATGGGCCAAATCTCACATGGGAAACAGAGAGTGACATGATGAGTCGCTATCCGCATTTGTTTGCTGATGTGCAATTCTGGGCACAGAATCATCCTAAGGGGGAGAGAATTGTAATGCCCGTGTTTCTAGGCTATGCATTAATATTGATGTAATAGTCTTGGTTAACCTTTGTAACCCATTTTGAAATAATAAAAAGGTATTATTTGAGTATTATGTGTTTTATTCTTAATTGTTGTGATTTAAATGAATTTAGGATAAATATGAGCGTAATAATAAAATATTATATAAGCCCAATGTCTTTGAAGGAAGTTGTAGTGGTCGTGACGAGAATTCCGGATTTATAAAGAATGTCGAAATCTGAGTTATAACGAAGAAGTTATGACATGTCGAAGTTTCGCGACAGAACCGGTACGACACTACGTGACGTAAATAGTGAATTTACGATAGAGCTTTTAGCCTTAACGATCTAAACGAAAGTCTTAGAGTTCGTTAAACCGAGAGTGTGCATGAAAAGAACGTCTAAATCTAACTTCGTATGAGCAAGTTATGATTTTTCGAAGTTTCGACGTAATAGTATGCAGCCCAAAGTTCGAATATGAGATTGGGTGATTTCTAGCCGAGATAATCTAAACGAGAATAGAAGATCTCGTCGATATTAGTGCGGTAAAAAGACAGACGAATGTCGGATGAAGAAGTTATGAATTTTAACGGAGTTTTTCTTGTCTCGGCCTACTAAAAATATAATGATAATAAATAAATTCAAAAATTGCTGACAGAGTCTAAATGAAAGTTGTAGAAAATAGTCTCACCTATGCGCGGATATAAAGAACGTCAAAATCAGAGCTCGTATGTGAAATATACAAATTTCAGAAGTTTGGAATTGTTGAATACACCCAGCGTACTCATGGTTCATGGTCTGGGTTGGGCCACGTCGCCCTACTCCATCACTCAAGTGTCTCGGGTTCGAAGCCGTGACGCATCCGATCCAATCCACTCAGTATGCCTGGCGTACTAGGCATACACCCATCGTACATGTCGACGAAGGAGTACGCCCCGCGTACTCTGAAGTTACGCCCAACGTAAATTTGGGGTTCAGCCCCTATAAATAGAAAGTGCGACCTCCAGGTTTTATTGCTAATTTCCACTTCATCACCCCTATTTCTTTCTTCTAATTTGCGAGAAATAACCCTAAAACCCTGATATCATCCAAACACCCGAAGAAAGTCTCGAAGCACCGAAGATCCCGAGAAGAAAAGAGTTTCCGAGCCGAAGCTCTGCCCACGAGAAGCCCGGTGTGTGAAGATATCATGGATTCATCGAAGAGTTAGTACTTGAAGAGCTATAGTGCTATCCGAGAATCGTCTTATCAAGTGAGTGTATATTCATTTTCTTCTAACACATAGATATGAAGTATTCTCTATAATATACGTGCTATGTGTTTATATATTATTTATTTATATGAGGTAAATGTTGAATGAATGTTTTATACACGTTTTACGCTGTATATGTATTTTTATCTACAAATATGTTGGGAGAAACATGGGTAGATAGTTGTTGTGTGATTAAATAAAATGATGATAGGCCTCGATGTTGTTGTTGATTTAGTCATCTAGCGGAGTTTAGATGACGACCACGGACTCTTCTAGACAATCCAGTGGAACGATGGCAGGCACTCCACTTGTAGGTGTTATTGAACTTGGGTGTTCAATTGTTGTACTCCATCCCCCACATGGTTGCCTTATTTGACATAAATTGCTGGGAAACCGCCAAAGCATGTGTTGTCACCCCGATGAAAATCCTTAGACTAGGTCCCATGTGACAGTTGTTTTAGAGACGTAAAGTGAGGATAACAAGAATGTGTAATTGGGTTATTGTTGGTTGATGAAATTAAAATAATTATTTATTGTGGGTTGAAATCCCTATATGCTCACCAGGCTCCCAAGCCTGACCTACTCAGTTTTTCTTTGTATTACAGGTAGTGGCATGAGAGCATAAGTCCGACGACTTATCAAGATATTTTGATTATAGGCTTGTAGCATATCTAACTGTTGTAAGGCTTATAATTTGTCGTTTATGCTTTTGTGTATGTATCGGAACATGACATCCTGAGTTTTGATAAATAATGAAAATACGTTTATTTAAGAAATGCTTTGATAAACCTTATTTTACTCTGTATTGTTTTGGGGACAAATTCCGCAACTCTTTTAATCAAAGGATTACTATGAAATTATTTTAAAAGCATAAATTAAATCGGTCTTTTCTGTCCATGAATTTTGGGGATGACACAACAACTGATCAAAATAACCCAACATGTCTCCTCCAAAATGGGCTCCTCCTAATGGTGCATTTGTTGCACCAATTTTCCTCTATCGCCTCTTCCTCTAACATTTCATCTTCCTCTTGGTCTTGGTTGAGGAGCGGGTTGGTCATGTTGCTCAGTTGGTTGGTCATTATCCTCTTCACCATCTGAATGCACAATCCCCAATGCGTCCCATAGTTCCTTACCACCCGCATTGTCTCTAAATACCCCAATGAAAAGTCGCTCCCATCCATGCAAGTCAAGGTCCTCGTGATTTTGGGAATTATTATACAATAGGACTAAGCCAACCGGGTCACAAAGTGTCCCCCACATATCGGGCTCCCAGGTCTGGAACTCACTGTAGACTCCGCCAAATAGCGGGCCAAGAAGTATGGGATGTTGCAACATATTCCCCGCTACAAAATAGACCACAAAAGAACTAATTAATCTTTGTAACCTTGTCTCCAAGTCGCCTATGATGGATGGAAAAAGTGATGAGCCGGTGAATGAGACGGTGAATTGGCGACTTGATACTGCTTTTTGGTGACACCCTGGAATTAAACACCCCCGATGCAATATTGATCCAGAACTCGGACCCAAAAATTCCTCCCTCATATCCACGGACAGCCTCTCATAAGTACAAAGCAAACTCTAGGGACATAGCCTCATGGATCTATTACAATCCAATCCTTCCTAAAAATTCAACCAGGCTACACTCCTGGTATTCTCCTCTTAAGCGAAAAACCAAGGCATGCAAATAACTGGGGTCTTGAACATTCTCATGAAATGTTACAGTTGAGAAAAACTCCACCCATAATTCCTTATAGACCCGTTCTTGAATGCATGAAAAAGAGTAGCCATTCCCCAAAACTAATTTTTTCAGAAGTGGGTTTAATCGGTCAACCAATCCAACCTCCCTCAACCTTTGCCAATTAACAGTTAGAGCAACGGCGAACTCACGGTTGTGTAGCCACCCCAAACGGTTATTCCAACGTGTAAGAACATCTCTTGACACCGTTGTTGGGAAGATATAAAATGGGTGCAAGTTGGCCACCCCTGCTGGAATCTCGCGCCTAAGAGCCATTTATGTAAAACAAGAAGCAACACAAACCAAAACAAACATTTCCAGCAGATTAGGATTAAACAGAATAAAATTTCATCACGCCCATAATTCATGTCGTGAATCCATTGGAATTCACGTCGTGAATTCGTCCTGTCCATACGAACCGGTCGCGGCTGTTATCAAATGAATCCGATACAATGGTTGGGTTTTACTCCTAGAACAATTCTAAGCATATTCCGGTAACATGCATCAAGTATAACATAATTTAGGGCATAATTTCATCAATATAAGCACAAACCCTAGCCTTAATTTAACTATTAAAGCAAAATTAACTATTAAAGTCAAGAAATTCATACCTTGAAGTGTAGATTACATAAGCAAAAGTGGAATATAGAGTTATATACGACCGTAATTGGAAAGTGGAGGGGACCAAAAATCGTTCTCACTTCGTGGGGAATAAGAAATGGTTTTGTTCAAAGTGGTTTATGCCTTTAATCAGTGGTCCCATGTAATTCTATATTCACGTCGTGAATCCCTAGGAATTTACGTCGTGAGTTCGTCTTGGGCTTACGCAGTTGGGCCATCCAACTAATCAACATGTGGACTTATTTAGTTACTGGGCCAAGCGAAAAACGGGCTTCTAAATGGGCTAATAGGAAATGTTGGGCTAATATAATTATCAGACTAAACTATTCCATACCTCATGTATCACGTCGTGAACCATATGTGCTCACATAAGGTGCACCATTTTCACGGACCACAAGAGTCTCCAACACATCTTAAATCAAAAAGAGTTGAAAATGAGGCAACGAAGATGGGTAGAGCTACTAAACGATTATGAGTGTGAAATCAAGTACCACCTAGGCAAGGCTAACGTGGTAGCTGATGCCTTGAGTCAGAAAGAATACTCAAATCGTCATGTAAAGACTTTCTCAATAACCATTCAATCCCACCTGACCTCCCAAATCAGAGCAGCCCAGTTCGAAGCCGTGAAGATGGAAAACAAAACAAGCGAAGCATTACGTGGAATGGAAAATAATTTCGAAGCGAAGGAGGATGGAACATATTATTTCATGAACCGCATTTGGATCCCTAAACTTGGGGAATTCTGTGACAACCTGAAATTTCTATTCTGTACAACCCTTCAATTCAATAGAAGTCAGAAAAGTTGCTGCTAAGTTTCAAACTTTTTGGAACGAGTTTGAGTAGTTTAGGATTTACACTTCGGGTGATATCAGGAGAGAGGATGCCCTTATATTTATTTGTGCAACACAGTTATTCCAAAACTCCAGAAATTTGAGTTTACTACCAGAATAATATTTTCAGCCAAAAACCCTAAATCTGAGAGTATATATATGAGAACTGGTCATTATTTACACTTTTTCCAAATCTCAAGATCCAAGTCCCATTTCTCTCTCAAGTATCATCCAAAAGTTTTTCGAGATCTTCGATCTAGTAAGTGTTTCTAGCTTTATTAAGTTGTTATATGACTTAATCTAGTGTTTTAACACACTTCTAACCGTGAAATCATTCCAAAAGGGTCAATCTTCAATTTACACCAAGAACACCAAGAACACACACTTGTATTCTTGGGCTTTTGGACCTTTTCGAGGTTCTACCTTGTAAGTGTTTCTATCCTAGAGTCTTACAATCTTTGTTACACTTCTATACCTCAAGAAATAGTTCTAAGAACACCAAGATCATGGTGTTTATGGTCCAAGAAGTACTTGGACCGTGAACCCCAAATAAAGGTGCCAAAGTGTGCCAAAGTGTGCTTTATCCTTTCCTAGGCCTTGGGTATTAACTTAGAATCCTTCCTTGATGTTTTTAGCACATAAAAAGTACCAAAATCCCTCATTTTTATGTGTTTACGGTTTGGGGATCTCCCAAAACCGTAAACACCCCAAAGTGATTATAAATGGCCCAAATTATTTCCTTATGCCTTGAACCAAGCCTAGACCTTTACCTTGAAGTGTTTAGGACTTGAAAACATCATAAAACCTAGTTCCATAGGAGTTTACGGCATCAAAATCATGGATAAATGGTCCATGGGCCGTAAACTCCATTTAGGGGTGTTTTGATGCCACAACCACTTCCATAGGCTTATACTTCAATGTAGGAATACTTGGAATGACTTAGAAGACTTCATATCACAAAATGGTCAAAGAAGTATGATTTTACGGTCGTAAACTCAAGAGTTTACGACAGTAAACCCAATGATTTACGGTCTCCAAAACCGTAAACTCACAAAGAGGGTTACCTTAAACCCTAAGCTCGATAGCTTTGTCCTACAACACCTAGATGCGCTCCTTGGGACCTATAACACTTATATAAGGTGTTTAGCATGTCCTAGAGTGTCTTAGCTTTGTTTATTAGTTGTTTAAAGGCTAATTAGTTACATATATGTGATATTATATGTTATCTAGGATCATAGAGTGTGTACAAGTCTTCACTTTACACCTAGCATCCTATACCGTCCGTTCATCCCAACCACTTGCTACAGGTGAGTTCATACCCCTTTAATCAATGATTTAAATGTTTTTAAATGCTTTTATGTGGGGGGATACAAGTTGAATCATGCTAGTTATTATATTAATCACATGTGATTAATAAGTAGCATACAAAAGGATTTATTACTCTTTTAGCTGTTTTACCAAACAGTTTACTTTAAATGGTTTTGCAAAGCATTTTTACTCAGCTAAAACTCTTTGTTAAACATTCTTGCATACTGAGTGTATCTTTTCAAACCCTGTTACAGTTGTGATTCAAAACAAATTTTTTCCTTATACTTTACACTGTTCTTATCAAACAAACTGTTGTCAAATCGTTTTACAATCTGACATCAAGTCATCCTTTATTAGATACTAATCAATGGTTTTACAAAACTTCTTTTATGATTTTATATTGTCAATTGCATGCCTATATATGTATAGTTACATAAGTAATGTTTAAAGGACTTAGGAAGGTTAGCCCGCTTTATTTCCTTTTCCCCGTTGGGATGTGGTCTGGTAAGGTATCGGGTATCCGTCCGAAGGTCGTTTAAATATTACTTATATATCATGTGTACATATATAGTCATAAATGCTCTTCCGGTCAGTTCAATACCCTTGGGTAGCAAGGGTATACGTCCATGTTCATACGTACCAGTTACATTACTAGTAAGGTACCATAGGGGTAGTTTAGGAAGATACTAGAACTATTACTAGAACACGAAATCATACAATGAGTCAGTTCATTCATGAGTCAATACTTGCTAGATAGAGAGAGAACACACATTACATCTAGTACACACAGTAAATTACTATACATGCTAGACAAAGAGAGAACACACATTACAGCTAGCACACACAGAACATTACAGTACATACAGGCTAGAAGAGAAAGAGTACACTTTATAGTAGCACATTCATTACATGTACATTCATGCAGTTATGTGAACCATTAAACGGGTCATGGAAATTCCTGCCATGACCGTTTTTGTATCCCGAATCTCCTTAATTGGGGAGCATATGAGTTTGCGTATAGATCTATACTGGATTGACTATCCTACACCTTGCTGCTCGCTACAGTGGGACTTGCAAGTCTACGGGTGCCAAATGTCATTTCTTACGGCGTCATACATCGTCGTTTTACTAGAGTCGGTAGCAGGATACATGTCGATCACATGTTACTTTAAATTATAATAGATTTAAAGTAGTTAGTACGGTTGTAGTTATTTGGTACTAGACCATAGTACTATTTCATTTTCCCATTACATTCACTTTGTGGGAATTCACACGATGCATGGTAATGTAGAAGCTATATTTTTGGTTAATGATAGTCAGATTTGGAAAAATACACACTCTTACAAGAGACACACACAGATACTAAATGCCTTGGTAGATGGATACTTTTAGTAGGAAACATAGGGTTTTCTAGGAGGTTCAAAACTTTTACATACTTACATTTCAGATACGTACAAATACTTACATACAAATTAAGACACTAAAATACTTATGATCTCACCAGCTTTAAAGCTGATACTCTCTTCCAAAATAACTTGTATCCTCAGGTCAACAGTAGACAGGTACCGATGCAAGGTTTAGAGAAAATGGAGCTCGTTCAAGACTCATCTTTCATTTTGATTTATACTTTAGTGTCTATTAGACATATCAGAACACACTTGTATTAAAATTATATTATTAATGCAATGGATGATGTTGTTGCTTGTTTATTACTATTCATTGTTATACTGTACATGACGTCCTCCGCCCCAGAACGTTTCCGCCGTTCATGGTTTTGGGGTGTGACAGATTCAGAGAGGTAGTCATGAATGAAGCCCACAAGACGCGATACTCCATCCATCCGGGTTCAGACAAAATGTACTTGGATATTAAGTGACATTATCGGTGGCCCAACATGAAGGCAGCGATTGCCACCCATGTTAGCAAATGCCTTACTTGCGCTAAAGTGAAGGTGGAATATCAGAAGCCCTCGGGATTATTACAGTAACCAGTAATTCTTGAGTGGAAATGGGAAAGGATTACTATGGACTTTGTGACCAAATTACCCAAGTCAGTAGATGGATTGGACACCATATGGGAAATAGTCGACAGATTGACGAAATCTGCTTATTTCCTGCCAATAAAAGAATCCTACAAGATGGAGAGGTTGACAAGGATGTACATCAAGGAAATTGTGAGACTTCACGGAGTGCCAATATCTATCATCTCAGATAGAGATAGCATATTCACTTCATGTTTTTGGCAATCACTTCAGAAAGCATTGGGAACACATCTCAACATGAGCACTGCTTATCATCCGCAAACGGATGGTCAAAGCGAACGAACCATTCAGACACTTGAAGACATGCTTTGCGCGTGTGTGATAGACTTTGGAAAGTCGTGGGATACCCACTTACCCTTAATCGAATTCTCATACAACAACAGTTATGACTCGAGCAGCAAAGTTGCTCCCTTCGAGGTGTTGTATGGATGTAAATGTAGATCACCGTTGTGTTGGGCTGAGGTAGGTGACACCCAACTAGCGAGAGGACCGACATCAGGTAATGTGTTAACGGGACCGAAGATCATACGTGAAACAACGGAGAAGATAGTTCAAATCAGAGCTCGACTACAAGCATCACGAGACCGACAGAAGAGTTACGCTGATAAACGGCGAAAGCCCTTGGAGTTTCAAGTCGAGGATCGAGTGTTGTTAAAGGTCTCTCCCTGGAAAGGGGTTATTCGTTTTGGAAAACGGGGAAATCTGAACCCATGATACATTGGACCTTTCTAGATTCTTGCCCGAATCAGTCCAGTGGCATATAGACTGCAGCTAGCCGCTGAGATCAGCAGTATACACCCCGTGTTCCATGTTTCCAATTTAAAGAAATGCTTATCCGACGAGACTCTCGTCATTCCATTAGAAAAAATCGAAATCAACGAGAATCTCCTGTTCATAGAGGAACCAGTCAAAATCATGGACAGGGAGGTGAAGCGTACTAAGCAAAGTCGCATTCCGATTGTGACAGTTCAATGGAACGCGAGACACGGACCAGAGTTCACATGGGAACGTGAAGACCAAATGAAGCAGAAGTACCCTCACCTATTCTTGCATTCTCAAATTTAGCTTTCAAAAGAATTTCAGGACGAAATTCCTTTTAACGAGTGGATGATGTCACAACTAGGAATTCTGATACGCTGTAAACACTTAACCAAGAGTAACATTGTAGTTAAAAAGTTGAAAGCATGTATTGTGTTAAATCAATGACAACAAAATTCCTATACAAGCATTCAAATAGTCAGCAAAGATTTGAAACTCTAAAAATCCCGATTTAAATTTTATTTTTGGATTAGGATTTTCTTATTGGGCCATCACAAATATAAATAGCCCTAATGGGCCATAAAAATCATTCCTTGATTTATTTTGGGCCGTGAACCCTCTCCAAAGACCATTTAGGCCAAAAATCATCTAATTGGATCATAATATGGGCTTAAGCACAAAAAGGCACAATCTCTTTTCTTTCTTCTCCCTCTCTCGGCCCGAACCACAACACATGGGGAGGAAGAGTTGACTTTCCTACATGCCACCTCACAATTGTACATGGGGTATCCATGCTCTCTTCTCATACTTCCAAGCAATCCATCACTTCACACACACACTCTCTCTCTCTTCTCCTCTCTTTTTCTTCTTCGTCTGAGAAGACAAAGGGAAGGACACACACACAATTCACTCAAACACTCTCAAAGAACACTCTTGCTTCTTCATCAAAAATTTCGAGATTTAGGAGCTTTTAAGAAGGATTTTCCATAACAGTCATCATCTTAGGTAAGTTGATGCTTGGATCCATAGTCTAGACTCTTTGTTTTATCAAAAATCTCTCCTTAACTCATACAAAATGCCTGATCTTACATCGTAGAACACATCTAAGCCAAAGATCCTCCAAGAAGCTTGCTAGGCCGAGAATAACATCAAACTTCTTCCATTCTTCTTCAAAACCGAACCCACAAACTCAAGGTGAGTTCATACCCCTCTCTTTTTGGTTTTTCACAAGTTTTATGGGGGAGAATAAAAGTAAAATGTGTAGATCTATGTGTATGTGTATGCTATGTGTGATTTCATGTATGTATGTATGATTTTATGTGTTTGTTTGGTAAATATGTAACAAAAAGGAAAGAAATCTCGAAATCTATGGCACAAGAAGGAAAACAAACATGAACTAGGATATATTACACTAAACAAGTCAAGGGAAAATACTCTCTAAGATTAAAATCAACATATTGCAACATAAAACCAATTTTTGGCATTAATTTGTCAAATAAACAAAAGTTGGGTTAAGAATTGCCATTCACGGTTTCCTTAAGGATCAAAAGAGTCAAAACAGTTACAATAAATGTTTTTATGAATATTATGCTCTTCAAAGGACTAGAAATGTAATTTGTAGCTTACTGGGCCAATTTTGGGCTTTCGGTCCATTAAGCCCAAAATTGCGAAAAACATGATTTTCAAGGGGTTGAAATGATAAATTCCTCAAAACAGGGGATAAAAAGTTAAACAAAACTATTTTAAGGGTTAAAATGCTTTTCTTTTCCAAAAAGGATCAAAAATATAAAGTTTTTGGATTTTGGGCCAAAATTGTAAAAGTTGCAAAAGTTTGGGCCTTAACCGAAAAACACTTTTTTGGAAGGGCTGAAACTGATAAAAGTAAATTTTGAGTTAAAATCATCATTTATACAAAGTCTATGGGTAAAAAATGACAAGAAAATGGTTTTAGAGCCTAAAATGTCTTTTTTTTTTTGTTTTTTTTTTTAATTTAAGGGACTAAAATTGTCATTTTTATTAAAGAAGGGTTGAAAAGGGTCAAACCAATTATTGAGTCAATTATTTTATTATTAAGATATTTGGGTCAAAATTACCAAACTATAGTGTTGGTAATACAACCGAGATGACGAATGCGGAATATCAAGAACAATCAAGAATCAATCACCACAATATGAAAGAAATCTGATAAAGGTTTTTTCATGTATTGATTATGAGATGAACGTATAGAGAAAACCCTAATCTGGTCAAAAGCTTACACCAAAAGTAAAACTAATGATTATTTATAGGGGACAATAAATATCTACCATACATATAAAATAAATGCCTAATATAAAACCAATGCCTTAGAAGAGCTCGATTAAGAACTTCTACTGTAAAGACACCGTAGGGAATCATAAAATGATTAACCCTAAAAAGGCTTCCCTAAATAACCCAATATCCCATATCAGTTTCAATATCTCAAATACTCAACAATCTCCCCCTCGATGTTGAAACTGATGAAGATCACGATTTCCGATCTTCTTGGCATTTCTCCCCTTAAATTATGAGAATTATCAGTACATGGGGTCTTCAGAGCAAGAGAAATAGAAATAATATTCCAAATACGAACTCCCCCTTGAATAATCATCAATCCCTCTTGAATATTCAACAAATACATTAAGAGAATCCGAAAAGTTAAGAAGAATCACCAACAATCTTCAAAACCCGTCAGATTTGATGAAATAAATCTCTTTAGAATAAATCGATTTCTCAAAAATTAAAACCGGAAAAAGTAACAAAAATTAATTTTATATTTTCCGATATTTAAATTTAGACAAAAGAATAGAATAAGAAGCAATAATTTTAGAAGGGTTTAAAAAAAAAATAAGACCAAAAAAAATGATTAGAAATGAAAGTATTTTGGTAAGAAGGGATAAAAGGTGATAAAAATCCAAAATTTTCGAAAAGAATTTTGGATAGGGGATTAAATCTGTGAGCTTCTGAAAGTCAGGGGGCTAAGGATGAAAATATATCCTATATCCTCAATTTAACGCTGAAATAAATGGCATCTTCCAAGAGGGGTAGAAACTGTAAAGTTTGTAAATAGTGGAGGACTGGAACCATTAAAGCGCTGAAGATGCAGGGACCAAGTATGGAGCATGAGTCGTCTTCTTCACTGGAACGCAAGAACACCCAGTTTGACTTAGGAAAAGTCAAAATCAGATAAATACATTCGATTTTGAATCCAACAAATTCCGATTTCAGTTTTTGGTGTTGATCCAATGACAGTCTCCATGAAGTTGCAATTTGTGATATCCAATTCCAATTCCGAATCCAGTCTCAATTCCATCAATGAACTCGTTCGATCCTGAGTCGAACAAATAGAATTACACTTACAGTTCTATCCGAATTTAACATCACAGTGCCGATTAGGTGCTTCCAATTTTGATTTCAACTTGAAGCTGTTGGACGACGACGAATATTTCGATTTCAAATGATAGATGCGAAAACCAGAACATGATGATCCTCCACTGATAAAATTATTTCTGAAACAAATCAAAAAAAAAAAAAAAACCACGAAAACAGTATCCTCCGATTCTAAATCGATTGCAATTAGATGCGACATTCAATTTCTGATCGATTTCCCATTTTGAATTTGATTTCCGAATTCAGTGTTCTACCCAAGCACCAGACGAAACCTGTTAGCTGTAGACGTAGATGAGGAGGCGAACTTAATCCTCTCGCTCCAAATCAATTGTTCATGAACCGAAAGCAATCAAGGACCGAACGCAGATTAAGGACTGAAAGCTAATTAAGGACCGAAAGACCGAACGTTCGGTCTATTTCGGTTCCAATTTTTGTTGATGCTAACCCAAGTTCGCTTCTTGTGAGTTTCGTTTCCAATTTCGTTGATTCTACACTCAAAGCGAACTTCGCTTCATTGACTTTCCTTCCTGAATTTGACTTTCGCTTTTGTTTGATGAAGTTCGTTCCGTGATTTTGTGTACAGTTAATTCCTATTTCAAAATTGAGGCTTGAATGTGCCAACGATTCCGAAAGCCAAACAATAAAATCCGAACTACAATTCAGGTGCACAAAGTCTGAACGTGAATTTCATTTTTTAAGAAAAAAAATTTCGTTGCAGAAGTTCATCGTTGAAAGCAATGTTTTAAAAACCGGTTTTTTAATTGAACCGATCGGGTGACGTTTTACGGTTCAACCGGACGGTCAAATCGGTTCTATATTTTTATATGTTTTTAATTATCCTGCATACATTGATTACAATCTTTTTAGTATTACAAATGTAAATAGAATGCAACATATAAAAATAATCATTATAGAAGTCAAAATCAAACAAAGAAGCCTAAAACAAACACAAAAATCCAAGAATGTCCGGTTCAACCTGGTCTATTCCGGTTCAATTTAACCGGTTGAACCGGTATTTTTTACCAAAACCGGTCGGTTCAATCCGGTCAGGAAATCAGCATAAAACTGGTCCAAATCAAACCGCCCTCACCTCCGTTTTCTGGTTCGACCGGTTCAACCGGACGGTTCGAACCGGTTTTTAAAACACTGGTTGAAAGTAGATCGCAAGCCAATTTCACAAGCAATTGATGATATATTTACGAGAACTACCCTTAAGGTTTGAAGGAAATAGCAGAATTTGCCAAATTACGAAAGTGACAGTCTTTTGACAAAATTTCAGAATCTGACCATCTTTTTGCAGTAGAATGACCATGTCAACCCTTTTTGCTGAAATGTATCAGCTGGCAGCATACTTTTTGCAGAAAATGTCACTTTTCACCTCATTATATCAACTTTTTCACCTTTTGTCATTTCCAACAATAAAAACTCAATTGGAAATTGATTTCTTCAATAAAATTTCTCCTCTTTCACTAAATCTTCAAAAGATATCACTAGTTTTCTTTTTCTTTTTTTTTTTTTGTTAAATTTTATTTATTTATTTATTTATCAATGACGAAATCTTTTATGGGACTTTTGGTACCCATTTAAGGTTCAACATTGAATTTGATTTCTTGCATACCCACTTATTTGAAGAAAATCTATCATCTTCTGAAAATAATACCCGCTTTTTAGTTGGAAAAAAAAAATTTCCAAAAAATTCATTAAACCAATAGAACACTATTTTCTCTTTTCTCCAACCCTTAACATATTCACCTGAATGAAATTTTCTTTGAACATTATTGACTTCAGCTTTTTCAACTTTTTCACAAGCAATGGGCACTTGTACCTTGGGCATCCACACCTTCTTTGTTTTACTTTTATTCTTTCTCTTCTTCTTCCTTTTCTTATTTCTAGGCTTCAGAAACAAATTTAGGATCTAAACAACCTTTTCATCTTTCTGAATCTGAACATTTTGAATTATTGGCTTTTTTTAAGGAGCCATTCCTTCAAACGCATCTTCAGAACATAAAGAATCATCTGTTATAGTTCCGATAGAACAAAATACCTTTGTTTCCACTATTTCAGAAGACTTGATTTGCGATTCATTATTTGAAACACTAAATTCGGAGCTAATGACTTCTGAATCACAAACCTTTGTATGAACATCTGACTCCCCCTCCACAAAAGCATCTGGAGTCACATTTTCTTCATCAAGAACACCTTCCTTTTCTTTTCTTTCCTTCTCTGACTTCTATTGTATATGCTTCAAAACTAAGTATTCTTTGATAATGATAAACTGTTTTAACAAATATTTATCTTGCTCTACACAATTACTTTTAAATCCACCACTAGAGATCTGTGTGAAATCACCAATCTTCTCATCAACATAGAGATTATACATCTCAATGGCATTCTTCAACATAGATTGCTCAGGAACATCCCAAAACAAATATCCTTCTTTAAGACGAAACTTTGGATTTGTAACTTTTAATCCTAGTCTTTTCATGTCTTTTAACACCTTATAATCCGCCATTTAATCTTCAACAAGAAAGAAAACTTGTAGAGAGAGAAAGTAGATCTGATAAGAATTCTAGAGAGAGAAAACAGATTTGAGATGGTTTCTAGAGAGAGAAAACATATCTGAGATGGTTTCAAGAGAGAGAAAATAGATCTGAGACAAATTTTAGAGAGATAAAGTAGATCTGAACACAAAAATTCGAATGAACACAAAAATTTTCTTCTAATTCTCTTCCAGAACACGATTCAATAACAAATCAGATGAAATAATGAGTAGAAGATAACAGATCTGAAAAAGATTTTTCAATAAAAATGAGGTATAGACTTTTTCTTTTCAGAAAACTTACAAAACTTGAAGAACAAGGTGAGATTCATGATAAAATATCGCTATAAACAAGATCGATTCTTGCAAAAATCGTTGAGATCTATAAGAACCTGCTCTGATACCACTTGTTAGTAATAAAACCGAGATGACGAATGCGGAATATCAAGAACAATCAAAAATCAATCACCACAATATGCAAGAAATCTGATAAAGGTTTTTCATGTATTGATTATGAGATGAACGTACAGAGAAAACCCTAATCTGGTCAAAAGCTTACACCAAAAGTAAACCTAATGATTATTTATAGGGAACAATAAATATCTACCATAAATATAAAATAAATGCCTAATATAAAACCAATGCCTTAGAAGAGCTCGATTAAGAACTTCTACTGTAAAGGCACCGCAGGGAATCATAAAATGATTAACCCTAAAAAGGCTTCCCTAAATAACCCAATATGCCAGATCAGTTTCAATATCTCAAATACTCAACATATAGCTTATGAAAAATAAAAAGATGAATACACATAAATTTCTAAATATCGTTATAAACGACCGACCGGTCTCGTACCGATACAAATTTAACAATGGTTTAATCAAACTTTCCAACAATTAAACTATACCTAAAACAAGTAAACATTAATTCCTTTGGGCTTGAAAGTTCCAAACATGCTTGTTGGGCCTTTGTGACCCATTACATGATTTTGGGCCCAAGGGATAATAATAAATGTTATTGGTCCTTCTACGACCCAATTTCATATTTAAGGGACCCTCAATGGCTTTTAAGTGCTATTGGGCCTTAGTGGCCCATTAGTATTGCTAGTAAGGTCCAAGTAAATCAAATGCGAAATGGACCAGCGTGTCCTTCGTATAATAAATAGCCATAAATAATACGCATGAATAGTAGGATCTTGTAATCCTCTTCCCCTCGTTTATTAGGCCGATTGTCAATCCATGTAAACAAATACAGGTTGATAATCAATAGTAATCAAAGTCAATTGGGATTTAGTGAGTAATAATGGGTGGCACCAACGTGTGTCGGTCGTAGTCTGTAGTTATAATCAAAATCTCCTGGAGAGAGAGCGAGAGTTTGTTTATAGATCTATACAGGGGGTGACTCCCCCACACCTCAGCTGTTTGCTATAGTTAGGCTCGGCCAGTCTAGGGTGACAAAATCTTAAGATCAATTTTGGCGTTCACCAGAGTGCCAAGACAGACGAACAAGTCATTATCATGCATGGTTATAACGACTCACATAAATAAATCCAATATAAATCAAGTAATCAAGGTAAATTAAAATCATTCACGTGATGGGATAACAATTCGAACCGTTATATGATATTTTTATTTTCAAAAAACATCGGGTTTTTTGGGGAAGTTCAACATTTTTCACTGGTACTTTTAATCCGAAGTTTTTCAACTATACACATTTAGAAATCATCATGCATATATTTACGGATCTTCACACTTTTATATAAACAATGGTCTTTTAAGAAAATATTGGATTTTCTGGGTTGTTTCCTTTCAAACTACAAAAAACATTGTTCATATCAAACCTGCTTATGAACTCACCAACATTCCATATGTTGACCGTTTTCAAAATAACTTGTATTCTCAGGTAACAGGTAAGCTGAGGAGTAGTACCAATTATGTTAGGGTGTTGTGCTTTTGAAAACTATCAAACAATTTATGTTAAGAACTTGTAATGTTAAAACAATGTACTTGATGGGAACAATGTCAGTTGTAATATATTAATCCATGGTGATGTTTATGTTATGATTCATGTATATTCATTGTGATGATACTCACATTTAGTCACGTGAGCCCTAGTACATTTCCGCCGTCTGGTTCGGGGGTGTGACAGCAGCCAACAATCATGAATATATCACGCAGAATGGCATCATGTGGAAATGGATCGGGCTTAGAAACCAGTGATTATAAATACTTCACTCGGAATAGCATCATGTGGAAATGGATCGAGCTTAGCAGCCAACGATCATGAATACATCACGTGAGATAGCATAGCATGGAAAGGATCGGCAAAGGTTATGAGCCTTTAAGCCTTGTTCGTGGAGCATACCATGATAGTGGAGTTGGGCTGAGAAGCCAAGAGATTCAAGGTGAAGGTTATTAACCTTCTGACCCATGTAGGCGCAACAAGCCGCAATAATGGAGTCGGATTGAGAAGCCAAGCGACTCAAGGAAAAGGTTATGAGCCTTTAGCAAGATTAGGCTTATCATCCTTGAATCTATGTGCTCGGACAGGATGATCGGTCCGGCCTAAATGTAAAGTCACTTGATGCTTTGCCGCATCAATAGCTGTATTGACAATCGGTGCGCTGTCTTAGCTTGTACAAAATGCAGTTGGTTGGTTAGCATTATTATTTATGTTGCAATGGTAGTGTTGTGCACCAAGAGAAAGTTGAGATCATAATGATATTGTTTGGCGAGCGTTAAAGCTACTGAAATATGAACAATAGGGTCAATGAGAATTGAGTAGCAAAACTTCCTGGAGCTAGTCAACACGGATGTTGGGAGCTGGGCAACACGGCCGCTGAGGATTGGGCCGTGAAGCTACTCCTTCATTCATAACACTAATGTCTTCCGGGGTATGCACACTGATGTGTGCAAACTCACTTAGTTTTAAACCTACTTTTAATTATCAAATAACACACAAAAGACAGTGAACCTATCAATTGTGGTATAGCTAAATAAGCAGGGTATCGATCACAGGGAACGGCAAATTAAATTAAAAACTAATTTTATCTAAGTTAATTAAAAAGTAGGGGTTTTCTCTAGTTTTACAAGACTAGAAACTTACTAACTATTACTAATTTAAGACTAGAAAATAACGACTTAACTAGATTCAATAATTGGAAATGAACTTCTGTTTAATTCAACTTGGTTAACTCTATGGTTGATTTCAATGTAATGGTGCAATGGATTAATTCTTTCGTTGGTTACCGATTCAAGTGATTAGATTCATATTCACTACCCTAATCCTTAGCAAATAAACTAACTTAAACAGTGGCCAATTGTCTAATTTAATTATATTCACTAGATTAATTATTCGGGTTAAGTTAGACTAGCAATAGTTAACTAATTTATTCTTTTAATTAACTTCTTGTTTGATGGTCATCTTACAAGCTTGCACATGAATTTACTCAATTTTCTTATTAATTCTAGTTTCATATTCATTAATCCTAGACATATAGCATAGTGATCACATAGCATATGAGGTCAATAATCAATAGATGTTCATGCTAATCAATTATCTTCCTATTAATAGAAAATTAATTATTATTCACACACAAGGTTCTTTAGCAAGCTAAAATAACAAAAATTCACCAACTTGGAATTAATCCTACCAATCAATCAAACCATATTGTCAACTTTGTATCCCCAAACAGAAGTCTAAAGGTTTTAGCTCATAATTAAAGTAAATAACAGCAAACAAACAAAGTCAAGTTGCTTAATCATAATGATAAAACAAAAGAATAAGTGGAATGATGAAATTTTGCCTCAATTACTCTCCAGAATTGAATTCTAGCTTCCTTCGTCGTCTTCTAGGGTTTTTCTGGCTTCTCAATCGTAGCAAAGTACTTCTGAATCGTCCCAGAACTCCCTCAATTGATCTGTGGAATTATCTTTAAATATACGAATCGACTCGTCGAGTCAATTGGTGACTCGTCGAGTCCCTCTCACATTCCCCGTATTGTGATAACTCTCTGGGATCCCTAGTCATTATCTTCTCGATTCTTCGATTGGACTCGCCGAGTAGGTGCCATTTTTAGTGTTTTTCTTCTTGGTTTCATTCTCGATCTTCTAACTGTTTCTCCCGCTTCCTTTTGCTTCTGGGCTTCATCTTTGGACTGAAAAACATAATTTAACACTTTTAAGTACCTTTTGTCCATAATATGCAATAATTTAGCTAATAAATGAATAAAAATGTATACTTAATATGAACTAATTATGCACATATCAAAATACCCCACACTTGTCTTTTGCTTGCCCCCAAGCAAAACTGAATTTTAAACATATTAGAATCATATATAACAACTCCAATCTAACCCAGCCATTATGCCAAGACCGCAACGCATGCATTTGTGTCTAAAATTTTTCCTAAAAACCTCCCATACTCCAAATACTCACAATCCGCATAAACACTTGCCCACTCATCCTGAACTATGCTCATTTTATGCAACCCTCCGAATCCATCCGCAGAAAACCTCTTACCCTCAAGGTGTTTTTAATTGAGCAACCCAAGCATACATAATCTAGAATTACAACTTTTGATACCACTATGGAGCTCTTTTGAATTCATCTCTTCTTTGATATTTGCTTTGATCTCTTTGAATTCACCACCTTTAGTGTTTGATTTTCGGGTATCTTCAACTTTTTGGATTTCTTGGAATTTTGATCTTTTGATCTTCACTTTGATTGCTCCAAAATTCATACAATTTCTCTTGTAATTCTCTCTCTCTCTCTTTTTTAAACATGTACCTCACTTTTTTTCACTCAAATCCCTACATGCTTAAGCAGGAGCGCTCAATCTCAACCTTTATTGGCTAACGATAACAATCTTCCTGGATACATTTCAGGTTTAGGCTGCTAAACATATTGCATCCCTCGGGCTGAGCATGATTGTGTTTTTGTCCCATGATTTCACTGGAATAAGGAAGCCACAACTGCACTAGAACGTATATAGGCTCAACTAAAAATTTGGGTTATCATGCAATTATCAACACAACTCTAACATGGAGTCCTAATTACTTTTACCAAAATTTTCTAAATAAGTCCTAAGTAATACTTTTGGTATGCAAAAAATTTAAAATTTAAAATTAGCCTAAATTAAGACTCTAAATTTTCTAATATGTAACCAACCCCTACCCCAAACTTATTTGATGCAATGCCCTCATTGCATATTATGCATAATAAAAACATAAAAAGAAACTAAAGAGGGAATTGGAACAAACTCCCCTGGGATAGCAGTGGATAGGTTGATCACTTTCATTTTAGCTCCAACTTCAATTAACTTTAGACATGGGAACAGCTCATCCATGCCTTGGGTGTCAAGTATCGTGTGGGTCGCTCCAAATACGCGGAAAACAGTGTAAGATCTTCAGGAATTAATATGGAAAGAATAAATAGTCAAGTGGTACTCTAATTAGCATCAAATCAGCAGCCCCTTTGACATGAAACCAAACGACTCGTCGAGTATATACCAGACTCGTTGAGTTACTTCGGGAAATCTTCGGATTTATGAGAATTAAGGGCGACTCGTCGAGTTAGTTTAGTGCACTCGACGAGTCGGTCACTAAATGAAAATAATAGAATTCTGCATCTGATCCAGCTTCCAATAAACTCTCTATACTTTCTATTCACTTCTAGACTCCCTTGCCAACATCTCTAAGGACCAGACTCAATACTTTAACTCTAACGCTCCGTTTTCTTGACTCTCTTTCTCACTTTGATTCTATAACTCTAAACCCTTTTTGAAGCTAGCACTCCTAATTCAATTCTGAAAAATTGTCAAAGCATCAAACATCAATTAAACATCAAAAGCAAGTTTTAAAAACATCAAACAAACCAAATAAAACAAACACAAAATTAAAAATTGTTCAATAAAAATGCATAAAAAAAATCAATCCTCCTCATCATCATCATCAAGCCCTACTCCACTTCCTCCAGCCCCACTTCTTCTTGCACTTATCACTTCTTCCCATGATGGAATATATGGAAAGTTACCACCATCGATGTGTGGAATGTTAAAGTGGTCAAAAAGTCGGATATGAGATTGGTTGCTAAAATTCAAGTCCCGCGCCATTTGATCCTGTAGTCGCCTCATCTCCACATTGTACCAATCCATTGGTACTTCGTCATTCTCAACCGGAATCACCGGCGGCTCCTCCTCAATATCCCGCTCTCTCCTCGAATGAACCCTCCTCCCCGGTGCTTCGGGACCAACAACCGGATCATCATTCGGGATGGCATAATGGCCACCACCATAATCTTCAATAATCCTCGCTCTCCGGAAAAGAATTGGATTGAACGGAGGTGTAGGGATAATCGTCATGAAGTTCCACGCATCGCGGTTCATCAACCCGAATGAGTTGGCCAATCGGGTGACAAACATCCAACCATTAATTCGGGAAGTTTTGCGATCCTTGACCGCACCCTCCGAGAGATATGAAGCTAGACACCAAGGAATGTTGCAAAAAACGCAGGGTGTAACGATGCTCCATAAATAGAAGACGTCAAGGTTGGAAACCTTGTCATCATCCTTTCGTTGATTGATGGTGGATGAAATGAGGCGGTGTGTTGGGGATCGAATGCACCCTTCCTGTGCCGACTTTGGAATATAGACCTTGTTACCAATAGTATTCCACCAACCCGTACTCGTAACTCCTTCAGGAAACAACATATGGGTTTGTGCCAAAAAGGCCCGAAAGATGGGTGTTGAGACCAAGGGCTGATCATAAACCCCTAATCGACAGGCAAGATCCACCATAGAGCATTGATGAAACTCTCCCCCAAGACAGAAACTGAAGCTGGACGGGTGATAAGCATCCACTCCCCCGGTGAAAGGTACCGTGGAGAAAAACTCCAAACAAAGCTCCAAATAAACCGGCTCTTGAATATGGAAGACCCGGCTCCATCCGTCACAAACCATTGTTTCGCCTTCATGGTGAAACTCCTTCAAGAGATAAGGAGCTAACTCCTCCTCATAGCGAACATTTTGCAGCCAATCCCAATCTATCCGGTTGGACACATAGACCTCTTTCTTCTTGATATCAGCCAGCTTCTTCTTCCATTTCCGCAATGTCGAAGCGGACTCGATTTGTGGGAAGTTTAGCCATGGAAAATCCCATTGGTTGCCACTGGAACTTTGCCCCCTTCTGAACATGATTTCTGCAAAACAAATACACAAAACCCAGAAAACACAGAATATAATTAAAAAAAACAAACATCTCGCATATGTTTCCCGACTCGACTCGTCGAGTCCAGGCTCGACTCGGCGAGTCGCGCGAACTGCACGAGTCAGTCGGCGGGTCGATGAAAATTAGACCATGTAACCTAGAAATTTCGTCAAGGGTTTTGTCTAGGCACTTACTATTAAGGTATTAAGGCCAGAATAAGCAGTCAAAACAACATAATTCATGAAAAATCAAAACCCTAGAAATTTACTACTTTTCAAAAACGGGTTTTTCATGCAATTGCTACCATAGATGGCCTTATAATCACGTTCTGAACAGAAAACAAGAAGAAATTTGTTACCTTTTGAGATTGAACTTGAGAAATTTGAATAAAAATTGAAGAACAAAGATGAATGCTTGAGAGAAAGTTTAGAGAGAGGCGCACGGCGAGTGTGTATGTGAAAAACTAATTCTTAGGGTTAAAACCCTAGTTACCGGTTGTAAAAGTAATTTCGAAATTATATTTTTTTCTATAAATAATACCGACTCGTCGAGTCGGGGTCAGACTCGGCGAGTCTGGTCGCGAAGTCAAACTTTTTCTGAAATCCATATGGACTCATAGAGTCGTGGTCAGACTCGGCGAGTCTCTTGCAAAAAATTCATAATTTTCAAAAGTTTGTTATTTATTTAAAGTCATTTCACCCCACACTTAGCCTATGCACACTCTCAAGCAGACATGTCCGATGATTTGGAAGATTAAAATTCTAAAAACGAAGGAAAAATTAAAAAAAACTAAAAAGTAAAAGAAAGCAAACTCTAGATAACGGGTTGCCTCCCGCCAAGCGCTTCTTTTTAAGGAGTCATTAGCTAGACTCCTTCCCGTCTACGTTTCGTCATCTTCGAGCATCGGGAACGCACGCCAAACTTTTTGTGATTTGTACTTGGTCTTGTAAGCGTGAATCTTCTTCTTGTAAGCCCTTTTCAATGCATATCTTTTCCTTTCCACAACATCATCCACAGCTGCTTGGGCTTCCCTTTTCCTCTTTTTCTTCTTTACCCCATTCTTTTTCACCTTCTCTTGCACCTCCTTCTCTTTAAATTTAATTACTTCACATTTCATGATGGTTCGTGCTTTAGGTTTAGTAGTGAATGGTTGATCAACTTCCACCCTCCTTTCCTTTGTCTATTCATCCTTTCCAGTGCTCAACCCATCTTCAAACGGAATTGTATCAAGACATGCTACATCGGCGTATTGAACTTTCCTTCCCTTTCCTCCTTCTGCTGTTTGTTCTTCTAAAGAATCATGAATAATATCTAAATTCAAGGTGTGTGAAGAACTCGTAACAAACAGATCTAAGTCGGCTAAGTCTTTATCAAATTTGACTGGACTCGTCGAGTCCATTAAAGTGACTCGGCGAGTCTGATCGGGTTTCATCACTTCTTGGGTGTTTTCTGAGTTGGCTCCTTTCAGTAGCTTTTCTAACTCCTCCAAGTCCTTTTTAACATCTACATCTTCTTCAGAGTGTATCAAAAACTTGCTTGGATCATCTTTTAGCAAAAGTTCAAGCTCTCTTTGTAATATCTCATCATCCAATTGGATAATTGAGATTTCTTCATTCTTTTCCTCTTCTTGCTTGGCTTCTGGAATAGCTTTAAACATTATAGATTCATCACCTACCCTTAATGTCAATGTAGACTCACATATATCAATTAAAGCACATGCGGTGTTCAAGAATGATCTCCCCAAAAAAATTGGAATTTCGGGGTCTTCTTTCATATCAACTACCACGAAGTCTACTGGGAAAATAAACTCGTCAACTTTTATTAGGAGATCCTCACAAACGCCTTGTGGAAGAATTATCGTCTTGTCCGCCAAATGGATCTTCATATTCACCGGCCTTGGTTCTGGTAAATTCAACTTCTTAAAGAATGACAAAGGCATCAAATTGATGCTTTCCCCCAAATCAGCTAATGCTCGGGTGAAAACTTCATTACCAAATTGGCACGGAATCACCATATTTCCCAGATCACCCTTCTTTTCAGGTAGCTCATTCATTAATATTTCCGTGACTTCAGCCAAATCTTTCCTAGCAGCAAAAAGGCCCTTAAGCAAGTTGAAGTACTTAGGTGTTTGTAGCATTGTTTCCACAAATGGCACATTAACTTGTAAAGCTTTAACATGCGTCATGAAGGTTCTGTATGCTTCTACTTTTTCTGCAGGCATGACTTTGATTGGGTATGGCAGAGGAGGATTATAAGGCTTCAAAGAACTGACAGTTTTCTCATTTACGCATGGACTCGTCGAGTCCATTGGAGTGACTCGGCGAGTCGGATCGGGTTTTGCTGGGTCCGATTCTTCTACCTTTTCTGCCTTCTTCTTGGAGATTCTCAGTGCTTCTGTAACTATTTCTTCACTGCTGGAGGTTATTACACTTACATTCTCCATTCTTGGATTGGGTTCGGTGTTACTCGGAAGTTGACCCAGTCTTCTATCATTCACTTGATGCGTAAGCTGCCCCAGCTGTTTCTCAATGTTGGGAATTGATGCTTGCTAATTCCTAAGCATGTTTCGGGTCTCGTGTGTGGCAGCATCGTGATCATTGTGTCTTTTTTCGGACGCGGCTATGAATCTAGTGAATAACTCTTCTAAATCGGCTTTCTTTTCTACCGGTTCTTCCTTTTGGTATAGTCCCCCCTCCTTCTGCTTGTATTTCTCCTCCTTTGCCTTCTTATACTCCTCGTATGGTAGCCAATCCTTCTTAGGTTTCCGCTAATTTTCATCATATCGATCACCACTTGAATAAAAGACTTGAGCTTTCTTATTTCCATTCTCATCCAAATCACAATCATTTGTGAGATGGGGCCCTCTACAATTTTCGCATCCTACCCTAATAGCATGGATTGCTTGATCCATTTTTGTCATTCTTCGATCTAGGCTATCAAGCTTAGCTATCACCGCCACCATGCTATCATTTGCCACGTTTACTGCCCCTCGACTTACTTCGTTTCTCGGGTTGTGGTATTCTCTAGAGTGCTTAGAGAAATTTTCAATTAATTCTTTAATTACCGGGGACGCCTTCTTTGTGAGCAGGCCTTGAGAATCAAGTAATTTCCTTGTGGTGACATTGACTCCATCAAAGAAAATGGAGACCTCTTGTTGGCTATTAAGGTCATGGTGTGGGCAATTTCTAAGTAGGCTTTTGTACCTTTCCCAAGCTTCATAAAGAGATTCTCCGGGTTGTTGCTCGAAGTTGGCAATGGTTTTCTTTAGCTTGGCTATCTTGGAGGGCGGGCATAAATGGTCTATGAACTCTTCTTTCATCTTGGCCCATGTGGTGACCGATCCGGGAGGAAGTGACTTTAACCAATCTTTGATAGCTCCTTTAAATGTGATAGGAAGCATGCGAAGAAGCTGGGTCTTGCGTGGAACATTCGGTACGTTGAAGTAATCGGCCACATCATTCACTTCGTCCAAGTGCTTGTAAGCGTCTTCGTGATCCTTCCCGTAAAAAAGAATCTCCTTGAGTTGGGCGAGAATATGGCCTTTTAGTTCGAAAGTAGCGGTTGCGGGAATTGCGGGCTGCACAAGTCCCGGCCCGGTGTCATCACGCATCCTTTTCTTCCATTCCCCCATGGGGACTTCATCAATGTTAGCCATTGTGATAGCTAACTCTTCTTTGGAATCGGTTTCATGCTCGTAAGTATGCTCTTCTTCTTCCTCGGTCTCGTACTCGATATCTTCTTGAATTGGTTCTTCAATTGTCAGTGAGGCACTGGATGCTCCTGATTTGCTGCTCTTCTTCTTGCTGAAAGCGGATTTTAAGTTTTTGAGTGGTGAGTTCTTTGAAGATGTGGTTTCTCCAACGGCTTTTCCTTTGCTTCTTCTTAGTGCGGATTCCGGGTCTTCCAAAGGAGGGACCAGAGGTGTATCAGATCCTCGGGTCATGAAACAACTGAAAAAAAAACAAAACAAAAGAAACAAAACGCGTAAAAAGAACAAAAACGGAATAAAAAAAATAAAGCCGAAACAGCGATGTACTCGCCGAGTTGGCACGAATGCACTCGGCGAGTTCAAAGCAAAAACTGAAAAAAAAATTCTAGTTATCCTTAAAACAGAATTTTATTCAAACTAATTCTACTTACTGAATTACTTTGTAAATAACTTTGTGGAAGATAAATCCCACACAAAGGATCGATTAAACTAGAATTTATTATTAATTTTAGAACCGTTCCCCGGCAACGGCGCCAAAAACTTGATGTGTGCAAACTCACTTAGTTTTAAACCTACTTTTAATTATCAAATAACACACAAAAGGCAGTGAACCTATCAATTGTGGTTTAGCTAAATAAGCAGGGTATCGATCACAGGGAACGACAAATTAAATTAAAAACTAATTTTATCTAAGTTAATTAAGAAGTAGGGGTTTTCTCTAGTTTTACAAGACTAGAAACTTACTAACTATTACTAATTTAAGACTAGAAAATAACGACTTAACTAGATTCAATAATTGGAAAGGAACTTCTGTTTAATTCAACTTGGTTAACTCTATGGTTGATTTCAATGTAATGGTGCAATGGATTAATTCTTTCGTTGGTTACCGATTCAAGTGATTAGATTCGTATTCACTACCCTAATCCTTAGCAAGTAAACTAACTTAAACAGTGGCCAATTGTCTAATTTAATTATATTCACTAGATTAATTATTCGGGTTAAGTTAGACTTGCAATAGTTAACTAATTTATTCTTTTAATTAACTTCTTGTTTGATGGTCATCTTACAAGCTTGCACATGAATTTACTCAATTTTCTTATTAATTCTAGTTTCATATTCATTAATCCTAGACATATAGCATAGTGATCACATAGCATATGAGGTCAATAATCAATAGATGTTCATGCTAATCAATTATCTTCCTATTAACAGAAAATTAATTATTATTCACACACAAGGTTCTTTAGCAAGCTAAAATAACAAAAATTCACCAACTTGGAATTAATCCTACCAATCAATCAAACCATATTGTCAACTTTGTATCCCCAAACAGAAGTCTAAAGGTTTTAGCTCATAATTAAAGTAAATAACAGCAAACAAACAAAGTCAAGTTGCTTAATCATAATGATAAAACAAAAGAATAAGTGGAATGATGAAATTTTGCCTCAATTACTCTCCGGAATTGAATTCTAGCTTCCTTCGTCGTCTTCTAGGGTTTTTCTGGCTTCTCAATCGTAGCAAAGTACTTCTTAATCGTCCCAGAACTCCCTCAATCGATCTGTGGAATTATCTTTAAATATACGAATCGACTCGTCGAGTCAAGTGGTGACTCATCGAGTCCCTCTCACATTCCCCGTATTGTGATAACTCTCTGGGATCCCGAGTCATTATCTTCTCGATTCTTCGATTGGACTCGCCGAGTAGTCGATCTGACTTGCCGAGTAGGTGCCATTTTTAGTGTTTTTCTTCTTGGTTTCATTCTCGATCTTCTAACTGTTTCTCCCGCTTCCTTTCGCTTCCGAGCTTCATCTTTGGACTAAAAAACATAATTTAACACTTTTAAGTACCTTTTGTGCATAATATGCAATAATTTAGCTAATAGATGAATAAAAATGTATACTTAATATGAACTAATTATGCACATATCACACACTCATATAGAATTTCCAATTGTTATGTAGTTCAACTCTTTGCTCGGAATAACAATTATGCATAGTGTTGCCAACCCTTCTACTCCCCCCCCCTTGGAAATGGTGAGGAGACAGAACGATAGGTATGTGATATTGGGCTCCTTATACCTAAGTATGGTTTGCTTCTTTGTCTTGCTAATTCAACCAAAGAAGGGTGTGAGTGTGTGTAACACACTTTGTCATTTTTAATATGTTGTATGGGTTGTTCACGGTTTGATGGTGATTAACGAGACAATGTTTTGGCGGTTTTGTTGTAAGCATGGTTGTATTGGAGATTGGTATCCCGTTGAACTGCACCACTTTTGTTGGTATTTTTCTAGTGGTAGATACTGATGTGATCAGTCACAGCTGAAATTTCTCCATATAAATACCATTCGAAGAAAACCGAACCCGCCGCGGCAAAGGGGATAAGATCCATAGCCAACACCAGGTAGAGCATTGTATTTCTATTCCCACCGGGGGAAACTTTAAGTGACTGCTCAATAGTGCACACTTTGCAGGTCCCCTACAAATGCTTTACAGACTGAGCTTTGCTTCACGAGCTTGTCGTCTTCACACTCTGAGGGCCGCGACGTTGGAGTGGTTGTCTGAAAAGACAATTCAATCGAATTTGATAGTTAGTATGATTTCTTGAAATCATAAACTAAATAAGATTGCGATCGCATAGAAATGCTTCACGAGTAGCAGTTGTAGCATACTACTCTTCTCCCTCCTCCTTTTTTGAAAAAATCGAGCGAGTCCGGATCGCAATACGCATTAAAAGAACGTATTTTGATGAGCGGAGCTTGCGGCACGCGAGCATAAATGTCTGTTTTTGTCTTTTAAAATTGGGTCATTTTATGTTGTTAAGATAACCCAATAAAGTAGCCAACTTAGGAGGAGCCCAAAGTTAAATAGTTGAAACCCATTTGATAGGAGAAGCCCAAAATGAGACTCTTTGGAGCCCATACCCGAATTTAGGCCCAAGGTGGTAAATGATGGCGTATTTGCAACTTGTATACCCTACTCATTTTCCTCTTTTTTTTTATGATCCTATGCATAATGCCAACATTTCTGGGTCGACCACTTTGAATTAAAAATCTACAACTGCTCCTTACTGTTGCGATCTGAAAAAGATGTCAGCCTTAAGAGGACGCCAACGGCTGGCGATGGGGATTGCATCGTTGGAATTCACCATCTGTAAAGGAGATCAGAGAAGCAAGTTGTGACGATGACACTGGCTTGTGTAGGAGCTCCAGTTATGATTGCGATTGAAGGTGATACAATGGTGAGGATGGAGATTTATGCCAGAGTAGCTATTTTTGGAAGTCAATAGGTGGTGGCATAGTTCCGATGGTGATGATAGTGTTGGAACTGCTGTAACTCCAACTGGTGTCAATTGTGTGTGTAGAACACAAGGGTCGGAAATTATTGTTATTGGTACTTCCTTGCAGATGTCATCGGCTGAAGACGGGGAATGATGCTTAGAGGAGGTGGTCATCGATGGGGCTGTCGTCGGTGATGCCGTGAGGTTACATTCGCCGGTGGGGAGATATAAACAAGGAGGGTGATGGGTCAGGTGGGGCCCACCTGTGGTGTTTTGACTTTTTAGTCCAACGTTTCTCACTTCCCAATGGTTGGACGGTTGAGAGGGCACATGTGACTAAAACTCCTTAACCGATGACCTCTTGCATCCCCCCTTTGTCTATCTGTTTTTCTTTTTATTTCTTTTGTCCATTGAAATGAGACAAACACATGTACTTTTCTTGTATTTCTAACAAGATTTGTGCAACTTATGAGCTGTAAATTTGAAGGTAGGATAAGCCAAAATGGGTTGTGTTTTGGTGAAACGGGTAAATATCTATCATATTTATGAGGTTTTGTTGAGTTTTATGAGATGTACAAGCTTTGCAGTTGTATATACAAGCAACTTTTTTTAAAGAATGAGGTTGTTCATAGAAAATCCTCAAGTAAAAGGGCCTTTGTTGTAATATGAACTGATAGAGATGCAAGGACTCATAAAACTTTCTTTCCTCCCCAAATTTCTGAATAAGTCACCAAAATATGAACGAAAACGGATCTAAAAAGATTTTCATAGGTACGAGAAATGTTTTGATGAGCAAAATAGAGCAGATCTAGAGATCTGAAGGAAAAAAGAAGCATATCTAGAGATGTGAATGTTCGGTAAACAAATCTGGATAGATCATGGCGAGAGCCAAATAAATTTGAACAAATAATGGTTAAAATGAACATATCCAAGCAAAACTGAGGCGAAGAACAATAGATCTTAACAGATCGATGGCGAAATTGATGTTGGGACCTAGAGATTATAGCTATTCGCTCGAGGTCCCACAGACGGCTCCAAATGTTGGGACATGAGCTTAGGCCTCCGGGTCTTCCGTCTAGGATCTAGACCAAAGATCTGGAAGTCGTGTCGTCATTGAGTTCCCGTTGAGGTACCTAAGCTGCCATCACATCAGTATCATTAGAGTTGCCCTAGGGACTGTGCCTCGGGAGCAAGATTTGATGATCAAGTTAGATCGGTTGGTAGAGATGAGATGGTTCTTCCTAGCCAGAAAGAACAATTTTGGTGTGTTGGGTGTGAGTTTGGCCATGAAGGCTCTAGGTTAGAGAAGATGATCTCAAGATGACTCAAGATGTATCCTCAAGGAAGATGTCACATTCTATTTATAGGGGACAATTAGGTCAAGAGGAATTATGTTGAGAGAAAATAACTTGAGACACACTTGAACAAACTTTAGAACAAGTATGATTGCGGAATTAGTTAATCTCAAAGGATCTAAAAGCTCAACAATAATAACTTAATATGTTAGATGGTTAGATAGTTAGTTGTGGAAATATAAAGAAACATAAATGAAAACATGTGATATATCAAGTAAACACATAAGATGATTCATAACATGGAATGCATTCAAACCAAGTTAGTAAGTAAGATCAATCTTACTGATAGAGTCACGAGTGACTTGCTCCGAAGGGAGATATTAAACAGTTGTGTCCGAGAGGATTTCAGAGAGTAAGAAAGATATCACCAGGTGACCCTTCTTAAAATCTCGAACTTGACTTCGGCAGTTGTATGCTTTGATTTTTCCACTGCGGTTCGATAGATTTCAAGTTGTTTCTTTGTGAGGCGGTTCATGGAGGACATGGAGATGAAGTACTTGACTTGATCAGTCTTTCTTTTGAAGATGACTCCAAGTTCAGGAAAGTTTGTAGCACCAAGGGTTCTTTCCTCATAGCCTTCGGTTGGCATCGGTGCGGTATTAAGAGGAGGAAGATTAATCGTTTTGGCAAGGATTGGGTGGATCTCCGCATCGATCTTAGCAAAGTGACACACAGTTTCTTTCAGAAAAGTACTTGCTCTTTCAAGTGCTATCTTCATCTTTAGATGCTTTTCACACTTAATTTGGAACACCTTTGCTATACGGAAGATTTCCTCTGGGTTCATGCAGGGGAAGTCAGCTTGGGTGCGGATATAGTCCTGATTCCTTCTTGTGAGTGCGTATTGCACAAAATCGGCCTTCATAATTTTGCGCGGTTTGAAGTTCTTGACTGCTGAAGATCTGTTGTTGGACCAGATCTTCTCAACGGAGGAGGCATGCTTGGCATAAAAACGGTTAAGTCTCTCGAACTCCATTGCCAGTCTCATGTGATCAGGAAGGTTGCGGTCAAACTGCTCAAATACAGTAAAGTATTTAGCGTTTGGGGAGATAGGAACATCCCAGTATCCATCTGAAGGAGGTTCACAATATGTAAGATAGTGTTTGTAGTCGTCATGTAACATCTATAAATTTTACACCAATATGTAAGATAGGAACAAATAGCATTGTTTACAAAAACGTTTTCAAATCAATATCCATCAGAGTGCCCCAAAATCATAACATAAGGATGAGGAGTGGTACGGTCACGCCTGCACCTTTCCATGATCTCCTGAAGTACCTGAAACAATGAACTGAAAACTGTAAGCCCGAGGGCTTAGTAAGCCACCCCAAAATACCAATACCACACTGACAATGCCATATCAGTAACAATCAATTAATCAATCAACATGCATACTGGCCATCGACATGACTGGACCGCCCTACTGGGCTTACAGTTTTTCTAAATCTATCCCGAGCCTTCGGCATGACTGGTCCGCCTCGTGGGCCTACAGTCTCCCCAGACCGCTCATAGGGTATGTTGGCCTTCAACACAAAGAAGGACCGCCTCAACCCAACCAATCAAGAAAATAACCATGTGCACATATCTATCATATACTGGCATATACAAAAAACAAACATATCTATCCCATTGACCATCAATCATAGAATTCTCTCGTAACTAGAGTACTGACCTAGCAAGTCACTAACATACCAATCCTTAGGGATCATAAGAGCATAACATGCTGTCTACCCTAATTCCGATCTAACAGATCATAACCATTGGTAGCATACAATAACAACTAATGGGGCGGCCTTGGTGCCGTAGACCCTTTCGATATAGTGAGGATAACTCGCCTCGCACATGTCGACTCGGAATGTAAACTCCAACTCTCAGATCACTCGACACAGGCTCCACCACCTATGATCATAGTACGATATACTCATAAGTCCTTAACCTTATATGTTACTCCATAACCCACTAGTCAACCCCTGGTCAAAGTCAAAGTCCTTAGTCAAGGTCAACAGTCCATGTTGACCCCAACACGCCGAGTGCCCTCGGCTACTCGCCGAGTTCCTTGAAGCACACTCCAACTCGACGAGTCATCGCCGAGTCATCGGGGTGACTCGTCGAGTTCCTTCGATTCTCGTTCTAACTTTAAGGCCACCCGTCGAGTTCCCGACTTGCAACTCGACGAATACACGCGTATACACGATACAGGGAAAACTCATCCGAATCGCCGAGTTGTTCTTCAACTCGGCGAGTCTTATGGGAATCTTCATCGAACTCGTTGAGTTGTTCATCCAACTCGTCGAGTGTACGGCCATCTTCAAGTGACTCGCCGAGTCAACCTTGCGACTCGCCAAGTCCCTTCAGTCCTTTTTCCATACAGACCAACTTTGAGCCATGCAGCGGCTCCAAATCACAGATCCAAGCTTCTAGGGCATGCTTATCACGTAAAGTTGCAAACTTTACGTGCATGCACGACCTTAAAGGCTCAAAATGCCAAATATAAGCTCTTAATGGGGCTTCATGCACAAGAGGGACCTCAATCACGACCAAAACTATAACTTTATGCTTCTAGAATCCAAAGAGGGTCCAGATCTAAAGTTACAACTTCAGATCTAGCCCATAGCTCATCATACCAACTTGAAAATCCATAAAAAGCTCTAGAAACTCAACAAAAGGAAAAAGGGAAGTAGGGATGGCACTTTGTTACCTCCAAAGGATGCTAGCTGAGGTAAATCCTGCTTCCCACGCCTTCCTTGCTTCAATTTTTTGCACTCCTAACTTTCTTGCTCCAAGATTCTCTTTCCAAGCTTCAAACACCACACAAAGTTGCACACACACGAATAAGGACTCTCAGGACTCTCTAGAATTGTAAAGAGGCCCTAGGGAGGCTAAGGTCCCTTTAAATAGGGGTGCAAACAACAAGATTTAGGGTTTCATCTGCCAGCTCCTACTCGCTGAGTTCCAATATGGACTCGTCAAGTAGGTCACTTAACATGCGATCCCACCCCGCTGCTACTCGACGAGTAGGTCAACCAAGTCATCGAGTAGAGCTTAACCCAATAATCTTATTTAAGCAATACTTGAGAATCGGGGCGTTACAACTCTCCCCCACTTGAACTAGACTTCGCCCTCGAAGTCCGCTGGAATAAACAATTTCGGGTAATGCTCGCGCATCTCCGCCTCCGGCTCCCATGTCCACTCGGATCCTCTTCGATGTTCCCACTGTACCTTTACCAAAGGTATTTCCTTGTTTCGCAAAATATTCTTCTTCCTTTCCAAAATAGCCACAGGCCTCTCCACATAGTTCAGGCACTCATCGACCTGAATGTCATCCAACGATACCACTGACTCCTGGTCCATAATGCATTTTCACCATTGCGAAACGTGAAATGTGCTGCAGATTTGGCTAAGCTCCGCCGGAAGCTCTAGCCTATAAGCCACCCTGACAACCCTGGCAACAATCCTGAACGGCCCAATGTAACGGGGACCCAATTTTCCCCTCTTCCTGAAGCGGATCACACCCTTCCAGGGTGAGACCTTCAGGAGAACCATGTCACCCACCTGAAACTCCAGCTCAGATCAGCGTTGGTCGGCATAACTTTTCTACCGACTCTGAGCGGTCTGCAGTCGCTGCCTAATCTGGTGTATCTTCTTGGTAGTTTGCAGAACTACCTCTGTCCGACCCATCACCCTGTGCCCAACCTCGCCCCAGCAGACTGGGGTCCTACACTTCCGCCCATACAACAACTCGAAAGGCAGGGTACCAATACTAGAATGATAGATGTTGTTGTAGGCGAACTCTGCAAGTGGTAGGTGGGAATCCCAACTCCTATCGAAATCAATGACGTACGCCCTCAACATATCCTCGAGGGTCTGAATGGTCCGCTCACTCTGCCCATCGGTCTGCGGATGGAACGCCGTGCAAAAATGCAGTCCCGTACCCAATTCCTCATGGAATTTCTTCCAAAAAGGGAAGTAAACCTGACATCTCGATCGGAAACGAAAGAAACTAGAACCCCATGGAGAGAGACAATCTCTCTGACATACAGTTCGGCCAACTTCTCTGCCGACGAACTCTCCTGTATGGCTAGGAAATGGGTACTCTTGGTCAATCGATCCACGATGACCCATATAGCATCGAACCCCCTTGTCGTCTTCAGCATCTTCGTGATGAAATCCATCGCAATCCGTTCTCATTTCGACATGGGAATCTCTAGAGGTTGCAGCTTACCGTGTGGCCTCTGATGCTTGGCCTTGACCATCCTATAGGTCAAGAACCTCTTAACAAACCAAGCGATATCTCGCTTCATGCCAGGCCACCAATAACTCGAACACAAATCACAGTACATCTTGGTGGCTCCCCAGAGAATCAAAAAACGAGACTTATGAGCCTCCTCCATCATTTTCTGTTGGACCCCTTCGGACATCGGAACCCAAACCCAACCGTAACGGGTCAACAATCTGCGGCTATCCTAAACAAAACGGGCACTTTCGCCCTTAATCATCTCCAACTTCTAGTTCTCTGGTCTCATACCCTCAATCTGAGCATCCCTGACCAAACCTACCAGCGGGGAATCCACCGCTATCCTCATACACCTGGCTGGGGTCAAGGACACAGCTGCCTTGCGGCTCAGAGCATCCGCAACCACGTTCGCTTTACCAGGACGGTAAAGGATCTCGCAATCATAGTCCTTGACCACATTCAGCCACCTGCGCTGCCTCATGTTCAGGTTCGGTATATCCATGATGTGCCTCAAAGTCTTGTGATCCGTGTAAATAGTACATTGGACCCCATACAGATAGTGCCTCCAAATCTTGAGTGCGAAAACCACCACTCCCAACTCAAGATTGTGCGTAGGGTATCTCGTCTCATGCGGCTTCAGCTTCCACGATGAATAGGCTACCACCTGTCCTCTCTGCATGAGGATTGCCCCCAAGCCTGCAATGGATGCATCACAAAATACCACAAAATCCTCAACTCCCTCGGGGATTGTCAACACTGGTGCCTCGCATAAACACTGCCGTAGGGTCTCAAACGCCCTCTGCTGCTCAGGGCCCCACCAGAAATCCACCCCTTCCTCGTTAGACGAGTGAGGGGTATGGAAATCTTGGAGAAATCATGAATGAATCTCCGATAATACCCTGCTAAACCCAAGAAACTCCTGATGTCTGAGGGAGATTTCGGAATCGCCCACTGCATAACCGCCTCCACCTTGGCCGGATTGAGCAAAATCCCCTCCTGGTTAACGAGATATCCGAGGAACTGGACCTCTCGTAACCAAAACTCACATTTCGAGAACTTGGCATACAGCCGTTCTCGCCTCAGTACTTCTAGCAGCTCCCTGAGATGATACTCATGCAGCTCTTGGGTCTTGGAATACCCCAAGATATCATCTATAAGCATAATGACCGAGCGATCGAGCATCGATCTGCATACTCGGTTCATCAGATCCATGAACACTGTTGGCACGTTGGTGAGCCCAAACGGCATCACCACGAGCTCGTAAGGACTATAACGAGTCTAAAACACAGTCTTCTCTGCGTCTTCCTCCCTGACACTGACCTGGTGATATCCTGATCTCAAATCAATCTTGGAAAACCAAGATGCACCCTGTAACTAATCGAAAAGATCGTCTATCCTCGGGAGCAGATAACGGTTCTTCACCGTTAACTTGTTCAGCTCCCTATAGTCAATGCACATCCTGTGCGAACCTTCCTTCTTCCTGACGAAAAGGATCGGTGCTCCCAAGGGCGAACTACTCGGACGAATAAACTGCTTACCCAACAGCTCCTGCAACTGAGATGATAGCTCCTGCATCTCAGGTGGTGCCAATCGGTGTAACACCTTAGCGATAGGGGTTGCACCTGGCACTAGGTCTATCCTGAACTCAACCTGCCTCTCTGGAGTCACTCCGGGTAACTCCTCCAGAAACACATCAACAAACTCCCTCACCACCGGAACCTCGGAAACAGAGAGCCACTCTCTAACCCGCGTATCTACCACATATGCCAAATAACCGGCACACCCGTGCTGAATATACTGTCGAGCCCTCGTTGCCGAACAAAACCCTACTCCCAACCTGGTGCCCTCACCATATACTACAAGTTCTCCCCCACTTGGGGTTCGAACCACCACCCGCTGTCCTTCACAATCGATCATGGCGCCAAAACGGCTAAGCCAATCCATCCCCACAGTCACGCATACATCCCCCATGGGGATAGGAGTCAAATATATTGGGAAGGACACCCCGAAAATCTCTAATTCGCATCCCCGGTAGACCGAAGAAGTAGAAACCCCGTGCTCGTTGGTGATCGAACTCACAATGGGCACTCAATATCATCCATCGGCACACTGAACCCTCTAGAAAAGGTCTGAGATACAAACGATCGACTCGCCCCCGAGTCAATTAATACCAAAACGGGCAAAGAATTCACTAAAAACGTACCTAATCACAGGTACAATCCATAAGCATAACTTAAGTACAATAACTGAGACAGAGAATAGAAACGTACCAGCAACCACATCCGGTGCTGCCTTGGCCTCTTCGGCCGTGAGCTGGAAGGCGCGACCTTAAGCCTTCGGAGGCTCCACCTTGACTGGCCTCCCATCTCCAATCCTCATAGTAGCTGGCGCGGAACACTGCGACGGCTTGGCGGGAGCTGTGGATAGTTGGTCTTCACATGACCAACCTGATGACAATGGTAACAAATCCTCATATCTGTGGGAGGGGCAGACTGAAGCCAGTCCCTGGCATAGTGCCCCTCCTTGCCACATTTGTGGCACCCACCTCCTGCTCTACAAACTCCCGAATGAACCCTGCTACACTTTCCACAAGTACGGCTCTGCTAACCCCCAGACCGTGTATCAGCGGTCTTAGACCGCTTAGGCACCGGCTGAGACTGTGTCGGTGCCTGACGTAGCTCCTTCTGCGGCAACTCTATCTCCTACTCATTCCGCCTCGCGGCTTCCTGAAGATCCAGGAGGGTATCACAACGCTGTGTAGCCACAAACTGCCGTATATCCGTCTTCAGCATACTCAAATAACGAGTCATCTGATACTGCTCTGACGCAAAATCCGGGAAAAACATAGCCGTCTCAATGAACATCCGGGTGATCTCCATCACGGACTCCCCATACTGCCTCAATGTCAAAAACTCCTGAGCAAGCCACACCCGTTCCACACGCGGGATGTAGCGGGTGCGAAACATATCTTGGAACTGCTCCCAAGTAATAGCAGCCCGCTGATCATCAGAATATGAACCTGTCGTCAATCTCCACCAGTGCTTTGCCCCGAGCCTAAGCAGGTTTAGAGCACACCTGATCTTCTGGTCAGCAGGACATGAGCACATGAAGAAACAACCTTTCATGTCAGACAACCACCGTATAGCCCTGATCGCATCCTGTGGACTGTCAAATGTTGGGGGCTTCGTATTATCAATGTCCCGGTACTGGAAAGCCCAGCCGGCTCCTCCTCCAACCCCTGCCGCAGTTACAGCCGAAGTGGCTGCAGCGAAAGCTATCTGTGCTAAAGCTTCATATTGCTCATCAAATTACTCAACCATCGCGGTCTTAATCGACCCAAACACCTCTGGCAGCTGCGCTCGGAACGCAACAGTAATCTCGTCGTGCATGATCTCCCGGATCCTGGCATCCAACTCCTTGGTCCCTATCTGTACCACGGACTCAGGTGCTACCGGCACCTCCAACCCTCTGTCTCCCGACCCCGACCCCGATCCTGATCCTGATCCTGATCCAGACCCAGAAGCAACACGTCTCGTCACCACCATACTGAATATATACACAAGTCATCATATAAATAACATAATTCCTAAAGGCCATAACCCACAAACCCTAGGGATTGTGATTTCCTTGCTACGCGTATGGGTCCTGTGGTTTCAGTAGTACGGGCCCATACTACCTTCCACACCTACCCATATTTGTCTTAAGTATCACCACAACATCCTTGCAATATCATCAACATAGAAAATGCGCTCGACCCTCACTTATATGGGAATACCAACTATCTCGCATCTAGTCTCACCGCTTATCAAGACTCACAAATCATTGGACCAGATCTTCTCAACGGAGGAGGCATGCTTGGCATAAAAACGGTTAAGTCTCTCGAACTCCATTGGCAGTCTCTTGTGATTAGGAAGGTCTCGGTGAAACTGCTCAAATACAGTGAAGTATTTAGCGTGTGGGGAGATAGGAACATCCCAGTATCCATCCGAAGGAGGTTCACAATATGTAAGATAGGGTTTGTAGTCGTCATGTAACTGTTGGGTTTTGAGCAATCTAACACTTCCTAAGTGTGCATGCAACCCTAATAAACCTTGGATCTATGTTTGTCTAAATACATGCAAAATAATAATTTTCCAAGGTTCATAACCTATCTAACATGGCATGGGGTACTTTTAAACATAAAAGAATTAGATGAGATTACATACCTTTTGATGATGAGTTTGATTCCTAAGGAGTTTGAGGGCCAAGCACCAATAGTGTGAATGCCTCAAATGGAATCACAAATCACCACAAACTCTTGGAAAACTTTGAGAGAGTGTATACACACTTATAAAATCGGCCACACACAAACACACATACTCTAGTGACACTAGTGGCTATTTCATGCAACATAAGCATGCTTATATAGTGTACATGATTAGGGTGAAACCCTAATAACCCATGACCTTTCCTTTTCCAAGGATCCATGGGTTAAAAGCTCCATGGATCATCCATGGACTTCCATACAAGCCTAGCCCATTAACAAATTAGTGTTAGCCCACACTATATCGCTTCTATTTCTAGAAGGAACAGATAAACTTCGACTCATATGCTTGTTCTACTACTTGTTGAATTGTACACAAAGGCACGTTTTATAACATCAAGTTACTGATGCGTTTACGTGCAATCAATGCACAACCAACTCATAGGTAACAACTCATATCTCTAGGTTTGAAGATTTACATGATATCACCATCTCACGATCACTCGAGATAAATTCCATGAAATGATACAAGTGAGCATGGGTTTATTCCAATACTCATAGCTTATGAGCACTCATGAATATTATAGCAACCATTGCTATGACTAAACCCATTTAGCCATCTACAAACTCGATTCATGACAGTCTTGATTCATACCTACTTCCAACATATGAACGACTGTGGAGTGTTTAAATAACTTAGTCATTCGGAAATAACCTAGCTATTTTGGAAGTCAAAACATGCAAAGTGAAACACAATAATAATCGAATCCAATATGGTCTCAGAACCCTTTTGAATATAAATAGAACCACCTTTTATTTATCACCATATTGATTACACATTATTCATTGTATAATGTTTCAAACAATCAACTTAAGACTTGAATAAAAACAACAATCGTCTCATGCTCCTAGCATGTACAGTTTGTTTTTCTAACCAATAGTTATGCCATACTCCAAGTATGCACACTATGTTTGTCTATGATCCTTACATTGTGATGTAGATCAATTGAACATGATTCCAATGATACTCAGTTCACAATCCCAAATCCTTATTGTAAATGTGAGAATCCCCGATTCCTATCATTTACCAAAAATCTGTTAGATTTTAAGCTTTTATGCAATGTTCCTCTTGTAATGATTATTCACAAAGTCACCAAAACCTTGTCACCAGTCATTACAGAGTATTCCAAAGAAGGTCAACTTCTATGGAATGGAAGTCTCATATTCAAAGTACATTGCTTTGAACATCCTTCTTGCATTAAGGTTTTCTAATCTTACATAGATTGAATAACTTCCACCTATGGAGACATTTCCATAGTCCCATTTTGACTATCACTTCCGAACAAGAGTTACTTCTTTTCAGAATATGTCAATATGGTCCTTTCCGACAACTTACATCATACTTCCAACTTTCCCTGAGCAACCAATCTTGGCGAACCTCAGATTGTCCTCGACAATTGCTTAATCACTTTAGTCATATCCAGTTCTAGACTTTTCCCTACTCAATGCCTTAAGCATTTGGAAAAAATTAGAAAAGATGAATATTATAGCACATGCAATCGATCTTATATCCGAAGCATATGGGACACGATTCATGATGTTTGACATAAAGACATGATACTAGACAAGTCTTTTGCTACAATATTTTTTATTTTCCATGTTTTCAAAATTTAACTATGAAGAGGGATGCCGTAATCATAATAAAATTTTGAAAACGCAATATATATAGAATTTCTTCAAGTTGAACCATTCCAACATAAAATTCATATATATTCTTGACTAAAGATGATTAAAATCTCAATCTAAGCTTTAGAATTGAAACGAAGTATAATTTCCTCTCCCTTAATTATAGAAAAACAACTTTTCGACCCCTGCAACTTCACGAATTGAAACTTTGTTTTCTATAATTAACATTGCTAACTTGCAACACTAAACGTAATAATCATGCTCCCACTAACATGATGATTATCAGCATAACACTTATGCTCCCACTAGCTCTGACATATTTCCAGAAATCTGCTGGACTTCTGAAATTTAGATTCATACACCCTTTCTTAGATAGCTCACATGTGTGTCTTAACAATTTTCAGAACTATAAAAAGGGATGCCGTAATCATAGTCTCAATTGCTTAGACATTTGCCATTTCTCATAAGTCCATGTTAGTGTGCCGGTTAACCACACGCGCTCCACTAACGACTTTTGAAAATGCAAATAACACAATTGATATCTACGTACAATCTACTTAATGAAAGCGTTTCCTCACCATCATTTTCATGAATCGGAGAGAAACCTTATGACACTTAGATTTTATAGTGTATGAGTTCCTATCCATGTGAATTTGTCAAAACCATAATCACAAGATAAGGTTAGTGACAAATTCAGCCTTACATGGATTAAACTTGTTTAGTCTTAGTTTCTTGTCACCTTGGTAGCACAAGGCCAACCAATGCTTCCAAGTTGAACTCTGATAACTCACATGCAAATTCAACTTATTTGAACTAGGTACAGAAATAAGAATTATGTCAACACGATAGGTTGCAAACCTTAAGTCGTGTGCTAGTGATAAATTACAGGTTTCATTCTTGATTAAATCTTGAAACTCTTTCAGGATCTTTAAGGCTCCCACTGTCCCCTTGAGATATAAGTTTCCCCAGTCAAGAACCATTCCTTGACAAAACAAATATTCAAGGGATAGTGCGGATTCTTATCAAGACTAACACTTCACACAATTGGTCTTAGTTGGTCTTTGTCTCATCCAAGACATCACAACTTACCAATCTCAAATGTACAAGAGTAGAAAACATTTTATTCTTACATTTGACTAGTGTTAACAAATCTTCCTTTATGTCACTCAAGGTTACAATCTTGGAGTATGACTCTAAGAATTGTTTTGGAACGAAGTATGACTCATCTTCTTGATTTTAACCAATCCAACAATTCATGACCTCTCTTCTTAGCCATAACAATGCACTAAGACATCCTTAGAGTATGAATTTGTGATATGGTTTCATAATCATTAAGATGATCATGAAATACGATACTAAAGTACTCTCCCATCCTTTCAGATTTGAGAAACTTTTATCTTTCTGCCTAATTTAATTCTTCTCATTTGTTTTGTCATACATTGTAACCTTTCCAATGTTACAGAATTATACTTAACCTCATAAGTATAATCATATTTACTAATCTTTAGTAAATCATGACAAATCAATCTTTGTGGTGGACCTTGACCAGCGCACACCCAGTGTACCTAATTCCTTAGTCCTTCAATTGACTCACATATACATGTGATCAAAGAATTAGTCTTAATTTTCAAAGATGAAAATTCTCATTCATCATACAATACAACTTGTATGATTCCAAGTTTCTGTCCAATTGAAACTTGGGTGATGAAAAACTTTCTTCATTTGGTAAATTCAGACACTACCACAAATGAAGAAATCAAATCCACTTCCCAATATTGCTATTACTGGAAACATATAAGCAACAATTTTCCACAGATGCCATTGTAAGGATATTTTTAAAATAAATAAAATTAAAACCCTTTTTTTTTCTTTTATTTTTAAACTTGCGGAAAAAACTTATCCTTGCAATCCTCATGAAAAACCTTGTTGTTATCTATTCATAAGCAATATATTATAACTCTTAAGCAACAGCTCAAAATTCTGATTACCGAACCATGCGATCGAAACCCATCTTTGCAATCAGAATCAACATATACTTACTTTAAGCTTCGTATCTTTTCTTTGATTCTTACAAACATAAGCATGTGACCCATTCACATTATGTAATAAGAATCTCCAAATAGAAACTTAATAGAGTTAGTCAGTGAACTTTACCCGAAGTAGAGTCAAACTTTTTGACTTGATCAATCTTATCATCTTTCAGGTAAATATGGCAGCTTCGCAATCAGTGTCCCTTCCTTTGGCAACAAAACACATGGACCCTTTGGTAATGGCACAGGAGACTATCTCAGACTTAACCTTTCTCTTTACCATTTGGTCAACCGAGTTGACTATAGCCGATCCCTTTCCATTGGGAAGAGAAATCTTTTTCTAGATATCCAATGCTACCATTGTCAATGTCCATTTAAGACTTGGGAAGTTGTTCTTTTAATCAAATTTGCTTTACTAGTGTTCCAAATCATTGCTGATTCCGCAGCACCAAGCAAATAGATAAGATCATTAAGGGTCATGTCATAGTCTATCTCATAATAGTCCCAAAGGGACTCACTATGTTACCAAGAAAGTGATTGAACATCCAACTTTCACAAGACTTTGACACCCAACTCTCCCGGCTTGTGCTTTTCTTGTTCTCTTGTCTTAGTTAGGAATATGTTACTTTATCTCCAAGATGTGAGCACACATAGACTATGCTTGCCAATAGGGATTGAGTGACTTTAAACTTTTCAAGAACTTGTGGGTGAGGGAGAATAATTGGAGGAGGTGGAGGAAGTGAAGCATGATGTTGAGGGACACCATCTTCAAGAGATTTGGGAAGATCATAGTTGTCTGAACCAGACATCTATAATGGGAGAAAATCAAGTTAGTTGATTCAAAGTCCTTAATATAACACCCAATATGAAATATTAAGGCTAGGACCCATCACAATATTTTATAATTTGGAAAAGGGATGCCGTAATCCAAGCTATAAAATATTTGAAGATAGGCGAATGACGATTCACCAATTTCCATGAAAAACGAAATAATTTATTAGGTTTTAATTGGATTTGAAATTCATAGATCTTTTGAGATTCATTGAAATTTTCAATGGCATGTTTCAATCTCGAGTGTGCCCTCTCAAATTTTGTGACTGGGATGCCGAGGATCACAAAACAAGGTGTGAATAACCATACCAATTCACTTGGTACCCTTAATATTATCACCCAATCAATGTTCCGGTTAACCATACACGCTCCATTGATCTATGACAAACAGTAAGTCACCCTTCGTGATCCTTACTAGTCCAAGCTAGTGTGCCGGTTAACCACACACGCTCCACCAACGACTTGGTAAGGTACAAAGTGTGAATTCCATGGGCTAGCACCAAATTCACATTTTTCCTAAAGTAACTAAGATTGGGAATTAAATAAATAAAAAAATATTTAGTTACTTTATAATAATCATTATACTTTTAATGAGAATTTAAAGTCATTGTCCTACCCGTTCGGCTAACGACCCTCCACCGATCAAGCAAGCGGTGGGTGAGAGTGGACACCCATTAAGTTGCCATTTTATAGGCAACAACCTTATACCCACCTTATAGACCAGCTTCGTGAATGAGGCCTACTAACGGTAAAACGACTTGTTCTTATACATATATATATATATATATATATATATATATATATATATATATATATATATATATATAATAATTAACCATTAATGTTATAATAGTATAAGCGTAGAATTTTAACTTTTAAAACTTCTAGGGTATGGAATTAAAGTTTGTGTGAGACTTTACAAATTCCAAAACTTGAGGGCAAGTTTTGAACAATTCATAAACTTTTGGATATTCATAACTTATGAGTTTTAATTAAGTGTTTTAAAGCTTTTAATGAAGAGTCTCTTGGAAATCCATAACTTGAGGACAAGTTATGGAGTCCATAAAACATTTATGGGAAAAACTCTTCAAGAAAATGTAACCTACAACTTCTTAAAAAAACATTTAAAAGAAAACCTCTTGGAATTCCATAACTTGAGGACAAATTAAGAATTCCATTAAAACACATTAAGATCAAGAATTAGCTAACAAACAATTTGCAAATAATTCCTATGATCTAACAAAACTCATATGAACATGAACATCCACAATAACAATTTCAAGAATCATATGAACACATATAAAATTGAAATTTTGATTATAACTTTGAAATTGGTCCACCATCATCATTACCACATCAAAAACAGGTTTTATGAGTCCAAAACAGTTTAAGGTAATGATTCTAGACCAATTCCAGCACCAAAACTCGAAGATATGCTGTCTGGGGGTCCAACTCGTCGAGTGCATGAACCAACTCGCCGAGTTGGATGAGTTTTGCCTCGGACTCGTCGAGTCCCTTCATGGACTCGGCGAGTCAGCTGTGCAGACACCATAAAATCTTCGATTTTCAGCAATTTGCATCAAGTATTCAAACAAGCAAGCCTAGGCTCTGATACCACTGTTGGGTTTTGAGCAATCTAACACTTCCTAAGTGTGCATGCAACCCTAATAAACCTTGGATCTATGTTTGCCTAAATACATGCAAAATAATAATTTTCCAAGGTTCATAACCTATCTAACATGGCATGGGGGTACTTTTAAACATAAAAGAATTAGATGAGATTACATACCTTTTGATGATGAGTTTGATTCCTAAGGAGTTTGAGGGCCAAGCACCAATAGTGTGAATGCCTCAAATGGAATCACAAATCACCACAAACTCTTGGAAAACTTTGAGAGAGTGTATACACACTTATAAAATCGGCCACACACAAACACACATACTCTAGTGACACTAGTGGCTATTTCATGCAACATAAGCATGCTTATATAGTGTACATGATTAGGGTGAAACCCTAATAACCCATGACCTTTCCTTTTCCAAGGATCCATGGGTTAAAAGCTCCATGGATCATCCATGGACTTCCATTCAAGCCTAGCCCATTAACAAATGAGTGTTAGACCACACTATATAAAACCAATAGCCCACAATCTAATTAGTCTTCCTTTTAATCTCTAAATTAATTCATAATTAATTTAAGACTAAGACTAATTAAATAACATAACTTCATATTAATATATTAAAACTTATAATATATTAATAAACATATGTGTATAACTCTCATAAAATTATCCATAAATAGTTTGGATGAAATGCAACCCAAATGGACCATGCCGGGTCGGGTCAAGTATATACCAAATAAGTTATGGACTTAGACACCTTATCCAACAGTAACATCCATAAATTTTACACCAATTTAAAACTTTTCAATCATCAATGAAAGTCAAATAACATTGTTCACAAAAACGTTTTCAAATCTATATCCATCAGAGTGTCCCGAAATCAACATAAGGATGAGGAGCGGTATGGTCACGCCTTCGACTTTCCATGATCTCCTGAAGTACCTGAAACAATAAACTGAAAACTGTAAGCCCGAGGGATTAGTGAGCTACCCCAAAATACCAATACCACACTGACAATGCCATATCAGTAACAATCAATCAATCAATCAACATGCATACTGGCCATCGGCCTGAATGGACCGCCCTACTGGGCCTACAGTCTGTCTAAATCTATCTCAAGCCTATGGCATGACTAGTCCGCCTCGTGGGCCTGCAGTCTCCCCGGACCGCTCATAGGGTATGTTGGCCTTCAACACAAAGAAGGACTGCCTCAACCCAACCAATCAAGCAAATAACCCTGTGCGCATATCTATCATATACTGGCATATACAAACAACAAACATATCTATCCCACTGACCATCAATCATAGAATTTTCTTGTAACTAGAGTACCGACCTAGCAGGTCACTAACATACCAATCCTCACAGATCATAAGAGCATAACATATTGTCAACCCTGATTCCGATCTAACAGATCATAACCATAGGTAGCATACAATAACAACTAAAGGGATGGCCTTGGAGCTGTAGACCCTATCGATATAGAGAGGATAACTCACCTCGCAGATGTCAACTCAGAACGTAAACTCCAACTCTCAGATCACTCGACACAGGCTCCACCACCTATGATCATAGTATGATATACTCATAAGTCCTTAACCTTATAAGTTACTCCATAACCAACCAGTTAACCCTTGGTCAAAGTCAAAGTCCTTAGTCAAGGTCAACAGTCCATGTTGACCCCAACACACCGAGTGCCCTCTGCTACTTGCCAAGTTCCTTGAAGCACACTCCAACTCGCCGAGTCATCGGGGTGACTCGTCGAGTTCGTTCGACTCTTGCTCTAACTTTAAGGCCACCCGTCGAGTTCCCGCCTTGCAACTCGATGGATACACGCGCATACACGATACATGGAAAACTCATTCGACTCGCCGAGTTGTTGTTCAACTCGACGAGTCTTATGGTAATCTTCATCGAACTCGTCGAGTTGTTCATCCAATTCGTTGAGTGTACGGCCATCTTCAAGTGACTCGCCGAGTCAAACTTCCGACTCGCCAAGTCCCTTCAGTCCTTTTTCCATACAGACCAACTTTGAGCCATGCAGCGGCTCCAAATCACAGATCCAAGCTTCTAAGGCATGCTTATCACGTAAAGTTGCAAACTTTACGTGCATGCATGGCTTTAAAGGCTCAAAATGCCAAATCTAAGCTCTTAATGGGGCTTCATGCACAAGAGGGACCTCAATCATGACCAAAACTGTAGCTTTATGCTTATTGAATCGAAAGAGTGTCCAGATCTGAAGTTACAACTTCAGATCTAGCCCATAGCTCATCGTACTAACTTGAGAATCCATAAAAAGCCCTAAAAACACAACTAAAAGAAAAAGGGAGGTAGGGACGGCACTTTGATACCTCCAAAGGATGCTAGCTGAGGTAAATCCTGCTTCCCACGCCTTCCTTGCTTCAATTCCTTTTCACTCCTAACTTTCTTCCTCCAAGATTCTCTTTCCAAGCTTCAAACACCACACAAAGTCGCACACACACGAATAAGGACTCTCAGGACTCTCTAGAACTGTAAAGAGGCCCAAGGGAGGCTAAGGTCCCTTTAAATAGGGGTGCAAACCCCAGGATTTAGGGTTTCATCTACCAGCTCCTACTCGCCGAGTCCCAATATGGACGTCGAGTAGGTCACTTAACACGCGATCCCACCCCGCTGCTACTCAACGAGTAGGTCAACCAACTCGTCGAGTAGAGCTTAACCCAATAATCTTATTTAAGCAAAACCTGAGAATCGGGGCGTTACACGTCGTCAAGGAGTCCGCGGTGGGGATTGATCCTGGAGTTTATAAGAGATTCATCCATCACAATGTCAAAACCGCACTCTCTCTAAATGAGCTCTACAAGTTTAGCTGCTTTCCAGTCAACTTTCTTCTGGTTCGTTACAGGGGAGTTATTTGAGCTTGGAGAGGACATGTGCTCCATAAGATTCTTGAAGTGTGGGGGAGTTGTAGGTCTTTCAGGGGAAGGGATGATTTTGTGTTAGGGTGGTGGAGAGTGGTGTTGCGGTGAGGGTTGCGGTGAAGGGACTTTCGGAGAACAGTGTTGGAATGATGTTCTTCTTCATATTCTTCTTCTCAATGGTCTTCTTCTTCACTTCCCCCTTTTGAGGAGTTCAAACCTGGAGACTCCTCAAGCCATTGCTTAAGGCCATCGACTTTAGCAGAAACCTCCTGGAAGTAAGCCTTGAGAGCTTCAGCCAATTGCTGGTTACCAGGATTGGAGGTGTTGAACAACATTCGGTGAATCTCCTTTGTTAGTTGGAGAATCTCGGGGCCATGGAAGTTGGATGATAATGAGCGTTGAAGTTTGTTGATGGTTGCATGGAGAACTGAAATAGTGGACTCATATGCAGTGTGAGTCTCATCTATCAGTTTCTGAGACCGAGAAGATTGATCCGCAATGGCTGCCTGCAAATTGTCTTTGATTGTGGATACCTCAGATATAAGGCGCTGCGCAGCAGCCATAAACTCCTTATGATCCGCTTGACGATTGTTGTCAAGGGACCTTATCCTCATTTCAACTTTGAGAGAGATTTTCTCAGCATACATTCTTTCCTTTGCTTCAATTCGTTCAATCCTTTCGACTAAGGACTGTGGCACAGGATTGTCATCACACTGCGGTTGGGTAGACCTGACTGCGGCCAGGATTTGATCAACCTTGGATTGTAGATTGAGAAATTCGTTTCTTGATACGGCCATATTTTTCTTCTTTTTCTTCTCCTTTGGCTTGGAGGTTGAGTGCTGAGAGCCACTTGATTATTCTTCTTCAAAATACATCATTAGGTCATCATCTGAAGGGCTTGGTTGATTCACCTCTTGAAGATCAACATTATCAAAACCGAAGGTAGGAGCAGAACTAACTTCTATTTCGGAGCCTACATCTTGGGAGTCTTGAGCAGTTCGAGATGGAGGAGGCTTTGAGGGAGTCTGATTAGTAGTCGCCTCTTGAGCCTTGCGGATGGTATCAGCCATGTTGTCCATCATGGCATGAACTTTGCAGAAGGTGGCTATAGTATTGGCATTGTTAATTGCGTCTGCCCAATACTTAGCCACAGAGAGAATTTCAAGTTGTTTCTACTGAAGCTGCTTGGTTTGTCTTGCTTTTCATGTTTGGAATGCCTTACAAAAAGCGGCATATTTCTTGGCTTCAGCTTCGTTGGATGGTTGATACTTACTCCATGAGTCATTTAAATCAATATCGTTAATTCCTTGAAAGCGCAACAAGGTGTCCCTCGGGTTCACGGATCCTTGCACATTTGTGCTCACCGTGCCTAAACCACCTGTTACTGATGTAAGCAGAGTAGGATTTCCTGAGCTTCCTTGGTCTCCTTGACCTAAAGTCAAGTATGGCATCAGCTCGGTTCTAGCAAAGGCTGAAGAATCGCCTTACGGTTGGGATGGTGTTTGGAGTGTTTGAGAGACAGACAAAAGAATGGAGTGCAACTCCTCATGGGTAAAGAAATGAAGACGGGAATCCCTGGAGACCTTAGGGCAGGAGCCTGAGCCATCCTCTTGGGAGTGACATAGGGGGAGTCTCCACGTTGCGGTGAATCAGACACACTGCTTGTGCCTGAATGGTATATGAGGGTTGTTTCGAATGGATGTGCGGCCATCCCAAGGACTACCGGAGCATGTTGAGAGGCTGAGGTATCAGTCTGGTCACACATATGGCTAGTGGGATTGGTTTTGAGTTTCTTGAGAATTATAGTTGGTTGATAATCCTCATCAGAATCACTGATGGAGGTATGTCTGCTTGGTTCGACTATAGTGACTACTGGTGGAGTTTTTCTTTTCTTGGAGGGTTTGGAAGGCTTGGAAGCATCCTTTTTAGGAGTTCCTTGTTTCTTGGTGTTGCGGAGGCCATGATGAGCAGACACTTTCTGCTTGCGTCTTTGGGATAGAGAAATGTTGGAGAGAGTTATGGAAGATGCGACTGCGGTACTATTGGCATCAAGAACTGCAGATTGGATTGGAGGAGGTGGGGTAGATAGGTATGGGGCAATACCTTCCATAGCCTCAATGTGATCTGAGACATCAACAGTCTCAAGACCGAGGGTACAAAGAATGTGGGTGGGTAGTTTTCTTATTGGTCCAAAAATAGTTTGATCAGAAAAGGGATTGTACCTTTGTAGATCCTTGGTTATAAAGAAGTTGATGTTGTTTCCCATGCTGATTCCTGCATCTGCATGGAGGTCTGAGATGCGGAGAGACCAAAACCTTGCAAAGGTGAGTTCGGTAGGGTTCTCTTGTGGGATTTCTTTTGGAATGTACTGTAGGAAATCATCCCATAGGATCTGACCATAGTTGACATCATGCCCGGTGAAGATGCTCCATACGAGTTCTAGGAGTTTTAGTCCCATGTTGTCTGTGCCTCCGATTCTGCCAGATATACTGCGGATGATGAAGTGACAAACGAATTGCCAGACCGCAGGAAATTGGTTTCTCTTGAATTCCCCAATGCCCTTGATTTTCTTCTGGTATCGCATTTGATAAAGTGTAGACAATATATCCACCATTGAAGGAGTGAAAACCTTGATGGATGGATAAATAAGGAGATTGATTGCAGTGAGAAAGTTTTCCTTTGTCAAGATGACCAGAGAATCGTTGACGAGTTTGAGATGCACTTCCTGAAGGCTTTCGAGTGGTCGATAGGCTGAAAATGCACACTTGAAGAGGGTTGAGATAGGAACAATGTCAGTGAATGAATCGAAGGGTCCAAACAGTGGGTGATTGGACAAGAACTTGATCATCAGTTTCGTGGGGGCATTGTAGAAGGAGTGTTGTTCAAACACGGCTCTCAAATTGCTTGAAGCAATTGTTGGTGTGGGATGTTTTGAGGAAGAGGCTGAACCAGTGGGGCTCACTGATCCAGATGCCTTGGAAGGTTTCTTGGATACACCGGATTTCACCATTGTTGAGTTTTTGAAGAAGCTTTGAAGAAGAAAGGTAGAATGCAAGAGAAAGGGTTTATGGTTTAGAAAGTGTAAACTTTTCTTTGTGGAGAAGAAAGGGGTCTTATAGTGGCTTAAGGGAGCTGGAAACGCTTTTGCCCTAAGTGAATTTGGGTAAAAACGTTTGGGGGTTTATTTTGAATTAAGATATTTAATCTCAGCCACAGATTAATAAAAGAGGGATTAAATCTAAATTTGGGGTTTACCAAAAAGGGTTTGCATATATTGAGATGTCAGATTTGATACCACATCTGGTGAACGTGTGGTGAGGGTGAGATCAATCCGTTGGGTAAAGGGAAGTTGTAATGGATTTGATGTTTTAGGGTAATAGGAAAAGACATATTAAAAGAATTTGATTTGGGAATTCTTTCTTTTTTGTCATCATACCTAAAATAGGTCTGACACGAGGTTTATTCAAAAGAATGATACAGATGCACAAAGAATGTTTCCCTTTAATGTTTTCTCTATTTAATGAAAGATCATTAAATAGCACACCATGTTTTTTTGTTTTTCAAAAGAATGTAACAGCACGAAAAATCAATTAAGTTGACTGCGGATGGACACATCATTGCGGATGGATCATATGACGTCGGATGGATGACTGCGGTAGATGAACTAAGATGAACACTTGGAGCAAAGGTTAGTAATAACAAAAAATAAGGACCATTGAAGTGTAATTATGATATATGGTTGCAGTACATAGAATATACCAAAACCATTTAACATAAATAACTTCAGCTAGAACCGCAACTGAGAGCAAAGATGGTCTGTGGTACCTATCAATTCAAAAAGAATTGTGGATCCTGATTCATCATTCCTAACATTTGTAAGAAAGTGTTGAGTTTTGTAGAGTCAAGTGGCTTTGTAAATACATCAACAATCTCTTCATGAGTATGGACAAAAATTAGTTCAATGTTACCATTCAGGATGTGGTCTTTGATGAAGTGATACTGTAGTTCAATATGCTTGGTCTTGGAGTGCCGAATAGGATTGTGAGAAATCGCTATGGCACTTTCAAAGTCACAATAGATTGGTATTCGCAACATTCTGTATCTATGGTGTAGTAGTTGTGTTTTCATCCATAAGACATGAGAGCAACAGCTAGCTGCGGCCACATATTCAGCTTCTACGGTAGACAATGATACATAGTTTTGTTTCCTTGAGGACCAGCTGACTAGTCTTCCACCCAAAAATTGACGTCCACCTGAGGTGCTTTTACGATCAAGTTTGTATCCGGCATGACCCGCATCTGTAAATGCTTGAAGACTGAAATCATTTCATGTGGGGTACCATAATCCAAGAGATTTGCTTCCTTTTAAGTACCGTAGGATTTGTTTGGTTGCGTTCATGTGAGACACTTTTGGGTCAACCTGGTACCTTGCGCATACACCTGTTGCAACGACTATATCCATTCGGTTGGTAGTGAAATACATCAGAGAGCTAATGATACCTCTATAAGGCTTGTGATCAACGGATTCACCTGATGGATCAGCATAAATCTTATAACCGAAGGCCATAGGGACCTTAGCCGAAGAACAATTATCCATTGATTACTTCTTCAATAGTTCTGAGGTGTATTTTTCTTGATGAATGAATATCCCTTGAGGGAATTGTTTTACTTGAAGTCCTTGAAAGAAATTAATCTCTCTATTCATGCTCATTTGGAACTTGTTGGTCATGAGCTTAGCAAATTCATCCACCATTTTTTGATTAGTTGAACCAAAAATGATATCATCCACATATATTTGTACAAGCATTAGATGGTCACCATTTGCTTTTCGAAATAATGTGGGATCAATCACTCCTCTTTTGTAACCTGAAGAGACAATAAATTCAGATAGAGTCTCATACCAAGCTCTAGGGGCTTATTTTAGACCGTAGACTGCCTTTTCAAGCTTGTAGTAGTGGTCTGGAAATTCAACGCTTTCGAAACCCAGAGGTTGCTGAAGATAAACCTCTTCTTTTAATTCCCCATTGAGAAAAGCACTTTTCACATCCATTTGATGAACCTTGATGTTTTTGTGTGCAGCGTATGCTAAGAAGATCCGGATGGCTTCCATTCATGCTACCGGAGCATACGTTTCATGATAGTCAATGCCTTTAAGTTGATTATAACCCCTAGCAACAAGCCTTGCCTTATTTCTGACGACCACACCAGATTCATCTAACTTATTCTTGAACACCCATCATGTGCCAACAACGATGTGGCCTTGCGGTATTGTAACGAGTTGCCATACCTTGTTCCTTTTGAATTCTTCCAGTTCTTCTTGCATTGCAGAAATCCAATCTGGTTCGAGTAATGCTTCTTTGATCGATCGAGGTTTGACCGAGGACAAGAACGCTGCATAGTGGCAGTGATCGGATAAGTCCTTGGATGACCGAGTCTGGATTCCTGTGGATGGGTTGCCAATAATTTGAACCGGTGGATGGTCTCTCGTCCATACATGTAGATGAGGTATCAGATGATCAGCAGCTGCAGTAAAGGGAATATCTTCAATATCAGAAGACTCAACAGTTGGAGAGAGTAGTTTCCCCTGGACTTGAGAACATCCTGTTGAAGTATCCTGGAATGGGAGGGAGGTATAAGATATATCTTGGGTACATGGCGAAGGTTCCCCATGGAGTGTAGAAAGGAGTTCACCTTGAACCTGCAAAGGTTCCCCCTGGATTGCAGATGGGAGTGTGATAATCCTTGAATATGTTCTTTTGTCAATGTTTTCTATGTTTCCATCATCCGAATCCGAAGAAACGTTTGATGGTTGAAACTCTCTACAGATTAGAGCGTCATCTTCTGGTACTGGAATCTCGATGGTTGCTGTATGGTTTGGAGTGGAGTTTTCCCCCTCAACCGGAGAGGTCGAAGTATTTACCGATACTTCTTCAGACGTTGTAGGACCAGATACATCTGCATTTTGTTGCTAAGCTTCTAGAGACACGAGAACTTCGGATAGCTTGGCTGTATCAACAGGATCAAAGAGATCATCATAGCTTATTTCAACTAGATTTAATGGACCCGAAGAGGCAGGAATATCACTTTCTAGAATTGTGGTGGTTTCAGTTGACGGAGCAGAGTTGCGGATGTGATAATCATCAAACTTTACATTGAAGCTTTCAATTATCAACCTTATGCGTCTAATGAGAACTCGATAGGCAACTTTGTTAGTGGAATAGCCAAGGAAGATGCCTTCATCAGACTTCGGTGTAAATTTATTGAGGTGATCTCTGTTGTTTATGACGAAGCATCTACACCCAAAGATATGAAAGAATCGAACATTTGGCTTGCGGTTGTTGAGACCTTCATATGGTGTTTTGTTGAGGTTTTTGCATACAATGCTTCGATTTTGAACAAACCAGGTCGTGGCCACTGCTTCGGCCCAGAAGTACAGAGGAAGATTTGGAAAATTGAGCATAGATCTAGCAGCTTCTACTAGAGTAAGGCTCCTTCATTGTACTACGCCATTTTGTTGTGGTGTGTAAGGTGCTAAGAAGTTGTGTGCAATCCCTTTGGAAACCCAGAAACTATTTAGAAGATGATTAGTAAACTCGGTTCCATTGTCACTTCGGATACGTCTGACTGGTAACTTGATCTGAAGTTCGATTTCCTTGATGAAGTTGATTAACACCCGCGGTGTTTCTAACTTGATTCGAAGAAAGAAGACCCATGTGAAATGTGTGAAGTCATCCAAAATAACCAGCATGTATTTTTTGTGATGAAGACTGGCTACAGTAGATGGACCGCACAGATCAATGTGTAACAGTTCCAATGGTTCAGAGATCGAGGAATCAATCACCGTGGGATGACTTGCCTAAAATTGCTTTCCACATTCACATGTAGGATAGAGAGTATCATTGTTGAACTTGAGGATTGGAAGACCTCTGACGAGTTCTCCGGTGACCAAGTTGTTAATGTATCTAAAGTTAAGATGAGCGAGCTTGCGCTGCCATAGCCAGCTGACTTCGGATATGGCTTTGGATAGAAAGCATAACTGCGGTTTGCTTATGATCAAGGATACATCCAGAGGGTACATAGTACCTTCGGACCTGGATTTGATCAGACAAGTGCTTCTATCGCTTGTGATTACATAGCAGAACAGGTCATTAAATTCAACACAATGTCCTACTTTACATAGTTGACCAACACTGATGAGATTGTGTTTAAGGCCTTCTACATAAGCAACCTTTTGAATAGAGAAGTTTCCCATAGTGAGAACATCGTAACCTCGGATTATCCCATTAGCATTGTTCCCAAAAGTGACTTTTCCGCCGTTGTAAATTGGCCTGAAATCTCAAAGGTATTCTAACCTTCTCGTCATGTGCAAGGAGAAGGCACTATTGATTAACCAGTCTTCTTCATGTTCCTCCTATACAAGTCTTGAAAATCACACGATTAGTTTAGGCATCCAAACTAGTTTGGATCCTGGGATAACAGACAAGCTTCTGATTGATGCATGAAAAGAAGTTGCAGGGACTGGTTTCGAGTCAAGTTTTAAACCTAGTCCTGGGTGTTTGTGAGTTTATGGAGTGTAGTGCCTTTTTGAAAAATTACGAGGTTTCTGAAAAAGGTCAGTTTTGACATGAGAAAACTTTTTTTGACAACTACATTGACACTGACAAGCTGAAATTTTGTCTTTTGTTTTGGTTCTTTCTTTGGTCAGCGGTCTGAAGGGTGTGGTTGATTTGTAACTGGTCCGAGGTTGGTAAGATTTCACACATGAATTGTTAGATTTAGAAAAAGTTTGTCTTGAAGAAGATGTTGAACGTTTAGACACTTTGGACCTATTTTTGGGATTTGGTAAAATTATCTTTCCATTTGTTGAAACTTTGAGGTGATTTTAAAAGTGTTGGAGTGGGTAAGACACCCTTCCAGTTTGGGTCATCTTAGGAATATATTTGAAAACCTTTGTTTTGAAAATACCTTTCTTTCTTTTGGGTATTGTTAGATGAACTAGGAACGGATTTTGAAACTGCACATTCCTTTTTGTATGGTTTCTTGATGGGAGAGTTTTTTGAAAGATAGTGAGCAAAAACAAACTTTTCTGGACTTTTAGATTTTAGAAATCTGATATGTCTTTTCTTTTTAGAAAAGATTTGTCTATTGGTGCCTTCAGATCGAATATCCTATTTGAAAGCCTTTTTTGCTAAAGTTTTTGGAGATCCGCAGTCATTGGTGTTTAACTGCGGTTTCCTAGAGGTTTTTGAAAATTTTTGACACTGAGGGCTTGACTCATCAGAACTTGAAAATTCAGGATTTTGAGAACATTGACCTACTTCAAAATTTTCTATGGGTAGTTCATGGTGAATTGCTTGAAGAGTCACTGAACTTTTGATGGAGGACTTCAGTAAATATGACTTAGCTACCGTAGCATAAGTCTGGGTTATGATTGGAATGGGATTTTTTAGAGAATCATGACTGTAGTGAGAAGCACTGCGGTCTAAGGACAAGGGTGGAAAGTAGACTGTGGGACTTTCTATGACTATTTCCTCATCAATAATAGATGAAGTCTGAGAATTCGGACTGAATATGCCACAGACAAGAGATTGATCACATGTTTGATCCGAGGCCTCTGACACAATTTCCTCAATGACACAATTATTACTTAGATTATGAAGTCTACCGAAGTGTGTTCTGATATCTTCAGGAAAAGTCTTGTCATTGACAGGAAAATAAAATTCTCGGTCCGGTGGTACATAAATTCGATCTTTGTTAAACCGCGGTGAGGAATCCTCTGCGGTAGGATATCCATTGGACCAACCCCAATTGTATGTATTGTCCACAATTCCATTATTAACTAAATCTCTTTGGTTTAAAGCTATTTCTAGTTGGGTTTCAATCAACATTCTTGCATCTTTTTCTAACTCTAAATCTCTTTCTAACATAGCCATTTTGATTCTTTTGTTTTCCAGTCGTCCTCTCATATGAAACATCTCTTGGGATGCTATGTTCTTCTCATCTAAGGCTTTGTTGTAGTCTGAAAGGACGGCAACACATGTGTCATTAAGATTGTCTATGAAAGGTTGACAGTCATGCACGTTATAGTTTAGAGTTTGGATCATGAGTTTTACCTGATCGACGATGCTTAGAGTTCCATCCTTTGCCATGTAGCAGTAGTTCCTTTCCAACTTTGTAGAGCCATCATCATCAGCAGTTGCTAGCATACAGATCTTGCCTTTCCTTTGATGTGGCTGATGCTTTCTTCTTCATCTCTGGATGACCAAACTTGATGGTCTCTTTTAACATGAGCCACATACGCCCTAGATTTTTCCTTTTCTTCCAGTTCTTAAGCCATTCTAAGGTGGAATGCTCTTGATTTCACTACGTTGGCTTTGCAATCCTTTGCAAAATGATTCTCTTTGTTACATTTGTGGCATACTATAACATCACTTTTGTCTTCTGAAGGGGTACCGGAGTCAGAGGTTTGCATGGACTGCGGTGTCTCCTTTGGTTGAGTGTTTTGAGATTGCGGTTGTGGGTGTGAACTTTTAGGATAATGAGAGTGATTGTTTTGTGGGTTGAAGTTACGATTGAAAGGTGGTTTGTTGAAATGTTAATTTTTGCGAAAAGAGTGAGGTGGTAGTCGGTTGAACCGTTTGCTAACTAGATCAATAGCCTTTTGAAATTCTTCTTCATCATCATACTCTGAGTTAGCTTTGTACGACTGCGGTGTAGTGTCATACGAGGGAGAGTAGTACTGGTTGTGAGGAACTTGTGCTACAAGTGCTAGTGGTCCTCCAAAGTCAGCACAGTCATTGAGTACGGTGGATTCTTGTGCTTGCATTTCCCCATAAAGCTTGTAAAGAGACAGGGAATGAATCTTTCTATCTCCTTGAACTATCATCTTAGCAGTAGTCCAATGTCATCCTAACCCGTTGAGAAATTGAAGGTTTGTTTCATGGTTACTGTGGATGGTGCCAGCATTTGACAACTTAGTAACAATCAGATTGAACCTTTTGAAGGAGTCCTCTAAACTTTCACCAGCATGAGCTTTGAAGTTGTTGAAATCATTGAGTGCAGTTGTGAGCTTGTTATCTTGAGCTTGTTCTAAACCTTTATACATGTTCTTGAGAACATCCCAGATCTCTTTTGCTGATTTACAGTTTATGATAATGTCGAAGTTGTCAGGAGCAACTCCACAAGATATTTCATAAAAAGCAACAACATCATTTTCCATTTTATCAAAGATCATCCTTGGTGGGACGGTTCAAGACTGGTTGTCCTCCTTCTAGTCTGGCTGTGGCGCCATCGGTTTGAACAGGTGTAAGAACCGAGACATGTGGTCCTTCTTCAACAGATCGCCATACATCTGTTCCAAGTCTCCTTAAATATCTCTCCATTCTTTGAAACCAGTGATGGTATTCGTTTGCAAGCAGTATTGGAGCTCGATTGGAGCCACCAACACTGTTGGAAACATTTAGAGAAAGTGCTTGTGCCATTTTTTTGTTTAAAAAAGAGCTTCAATGATATAGAAGGCCCTTTGAAAAATCAGAGTTCTGATTTTCAAAAAGCAACCACTATGGCTCTGATACCAATTGTTGAGAGAAAATAACTTGAGACACACTTGAACAAACATTAGAACAAGTATGATTGCGGAATTAGTTAATCTCAAAGGATCTAAAAGCTCAATAATAATAAGTTAATATGTTAGATGGTTAGATAGTTAGTTGCTGAAATATAAAGAAACATAAATGACAACAGGTGATATATCAAGTAAACACATAAGATGATTCATAACATGGAAAGCATTCAAACCAAGTTAGTAAGTAAGATCAATCTTAGTGATAGTTTCATGAGTGACTTGCTCCGAAGAGAGATATTAAACAATTGTGTCCGAGAGGATTTCAGAGATTAAGAAAGATATGAGATAACTTGAAGATAATTAAGATCTAAAGAAGAGGAAGAAGAGATCTGTGTAGATTAATAGATCGTAGTCTCTATTTATAGAGACTAAAGAAATACAATAGATTGACTCTCTAAGAGTAGCCATGCAAGGTATACTGAACAATAAGAAATAGAGACAAAATAGACTAAGTATAGAAAGAAAGACTGCGGTAGCTTGATGACTTCGGATGTGATCACTGAAGAAGCTTGAATGCGGAGAGCTGTAGACTGCGGTAGACAAAATTAAGAGGGTCACTTCATGTATCAACAAATTAGGTCATGCCTTGGGCCATACCAACTTAGGCCTAAATAGCAAGGAGCTGGGAAAGACCACCGGGGGCGCCAGGCGAGCGACAGGCAGGTCTGGCACGTCAGGTCTTGACATTTGGGTCATGCTAATGGACCATATGTCATTATATATATATATATATATATATATATATATATATATATATATATTACAAAGGAGAAATCGATCAAAGAATTTTCGTGGTGATTTCTTTTGAGTTTCAAATTCAAATGGGCAGTCAGGCTGCCAATAATAGTATACCAACTCCTTTAGAGGACCAATCAGACTTTTCCAATGGATCAAATAAGAGATGCGGGCATTTATAAATAATAAATTAATTATGATAATACCAAATCTCATATTTATGTATTCATTGTTTACAAAAAATGCTTCAATTTTATCATTAAATCAAATAATCAACATAACATTATTTACCCAATGGCCGCTTGGAGTATCGAGCACGAAGCTTGTCATTATCCATCGGGTTCCTACCACGAACGTGAACACCACCCTAGTGTCTCGATTTTTGTGTTTGTCTTGGTCGAATGTTGTTGGGAGGATGATGACCATGACCAATCAGGTGTGAGGGGCTAGTTTCAATGTTGACTAGCTGTTGAATGGGAAAATCTATTTTCTTTTAATTTTTTTTTTACATATAAATACATCTTAACATCATATTTTTAAACAATTCTTCCTCTTTATGTGCTCTAAAATATCACATAGATGGATTTTTTTTTCTTACAAATTTTGATTCGGATGATGATAGGGTGTTTATCTCAAGATTCTTTAATATTGTGTAAAACATAGACGATGAATAGTGTACATATGTTACACATACAAGAATGGTTGTCAATCAAGATCGCCAAGCCACACATGAATTTATGGTATGTGACTATTTTGTTGATAAGTATTGTTGCGGCATGTCTTCAGGTTGTTGGGTCTACTGTGTAGGATCTGGATCAGAGATCTTGAGATGATGTTTTCAGCGCCTTTCTAACGAGATACCTAAGCATACATCACAACAAAGTCCATAGCCTTGCCCCAAGGACTGTTCCCTAGGAGCGCACTCTGACGATCGAGTTAGACTGGTTGGTAGAGAAGAGATAGTTCTTCCTAGATGAAGAGAACAACCTTGGTGTTGGGTATGTGTGTTTAGCCATGGAGGCTCTAGGGCTTCATCCCCTTGGGGAAAGGTCCAAAAGAAGCTCCCTCAAATGGGGGAGATTATTTTCTATTTATGTTGGACAATTAGGTATACGGTGAGTTAGGTCAGGTGAAGGCCCAGAGGTCGCCAGTTGAGCACCTGACAGTCGCCAATCGAGCGCCCGATAGGGGCGCTAGATAGGGTTTACAAGCGAGCTCCATGAAAGGATGGCGCGCCAAGTCTTGACATCTGGACCATGCTAATGGACCATACTTAACAAGTCTCCTCTAGTCCGATGTGATTGGTGAGCGGCCAATGACATTGGACTAGATATAGTTAAAGCAATAGTGCATTAAAGAGATAAAAGGAACGATCGAACCTCAACCGCGATAGACGTGGTGTTGTGCAATGGGCTTATACATCATTATCTGGCTTGGTACTCATTTCTCCTTAAGAGTATGATCTGATCGATGCAATGCAATGTAGATATTACTTATAATGTGATGTAGGGACGGACTGCTAATGACGTTATGTTGGGTCGGACTACTATGCGATAATGGTGTCGATAAGATATTGGGCGAAGGTAGCTAGGAAGTGCGACCTCTCCATACAATTTTTGAGATTGTTATTTGGCATGACTGTTGTAACATGATTTGAAGTTCATAAAGAAATTGTGACGTACTTGATCCATGATTCCCGCCTCTTACTCACGACCAAAAGTCGTCCATGGAAACACCGTTGAGGAAAATGTGCATGCTTTGGCGAAGGGGGGATGAGATTCATGGCCAGCACCGGGTAGCAGGTTATGTTTCTATGCCCAAGGGGAAACTTTCGTTGACTGGTCAGTAATGCACATTTCGCGAGTCCCCTATAAATGATTTACAGGTTGAGATTTGCTCAGCGATCCTGCTGTCGGTACACTCCGAGTGTCGCGACACTTGGAGTGGTTATCTGAAAAGCCAATAGAATCAAATCATATCTCAATTCGAATTTCCTCTCACGGTCATTTCGAGATGCTTTGCTGAGTAGTAGTAGTAGCATATTGCTCTCCCTTTCGCCCATTCTCGTTCAAAAACTGAGTGAACCAAGCTGCAACGCTTATTCTGAAAGTGTATATTGTTTAGCAGGGTCTTAGCATGTGAGCGCTTGAGGGATATTGATTCTTGTCTTGTAGGGTTGGTGGGCTATTTGTTGTCATAAGCTTGCTTGCTTTGGTCGTGGATGGTTCATGTTGGCCATTGGTTTGGTTTCTTCTCCAAGGATAATGCAGGTCCATGAGATTTACCAGTTCATGTTTTTCCCATTAGAGGGATTTTTTTTCAAAGGTTTGTGTTGGCCTTAGGAATTGACTAAGAGCGACTCCTACTTGCTATGTTGGGTGTTAAGACTCGGAAGATGATTCCCCTTGATAGGGGAAAGTTGCTTGGTTCAATGACTTAGGATTCGTGCTTAACCAAAATTTTGTGATTTTACACTGGGAGTTCATGCTCACAAGCTCGGGGTTCGTCCTTTCTTCGAGTCATTAGCCTGTGTTTTAAGGTCAATACCTTGGATGGTCCCTTCTTATGAACCTTGACTGGTTCATTTTTCTAGGGTACTCTTTTTAGCTAGAGTTTTCTGGTTACCCTTTTAGACTTGCTCTAAGTCTTGGTCCAAGGAGTGTTGCACTTCAGACCTAGTCATCTAAGTTAAGCCGAGATCATCACCTCGAGGCGTTTAGGACTTAGGAATCTTTATATTAAGGGAAAGGTTATGAACCTTTAATGCCTTAGTTCATGTCGTGGGTAAAGGTAGTGGGCCTTTGGATTAGATTGACATGTTTAGGAAAGTTTATGAGCCTTTGAAACCTATTGGTTCCATTATTGCATAGATTTCTCTCACGTGATGTAGGTGATAAGTCCTTATTATCACTCGGTAAATGTGCACAACCTATTATTGAAATATTATCAATCTTGAATAATCTTTGACATGAAAATAGGCCTAGAACAAGAGCTAACTGTTGGGGTGTGATTATCCTCTTAGAGCTAGATCACCTTGCCCTCGCTCTTGTTGTGTCTTTTTCTGTTTGTTCTCCTTGCTCTAGGAGTAAGAGTGGTGCAGAGTGTGCATGTTCCAAGTCCGTGGATGGGCCTTCCGTCTTGTGTTTCTAGGACGCAGGCTCTATTTAGGTGTGTCTTCATTATCTGTCCTATATGCCAGGGCTGCCCAGGCTACGCTAATGCGCCTGACATCAACAAGTCTTCCCGATGATAACATATAGAGCGAGGCTGCTACCTGAGTATGCAACATCGATGTCGTGGCATTTATTTCATGTCTCGGTGGGATGTCACCAATTAATCACCTATATAGTCTGTCTTGTAATGAGCATTGGTAGCCATCTTCAAGGTGTTTCTTGCTTGGGCTATGCCAAACTGGATTCTTCCAGTGGTGCATGGTGATTCATGACTTATATTGCACAACTTAGTAGACTGACCGGTTTATCAGTCTGCGATCGCTGATACTTTGTCGCATTATGAGTTGTAGTGAGAATTGGTGCAAGGCCGCTCAAATATAGGAAGCAAGCTGTTAGCGAGAGATGAGCTGCACGACTGCTAAGAGCTGGGCTATGATGTTCTTGGCGTAAATAAAAGCAACAAGACTTGTCTAAAATGCATGTTGTCAAAGAGTGTCCTCGTCATACTAGGATATGGTGTATAGGATACCTTATTAGTCGTATGAATATAGGAAGAACATGATGCTTATAAGCGCAAGATAACCAAATGTGTGGTGCAAACATGTTGCAGGCTTATGACATGCGACTCACAGTGCACGGCTTAGCCAAATGGACTGAGCTTAGCAGGCAGCAATTATGGAGATGTCACACAAGAGAGCATCATCTGGGAAAGATCAGGTTTATCAGCCACTGGTCGTGGATATGTATCGCATGGAAATGGATCGGAGAAGATTTTGACCCCTCAATCCTTGTTCACAGAGCCCGTCATGATAGTGGAGTTCTGATGAGAGGTACAACGATTCAAGGCGAAGGTTGTGAACCTTATGATCCTCGTATGCGGAGTAGGCCACAATAATGGAGCTGGGATGGGAAGCTAAGAAGCTCATGGAAAAGGTTATATTTGAACCTTGAAAGTGGAGCTTGCCATTATAATGGAGTCAGGCCGATAAACCAAGCGACTCAAGGAAAGGGTTATGAACCTTGAGCAAGATTGGGCTTAGCAGCCTTCAAGTTATGTACCAGACCCGAGTGGTTGGTTCGACTATAATGTGGTGGGACTTGATGCTTTGCTACATCATTTTTTTATAGTGATAACCGATGTGTTGCTGTCTTGGCTCGTACATAATGCAAATGGTTTGCTAGCGACATGATTCATGTAGGAATGGTAGTGTTACGCACCAAGAGGCAGTCGAGATCATAGTGGTATTATTTGTTTAGAGCTGAGTCTACTGAGAGCTTGAACAACAAGGTTGTTGAGAGCTAGGAAGTGCAACTGTTGAGAGATTGCGTAGCGTGATTTCCGGAAGCTGGTTGAAATGACTGTTAGGATTTAGGCAACGCGACCGTTGAGGATTGGGTCGTGTAATTTCTCCTTCATTTATAACATTAATGTTCCCTTAGGGGTGCACAATCATATATAATGTTCCCTTGTTATGTAGTTCAACTGTTTGCTTGAAATAGAGTTAACACTTTTGCGTAGTGTTGTGTGGCTTGTTCACAACTTAATTGTGATCAACAAGGCAATGTTTTGGCAATTTTTTTGTAAACATGGTTGTATTGGAGAACGGTATTCCATCAAACCTCACCATTTTTGTTGGTGTTTCTATAGTAGTAGCTACTAGCGTGGCTAGACTTGAGTTTTTTTTGTATACATTGGCTCGTGCTTGTACATTTGAGCAGTGTTCGTATGTACATGCATTGTAAATAATGATAGCAAGTTATCTAGCTCTATACTTTGTAAATAATAGTAAGACAAATACATGATAATGTGTAACACCCTCTTTGAAGGTACTCGGTTGGGGTCTTGGAAGCCAAAGGGTAGGGACGATTCGGTCATTCATGGGTCCTAGGTTTTATCCGGAAGGTTTTAGGCTTGGAGGTGTTGATGGGAGCGTAGGGCTACCCGCCACCTTTTCATGGATATAAAGTTCGTTAGAAACAGACTTAAAATGAAGGAGTTATGAAACTTTAAAATAATTGTCAAAATTTTCCCCTAATGGAAATTAGTGTCAAGAAGATCCCATACATGCTAGGTGGCAAGCAATAGTGTACGCCAATCATAAGCTGGGGTACGCCCAACGTAGATGGAGTAAATGGTCGCGGGTGATTGCAGACATACACCCATCATAAGAGGAGTATTCCCAGCATACGCCCAGAGTCACTAAACCCTAATTTTTAGAGCGTGACACTATATAAATAACTTTACACCCTCTAGGGTCAGCCTCCTTCTCATCCTTTCACCCCAATTCGAAACCCTAACCCTAATTGTGAGAGTGTGAGTTTTCAAGGCCACCTTGGAGTGCATCTTAGTGTTCTTGAAGAGGAGTGATCATCTTGGAGTCTCACTAATCAGGGTAAAGCTTTTGGATCCAGGTTCTCTAGCTCATTTGCAAATCGCAGAAGGTATAAAGTATCTACCTTGTTATCTTATAGCTTGAGATCTTGGTTAGGGCTTGTTGGTGTTTCTTATGAGCTTATGGACTATCTCATGGGAGTTGAGCAACTCCAAAGCTTAGGAATAGTAGATCTGAGGTCCTTTGGTCAATCTACTTCATAAAAATTCAATCTTGATGAGTATTCTAACCTCATGCATGGATCAAGACCCTTGGAAAGGTTTTAATGGGTTGTTGGGTGCATATGAAGCATGCAAAGGCATAAAGTTGCCAACTTTATGCCTTAAGACGTCTTAATGGACTTAGATCTGAAGTCTGAAGTTGAAATTCCGAGTATTAAGAAGTTAATGGAAAAGTAGTTTAACAATGGAGTACGTTGGGCGTACATGCAGGTACGCATAGCATACACCTACTTTAGTCAGTACGCTTAGTGTACATAGAAGTACGCCCTGCGTACTCATCAGTTTTGGGCTTGTAGTGTTTTAGGCATTGGTTTGGGCCAAGTAGTGGACTTTGGGTCATTGGGCCTTAGTGGGCCATCATGAGTCAGATGTTTTGGGCCAGGAATATGTTTGGGCTTAGGGTAAGGCCCATTAGAGGGATTCGGCCCAATTGAGCAAATTAGGCCATTAGTCTACCACAAGTGGGCTTGGAAATCCTACTTAGTGTTGGGCTTTGTTTTGGGGTTCGGGCCTTAGTTTTAGATCATATTGGGCCATGGATAGGATAGTCATTTTACCCCCATGCATGGATTAATGATCATGGTATGGGACCCAATTGCTAATTGGGTATGTTGATCGGTATTGATGGTTCAGGAAGTAGACATAGCAGCAGCTAAGGAGTTCTTCAGGAAGCTTCTGCTTTTCAGGTGAGTCTTCTCACCATACTAACGGGTCTATGGCACTAAGGTCGGCCTATTATATGATAGTTGGTATACTTACTATGTAGAGGTGTGTGGTATTGTTATGCATTGATATGTGGTAGAGATAGCTTTACAGCTGGTGGTAGAGATAGCCTTTATGGCTAATGGTAGAGATAGCCTTCAGGGCTAGTGGTAGAGATAGCCTTCAGGGCTAATGGTAGAGATAGCCTTTATGGGTAAGGGTAGAGATAGCCTTTGTGGGTAATGGTAGAGATAGATTTATAGCTAACTGATATGTATTATGTGGTATAGGTAGTTTGTATAGCTAATTGACATGCATTATGTGGTAGAGGTAGATTTATAGCTAATTTATATGTGTTATGTGGTAGAGGTAGCTTTTATAGCTAACATGTTATGTGGATTGTGTGTGGGGTATGCTCTGGCGAACTCACTAAGCTTCGTGCTTACATGTTTGTTTATGGTTTCAGGTACTTCAGATTCCAAGGGCAAGGGCAAGGCGTGATGGCGCAACGTGCACTCTCTCACAGGCGTTTTATGGGACACTCTGATATCTGGAATAAAAGTTGTATTTGACTTATGTTTTGAAAACAATTATAATTGGGTTTCTTAATGTATGGGAATATTTTTGATTACTCTAAAATGAAAAATTTTACTTTGAAAATTGGGTCGTTACAAGTTGGTATCAGAGCCTTGGTTTGAGGGATTCGGGCATACTCTCGGGTGTGTCAGGACTCAAACTAAGGAAATGGTAAAAATCTTTTAAAAAATGTCATAAAAATCTTTTGAAAGAAACGAAAATATGAGAGTGCAACACGTGTGATCAACCGAGCCAAGTAAATTGTTCTTGAATGTGCTAGCCATGTTATTCTGATATTTGGGATTTGATGATCGTATGGAACTTGCTAAGTGTATGCTTTTAAAATTATATACGGTTAGGAGCATATAGCCTTAGAATGATTGATTTGGCCTTATTTCCTGTTCCTTGTCTGGTTGTGGTTCTAGGGTAGAATCTTTTATTCGAAAGTCTATTTGATCCTTTTCTATTTATAATTTGCATGCATAAAGGCAACCTGTTATGATTGGTCTGATTGATATAAGTAGACCAAATCTTAGGACAACCTGAGATTGATGTATGTGGTATTTTGTGGGATATGATTAGGTTTTGGGACAAATTGGATTTATCAGGTAGAGCATTGGGGAAAGGTACAGGTAGGTGTGGAAGGTAGTATTGGACCCGTACTACTAAAAGCACAAGACCTGTACCCGAACAATGTTAGATCTGACAACTTCAAGGAGGACCGGTGTGGGAAGATCCCTAATATGGAAATACTGATCAGTGTGATTTATGGCATTTTAGTTCAGCATGGTGATGACACGATTTGGAACATGGGGATCAGGATTGGAATCTGGATCTGGGGCAGGGTCAGACGACACTACCGATGTGATTGATGAGAGGCTGCACGAGCTTATTGGAGCTAAGGTTACCAGGGGCATCCTTGACGCTACCCCAGTCATTTTTGGGATGGTCAAGGAAGGCATGTTGGAGATCATGGAGGAGAGATTCAGGGAATTCAGAGATGCGATTGCTACGGGTCAGGTTGGGGCCCGAACTCCCTCGTTCTGGTAGTTCAAGGCGTGTGGGGCGCCATTGTTTTTCGGGGCCAAGGACCCCATTTTTAGCCGACGCTGGGTGGCGGATATCAAAACGCCCATCAAACGAGTTCTTGCCCGAATGCGGAAAAGGTGGGATTTGCTTCTTGTATGCTAAGAGACAGGGCCCAAGATTGGTGGGGCGAGGTTACGAGCCAGGTGGGAGTAGCCAGTGTGGCTGAGATGACCTGGGCCGAGTTTTTTCGGCAATTTGACTTGGAGTTTGCACCAGCTATTGAGGTTCAACGAATTGTGAGGGAGTTTCATGACTTACAGCAGACCACCGAGACTGTGGCGGAGATCAACACCAAGTTTCGACAGCGAGCATTGTTGATTCCACAGTATGCCACCGATGAGGAGATGCGGATGGCGAGGTATCATTCCCTGCTAAGGGATGATATCTGGGAATTTGTGAGCTTTACAGGGTGGAAAACCCTGAATGAGATGGTAGAGAAGGCCCGAGAACGGGATATGGAGTTGGACTTCCGCACCAGGTGGAAGCAGGAGCAGACACGGGTAGCAGGGGGTCATGCTAAGAAGCCTAAGACCTCATACACTTCCAGCAGGGGTCAGAAGGGTCAGGGCCGGTGTACCAAGTGCAACAGGGTGCATGGTGGAGCTTGTCATATCACAGGCACGAGATGCTATGCATGTGGCCAGCAGGGCCACTTGAGCAGGGACTGCCCCATAAAGGGCTTGATTTGTTTTCACTGCAACTAGACCGATCATAAGCGGGTCAACTGCCCGAGGTTGCAAGGAGGAGGAGGAATGGTGGTGGCGCCCACACCCGCCACGTTGAGGATTACCAATGGCAGCCCAGCCAAGGCGGATGCTCCAGTGGTGAAGAGTCGCACATTTCAGTTTACCACTGAGGAGGCTCATGCAGCGCCAAACATTGTGGCTGGTACGTGTCTATTATTCTCTACTCTTTATTATCTGTATGACTTATGTGTACATTATGCCTGTATGAGGACCTTTTTGTTCAATGGTATTTCGGTACATTTCTTGTTTGATTCGGGTGCTACCCGATCGTTCGTTTCACTTGCACTTAGCAAGAAATTCCTGGATGGGCTGAGAACCTTGGTTTCCCGCTCGAGGTAGAGATTGCAGATGACCACACGGTGAGTGTCACGAGAGTGATATTAGTTCGAACAGCTAGAGTCATTGGCAATGTTAGGATTCGAGAAGTGTTAGCTTGTTTTCAGGAGTCATGTTGTTTGGAAGGGTTATACGTGGCGCTCTAGGTTTGTTAGACACCAGCCGTCAGTAGATTGTCAATTGGGACGAAAGAGGGTTTGGGGAATCCTTCAATTCTTGTGTGTCGAGCGGACTTAGTTGAATCTAAGTGGGGGAGAATTTTTCAGATATCCAGGATGGATTGAGTGTGAGATGAGGATGCGTTTCACATCCCCATTGGGTAATGAATGGGTTTGGTCTGATGGTAGCTCAAGTAATGAATGGGTTTCACATCCAAGGACATCAAATGCAGTATACCAAGGTAATGAATGGGTTTCGTCTGATGGTAGCTCAAGTCATCATGATGTACCTCAAGTGGTTTTATTAGTGATGGGACCACGACATGTTGAAACCAGGAAAGGACGAGTCAAAGGAGGTCGGTTATGATGTAAGACTATAGTTGTTCTGGTAGCATTCATCTTTTCGCCGGGTTCAGTGGCTATGGGTTGTCAGCCTGTCATGATCGGATGGATCAAGGATTGAAGGAATTGAGAGAAGAGGTATTGCCAGGGCAGTTATTTTCAGACGAGGTGTCTTTTGGAGGTCATGTGGGACTGTTGAGCGTGTGCCTATGGCTCAGCAATCGGGAAGCTATCTGGTTTTTCAGGTAGTTCGTAGGCGAGTTAGGATCAGGAAGGTCCCAGCCGGTCTTTAGGAAAGCATCCATGTGCCAGAAAGAGGAGTAGGAGCGACTTCAGTGGTGTGGAGTCTATGTACGGAATTGCGGGTTATTCGGTAGTCGCAGTAGGTTGGTGACTTTTGTTCTTTAAGAAGCCTCAAGGTATTACGAGTGGGAAGAATTCTATCTAGGTAGGTCTCTTGTGGAATCAGTTCAAGGATGATTCGATGTGGGCAGTCTGTCTGGAAGACAGAACATCTCGATCCTTTAGGTTTCAGATGGAACAGATGTGATCAGGTTGCAAGGAAATTGTTCATCTTCATATTCAAGAACCCTGTGAGTATTGGTTTTGATTGCCTTCGGAAGACTGGGGTATTCTCGGGTTTGTGGTCGTGGTGCTCAGGCAGTCTAGTATGTCGGGAATGGTGATGTATGACTCCGAGGATGTAGTCTAGTTTATGTCAGGGAGAGTTGTAACACCCTATTTGAAAGTACTCGGTTGGGGTCTTGGAAGCCAAAGGGTAGGGACGGTTTGTTCTTTTATGGATCCCAGGTTCTATCCAGAAGGTTTTAGGCTTCGAGGTGTTGATGGGAGCGTAGGATTTCCCACCACCTTTTCATGGATATAAAGTTCATCGGAAACAGACTTAGAATGAAGGAGTTATGACACTTCTAAATTATTGTCAATTTTAGCCCCTAATGGAAATTAGTGTCAAGAAGATCCCATACATGCAAGGTGGCTAACACAAGAGTACGCCCAGCTTAAGCTGGGGTACGCCCAACGTAGATGGAGTAAATGGTCGCGGGTGATTGGAGACGTACACCCAGAGTCACTAAACCCTAATTTTTAGGGTATGACACTATATAAAGAACATTACACCCTCTAGGGTCAGCCTCCTTCTCATCCTTTAACCCCTCTTCGTAACCATAACCCTAATTGTGAGAGTGTGAGCTTGCAAGGCCACCTTGGAGTGGATCTTAGTGTTCTTGAAGAGGAGTGATCATCTTGGAGTCTCACTAATCAAGGAAGAGCTTTTGGATCCAGGTTCTCTAGCTCATTTGAAAGTCTCAAAAGGTATAAAGTATCTACCTTGTTATCTTATAGCTTGAGATCTTGGTTAGGGCTTGTTGGTGTTTCTTATGAGCTTATGGACTATGTCATGGGAGTTGAGCAACTCCAAAGCTTAGGAAAAGTAGATCTGAGGTCCTTTGGTCAATCTACTTCATAAAAATTCAATCTTGGTGAGTATTCTAACCTCATGCATGGATCAAGACCCTTGGAAAGGTTTTAATGGGTTGTTGGGTGCATATGAAGCATGCAAAGGCATAAAGTTGCCAACTTTATGCCTTAAGACGTCTTAATGGACTTAGATCTGAAGTCTGAAGTTGAAATCCCGAGTATTAATCAGTTAATGGAAAAGTAGCTTAACAATGGAGTACGTTGGGCGTACATGCAGGTACGCGTAGCGTACACCACCTTCAGTCAGTACGCTTAGCGTACATAGAAGTACGCCCCACGTACTCACAAGTTTTGGGCTTGTAGTGTTTTAGGCCTCGGGTTGGGCCAAGTAGTGTACTTTGGGTCTTTGGGCCTTAGTGGTGTTGGATAAGGTGTCTAAGTCCATAACTATTTCTGGTATGTACTTGACCCGACCTGGCATGGTCCATTTGGGTTGCATGGTATCATGCATTTGGATAGACTAAATAATAGAAATAACACTTGTGGTTTATTAATATATTATAAGTTCTAATATATTAATAGTATTATTTAATTAGTATTGATCAAGAATTAATTTGGAATTAATTAAGTCATCAATAGATAACTATTTAAATATATGGATTGATTATGTCAACCATCCATAACTTGTATAGTGGGCTAAAAGGCTCCATGGATTATCAAGTTGGGTTAAAGCCATAGGATGCTCCATGGGAGTTACAAACCCATGGGTCATGGAAATGAAGAGTCATGACACATTAGGGTTTACATGGTGTAACCCTAGATGTGTAACACTATATAAGAACATGTTATCTACCAAAATCGGCTACACTAAGAACATAAGAGGGCTAGGCCGATTTTACAAGTGTGTGCATTCTCTCAAAAGTCATTCCAAAGGAATTTGGTGTTGTGTGAAGCATTTGAGGTATCACACTTGGGGTGCTAGACTCACAAGGTTTTCAAGGAATCAAATAACCTACAAGGTATGTAATTCTAGCCATCCTTTTAGGATAAAGTTCCCCATGTATGCTAGATTGGATTATGAACCTCGGAAATCATATTTTGCATGTATTTTATACAAACATAGATCCACGGTTTTCTAGGGTTGCATGTACACTTAGGGGTGTTAAAATGCTCAAAACCCATAGTGGTATCAAAGCCTAGGCTTGTTTGTGAATACTTGATGCAAAATAGTGTTGAAAATCGATTTTTTGCTATCTGCTCTGGGGACTCGACGAGTCCATGGGGAGGACTCGACGAGTCCAAGTGAAAATGCAACCAACTCGTCGAGTCAGTTCGTGTACTCGACGAGTTGTTCATGCAGAATGCAGAAATTCGATTTGTGCTGTTGGAAATGGACTAGAAACATTACCCTAAACTGTTTTGGTGTTATAAAACTTGTTTTAGATGGTGTAATCATTGTTCTAATCCATTTACAATGGCTAATATCAATTTTCATAATTATATGTGCTCATATGTTATTGAAATTTTGATATGAATGTTCATGTTCTTATGAGTTCTTGATATATCATTGGAGTTACTTGTTTATATGATTAATTCATGATCTTTATGTGTTTTAATGGAGTCCATTACTTGTCCTCAAGTTATGGATAACCAAAAGTCTCTTTGTATTAAAAGCCATTAAAAGAACACATAAGTTATAAAATGAAGAGTCTTTACTTTAATGACTCATAAGTTATGAATGTGAAAGGTTTTGTAAAGTTACAAAACTTGCCCTCATGTTCTGGAACACGTAAAGTCTCTTAATAAACTTTAATTCCAACCCTTAGAATTTTAAAAGTTAAAATTGAACCATTATACTTTATAATATTATAAGTCAATAATATATATATATATATATATATATATATATATATATATATATATATATATATATAATATCAAGTCGTTTTACCGCTAGTACACCTCATTCACGAAGCCGGTCTATAAGGGGGGTATAAGGTTGTTGCCTATAAAATGGCAACTTAATGGGTGTCCACTCTCACCCACCGCTTCCTTTATCAGTGGAGGGTCGTTAGCCGAACGGGTAGGACAAAGACTTATAAATTGTCAGTAAAAGTATGATGAATATTATAAAGTAACTAAAATGTTTTATTAAATTCAACCTTAGTTACTTTAGGAAAATGTGAATAAGGTGCTAATCCATGAAATTACACTTTACACTTTGTTTAAGTCGTTGGTGGAGCGTGTGTAGTTAACCGGCACACTAACTTGGAGTTAACAAGGTAGGTAAAGGGTGACTTAAGGTTTATCATAGTATCGGTGGAGCGTGTGTTGTTAACCGGCACATCGATTGATTGATGAACTTTATGGGTACCAAGTGATTTGCATGGTTACTTCACACTTCGTTTTGTGATCCTCGGTATCCCAGTCACAAAACTTGTAGGGCACACTCGAGATTGAAACATGCCTTTGAAAAGTTCATTGAATCTCAAAAGAATCTAGGAATTTCTAAGAACCAAATAAAAACCTAATATTTATATTTCGTTTTCATGGTGGAAATTGGTGAATCGTCATTCACCTACCTTTCAAATATGTTATAGCTTGGATTACGGCATACCCCTTCTAAGCTATAATATATTGTGATTGGATCCCAGCCTTAATATTACATTTGGGTGTTTTATTAAGGACTCTCTTAATATCTAAACTAATTTTGTCCTCTTCTTTCAGATGTCTTCAAACAATACTGCTTCTGGCTCTAATCCTAATGGCTCCTTTACCCTTATGAACTTGTGTGGGAAAGTCACTTTTGATGGATCCAACTTCAATGAATGGATCAGAAACATCAAGATGATTACCCGCTACGAGGACAAAGAATATGTCCTCGATAAGGAGCTTAAGGAGAATGATGAGACCAATGCAACTCCCCAGGAGATCTCTGACTTCCGGGCACATGAAAGGGATGCTACCAAAGTGGCATGCATCATGTTGGCCACCATGACAGCAGAACTCCAAAATTCCTATGAGGACTTCTACCCTTTTGAAATGCACCAAGATGTGATTGAAAGATACCATCAAAGTGCACGAAAAGAGAGGTGTGAAATCATCTACTCCATGATAACAACCTTGATGAAGGACGGAGACTCCGTCACGAGCCACATGCAGAAAATGAAAAAAGTATGTGGATCGTTTGCTGAAGCTTAATGTGAACATCCCTGAGGATGTTGCAATAGATATCATTTTTCACTCCTTACCCTCGTGCTATGATAAATTCCGCATGACATACCACATGAATAAGGAAGAAGTCACACTCAGCAAACTTCAGCGACTCCTCAAGACCGCAGAAACAGGTCTTATAGGTAAGTCGGTTATTAACACTCATACTCCTACTCTAAACTTCGCCCCTGTCTTGGCAATCAGGAAAGGTAGAGGGATGAAGAGGAAGAGCTCGTTGAAGGGTACCAAGGCTAGGACCCTTGATGGCTCTTCTTCAAGTGGAACCAAGAAAGGTTTCCTCACTCCTTCTTCTGACCCAAAAGAGGCTGAATGCTTCTATTGCCATGAAAAGTCGCACTGGAAGCAGAACTGCCCAAAGTACCAGCAAGATGTGAAGGATGGGAAAGTTAAACCCAACCATGTAGTTATTTACACTATCTTATCTAATAACTCACCATATTCTAACTCTTGGGTCCTTGATACCAGTTGCGGTATTCATATCTATTCTGATTTGAAGGGACTAAGAAGAAGTGAGAAGGTGGATCATGGAAGAATAAAGTTAATCATGGGGAATAGGAAAGCTTTAGCTATCACTAAGATTGGAGTATATACTTTATCGCTAAGTAGTGGGTTTAATTTAGATTTGAATAAATGTGGTTACTCGCCAGAAATGGGAAGAAATATTATTTCCTTTCATGCATTGTATAAATAAGGTTTCACGTTTCCATTTGATAATGAAGTTGGTTCGATTAATGCTTTCTTTAATAAAGTATTACCTTGTGACGGTGTGTATGAAATTGTATCTGTGGTTGATAACTTAGGAAATAATGTATTGTGTATTGATTATGTTAATGAGAATAACTTGGATAAAGCATCACTATGGCATTGTCGTCTTGGACATATAAGCAAGAAACGCATAGGCCAACTCCAAAAGGATGGAGTCTTGGAGTCATTTGACCTAAAGTTAGATGATAGTTGCGAATCATGCTTACTTGGAAAAATGACAAAGTCACCCTTCACAGGTTCTTGTGAGAGGGTTGAAGGTTTGTTGGATCTTGTACACACGGATGTGTGTGAACCCTTCAAACATGCCACAAGGGATGTTAATCGTTATTATTTGACTTTTACTGATGATTACAGTAGATATGGATATGTCTAATTAATCAAACATAAGTTAGAGACTTTTGAAAGGTTTAAAGAGTTGAAATAGGAATTCGAGAATCAATTGGATAGGAACATTAAGATGCTTCGATCCGATCGAGGTGGTGAGTATCTCAGTTCAGAGTTCCTCGACTATCTTAGGGAATGTGGGATTGTCTCACAATTGAAACCTCACAGGACACCGCAGTTGAATGGTGTGGATGAGAGGCGTAATCGAACCTTGTTAGATATGGTTCGTTCCATGATGAGTCGAGCTTCGCTACCAATCTCATTTTGGGGGTATGCCTTAGAGACTGTCACCAATATCCTTAATCTGGTCCCTACAATGAAAGTTGCCAAAACTCCTCAGGAGATGTGGACTGGTAAAGTAACCAAACTAGACCACATTATGATTTGGGGTTACAAGGCTTTCGTGAGACATGAGACTCATGATAAGCTCGAACCTCGAAGTGAAAGGTGTATTTTCATCGGCTACCCACATAAATCCTTTGGTTACCTCTTCTACAGACCTAGTGAAAATGTGGTCTTTGTAGCTAGGAGGGTTATCTTCTGAGAGAGAGAGAGTTCATACGCTATGGAAACAGTGGGAGGCAAATTGACCTTGAAGAAATTGAAGAGTCAAGCGGTGAAGGAACTTCAAACCCTAGCACTCAACTTGAGGAGGAAACTCCTGTTGAGCCAATTGACAAGTCTGTACCTCTGAGGCGTTCCACAAGGGTTACGAATGCACCTGAGCATTACTATGGAATCCATATTACCGCGTAAGGTGATACGCTTATCAGTGATGATACACTGATAGGTCTGGATGAACCTAACAGTTACGCAGAAGCCATGGCAGGCCCTGAGTCAGCCAAGTGGAAAGAGGCAATGGACAGCGAGAGAAAGTCCATGTATGACAATCAAGTTTGGAACTTGGTTGACAATATACTAGGTCGTAAGGCTGTAGGGTGCAAATGCATCTTCAAGAAGAAGATTGACATGGATGGTAATGTACACACTTTTAAGGCGCGACTGGTTGCAAAGGGTTTCTCACAAACTCCATGAGTTGATTATGAAGAGACCTTTTCTCCACTGGCCAAGATTAAGTCTATTAGGGCTCTATTAGCCATAGCTGCATTTCATGACTATGAAATATTACAAATGGATGTCAAAACAGCTTTCCTTAATGGAATGTTGGCTGAGGATGTTTACATGAGTCAGCCAGAGGATTTTTTCAATACAAAGTACCCTAATAGAGTGTGTAAGCTTGAGAAATCCATTTATGGATTAATGCAAGCACCTCGCAGATGGAATCTTTACTTTGATGAGAAAGTCAAAGAGTTTGGCTTTTCTAGAAGTGAAGATGAATCTTGTGTATATGCCAAGGCTAGTGGGAGTATAGTTAGCTTTTTGGTATTGTATGTGGATGACATACTACTCATAGGAAATGGCATCCCAACTCTATAGGAAGTTAAGTCCTGGCTTGGGAAGTGTTTCTCTATGAAAGACCTAGGAGAAGCTGCCTATATTCTAGGGATAAGGATCTTGAGAGACCGGAGTAAAAGCCTAATTGGACTTAGTTAGAGTACCCACTTAGATAAGGTGTTGAAGAGGTTCAGCATGCAGGACTCCAAGAAAGGAGAGTTACCCATCCAGAGTAACACCAGATTGAGTAACACACATAGCCCAAGTACCGAGGCTGAGTTAGAAGAAATGAGTCGAGTACCTTATGCTTCGGCTGCAAGATCGATCATGTACGCTATGACGTGTAATCGACCTGATGTAGCCTTTGCTTTAAGCATGGTTAGAACGTATCAGGGGAACCCTGGCAAGGCACACTGGACTGCGGTAAAGAATATCCTCAAGTACCTACGGAGGACTAAGGACTGGGTCCTTACCCTCGGTGGGAGTGATGAATTGAGAGTTGTAGGGTATAGTGATGCTAGCTTTCAATTTGATTGGGATAATTTCCGCTCTCAGTCAGGCTGGGTCTTTACCTTAAACGGGGGAGCAATTTTTTGGAAGAATTCCAAGCAAGAGACACTGGCTGATTCAACTTGTGAATCAGAGTATATAGCAGCAAGCGAGGCAGCAAAGGAGGCGATATGGATGAAGAACTTCATTAGATACCTTGGAGTTGTGCCAACTATAAAGGAGCCTACGGAAATTTTCTATAATATAACAGCCTTAGCTAAAGAACCAAGGGATCACGGGAGATCCAGGCACATCGACAGAAAATACCATTTCATCAGACATCGAATAGAAGAAGGACTCCTCGTCACAAAGAGGGTATCATCGGATGAGAATCCAACAGATCCCCTCACGAAGGGACTGACTCGGGTTAAGCATCTCCAGCATGCTCGGAGCATAGGGCTGAATGATGATATTAGTTTTAGTAGTTAGATAATTTTCGAAATTTGTAAAGTGTAATTGACATTAGATGATGAAGAAAATTTGTGTTTATTTATGAGTAAAGTGTTGCTATCTCTTGTCAATCGTTTACTATATTTCTTTTGCATGTTTTGACTTCCGGAATAATTATGTTTGGTATATAATATTATTCGAACCTCCATAGTTGGTCATATGTCGGAAGTAGGTATGAATCAAGACTATCCTGATTGGTTGCAGAGGTCTAAGTTGTTGGACATGGCTACAACAATCATTAGTGCTCATAAGTTCTGAGCATTGGACCAAACCCACGCTCACTGGTATCACTTCATGGAATTTATCTCGAGTGATCGTGAGACGGTAACATCATATAAGTCTTCAAACCTAGAGATATGATTTGTTACCTATGAGTTGGTTATGCATTGATTGTACGAAAACGCATTGGTAACTTGGTGTTATAAAACGTGATCTTGTGTATAAGCCAACAAGTAGTAGAGCAAACATATGAGTCGAAGTTTATCTGTTCCTTCTTGGATTAGAAGCTGATATTTGGGCCCCTCGATGATTTTGTTTTGACCTATGTACTGGGCCCGGTCAGAACCGAATTGATGTGTTCAATTTAGTTCTATATCAAACAAATTGGAAATTGGGAAACAAATTGTTGGAGAATAAGTAAGACATTGTTCCATGTATTTTTCTGGCTGATATCTAGAACATAGGATTATATGATCACTTATCTTAAATGGTGTATCATCATCTTCTCGGTTCCGAGAGACCTTGAAAGAGCTACGATTGCTAATCGGTTCCTGAAGTCATACTTGTAGTTATAGTTATTAGACTTATCCAAGTGGGAGACTGTTGGATAAGGTGTCTAAGTCCTTAACTATTTCTGGTATGTACTTGACCCGACCCGGCATGGTCCATTTGGGTTGCATGGCATCATTCGTTTGGATAGACTAAATGAGAGAAATAACACTTGTGGTTTATTAATATATTATAAGTTCTAATATATTAATAGTATTATTTAATTATAATTGATCAAGAATTAATTTGGAATTAATTACGTGATCAAGAGATAACTAATTAAATATATGGGTTGATTATGTAAATCATCCATAACTTGTATAGTGGGCTAAAAGGCTCCATAGATTATCAAGTTGGGTTAAACCCATAGGATGCTCCATGGGAGTTACAAACCCATGGGTCATGGAAATAAAGAGTCGTGACACATTAGATTTTACATGGTGTAACCCTAGATGTGTCACACTATATAAGGAGCATGTTATCTACCAAAATCGGCTACACTAAGAACATAAGAGGGCTAGGCTGATTTTACAAGTGTGTGCATTCTCTCAAAAGTCATTCCAAAGGCATTTGGTGTTGTGTGAAGCATTTGATGCATCACACGTGGGGTGCTAAGCTCATAAGGTTTTCAAGGAATCAAATCAACTACAAGGTATATAATTCTAGCCATCCTTTTTGGATAAAGTTCCCCATGTATGCTAGATAGGATTATGAACCTTGGAAATCATATTTTTCATATATTTTAGACAAACATAGATCCAAGGTTTTCTAGAGTTGCATGTACACTTAGGAGTGTTAGAATGGTCAAAACCCATCAAATGGTAGATCATGAGTAAGATGTTTTGGGCTAGGAATTATTTGGGCTTAGGGTAAGGCCCATTAGAGGGATTGGGCCCATTTGAGAAAGTTAGGCCATTAGTGGACCACAATTGGGCTTGGAAAGCCTACTTGGTGTTGGGATTTTTTTTTGCATTCTGGCCTTAGTTTTGGATCATATTGGGCCACGCATAGAATAGTCATTTTAACCTGATGCATAGATTAAGGATCATGGTATGGAACCCAATTTCTAATTGGGTATGTTGATCGATATTGATGGTTTAGGAAGTAGATAGGGTAGCAACTAAGTATTTCTTCAGGAAGCTTCTACGTTTGAGGTGAGTCTTCTCACCATACCAAAGGGTCTAAGGCAACAAGGCTGGCCCATTATATGATAGTTGGTATACTTACTATGTAGAGGTGTGTGGCATTGTTATGCATTGATATGTGGTAGAGATAGCTTTACAACTGGTGGTAGAGATAGTCTTTGTCGCTAATGGTAGAGATAGCCTTCAGGGCTAGTTGTAGAGATAACATTTAGGTCTAATGGTAGAGATAGCCTTTATGGCTAAGGGTAGAGATAGCCTTTATGGCTAATGGTAGAGATAGCTTTATAGCTAACTAATATGTATTATGTGGTAGAGGTAGCTTGTGTAGCTAATTGACATGCATTACGTAGTAGAGGTAGCTTTATAGCTAATTCATATGTGTTATGTGGTAGAGGTAGCTTTTATAGCTGACATGTTATGTGGATTGTGTGTGAGGTATGCTCTGGGGAACTCACTAGGATATCCAACTACAGAGCATTAAAATTCCTCCTTGAAAGACTCTTGGAAGCAAGCACCACAAGTGTCGTGCCTCTAATGGTTCACACCCAAACCCTAGCAATCAAGGTGCTTGAAGATAGAGAGAGAGAGAGAGAGAGAGAGAGAGGAGAAAAGTGAGAATTTCGGCCCTAAGCTTCTAAAGGAATTTCATAACCAAAATTCTAATGCTAAGGGTCTTTTTATAGCTAAGGTAGCTTGGTGCCAAAGCTAGGGTTTAAGGAGGAAACCCTAATCCCTTTGCTTGGTGACCAAACAGCCCATTCACTTCTCATCAAGGGCTTGAACGAAATTCCTTGTGCTTTTCGAAGTAATTTTTGTCTAACTCATCAAATGAGGTCCATGGGCCCCTTTCCTTAACTTTCAATAAAACCCCAAATAGACGTTGCACTTTTAATTAATCCAATTAATCCCAAAATTAATTCCAATTAATTTCTGATTAATTATTAATTAAATAATACTATTTCCAGTTAATATATTATTCTCATAATATATTAACAAACTATTTATTTTGATTTCCAATTTATTAATCATATTATAAATTAATAAATCAGTCTCTCTCTCTAAAGGCTATCATATTCAATTGTTAGGTTTGATGGCAGCCCAAAAGGACTGTGCTACTATCAATTCAAGTTTATACCAATTATAGTTATGGGCTTAGATACCCAATCCAACACAAATGATCCTCAATCTTATCAAACACAGTACGCAGTTGTTTGTAAGTGAAATCCTATATCAATCTGCCCTGTGGGTATGTATATAAAAAAATTACACTTAGTAAGTATATGTATCATTTTGATATAATGTGGGTAAACAACTATTATGACTGCTAAACTCCTATAAATTAGAGACGAGTGTCGTACATTCATTATTAACCAGCTGTCGTGGGTATTTCCCCAAAAATCCTTGCTCTAGAATATACAACAGGGAGACTCTCACCACGTTTTCATTGCTTAATTGATGAAGTGATTTATTGAAAATGTCCATAAGGTCATCCATACTCACTGAACATGAAAGCGGAACAAACGGAAATACACGTTCTCTGAATGCTACAAAACTAGAATTAGGATGGAAATAATCCCCGTACCGCAAGCCGGTGACCAAGCAGAATGCTTTCCTGTCAAAGCAAACCTGATAGTCACCAATCGGAAATAGAAGCTCTTATAGGTCAACTGGATCAAAAGTAGTAACTTCCTTGCACATAAGATAGTGGCATAGTAAAGGGTGACATTCGATACCCATCGGCATGTTTAAGTAATCACCAAAACATGATTGCCAAAACATCGCCGCACAAACTTGCCGGTTTTGTAAGCACGCCATGATTTTGCAACCAAGTTCAGGTCTGCAGGTTGTAGTAACAACTGCTACATATGTTTTGTCGTGCTACAATCAAACGAATTATTAGTTAGGGATTTTTTTTATGTATGTCGTAACACCGTAAAAATTAAAACAATTTTTTCGCATTTTCAAACATATTTTTTCCAAACACATTCATTAATAAAATATCATAGTATCATATCTTTGTTTCACAAAACATCCCCCAAGATCGAAATACATAAAATCCCATGTGTGTGTACGAATCAAGCCGGCGCCTTCCCGCGGTCATCACTGGTACTTGAAACACATAACACATAACACTGTAAGCATAAGCTTAGTGAGTTACCCAAAATACCACATAAACACATATCAGCCACTCAAGGCTGCAACTCTGTTGACCCTCTAGTCGAATATCTCTGTGGGACCCTCTTGGTCCCATAACTCTGCGGACCCACTGGTCCTAACTCTGTAAACTCTGAATCAAGCATATCACATATCACAATAAATCACAACACGTAATATCATACAAATACACTAGCATATAACTCTAGAATACTCTGTTACACAACTCTGTTACCACACTAGGTAAAGTATAGTGAGAAGACTCACCTTAGGCGTCTTGGTAAATCTGTGACTTGGTAGAAATATTGCCTAGCCTCCGCCTATTCACATAAAGTAAATACTCTCATAATATACTCTCGAGACTACACTCAACCTTCCATTGGCACCCTTCGAAGGGTAAAAGACTATTTTACCCCCCTCTTGACACAAGGACTCCATTGTTGACCAAACCCTAAAAGTCAACAAAAGTCAATGGTCACACTTTGACCTTACTCGCCGAGTGCACTCTTGTGACTTGGCGAGTTCGCAGATGTCCACCAAGTCTTTGTCCCGCTAGGGCACGCCGAGTCCCTCCCTATGCTCGACGAGTCATACCAGGCATGAATCGCGGGGCCACCCTGACTCAACTCGCTGAGTCTCAAGAACAACTCAGCGAGTACCGCCTTGAACTCCAGTCCTCTAACCCCCTTCTAACTCACTAAGTCATCCGCTAACTCGGCAAATCTACTCAATGAGTAATTTACATGAAACGCTAGCTCTACTCGCCGAGTCTCAAGAACAACTCGGCGAGTTCATGCCATGCACAAACTCTACTGACCTCCTGAGGTCAGATCTGTGTCCCTAAACCATAGATCTGGCTTCCCCAAGCATGAATGTCACGTAAAGTCCGAGACTTGATGCTTCTATATCAACAACAAGGCATCAAAAGGAGATTTAGTCCCAAAAATGGCAACCTAAGTCCAATAACCCCAAACTGATCCATAAAGCTCTAAGGGTTTAGGTCTCTGGACCTCTTTGAGTCCAGATCCAAGGCACAAACTCGAAGAAGGACCATTTGCTCCACATAATCGCTCTCCAAAGGGGTTAAAAAACCCTATCTCTAATGATCAACACCAAAACTGAAGGAGGTTCGAACTATTACCTCAAAATGAAGTTTTTGAACTCTGGAACTGCTAGAATCACACCTCTTGCTCTTGGTCACCTTCTTCTTGCTAAACCAAAGGTACAAGGATCAAAAGTGACTTCTTCTTCCTCACAACGATTTGGCTCACTTAGGGTTCTCTCAAGGGACTGGTAGCCACAATAGGAGGCTATAAGTGCCCTTAAATAGGCTCCAAACCCAGGGGATTAGGGTTTCATTAAACAGCATGGACTCGCCGAGTCCAAGAATGGACTCGCTGAGTCTGGACGTGAACCCGGATGAACATCCACGACCATACTCGACGAGTCTTGGCTCCAACTCGCCGAGTTCCTCCACCAACTCCTAAATAATTAAATAAAATAATATACCTGGGAATCCGGATGTTACAATTCTCCCCCACTAGAATCAGACTTCCCCCTCGAAGTCTCACTCTGGAAACAACTCCGGATGCTGCTCATGCATCTCACGCTCCAGCTCCCAAGTAAGCTCTGACCCTTTCCGGTGCTGCCACTGGACCTGCACCAGAGGCACTTCCTTGTTCCTTAGAACCTTGATCTTTCGATCCTGAATCGCCACCGGTCTCTCAACGTAGTTCAGGCCCTCATCCACCTGAATATCCTCTAACGGCACTACTGCCGACTCATCGGCTATACACTTTGGCAACTGCGATACGTGGAAAGTGTCATGAATCTGACCCAGCTCTATAGGTAGCTCCAACCTGTAGGCTACCCTGCCTACCCTCGCGATCACCCGAAAAGGACAGATATATCGGGGCCCCAACTTGCCCCTCTTCCTGAATCGGATCACTCCTTTCCAAGGAGAGACCTTCAGGAGTACAAAGTCGCCGACCTGGAAGTCTAGCTCGGACCGGCGCCTGTCCGCATAACTCTTCTAACGACTCTGAGCGGTCAATAACCTCTGCCTGACCTGCTGTATCTACTCAATCGTCTGAAGCACAATCTCTATACTACCCATCACACACTGCCCGACTTCTCCCCAACAGATGGGGGTCCGACACCTTCTCCCATACAACATCTCAAAGGGTGGCATACCAATGCTCGAATGATGGCTGTTGTTGTAGGAAAACTCTGCGAAGGGAAAATACGTGTCCCAACTCCCACCAAAATCCAACACACATGCCCTGAGCATATCCTCGAGCGTCTGAATCGTTCGTCGCTCTGTCCTTCAGTCTGGGGGTGGTATGCGGTACTAAAATGCAGCCTAGTACCCAATTCCTCATGAAATTTCTTCCATAATCTGGAAGTGAAATGCACATCTCGGTCTGAGACAATCGAGATCGGCACTCCATGCCGCGATACCACTTCCCTCACGTATATCTCTGCCAACTTCTCTGCGGAAGAGCCCTCACTGATAGCAAGGAAGTGGGCGCTCTTTGTCAACTTGTCCACAATCACCCAAATTGCATGACTCCCCTAGCAGTCCTTGGCAATTTGGTGATAAAATCCATGGTAATCTGTTCCCACTTCCACTCGGGAACCTCCAACGGCTGCAACTTACCATGCGGTCTCTGGTGCTCGGCCTTAACCCTACGACAGGTTAAGCACCTCTCAACAAACTACACTACATCCCTCTTCATACAGGGCCACCAATACTCCCTCTTCAGGTCTAAATACATCTTAGTGGCCCCAGGATGGATCGAAAACTTCGATCGATGAGCCTCTTCCATCAAAATGGTACACATATCGCCCACAAACGGTACCCAGATTCGACCCTGGAATGTCATAAGCCCCCGGCTATCGGTAATGAACTCCGATACCAACCCGACAACTCGCTTTCTCTTCTGGTTTTCTGATATCATGGCCTCAGCCTGGGCCCCACGAATGGTGTCCAACACTGGAGCCGTCATGGTCAATCTCAAACAAACATCTCACATTGGGGCACTCTCCGCCCTTCAGCTCAGTGCATCGGCTACAACATTAGCCTTACCCGGGTGGTACATAATCTCGCACTCGTAATCTTTTAGCACATCCAACCATCTCCTCTGGTGCATATTCAGGTTGGGCTGATCCATCAAGTACTTCAAGCTCTTGTGGTCAGTGTATATGGTACACCAAACCCCATACAGATAGTGACGCCAGATCTTGAGGGCGAACACCACTGCCCCCAACTCTAGATCGTGGATGGGATACCTCGTTTCATGAGGCTTCAGCTGCCTCGATGCGTATGCTATCACATGCCCTATCTGCATCAGCACCGCTCCCAATCCCGAGATTGATGTGTCACAATACACCACAAAGTCCTCCATTCCCTCCTGAAGGGCTAACACCGGGGCTTCGTATAGTCTCTGGCGAAGTGTCTCGAAGGAGGCCTGCTGCTCTGGGCCCCATGAAAAAGCAACACCCTTCCGGGTCAACCTGGTGAGTGGCACGACGATCTTGGAGAAATCCCCGATAAATCTCCGATAATAGCCTACCAGCCCTAAGAAACTCCTGATCTCCGTGGGTGACCTCGGCACCTCCCAACTCATCACTGCCTCAACCTTGGCCAGGTCGACCAAAACCCCTTTCTGGTTAACGAGGTTCCCTAGGCACTGGACCTCTCGCAACCAGAAATCACACTTGGAGAATTTGGCACAAAGCCTCTCCGATCTCAAAACTCTGAGGATCTCCCTCAAATGCTTCTCATGCTGCTCTCTGGATCTCAAATACACCAAAATGTCATCGATGAATACGACCACCGAACGATCCAACATCGGCCTGCACACTCTGTTCATGAGATCCATGAACACCGCCGGTGCATTAGTGAGTCTGAAGGGCATCACCACAAACTCGTAATGTCCATAACGAGTCCTGAACGCTGTCTTCTGGATGTCCTCATCTCGCACCCTTACCTGATGATACCCAGACCTCAAATCGATCTTGGAGAACCAAGATGCTCCCTACAGCTGATCGAACAAATCGTCGATCCTCGGCAATGGGTAACGGTTCTTGACCGTCAGCTTGTTCAACTCCCGGTGATCAATGCACATCCGGTGTGAACCATCCTTCTTCTTGACGAAAAGGATAGGCGCTCCCCACGGCGAGCTACTCGGCCGAATAAACCCCTTCCCCAGCAACTCTTGAAGCTGCGAGGATAACTCCTGCATCTCTAGAGGTGCAAGGCGATAGGGCACCTTGGCGTTAGGCGTGGCCCCCGGAACCAAATTGATACTGAACTCCACCTGCCTCACGGGAGGCACGCCCGGCAACTCCTCCAGAAATACATCTGGGAACTCACGCACTATCGGAACCTCTTCAAATGACCTCGGTCTCTCTGAATGAACCCTCGTATCCATCACATACGCTACAAAGCCCCTACAGCCCTGCTGTAGACACTGTCTCGCCCTAGCAGCCGAAAAAAATGCTGACCCAGAACGTGTACCCTCGCCGTACACCGTAAGAACTCCCTCACTAGGGTCTCGTATGGTCACCAGCTATCGCTCGCAGTCGATAACCGCTCCGAATCTGCTCAACTAGTCCATGCCCACGATGACACAAACATCTCCTATCGCAATAGGAACTAAATCAATCGGGAACTCAACACCGAAAATCTCGAGTACACACCCTCGGATCACCTCTATGGCATATACCTCCCTCTCGTCATCTATGGAAACTCTCAGAGGTCAACTCAATGCCTCACGACTAACACTGATGTGCTGACTAAAAGCCAAAGATACAAAAGACCGACTCGCACCCGAGTCAAATAACACCAAGGCAGGTACATAACTCACAAGAAAAGTACAAGCCACGACATCAGGCGCTGCGCAGACCTCCTCCACGTCAACTGAAAGGCTCTCCCTCGTGCCTTCAGTGCCTCGGCCTTCACTGGCCGGCTCTCAGTAGCTCTGATAGCAGCAGGGGCAGATCCCTGAGATGCTCCCTGTGCTGATCCCCGCAGCTGCGGACACTCTGCCTGCTAGTGTCCGGTCTGGTTGCAGTGAAAAAATACTGCAAACCCCTTGGGGCAATCCTTGGCCATAGGGCCCTCCTTGCCACATTTGTAGCAAGACCCTGCTCTGCACACCCCATCGTGGCTCTTGCTGCACTTGCCACAAGTGCGGTCCCCGATCTCGAATCAGTGGGCTTGGCCCCCTTGGCTATCGGCTGAGACTGTACCAGTTGCCGATCCCTCCCCCTGAGACTCGGCCTCTTCCCTAGCCTGGGTCTCCAGCTCTATCTCCCTCTTCCGGGCATTTGCCTGAAGCTCAGCAAATGTCCGGTACGTCGAGTTCGCCACGAAATCTCATATATCCCTCCTCAAAATGCTCAGATATCGGCTCATACACGCCTGCTCGGAGGACACATGCTCTAGACAGAACATCGCCCGCTCATGAAACATCCTCGTAATCACTGTAACAAACTCAGTACCCTGCTTGAGGATCAGAAACTCCTGGTCCAAACGCTCCCTCTCCACCTGGGGAACATACTCATCTCGGAACATAGCAGTGAGCCTCTCCCAGGTCACTGCAGCAAGCTCAGCAGGCGTATAGTGTGCCGTCACAAACTTCCACCAATCCTTCGCTCCCATGCGAAGCTGGTTCAGTGCGAACCGAACTCTCAAATGCTCTGGAGATGAGCAAGTACAGAAACACCCCTCTATGTCTGAAATCCACCTCATCGCCGCAATCGGGTCCTGGGTCCCGTCAAACTCTGGTGGTTTTGTGTTGCTGAACTCTCGGAAGAGCAACGCATCACCACCCTGCGGCCTAGTCGCAGCTATAGCTATAATGGCCGCAGCAACAGCAGCCTCAGAGAGAGCAGCGTATTTCTCATCAAATGTCTCTATCAGCGTGGTCTTGATAGACCCGAACATCTCTGGTATCTCTGCCTTGATGGCCGCAGACACCTCCTCATGGATGATCCTACAGATCTCCTCGTCACTCATATCGCTGCTCCCTAGTGTGTGGCGTGTCCCAACCATGATCTCCCTCTCTCTGAAATACAACACAAGAATAAATATCAGGGACTCGCTCGAGTATACTCACACTCAAATACTCCACCCTACTTGTCCCTTGGTACTCCACGGATTCTTAGTTGGACTGTGCACTGACCCAGTGTCTTCTGTAGTACGGTTCCAAAACTATCATCCACACCGCATCAGCATTCACCCCATGTCCTCCTCCCAGAGTCCCAAATCCCAAGTACTCTACTCTCTCTAATCATATGATACTCGCTAGCAGATCTCTCATAACCTCCTCGCTGCTACCTAAACACTCTGAAGTATCCCTAGTAGCAAGACTCCTAGAATCAGGCATCATATATCATGCCACTCTAGTCCTAATAAGAATACCTAGTCTACTCTAGCATGCATAAGATAGCTCATCATATAACATATCATATCATATCTCATAACACTTATTGTAATGGTATTTTGGGAAATCACCGTTTGGGCGCTGGCTGTTCGTACACACGACTCTGCTCTGTTTTTTCTTGAAAGTTCTTCTTTTGAAAACTATTTTATTATCGAAATTTCCTCAAATCCTCAGTTTGAGTTCAGATACGCCCAAAGGTGCACCCGAATCCCTCAAACCAAGGCTCTGATACCAACTTGTAACAACGTAAAAATTAAAACAATTTTTTCGCATTTTCAAACATATTTTCCAAACACATTCATTAATAAAATATCATACTATCATATCTTTGTTTCACAAAACATCCCCCAAGATCGAAATACATAAAATCCCATGTGTGTGTACGAATCAAGCTGGCGCCTTCCCGCGGTCATCACTAGTACCTGAAACACATAACACGTAACACTGTAAGCATAAGCTTAGTGGTTCCCCAAAATACCACATAAACACATATTAGCCACTCAAGGCTGTAACTCTGTTGACCCTCTGGTCGAATATCTATGTGGGACCCTCTTGGTCCCGTAACTCTGCGGACCCACTGGTCCTAACTCTGTAAACGCTGAATCATGCATATCACATATCACAATAAATCACAACACGTAATATCATACAAATACACAGGCATATAACTCTAGAATACTTTGTCACACAACTCTGTTACCACACTAGGTAAAGTGTAGTGAGAAGACACACCTCAGACGTCTCGGTAAATCTCTGACTCGGTAGAAATATTGCCTAGCCTCCGCCTATTCACATAGAGTAAATACTCTCATAATATACTCTCGAGACTAGACTCAACCTTCCATTGGCACCCTCAGAAGGGTAAAAGACTATTTTACCCCCCTCTTGACATAAGGACTCCATTATTGACCAAACCCTAAAAGTCAACAAAAGTCAACGGTCACACTTTGACCCTACTCGCCGAGTGCACTCTGGTGACTCGACGAGTTCGCACATGTTCACTAACTCTTTGTCCCACTAGGGCACGCCGAGTCCCTCCCTATGCTCGATGAGTCATACCAGGCATGAATCGCGGGGCCACCCCGACTCAACTCGCCGAGTCTCAAGAACAACTCGGCGACTATCGCCTTGAACTCCAGTCCTCTAACCCCCTTCTGACTCACTGAGTCATCCCCTAACTTGACAAATATACTCACTGAGTAATTTACGTGAAACCCTAGCTCTACTCGCCGAGTCTCAAGAACAACTCGGTGAGTTCATGCCATGCACAAACTCTACTAACCTCCTGAGGTTAGATATGTGTCCCTAAACCATAGATCTGGCCTCCCCAAGCATGAATGTCACGTAAAGTCCGAAACTTGATGCTTATATATCAACCACAAGGCATCAACAGGAGATTTAGTTCCAAAAATGGCAACCTAAGTCCAATAACCCTAAACTGATCCATAAAGCTCCAAGGGTTTAGGTCTCCGGACCTCTTTGAGTCCAGATGCAAGGCACAAACTCAAAGAGGGACCATTTGCTCCACATAATCACTCTCCAAAGGGGTTAGAAAACCCTATCTCTAATGATCAACACCAAAACTGAAGGAGGTTCGAACTATTACCTCAAAATGAAGTTTCTGACCTCTGGAACTGCTAGAATCGCACCTCCTCTTGCTCTTGGTCACCTTCTTCTTGCTAAACCAAAGGTACAAGGATCAAAAGTGACTCTTCTTCCTCACAACGATTTGGCTCACTTAGGGTTCTCTCAAGGGGCTGGTAGCCGCAATAGGACGCTATAAGTGCCCTTAAATAGGCTCCAAACCCGGGGGATTAGGGTTTCATTAAACAGCGTGGACTCGCCGAGTCCAAGAATGGACTCGCTGAGTCCGGACGTGAACCCAGATGAACATCCGCAACCATACTCGGCGAGTGTTGGCTCCAACTCGCCGAGTTCCTCCACAAACTCCAAAATAATTAAATAAAATAATATACCTGGGAATCCGGATGTTACATATGTTCCGGAGTGGAATTAGGGTTTTTGATTGCATTCTGGAATTATGATTTGTGTATGTATGTTCCGAAATCCGAAAAGCGGGTACGGTACTGCGGACCATGAATTTCGGACCAAAACTTTGGACCCAGTTCATTGTATTTTGGACATGATTTTCAGATTCTGGGCATGATTTTTGGATTCCAGACACGTTCCAGACTAGCAAAAATTAGAGTTTTTGATTACGATGTATAATGTAGTATAAATGTATAAGTATATGTAATCCTATTATTGCCTTAACCAGTTTAAAATTCACAGAAAACCCTATAATACATATATAATTGCATAAACTAATTTTTTTAACATATAATAAAAAATAAATACATTTAATTACAAATAAATTTGAAACATACAAATAAAAATTGCATTTCTTCACAATCGGAAGACATTTTCAGTTGTAGAGGTGTCCGAAATGGGATGACGAAGTGTAGTCTGAACAAGTGATGTCGAAGTGTAGTCTGAAGGTTAAATGGTATTTATAGGAGAACCAAATATCAGGTCAGAATTATCTACCCATAACCGAATTTAAAATCGGGTCTGGAACATGTGGTCATTTTGCACAAAAAAAAAGTTATTTTTTAAAAAAACAACCAAAAAAATAGTTATATTACTCAATTTCCCTTGATTTAATGTCATGGAGATATAATTAAAAGATACTTTTGCAATACATATAAAATACCAAATACTGATGTAGCAAGTCAATTGTTATTGTCTTGTATAAGAAGTATATATACATACATATATATATATATATATATATATATATATATATATATATATATATATATATATGTGTGTGTGTGTGTGTGTGTTGTGACATGTTCGCAAATGTTCTGGATGCTGAAGGATGGATCTGACTTAGGTGCTTGCTTGAGACCACAATCACAGAAGAACCGTTAGAGGACGGCCGGGTGTTCTCCTGGGACTTCACTCCGACGATCAAGTTAGTCTAGAGTGAGAGAGAAATCTTAGTGTAATCTTCGTGAGAAAGAAGATGGATCCCTCCTTTGAGACGGATGAGATCCTTTTATAGTTGTTACTAACAGATCATGGGGACCTTGCCTAGTGAGCGTAAATAGTGGCTTCCTCTTACTGGAAGAGCTATTCACGCTAACTAATCGCCAAGTGACGTCAGTTCGGGGTGTCACCTGGGCTAATTGTTGTTTTCTCAATTGTTGTGAGTGAATGAGGAGATCTCATGGGTTGTTCTGCCCTTGTGACAAGAAATGAGTTATCGGTCTGGCCTTGGCTCTCTAAGGCCAAGACCGGGTCTCAGCCAAGACAGTAACGCCTCTGCTACATTTAACGTGGTCGTTAGGTAACGTTAACAAGTCCCTTAGACCAGTAGGCTTCTGCGTTCGTGGCGTAGTAGAGTTGTTCTGGTCTACTCATAAATATGTGGTGAACTATTGTTGACAACTTGTGCAGTTGGCAGGGCGAAATCGTCGTTGTTCGGCGGTTTCATCATGAGGACAGTTCGTTGCCTCATTGATGGCATTAAAACCCCAGTTCCTCCTGGCGTTTCCTCATTGCCTTCTACATGTTTCTTTTTGCCCTCTTGTTCTTGAGAAAACTCTTTCAAGCTTTTCTTTGTATTGTAGCACCTGGTTCCTGGTATGTATTTTATTCTACTATCTTGCTTTTTGGCCATGGACTCGGCGATTTGAGGTCCAACTCGTCGAGTCGGAACGTATTGGACACAGAAGTTTAATGACCTACTCGACAAGTCTACGTCTGGACTCGGCGAGTAGGCGCTATCCGGACAAAAACCCTAGATGAGGGTTTGCACCCTATTTAAACCACTTATTCAGCCTCCCTTTTGTTCCCAATGCTTCCAGAACTCCCCATAGCAAACCCTAGCCGTTTTTGAGAAGAACTAAGGCATTTTTGGTGCATCTTGCTAGTTGTGAGCATAAGGAGAAAGGGAAAGGCTTGAGGAAACAGGTGAAGACCAAGGGAACCCGAGTTTGTGCATCTTCCACAGTTTATTGGAGGTATAAAGTTGTAACCTTTCTCTTTCATTTGGTAGATCCCTTTTTGTGGAGATTTAGGGCTTTTATAAGCCATTTTTGGTGACCAACCATGATTCCAATCATGGTTGGGGGTTGAGGTTTCAGAATCAAGCCATTAAGGAAGTCACATGGCAGTTAGGGGTTGCTTTTGCACCCATCCAAGGTCCCATGCATCATAAGAGCTTATTTTATGGCCTTTTGAACTCAAAGTCCCATACATGCACATAAAGTTTGTAACTTTACGTGATAGAATGATTGAAGGAGCTTAGATCTACCTTTTGGTCAAGAGTTGTACGCTGGAAATCAAGAAATGAGCCTTGGACATGCCCGACTCGACGAGTCTTTCTTGGGACTCAGCGAGTCCGAGGCAAAACTCCCCTTTTCTGTTAAGGTTTGAAGAAACCCAGTTGAGCACTAGAAGGGTTTTTAGTGGGTCCAAGGGAGTGACCTAACGTATTGGAATTAGCCTTAGATCTGGAGTTCATGGGACTCGACGAGTGCAAGAACGGACTCGGCGAGTCCAAGGCAATCTCCTTACAGTTAAAGATGAACTCGACGAGTTGTTCATACAACTCGGTGAGTCAGGGACATGAATTGTTTATCAAATTAGGGTGAACTCAACGAGTTGTTCATCCGACTCGGCGAGTCGGATGAAGATTCATTTGATGTTCAAAAGAAGGGGGGGGGGCTCGTCGAGTCATTGCTGAACTCGACGAAGAGAGTCATGGACAGGGACGGGTAAAGAGTTAGGGACTCGACGAGTTGGCGGCCCAACTTGATGAGTTGGGTCAACTGGAAGTTGACTCTGACTTGGACTTGGTTAGGGGTAAAATAGTCATTTTACCCTAAGAGTAGATATCAGATTCTAACTGAGTGTTTCGTGGGATTGTAGCCGGAGGATTACCGGAGCAGCAGTCAGCCAGTTGTCGAGCAGTTTCTCAACAGTCAGCCTTTCAAATAGAGTTACCTTCCAGTAGCGGTGGGTCTATGGCTACAATGTCGGCCCACCAGTAGGAGCTGTATATTAGATGATTGTCTTTGTGATATTCATCTAGGTTTGCTACTACCTGATATGTTATGTGCTAGTATGATATGATGTTGTATGCCAGTAGCAGTAGTGGAGATAGTCCCTAAGATTTCCGGTCGATAGGGCCAAAGAGGGGTAGTCATACCCAATCATACTTGATAGAATATGATTATATGATACATGTTATGTGGTAGTAGTAGAGGGGTAAAATAGTCCCCAGTATCCGGTCGACAGGACCAAAGGGGAGGCCAGCACCCAGATATGCTAGGCAGTATCCGGTCGACAGGACCAAAGGGGAGGCAAACACCCAGATATGCTAGGCAGTATCCGGTAGACAAGACCGAAGGGGTAGGTGGGGCACCCAGATATGCCTGACAGTATATACATGTTATGTATTTTTTGGTGTGTTGTACGATGAAGGAGGTCACTAAGCTTTGTGCTTACAATTTCAGTTTTGTTTCAGGTACCTCTTAAGCAAAGGGGAAGGAGCCGGCACGGTAGCTGCACATCATACACACACCCCAGATTCCACACTATGGGTTTCCTTAGGATTGTACTCTGACATTATCACTATTATATGATTTGGATTTTTAGACATTATACATAGTTTATGAGATGTTATGATTTGTCAATGTCTTTCCTACGAATGTTTTAATTAAAGTGATTTATAAAAATGAAAATTTTGGACGTGAAAATTGGGCTGTTACACGTATTTTCCATGGCTACTGCTCGCGCCTTAGGAAGAGATCTTACCACTGAGGAATGGGAGTCTTTCGAGTTCTGATTTCTGGTTCGATACCGAACACAGCGTGCAAATTCCCCTGTCTGACGCATCACTATATAGCCCGCCAGAGGGCAAAGTCGATATTTCGATCGACCTATTCAAGGTTGGTATTTGTTTGCCTACCACTGACTTCTTTAATCTGATCATCTGTGAATAAAGGTTTTTAGTGAGGGAGCTGACTCCCATTGCTATAAACAAGATAGTAGGCTTCGAGCTCCTATGTTGTGGTCTAGGTCATCAACCGACTGTTTCGGCACTCAAGCACTTCTTCAATGCTTCCACTCAATCTGGGACCCGAACCCTTTCATGCCGTCAGGGAGTCCGTACCCTTATTCATGACCAAAAGTCTAAGAAGAACTAGCAAGAAAAGTTCTTGTGGATGAATAATGATCTTGTGGTGCTTGGCTACCCAATGGTTAAGGTGTATGTGGACCGTGCTCCCATACTTTTTGGTGCTGACTAGGAGCTGGCTAACAACTTGGATAAGATCAACATCAACGATGAGGATTGGATCGATTGATTTTTGGCCACAGATGGAATGAGTGCCACTTGGAGATCTCGTGGGAAGATGCATGAGTTCTTAGTTGAGAAGGAAGGTATAACACTCTTTTTCCCTTGTCCTCCCCCCCCCCCCCCTTTTTTTAGGAAAAACATGTTGAAATCAGGGTTTTGGCTAACCATCGTTGCTTTCATTCTGTTTCCAGGTACGGAGGAAATTATATCCTTGGAGAGGGCTCTTCAGGGTCTGTTTGAGGGCAAAATTCAATGTCGTGAAGTCAACCTTGTGGAAGTTCTTCCACCTTCAGTTTCTGGTCAAGGAATCGAGGCTACTCACGAGTCTCCCGTCGGCGCAGGAGGTGCTGTTGGTGATGGTGTTGGTGGTGACAATGAGTTGGCTTTCCAAGACATCATTGTCACTGGTGCTTCCTAGAAGAATCCTACCCCTTCTGGGTCTCCAAGGAGTTTTCATCGTGTCAATAGGCACTTCGCTTTTCTGGAAGCTTCTACCAGCGGTATTCCCAAGACCGCTAGCTCTGAGCCCCCATTATGCAAGAAACTTAATATGAGTTTCTTGATTGAGGTTTCCAAGAGCTCCACCCATGCCCCCGATGAGACGGGAGGGGGTACCCAATCGGGCGATTGAAATGTCGGGTCGTATAGTAAAGGGAGACGCCGACAACGTCAGCCCCGTTCCCACCACTGGTAGAACTGAGGCGAAGACTAGGACTTTACCTTCCCATGGTCTTGCGTCAACTTCTTTTGATAAGACCATAGATGTCCCCCATTTTGTAGGTTCTCATCTGGATGCCTACAAGCCAGCTTAGAAGCTAACTGCCCAAGACCCTGTCTCCGAACATGACGTCGCTCTTGAGTAGTGTCGGCACGCGTTTCCTCCCACTACCACTGAGGACCTAGTGGTTCTATCGGATGAACATATGGCTGAAGGCTTGCGCTACGCCGCCACCCAGGTGTCATCGTATTTGGTTGCAGTTGTTAAACGTATCTCTGACATGGATATTCTCCAGTCTGATTCTAATCAGAAGAGTATTGAATGCAAAGAGTTGAGGGCCCAGTTGGTGAAGATAGAAGCTGACAAGGGTAGTTGGGAGGCTGAGCAAGAGGTAGTGTTGCGTGATAAGGAAAGCTTGGTTGATCATGTACCAAAGTTGGAGGAGGAGGCGAGACGTCTGGATGATCGTGTTGGACTTTTGAGTTTGGAGAATGTGGAGCAGAGCAAGCGGACATCAGAATTGGAGGTTGATCTGGTTACTGAGGGTACTGCAAAAGGGGCGTTGGAGAAGGATGTCTAATGGATCCTTAGTGAGGGGCTCAGTAGGGTAGTGGACAGATTGATCGAGAGCCCTCAATTTCTCTAAGGCTTGGTACATGTGTAGAAGGCTTGTGTTGTCGTAGGCGTAGAACAGAGTAAAAGGTATATCTGGGAGCAGGTAATTGTCGGGGAGTTTGACCCAAAGTTGGGGGATGTGGCTACGAGGACTCAAGAGATGGAAGATGCCCTGATGGCTTTTACTGAGATAAATTTTGCTAACCACCTCTGCCTGGGCAGTCTGGATGTGGCTAGTCTCCGTCGTCTCTATGAAGAAGCTCAGAGCGATGGGTCATGCTTCGGCCTAAACTCCGCTCCTAGTGATAAGTAGCCTTGTTTTGTGACTTGTTTTTGATGTGATTTCCTTGAACAATATTCTCTTTTCCTCTGTTTGCTTATGGTCTTTTTCGCCCTCTGTGATCATTTGAAAGTCCGGGAGTCCGACAACTATGACAATATTTTCTTTATATTTGTGGGTATGAATGTTTGATATTGTTGCACATATTCTTTTTGTTTGGTTGCTTCTTGTGTGGTTTATGTTGGCCATCACATGGTGTTGATGCAGGTTCTATTTACACCTGACTTGAGTTCTTTTACTCGTGAGCTCTTTATGCTTTACTGAAGCTGGTCTTTGAGAAATTTGTTCTAATTTGCTGCTTAAAGACCCTGGATGTAGCCAAGATCGTCATCTTGAGTCTTACCCAGTTTTGATTTTTTTGATTAGTGGAAGGTTTCGACTCTTCTACACTTATGTCACATGTTCATTCATATCTATATTGTAATATGATTGACAAACATGTTTTGGGGGAAAGGTTATGATCCTTTTTGATAAAAAATCCCATGGCTGCCTCCTGGTAACGATTTCTCTTGAGTGACGTTGGATGATTAGTCCTTGTTGCCACACGGTAAATGTACACAACCTCTTTGTTTTGTTTTTCAAGGTTGAAAATAAAGGGGCATTTGAATTGCCCTTTCTATTTACTTAAGTTTTGTTTAGAGCATAATATGAATGAAAATAGTAAAGTCGTTACATTTACATATTAAAATTAACACACAATGCGTTAGCTAGCACTGGTTCTACCTTTAACACATGTTTTAAGAGTAGAAGTGGCGCAGGCTCTATGAATTCCACGTTCTTGGAATGGCATGCCCGTCTTGAGCTTCTAGGACATAGGCACCATTCTGATGTGCTTCTACGATTTTGTATGGTCCTTTCCACATGACACTGAGTTTCCTCAATGGTTCAGCGTGGCTAGACTCGTCCTTTCTTAATACCCATTCTCCAACATTGAAGTTTAGGGCCCGGACTTGGCAGTTGTAATAGTTCTTGGTCCGTGATTTATACAGTTTTTGGAGCATCTGTGCTACCTCACGTTTTTCGTCGAGCATGTCCATGTCTTGGTGTCGCCCTTCTTCGTTGGCCACCTCCTCAAAACTCTTTGTTCGCAAGGAGCCAACGACTATTTCCAATGGGAGGACTGCCTTCGTCACATAGGTTAGACTGAAGGGCGTTTTTCCCTTGCTTGACCTTGTTGTGGTGTGATAGGACTATAACACTGTTCGGAGCTCATCCACCCAGGCAGAATTTGATCTGAGTAGTCGTTTCTTCAAACCATTGACTATGGTTTTTTTGGATATCTCTGTCTGTCCGTTAGCCTAAGGATGCACTACTGGCGTGAACTGACGATTAATTTTTTTTTCTTCGCACCACACTTTGAAGGGACTTCCTTCAACTTGTGTTCCATTATTGCTTATGAGGATTCTGGGTGTGCTAAAACATGCCAAGATGTTCTTGATCATGAATTTTATCATTTTTTTGCCAATAATGGTGGCCAGTGGTTCTGCTTCTATCCACTTCGTGAAATAATCCACAACCACTAGCAAGAATTTCACACCCCCTCGAGCTAGTGGGAAATGGTCCCATTATGTCGATTCCCCATTGGTGGAAAAGTCGGGGGTTGGTGATGCTAGTCAACGGCATGGCCGGTTGATTTTGGAAAGGAGCGAATGTCTGGCATTCTTTGCATTTCTTGGTTAGGGTTGTAGCGTCGTTGTATACGTCCGACCAATATACCCCTAGGCAGAGTATTTTTCCTGTAAGTGCTCAAGCGCCTTCATGTGTCGCCGCATCCCCCGAATGGCTTTCTTCTAGGAATGTCTACCCCTCTTCCTTGGAGATGCACCTTAGCCATGGATTGAGATACCCTCTTTGGTATAGTTGGCTATGATGGGTTTTGAGCACTCTAACATTTCCCAAGTGTACATGCAACCCTAATAACCTTGGATCTATGTTTGTCTAAATACATGCAAAATTTGGTTTCCAAGGTTCATAATCCTATCTAGCATACATGGGAACTTTAATCCTAAAAGGATAGCTAGAAATACATACCTTGTAGTGGATTTTGATTCCTTGAAACCTTGTGAGCCTAGCACCCCAAGTGTGATGCCTCAAATGCTTCACACAACACCAAATGCTTTTGGAATGACTTTTGAGAGAATACAACACTCTCAAAATCGGCCTAGCCCTCACTTCTCCTTGTGTAACCGATTTTGGTGGATAGTATGTTCCTTATATAGTGTGACACATCTAGGTTTACACCATGTAAACCCAAACGTGTCATGGCTCATCATTTCCATGACCCATGGGTTTGTAACTCCCATGGAGCATCTTCTGGGTTTAACCCAACTTGATAATCCATGGAGCCTTCTAGCCCACTATACAAGTTATGGATGATTTACGTAATTAACCCACATATTTAATTAGTTATCTTTTGATCACTTAATTAATTCCAAATTAATTCTTGATCAATACTAATTAAATAGTACTTTTAATATATTAGAACTTATAATATATTAAAAAACCACAAGTGTTATTCCTCACATTAAGTCTATCCAAATGCATGATGCCATGCAACCCAAATGGACCATGCCGGGTCGGGTCAAGTACATACCAGAAATAGTTATGGTCTTAGACTCCTTATCCAACAGTCTTCCACTTGGATAAGTCTAATAAATATAACTACAAGTATGACTTTAGGAACCGATCAGCAATCGTAGCTCTTTCAAGGTCTCTCGGAATTGAGAAGATGATGATACGTCATTTAAGATAAGTGATCATATAATCCTCTGTTCTAGATATCAGCCGGACAAATACATGGAACAATGTCTTACTTATTGTCCAACAGTTTGTTTCCCGATTTCTGATTTGTTTTACAAAGAACTTAATTGAACACATTAACTTAGTTCTGACCGGGACCGGTACATAGGTCAAAACAAAATCATCGAGGGGCCCAGATATCAGCTTCTAATCCAAGAAGGAACAGATAAACTTCGACTCATATGTTTGCTCTACTACTTATGGAATTATACACAAGAGCACATTTTATTACATCGAGTTACCAATGCGTTTTCGTACAATCAATGCATAACCAACTCATAGGCACAAATCATATCTCTAGGTTTGAAGACTTATATGATATTACTGTCTCACGATCACTCGAGATAAATTCCATGAAGTGATTTCAGTGAGCGTGGGTTAAGTCCAATGCTCAGAACTTATGAGCACTCATAAGTGTTGTATCCATGTCCAACAACTTTGATCTCTGCAACAAATCTTGACAGTCTTGATTCAAGCCTATTTCCGACATATGACCGACTGTGGAGGTTCGAATAATATGATATACCAAACATAATTATTCTGGAAGTCAAAACATACAAAAGAAATATAGTAAACGATTGACAAGAGATAGCAACACTTTACTCATAAATAAACACAACTTTTATTCATCATCTAATGTCAATTACACTTTACACATTTCAAAATTATCTAACTACTAAAACTAATATCATCCTTCAGCCCTATGCTCCGAGCATGCTGGAGATGCTTAACCCGAGTCAGTCCCTTCGTGAGGGGATTTGCTGGATTCTCATCCGATGATACCCTCTTTGCCACGAGGAGTCCTTCTTCTATTCGATGTATGATGAAATGGTATTTTCTGTCGATGTGTCTGGATCTCCCGTGATCCCTTGGTTCCTTGGCTCCTTAATAACTGGTACAACTCGAAGGTCTCCAATGAAGTTCTTCAGCCATATCGCCTCCTTTGCTGCCTCGCTAGCTGCTATATACTCTGATTCGCAAGTTGAATCAGCCACTGTCACTTGCTTGGAACTCTTCCAAGAATTTGTTCCCCCGTTTAAGGTAAAGACCCAGCTAGACTGAGAGAGGAAATTATCCCTATCAATCTGAAAGCTAGCATCACTATACCCTACAACTCTCAAGTCATCACTCCCACCAAGGGTAAGGACCCAGTCCTTAGTCCTTCGCAGGTACTTGAGATTATTCTTTACCGCAGTCTAGTGTGCCTTGCTAGGGTTCCCCTGATACTTGCTAACCATGCTCAAAGCAAAGGCTACATCAGGTCGAGTACACATCATAGCATACATGATCGATCCTACAGCTGAAGCATATGGTATCCGACTCACTTCTGCTATCTCAGCCTCAGTATTAGGGCTTTGTGTCTTACTCAATCTGGCGTTACTCTGGATGGGTAACTCTCCTTTCTTGGATTCCTGCATACTGAATCTCTTCAGCACCTTATCCAAGTAAGTATTCTGACTAAGTCCGATTAGTCTTTTACTCTGGTCTCTCAAGATCCTTATCCCTAGAATATATGCATCTTCCCCTAGGTCCTTCATAGAGAAACACTTCCCAAGCAAGGACTTAACTTCCTGCAGAGTTGGGATGTCATTTCCTATGAGCAGTATGACATCCACATACAATACCAAAAAGCTAACTATACTCCCACTAGCCTTGACATATACACAAGATTCATCTTCACTCCTAGAAAAAGCCAAATTCTTTGACTTTCTCATCAAAGTAAAGATTCCATCTGCGAGGTGCTTGCTTTAATCCATAAATGGATTTCTCAAGCTTCCACACTCTATTAGGGTACTCTGTATTGACAAAACCCTCTGTATGACTCATGTAAACATCCTCAACCAACTTTCCATTAAGGAAATCGGTTTTAACATCCATTTGCCATATTTCATTGTCATGAAATGCAGCTATGGCTAACAGAACCCTAATAGACTTAATCTTGGTCACTAGAGAAAAGGTCTCATCATAATCAACTCCTTGAGTTTGTGAGAAACCCTTTGCAACCAGTCGTGCCTTATAAGTGTGTACATTACCATCCATGGAGGTCTTCTTCTTGAAGATCCATTTGCACCCTACAGTCTTACGACCTGGTACATTCTCAACCAAGTTCCAAACTTGATTGTCATACATGGACTGTATCTCGCTGTCCATTGCCTCTTTCCATTTGGCTACCTCGGGGCCTGCCATGGCTTCCGCGTAACTGTTAGGTTCATCCAGAAATATCAGTGTCTCATCACTGATAAGTGTATCACCTTCCGTAGTAATATGGAATCCATAGTAATGCTCAGGCGCATTCCTAACCCTTGTGGAACGCCTCAGAGGTACAGACTTGTCAATTGGCTCAACAAGAGTTTCCTCCTCAAGTTGAGTGCTAGGGTTTGAAGTTCCTTCACCACTTGACTCCTGAATTTCTTCAAGGTCAACTTGCCTCCCACTGTTTCCTTGGCTTATGAACTCTCTCTCTTGAAAGAAAGCCCTCCTAGCTACAAAGACCACATTTTCACTAGGTCTGTAGAAGAGGTAACAAAAGGATTTCTGTGGGTAGCCGATGAAAATACACCTCTCACTTCGAGGTTCGAGCTTATCACGAGTCTTGTGTCTCACGAAAGCCTCGCAACCCCAAATCTTGATGTGGTCTAGTTTGGGTACTTTACTAGTCTACATCTCATGAAGATTTTTGGAAACTTTCTTTGTAGGGACCAGATTAAGGATATGGGCGGCACTCTCTAAGGCATACCCCCAAAATGAGATTGGTCGCGAAGCCCGACTCATCATGGAACAAACCTTATCCAACAAGGTTCGATTACGCCTCTCATCTACACCATTCAACTGTAGTGTCCTCGGAGGTGTCAATTGTGAGACAATCCCACATTCCCTAAGATAGTCGAGGAACTCTGAACTAAGATACTCACCACCTCGATCGAATCGAAGCATCTTAATGTTCTTGCCCAATTGATTCTCGACTTCCTGTTTAAATTCTTTAAACCTTTCAAAAGTCTCTGACTTATGCTTGGTTAAGTAGACATATCCATATCTATTGTAATCATCAGTAAAAGTCAAATAATAACGATTAGCATCCCTTGTGTCATGTTTGAAGGGTCCACACACATCCGTGTGTATAAGATCCAACAAACCTTCACCCCTCTCACAAGAACCTGTGAAGGGTGACTTTGTCATTTTTCCAAGTAAGCATGATTCGCAACTATCATCTGACTTTAGGCCAAATGACTCCAAGACTCCATCTTTTTAGAGTTGGCATATGCGTTTATTGCTTATATGTCCAAGACGACAATGCCATAATGATGCTTTATCCAAGTTATTATCAGTATCAGAATCAATACACAATACATTATTTCCTAAGTTATCAACCACAAGTACAGCTTCATACACACCATCACAAGGTAATGCTTTAAAATAAAGAACATTATTAAAGAAAGCATTAATCGAACCAACTTCATTATCAAATGAAAAGGTGAAACCTTGTTTATACAATGCATGAAAGGAAATAATATTTCTTGCCATTTCTGGCGAGTAACAACATTTATTCAAATCTAAACTAAACCCACTACTTAGCGATAAAGTATAAACTCCAATCTTGGTGACAGGTAAAGCTTTGCTATTTCCCATGATTAAGTTTATTCTTCCATGCTCCACATTCTCACTTCTTCTTAGTCCCTGCAAATCAGAACAAATATGAATACCACAACCGGTATCAAGGATCCAAGAATTAGAATGGGGTGAGTTATTAGATAAGATAGTGTAAATACCTGCATGGTTGGGTTTAACTTTCCCATCCTTCACATCTTGTTGGTACTTTGGGCAATTCCGCTTCCAATGTGACTTTTCATGGCAATAGAAGCATTTAGCCTCTTTTGGGTCAGAAGAAGGAGTGACGAAACCTTTCTTGGTTCCACTTGAAGAAGATCCATCAAGGGTCCTAGCCTTGGTACCCTTCGAAGAGCTCTTCCTATTCTTCCCTCTACATTTCTCGATTCCCGAAACAGGGGCGGAGTTTGGAGTAGGAGTGTTAACAACCGGCTTACCTTTAAGACCTGTTTATGCGGTCTTGAGGGGTCCCTGAAGCTTGCTGAGTGTAAACTCTTCCTTATTCATGTGATATGTCATGCGGAATTGATCATAACATGAGGATAAGGAGTGAAAAATGATATCTATTGCAAGTTCATCAGGAAAGTTCACATTAAGCTTCAGAAAACGATCCACATACCTTTACATTTTTTGCATGTGGCTTGTGACGGATTCTCCATCCTTCATCATGGTTGTTATGATGGAGCTGATGATTTCATACCTCTCTTGGCGTGCACTTTGATGGTATCTTTCCATCAGATCTTGGTGCATTTCAAAAGGGTAGAAGTCCTCATATGACTTTTGGAGTTCTGTTGTCATGGTGGCCAACATGATGCATGCCACTTTTGTAGCATCCCTTTCATGTGCCCGAAAGTCAGCGATCTCCTGGGGAGTTGCAGTGGTCTCATCAATCTCCTTAAGCTCCTTGTTGAGGACATATTCTTTGTCCTCGTAGCGGGTAATCATCCTGATGTTTTTGGTCCATTCATTGAAATTGTATCCATCAAAAGTGACTTTCCCACACAAGTTCATAAGGGTAAAGGGCTATTAGGATTAGAGCCAGAAGCAGCATTGTTTGAAGACATTTGAAAGAAGAGAACAAGATTAGTTTAGATATTAAGAGAGTCCTTAATAAAACACCCAAATGTAATATTAAGTCTAGGATCCAATCACAATATATTATAACTTAGAAGAGGTATGTCGTAATCCAAGCTATAGCATATTTGAAAGGTAGGTGAATGATGATTCACCAATTTCCACCATGAAAAACGAAATATAAATATTAGGTTTTTAATTGGTTCGTACAAATTCCTAGATTCTTTTGAGATTTAATGAACTTTTCAAAGGCATGTTTCAATCTCGAGCGTGCCCTCCAAGTTTTGTGACTGGGATACCGAGGATCACAAAACGAGGTGTGAAGTAGCCATGCAAATCACTTGGTACCCTTAAAGTTTATCACTCAATCAATGTGTTGGTAAACCACAAACACTCCACCGATACTATGATAAACCTTAAGTCACCCTTTACCTACCTTATTAAGTCCAAGTTAGTGTGCCGGTTAACCACACACGCTCCACCAACGACTTAAACAAAGTGTAAAGTGTAATTTCATGGATTAGCACCTTATTCACATTTTTCCCAAAGTAAGTAAGATTGGGAATTTAATAAAAGCATTTAGTTACTTGATAATATTCATCATACTTTTAATGAGAATTTATAAGTCCTTGTCCTACCCGTTTGACTAACGACCCTCCACCAATCAAGGAAGCGGTGGGTGAGAGTGGACACCCATTAAGTTGCTATTTTATAGCCAACAACCTTATACCCCCTTATAGACTGGCTTCGTGAATAAGGCGCACTAGCGGTAAGACGACTTGATCTTACACATACATACATACATACATACATATATATATATATATATATATATATATATATATATATATATATATATATTCTTAACTTGTAATATTATAAAGTATAAGGGTTGATTTTTAACTTTTAAAAATCTAAGGGTTGGAACTAAAGTTTATTAAGTGACTTTACTTGTTTCAAAACTTGAGGGCAAGTTTTGTAACTTTACAAAAATTTTCATATTCATAACTTATGAGTTATTAAAATGAAGACTCTTCATTTTATAACTTGTGTTCTTTTAATGGCTTTTAACACAAAGAGACTTTTGGTTATCCATAACTTGAGGACAAGTTATGGACTCTATTAAAACACATAAAGATCATGAATTAATCATATCAACAAGTAACTCCTATGATCTATCAAGAACTCATAAGAACATGAATATTCATATCAACATTTCAAGAACATATGAACACATATAATCATGAAAAATTGATATTAGCCATTGTAAATGGATTAGAACAACCATTACACAATCTAAAACAAGTTTTATAACACCAAAATAGTTTAGGGTAATGTTTCTAGTCCATTTCCAGTAGCACAAATCAAATTCCTGCATTCTGCATGACCAACTCATGGAGTGCACGAACAGACTTGTCGAGTTGGTTGCATTTTCACTTGAACTCGTCGAGTCCTCCCCATGGACTCGTCGATTCCCCTAAGCAGACAACAAAAAACTCGTTTTCAACACTATTTTGCATCAAGTATTCATAAACAAGCCTAGGCTCTGATACCACTGATGGGTTTTGAGTATTCTAACACTTCCTAAGTGTACATGCAACCCTAATAACCTTGGATCTATGTTTGTCTAAATACATGCAAAATTTGGTTTCCAAGGTTCATAATCCTATCTAGCATACATGGGGAACTTTAATCCTAAAAGGATGGCTAGAATTACATACCTTGTAGTTGATTTTGATTCCTTGAAACCTTGTGAGCCTAGCACCCCAAGTGTGATGCCTCAAATGCTTCACACAACACCAAATGCTTTTGGAATGACTTTTGGGAGAATACAACACTCTCAAAATCGGCCTAGCCCTCACTTCTCCTTGTGTAACCGATTTTAGTGGATAGTATGTTCCTTATATAGTGTGATACATCTAGGGTTACACCATGTAAACCCTAATGTGTCATGGCTCTTCATTTCCATGACCCATGGGTTTGTAACTCCCATGGAGCATCCATGGAGCATCCTATGGGTTTAACCTAACTTGATAATCCATGGAGCCTTCTAGCCCACTATACAAGTTATGGATGATTTACATAAACAACCCATATATTTAATTAGTTATCTTTTGATCACTTAATTAATTCCAAATTAATTCTTGATCAATACTAATTAAATAATATTAATAATATATTAGAACTTATAATATATTAATAAACCACAAGTGTTATTTCTCTCATTTAGTCTATCCAAATGCATCATGCCATGCAACCCAAATGGACCATGCCGGGTCGGCTCAAGTACATACTAGAAATAGTTATGGACTTAGACACCTTATCTAACAGGTTATCCCTGATTGCAAAATATGACACTCTAATCTTGATGTTCTTGCCTCCTCAGGGTCATCTGGTAGCACGCTATGGCGTAAGTAATCGACATACGGTTTGGTCCATTTTGGCGCAGTCGATATTGTATTCACCTTCTGGTTATTGATACTTCTCTCCGGGAGCACTTTGACTAGCACTTTCTTATTTTGAGTGATCATAGGAAGTTGAGGCTAACTTGCCGAGAGCGTCCACCCTTGCGTTCTTTCCCTGAGAGATTTGTTTTATGGAAAAGCTTCCGAACATGCTGATTAGACTTCGGATTGCGTCAAGGTATTTATGCATCCTTGAGTGTTTAGCCTCGTGCGTTCTATTTACCTGGTTTGTGATAAGCAGTGAACCGCTGAGGGTTGTTAGTTGCTTCACGCCAAACTCTTTGGCGTGCCTCAGGCCTGCTAGGAGTGCTTCGTATTTCGCCACGTTATTGGACACTTGAAAGTCGAATCGCAATGCGTACATGGTCTCTTCACCTTTGGGGCTTTGAAGGATCAAGCCTGCGCCTGAGTTTTCCTTACTTGATGCGCCATCGGTGTACAACTCCTAGAGTTCCTTACCGGCTTCAGGATCGAGTTGGTCGGTGGAGATTATTGTTGGTACCCCCTTGATGGTATTTGGGATTTCAACCAGGAAATCTGCAAGAGTCTGGGCTTTGATGCTAGTCTTGGGGTGGTATTGGATGTCGTGCTCACCCAGCTCTATGGCCCATTTGGCTAAGAGCCTGGAATTTTCTGGCCTTGGTAGCACTTTCTTTATTAGGTAACTAGTAAGAACATCCACCTTGGGGGCCTAGGAATATCTCCTTAGTCGCCTGCCTGCATAAACCAAGGCGAGGAACAGCTTTTCCAAGGCTGGGCAATTGACTTCTAGCCCTTGCAGGGCCCTGCTAACAAAATGAATTGGGGTCTGCTTGCCCTCTCTCTTCACTGCTAGTACAGAGGAAATGGCCTCTTCAGACGCTGCTAAGTAGATCTGTAGTGCCTCCCCTAGGAGTGGGCAGGCGAGAGTCGGGAGTTGTTGTAGGGCGTCTTTTCAGTTTTTGCAATGTCACACATGCTTCTTCTGTCCATTTAAACTGTTTTTTGTTTAAACGTCCTTTGAGTGTCTGGTACAGGAGAAGTTCTTTCTCTACAGATTTGGCAATGAGCCTTCCCAACGCTGTCAACCTACCGTTGATCTCCTATACCCCTTTAAGATTGTAGGGAGTTTTTGATTCGAAGAAGTCCTGTTTTTTAGTGGGATTGAGGAGAATCCCTTCTTTGGGCACCTGATACTCAAGGAATTGCCTTTCCTCGACTCCAAAGGTGCACTTAGCTGGGTTTAACTACATATGCACTTTAGCTAGCGTTCTGAAGGTTTCTTCCACATCTTAGAGTAATGTTTCATCATCGTGGCTCTTGATTACCATATCGTCAATGTATACTTCGGTATTCCTACCAATTTGGTCAGCGAATACCTTGTCCATCAGCCTTTGGTAAATTTAACTATGCCATGGATCGTTGATGGTACGAGGTGTAGTGAGGAGATTGCAGATCGTCCGAGCAGGATGTTGTGTTCTGTCGGATATCGGATCACAGAGAATTCGATTGTTCCTGTGATTCGATCCCTCTCGTTATGACTGACCATTGTTAAGAGCATTTGAATTGTTCCCAATGGCCACAAATTGTGTCCTTTGAACCTTATCAATGACCCCCCGGTTCGGGGGTTGTAGCCCCTTCTTCCACACGTCTGGTAGTTGTTAAAACAGTGCCCGTAGAGTATATCATAGCAGCTACCATTGTCGATATATGTCCAATGGATTTTTGTGTTATGAATAAATCCAGATATGAGGAACGGATCTCTCGAATCCCAGTTCAATGGTCTGGGATCGTTGCTCGAAAAACTGATATTAAGTAGATGTCTTGAGAGTACCTCTATTTCGTCTCCTGCTTGATGAGTCGTGTTTCTCTTACAAGGACGAGAGATAGTAAGTACTTCCATGCTGTCATGTGGAGGTTTCTTCAGTAGATCAGGATGTGATATCGCCGTCTGAGATGATGAACCATTCAATGACGGTTGCTAGAAACTGCTCTGGAGTACTGGCCCTGTAATCGGTGAGATATGTGCCATGAGCGCCTGGATTGGAGTCTGTGTTCTATACTTGCATTGGTGTTCGTTAGTTATCACCACCTGTATTCGAAACAAATCTGGTATTGCAAGCGTAGGTGTTGTCAGGAATCGATCACTGTTTTACGAAGAACCAGTGTCGTTAATTGGTTGTATCACCCTGAGGATATGTCCGGATGGCGCCAAATGTTGTGACATGTTCGCAGAGGTTCTAGATGCTGAAGGATGGATCTGACTTGGGTGCTTTCCTGAGAACACAATCAAAGAAGAACCATTAGAGGACGACTGGGTGTTCTCCCAGGACGTCGTTCTGACGATCAAGTTAGTCTAGAGTGAGAGATAAATCTTAAGGTAATCTTCATGAGAAAGAAGATGGATCCCTCCCTTGAGACGGAAGAGATATTTTTATACTTGTTACTAACTGATCGTGGGGATCATGCCTTGTGAGCTTGAAACGTGGCTTCCTCTTACTGGGAGAGCTATTCATGCTAACTAACCGCCAGGTGACGTCAGTTATGGGCGCTACCTGGGCTATTTGTTGCTTTCTCAATGGTTGTGAGTGAATGAGGAGATCTCATGGGATGTTCTTCCCTTGTGACGAGAAATGAGCTGTCGCTCCGACTTTGGCTCTCTGAGGCCAAGACCAGGTCTCAGCGAAGGCAGTAAGCCAATAACGTCTCTGTTACATTTACGTGGCCGTTAGGTAACGTTAACAATATATATATATATATATATATATATATATATATATATATATATATATGTATATATATATATATATGTATATATATATATATATATATATATATATACATATATATATATACATATATATATATATATATATATATATATATATATATATATATATATATATATATATATATATATATATATATAGACACACACACTTACTTAAATCTAATATATTTATTGACACTATAAATCTCGACAAAAAATTATAAATTTTGATATATCATTTTTTCAATAAAAACAAGTCTTAGAAATAAATAAATAAATAAATAAGGATAATGGCCGTTCTAGAGTTTTTAAAAAATATGGTCGTTCTTTTTAATCAAAAAAGGGACAAACTGGTGACGTCATGTAATAGTGTTCACGGTTTATATTATGGGCATATTTTTTTGGACAAAAAAATTAAATAAATAAAGTGAATTTTGGCCGATTTATTGGGACTTTCACCATGAAGGGTCAGCAGAAATCAGTTTTTCAGTGTTTATGTGTACCACATGTTCAAGATTTTCTTCTAGTTATCTCTATAGATGGGCTTGACCAATATATGTCTCCTGTGAAGTATCGTGTCATCCTCAAATATCGACTTATGATTCCAATATTCCCTGCCGACGAGATATGCTTGATGTGTCTCAAGGCATGTTTGAACTCTTTTGTAGATCATGCACTTCATTGCAAAGAACTTTCGGGGTTTAAATACAAATATGATATGGTTAGAGATGTTTTGGTCGACATATGTAAGTGTGCTAGGGTTTCCATCAAGAAAGTGGCTCTTGTGAATTTCTTGACTGACCCAACAGAAGGAATGTTAACCCTTAGATCGGCTGACGTTTTGATTTTTGGATGGGTTGGAGGGAAACATGCATGTGTGGACCTTGTAGAGGTATCCCCTCTTGTAGGCTTGAGGGCCGAGGGCTTCACGACGGACCATGCTGCATTAAAAGTTGCTACATGCAAGGTCACAAAACATGAGAAATTGTGGATTGAAAATCAACACATGTTCATAGCATTTGCATTTGCTAAGTTTTGCTTTCCTATACCGAATGCGGTTGAACTTTTTAGTAAAGTACAATGGATAATGTATAGCAATGTTATATCCCCTAGATATATGGATATAGTCTTTAAAAGAATTGGTATTACTGTACAAAAAAACTTAGCAACAAAACTTGTCCGTTTGTCTTTTCATTTGTTGTACGATGATAATAAGATGTATTATCTTCAAAAATTTAATTTTAAATGATTTAAATTTTATAGTTTTAACCCTAGTTTATTTAGTAAATTTTCATATTTATGGAATTTATCGTTTACTCAACCATTTAAAAAGTTGTATTTAACAATTTATTAAATAATGTAAAATATACAAGAAAAACATGTAAACCTAAATAAACGTTATCATCGTTTTTCGTAATTATGATAAGTGGTAAATGTGTAAAAGCTTCTACTTTTAATGAAAATTTATCTTTTCAAAAATATAGCGGAACAACCCTAGGAAATTTCTTAGTGTCTTTTAATTTTAATTTTATTTTTTTTAAAGAAACGCTGAGCCAAAGTTTTTACATAGGTGGATGGAATCTTAATGCCTTTATCCAAAAAAAAATTCAGATAACTTTTTTTTGGCTATTAACAATTTGCTCCGTTACTGGTTTATCTTTGATAAAATTGTAAAAATTGTCCTGCCAATATTTTTGGGTAATGTTCAAAAAAAAAAAAAAAAAAAAAAAACAAAAATTACTAAAAAGACTTTTATTTGGTGGTTCACCATTGATTTTGTTCCATATTCCATTAACTTTTAACATTCAGATAATTTTATCCTCAAATACTAATACTATACTTGTCTTTTTTTTTTTTTTTACCTAACTCATTTCTACAATTCTTATTTTTGATTTTATAAAAATTGTATACATTAATTCTTTTTCTTTTTAATGTTATTAAATTATAATGCATTAATTTTTTTCTTAATTTCATTTTCAGTGGATTAATTTTTTATTTGATTATTATATATTAATTGATTTTAATTTTAATATATATTTTTTATATATAAATAATAATTACATTATTATATTATTAATTTCTTTTAATTAATTTTTTTTATTTGGATTATTTTTTTAATTTCTTTTTTATTGGATTGTTAATTTAGTTTTAACATGTAATATTAAAACTTTTTAATTTTATTGGTCCCACCACAAAGTCATTGAAATATGTAAAAGCGTTGCATCCCATCGTTGAAAATCGACAGGACCACCACCAATCACCGTCATCAAAGGTCCGACGAAAACACTATCAAACTGTTCCGCCCAACGCTGCCAGTAGCCACCGGCGGCAAACCATTTCATATTCCGTCGGAATCCTCCGGATTTACCACTAAGTGATCCTTTTCCGTTACAACTGCTACTGTTTATACCACCAGGAGGCCCAATCTAAATACCCATTGTCAGTTCCTCCATTTATTGCTTTCTACCACTTTCCGCTGACGCGTCATCTTGCAGAAAATCACCGATCGTTGCATACAATCCATCATTCTGACAAAACTACACCAATTGACTACCCACACAATGTGCAGCCAAAAACTTCATAATATTTACCATATGTTTTTAACATATGTAATTTATTTAGGGAACTCTAAATAGATGTGAAAAAGACCACCAACATTTATTATGCAAAATGGTTTTTTCCATGTGTTTTTATTCAATTTAAAAAGTTCAACCCGGGTTTTATAAAAACCGACTGGTTCATTCCTGTTCAGAAATAGGCACAAATTGATGATAGTTGAACTGCTCTTTTTACCTGTTCCTGGTTCGACCAGACGGTTCAAATAAGTTTTTACAACATTGGAAACATCCTCAAGCCGACTATTTGTTGATGACACCGCTCTCAATGGCGACAATGTTAGATCTAGGGTTTTCCAACCACTAGATCTGCCGCTAGATCTTTTTCAGGTATTGCAGGCTTGAAGCTTCAATGCTATAAGGTTATGCATGGGTTGTGGAAGGCGCCGAATGGAGAAACTGACCGGGTAGTATGATGCAGTGGCGCAAGCTGGTAAAAGGCAATGAATTGAGGAACTAACCATGGGTGCTTGGATTGAACCTCCTGGCAGTTCGAATAGTAATGACTTTAGTGGGAAACGATCGACCTAGTCGTAAATATGAAGGATTATGGCGGATTGTGAAGAGGTTGTAACAGGCGGCTATTAGTTGGCGGCGTTAGGTGAAACAAGTTGGTAGTGACTGGTAGTGGTCCCAACGATTTTCGACGATGGGATGTGGTGCTTTTGCGTATTCCGGTGACTTTGTAATAGAACCAATAAATTAAAAAGAATTAATCTTATATATTAAAAATAAATTAATAATCTAATAAAATATTATTTATTATATATAGAAAATAATAAATTAAGTGTAATAGTCCAATAAAAATGAATTAATCTAACAAAAAAAGAAATTAAAAAAATATCCCATAAAAAATATAAAAAATAAAAAGAATTAGTTAAACTAAATTAATAATATAAGAATCTAATATTTTTTAATATATAAATATTATATATTAAAAATAAAATTAATGAATATATAATAATCAAATTAAAAATTAATCCAATAAAAGTGAAATTAAAGCAAATAATGTATAATAATTCAACAAAATTTAAAATAGGAAGAATTAGTATATAATAATTCAATAAATATAAAAAGAAGAATTACATAAATGATCGTTCTAATTTGGTAAAAAGATATAATTGCAAAAATGGTCCCTGAGGGTAAAATTGTAATTTTAAAAAGTTAATAGCCAAATATTAAAGTTAACAAAATAGGGACCAAAACTACAGCTAAACCACCAAATAAGAGCATTTTTGCTAATAATTTTTTTTTGGACTTTACCCAAAGAAATTGACAAATCATAGGGACCATTTTTATAATTTTGTCTTTATCTTTATATTGTTGGAATAGTGTCTAAGGCTGCAACTATATTTGGCAAGTATTTGACCCGGTTGTGCATGGTCCTTTTGGGTTGCCTTCACCATAGCAACTTGACAGGATGATTTATAATGAGAGAAGAAATATTATTTATATATTATAAGTATAATATAAGGAATAATAATATTGTTATTTGATTAATATAAGTCACAAATTAATTAGGAATTAATTTGGTGACTTAAAGAGATTAATTGAATAAAGGGGCATAAACTGTCAATTGTATGATAGTTGTATTTTGAGCTGTGATCCCTTATGGATAAGGGGTGGACAATTATAGGGTTTGGAAGAGCCTAGAAATCGTCCAAGGCTTATCATTAAGGTAATTGGATTGCTTAGGGCCTAAGTTATCCAATTAGGGTTTTAAGGGTAAAACCCTAGGAGGCTTACTAGTATAAATACACCCATAGGGTTGAGGAAATCGGCACTCTTGCATTTGAAGAAACCCTGGCCGATTTCTCTCCCTCCTCTCTCTCCCTCACCTATCATCCTCTTGCTAGTTGGTGTTTGTAAGCCATTAGAGGAGTGACAATTGTGACTCTAAGCTCCAAAGACAAGAAGATTCAAGCAAGCAACTCAAGGTATTCCTTTAGATCCGATTTCTTATGTTATGATTTGAATGTTTACACTAGATCTATCAATAGAAGTCTTGGATACATTGCAAGTTCAATTAGAGAATCCTAGATCCAAGCATTAGGATTTGTATGTGCACATAGGAAAGTTCTTATGGCTCAAACCCATCAGTGGTATCAGAGCCTTGATTGGTTTCTATTGAATTGATGCATTGGTTGCTTGATTGTTGATTGCAAAATTCGATTTTTGTCCCTCTGCCTGATGAACTCGGCGAGCTCCATATTGGACTCAGCGAGTAGGCCTCAACTCGGCGAGTCCATTATGGTACTCGGGGAGTTCGAGCGTCAGAAGGAGCTAGTTTTGGGATTTCTTGCTGTTTATCTTATGGAAACTTGCCTTTATCTTAATGGGTCAATATAAATCCGATTTTATCATATATTTGAGTATATCCTTGACCTAATTCAAGATATTTACCAATTAATTGATTAATAATTTCCTTATATGATATTAATTGATTATTTTAATTAAATTGGTAAATTATTTTGCAAGAAACATTTAAATAAATCAAATATGGATAATTATGAGATTAAATGGTTAATTTAAATTATTTGTTATTTGATCCCTTATGTTTTGAAAAGTTTAAAACTTGTCCGCAAGTTTTGAAATTTAAGTTTTGTGATTAAAAGTTTAATTTAGACAATTTAAATTTCAAACCCTAGAATTTTACAAGTTTAAAATTCAACCCTATACTATTATATGATTACAAGCTTAATATATATATATATATATATATATATATATATATATATATATATATATATATATATATGTATAATTAAAATTCTAGTCTTACCGTTAGTAGGCCTCATTCACGAAGCCGGTCTATAAGGTGGGTATAAGGTTGCTGCCTATAAAATGGCGCTTAATGGGTGTACACTCACACCCACCGCTTGCTTGATCGGTGGAAGGTCGTTAGCCGAACGGGTAGGATAGGGCAACTCTATCTCCTCATTAAAAGTATAATATTAAATACAAAGTAACTACATGTTTTTCAAATTATCAATCCTAGTTACTTTAGGAAAAGTGAATTTATGCAATCCCATGAAATTACACTTTGCACCCTTTCTAAGAAGTTAGTGGAGCGTGTGTGGTTTACCGGCACACTAATTGGTTCTAAGCATAGGTGGCAGAGGGTGATTCATTGTTTATCATAGTTCGGTGGAGCGTGTGTGATTTACCGGCACATCGAATAGGTGATTGTTACAATGAAGACACTGTGTAGATTTGCATGGTTATTCACACCCACTTTGTGATCCTCGGCATCCCAGTCACAAACGAGAGGGGCATATCGAGATTTAAACATGCCATTGAAAGGTTCAATGAATCTCATCGAAACCTAGGAATTCTCAATATATTTAGAACTTAAGGTTACGTTTTCATGGTGGAGAATTAGTGAATCGTCATTCACTTACCTTCAAATTGTTTGCATGTTGGATTACGGCATCCCTTTTCTAATATGTAAATAATGTTGTTGGATCCTAGCCCTAATTTTCTTATTGGGTGATAATTAGGTATTCAAATTATGATCAATCTTTGTCCTTTCTATTTGTAGATGTCGAACGCGAACAACGCTGCTGCTAGCTCATTCACATTGATGAGCCTTTGCCAAAAGGTGACTTTCGATGGAACGAACTTTAGCGAATGGATAAGATACATTCGCACGATTGCTTGCTACGAGGACAAGGAGTATGTCCTTGACGAGAAGCTCGAGAAGATCAATCCAGAAATCACTACTCCGGCTGAAATGATTGCTTTTGAGACTCATGAGCGTGATACAACGAAGGTTCATTGCATCATGATAGCCACAATGAACACCGAATTCCAAAAGTCCTATGAGGACATGTATCCGTACGAGATGCATCAAGACTTATTGGAGAGATACCATCAAAACGCGAGGCAGGAACGTTACGAGATCTTCACTAACATGATCTCTGCTTAGATGGGACATGGAGAATCTCTAACCGTACACTTGCAAAAGATGCAAAGGTATGTCTATCATCTTCGCAAGTTGAATGTCGACTTTGGGGAAGATCTAGCTATCGACATGGTGCTTCATTCCTTGCCTCCGGGTTACAACCAATTTAGGATGACCTACCACATGAACAAGGAAGAGGTCACCCTAAGTAAGCTCCAAGGTCTCCTAAGGGTTGCTGAGAGCAACCTTAAGGACAAGTCTGTTGCACCCACTCCTAATCCACCCGTTGCTCCTGTTTTGGCTATTGGGCAGGGAAGGGGCAAGAAGAGGAAGGCTCCGTCTAAGAGCTACCGCAAGGGAAAGTCCCGAGATGGCTCCTCTTCTAGTGGGACCAAAGTTGATCCTGCTAAGCCTAACCCTAAACCAAAGGAGGCAGAGTGCCACCATTGCCACAAAATAGGGCATTGGAAGAGAAGCTACCCAGAATACCTGCAAGCCATCTGTGAAGGAAAGATCAAGCCGTCTTTCATAGGTATTTACACAATTCAATCTAATGATTCATCTCATGCTATTTCTTGGGTCCTTGAAACCGGGTGTGGTTACCACATTTGCTCTGAATTGCATGGACTAAGAAGAAATAGGGATGTGGAGCGTGGAAGAATAAATCTAATCATGGGGAACAGAAGATCGTCGCCTGTGACCAAGATTGGAGTGTATTCTCTAGTGCTTAGTAATGGATTAAGTTTAGATTTGAATAACTGTTGCTACTCGCCAGATATGGCAAGTAACATCATTTCGTTTCATGGTTTGTTTAAACAAGGATTTAGATTTTCTTTAATAATGAGAATGGTTCAATTTATGCTTATCTAAATGGTGTCTTATATTTTGAAGCAATGCCATGTAATGGAATTTATGAAACTGTTATGATTGTAGATAACCTAGGAAATGATGTTTTATGCATGGATTCTTCCAATAGTATGGATAGATCATCCTTGTGGCATTGTCGTCTTGGACATGTCAACAAGAAGCGCATACCCAACTCCAAAAGGATGGAGTGTTGGAGTCATTCGACCTTAGGGAAGATGAAACATGCGAATCTTGTTTACTTGGAAAGATGACCAAGTCACCCTTCACTAGCACATGTGAAAGGGGTGAGGGTTTATTGGACCTCATACATACCGATGTATGTGGACCCTTTAGATCAACCACAAAGGATGGGAACCGCTTCTATGTGACTTTTACCGATGACTATAGTAGATATGGGTATATTTACTTAATCAAGCAAAAGTCAGAAACATTTGAAAAGTTCAAAGAATTCAAAAATGAAGTTGAGAATCAATTGGGCAGGAAAATCAAGATGCTTCGATCCGATCGAGGAGGAAAGTACCTAAGTCTTGAATTCCACGACTATCTCAAAGAATATGGAATAGTTTCACAATTGACGCCACCTAGGACACCGCAATTGAATGGTGTGGCAGAAAGGCATAATCGAACCTTGTTAGACATGGTTCGTTCTATGATGAGTCGTGCTTCACTACCTATCTCATTCTGGGGGTATGCCTTAGAGACTGCCGCCCATATCCTTAACCGAGTCCCTACTAAGAAGGTTGCCATAACACCTCACGAAATGTGGACAGGGAAAGCTCCCTCATTAGCACATATCAAGGTTTGGGGTTACGAGGCTTTCGTAAGACGAGATACTCACTACAAGCTCGAACCTCGTAGTGAGCGATGTATTTTCATCGGCTACCTGCAGAAATCCTTTGGATATCTCTTCTATAGACCGAATGACAATGTGGTCTTCGTTGCGTGGAGAGGAGTTTTCCGAGAGCGAGAACTCATAAGCCAAGGAGACAGTGGAAGGCAAATCGAGCTTGAAGAGATTCAAGAATCGATTGATGAAGGAACCTCTACTGCTGGTACTCAACCTGAGGAGGAAACTCCGGTTGAACCAATTGACGAGTCCTTACCGAAGGGGACACGTATATTAGTGATGGTACACTAATAAATCTAGATGAACCTAATAGCTGTAAGGAAGCCATGGCAGGCCCGGAGTCTACAAAATGGAAAGAGGCAATGGACAACGAGATCCAATCCATGTATGACAACCAAGTTTGGAATTTGGTTGATAATGTGCCCGGACGTAAGACCGTTGGGTGCAAATGGATCTTCAAGAAGAAGACCGACGTAGATGGAAACATACACACATATAAGGCACGATTGGTTGCGAAGGTATTTACTCAAACTCCCGGAGTTGACTATGATGAGACCTTCTCACCAGTTGCGAAGATAAAGTCTATTAGAGTGATGCTAGCTATCACCGCATTTCATGATTATGAGATTTGGCAAATGGATGTCAAGACTGCTTTCCTTAATGGGAAGTTGGCTGAGGATGTTTACATGGCTCAGCCAGAGGGTTTTGTTGATCTGAACCATCCAAATAGAGTGTGTAAGCTTGAGAAGTCCATTTATGGACTTAAGCAACCGTCTCGCAGATGGAATCTTTGCTTTGATGAGAAAGTCAAAGAGTTTGGATTTGTACGAAGAGAAGATGAATCATGTGTATATGTCAAAGCCAGTGTGAGTATAGTCAGCTTCCTCGTTCTGTATGTCGATGACATACTACTCATAAGAAACGACGTCCCGACACTGCAGGAGGTTAAGTCTTGGCTCGGGAAGTGCTTCGCTATGAAGGACCTCGGAGAGCCTTCCTATATTTTGGGAATAAGGATAGTGAGAGAACAAAGTAAGAGACTAATAGGACTTAGTCAGAACACTTACTTAGATAAAGTACTAAAACTTTTTAGTATGGAAAATTTGAAGAAGGGAGAATTACCGATACAAAGTAATGCCATGTTGAGTAAGACTCAAAGTCCGAGTACCGAAGCCAAAATAGCAGAGATGAGCCGAGTACCATACGCTTCCGCAGTTGGCTCAATCATGTATGCTATGACTTGTACTCGCCCTGATGTAGCCTTTGCTTTGAGCATGGTTAGTAGATATCAAGGGAACCCTGGCAGAGCCCATTGGATTGCGGTAAAGAATATCCTTAAGTACCTTCGGAGGACCAAGGAATGGTTTTTAGTCCTCGGGGGGAGTGATGACTTGAAGGTGCGAGGGTATAGTGACGCCATCTTTCAGACCGACAGGGACAACTACCATTCGCAGTCGGGCTGGGTATTTACCCTTAATGGAGGAGCAGTAACTTGGAAAAGTTTCAAGCAGGAAATCGTAGCTGATTCAACGTGCGAATCAGAGTACATTGCAGCGAGCGAAGCATCGAAGGAGGCAATATGGTTGAAGAACTTCATTGGTGATCTTGGAGTTGTGCCTGCCATAAAGGAGCCTATGGAAATTTTCTGTGATAATGAAGGAGTGGTTGCCTTGACCAAGGAACCGAGGGATCATGGCAGATCTCGTCATATCGACAGGAAATATCATTTTATTAGACATCGAGTAGAAGAAGGACACCTCGTGGTTAAGAAGATATCATCAGAAGACAACCCAGCAGATTCGCTTACGAAGGGACAGAGTAGGGTTAAGCATTTGCAGCATGCTAGGAGTATTTTTGAGAGATGATATTAGATTAGATTAGATAATTTTAGAAACTTGTAATAGATAAATGTAATTTAACATTTGATGAATAAGTAAAGGAGTATTATTTATAAGTAAAGTTACTGTCTTATGTTAAATGTTTAACTATTGTTTCACTTTGCATGTTTTGACTTCCAGAATAATTGAGTTTATTTAGAATAATCGAATTATTCAAACAATCCACAATCGTTCATATGTTTGAAGTAGGTATGAATGAAGATTGTCATGAATTGGTGTGTAGATTGTCTAAATGGTATTAGACATAGCAAAAGTTTGCTACAACGTTCATGAGTGCTTATGAACTAGTTTTAAGCATTGGAACAAACCCGCGCTTGCTGGAATCACCTTATGGAATGTGATAAAAAGGGTGATCGCAAGATGATAATATCATATGGTCTTAAAACCTAGATATATGGTTTGTTATTTGTTAATTGGTTGTACATTCATAATGCGAAACCGCATCAGTAAATTGATGATATAAAACACATTGTTGTGTATAATTGATTAATGAATAAGTAAATGCATATAAGTCGAAGTTTATCTGTTACTTTTATCCTAAGAGGGTTAAAGAGATATCTCGGCCGCTCGATGATTTGATTTGACTTATGTGCCGGGCCCGGTCAAAACTAAATTGATCTGTTCGATTAAGTTCTATGTTAAATAAGTCTGAGATCGAGAAACCAACTGCTGGACAATTGGTTCCATAGAATTGTCTGCATAATATCTTAATAGAGGACTATTCGATCCCTTATCTAAAGGACAAGACTGATAAGATCAGATCAGAGTTTGACAGCGTCTTTGAGAGCTATGATTGCTAATCGGATTATGCTTGTGTATATAGTTACTAGAGTTATCCAAGTGGGAGACTGTTGGAATAGTGTCTAAGGCTGCAACTATATTTGGCAAGTATTGACCCGGTTGTGCATGGTCCTTTTGGGTTGCCTTCACCATAGCAACTTGACAGGATGATTTATAATGAGAGAAGAAATATTATTTATATATTATGAGTATAATATAAGGAATAATAATATTGTTATTTGATTAATATAATTCATAAATTAATTAGGAATTAATTTGGTGACTTAAAGATATTAATTGAATAAAGGGGCATAAACTGTCAATTGCATGATAATTGTATTTAGAGTTGTGATCCCTTATGGATAAGGGGTGGACGATTTTAGGGTTTGGAAGAGCCTAGAAATCATCCAAGGCTTATCATTAAGGTAATTGGATTGCTTAGGGACTAAGTTATCCAATTAGGGTTTTAAGGGTAAAACCCTAGGAGGCTCACTAGTATAAATACACCCATAGGATTGAGGAAATCGACACTCTTGCATTTGAAGAAACCCTGGCCGATTTCTCACCCTCCTCTCTCTCTCACTTATCATCCTCTTCCTAGTTGGTGTTTGTAAGCCATTAGAGGAGTGAAAATTGTGACTCTAAGCTCCAAAGACAAGAAGATTCAAGCAAGAAACTCAAGGTATTCCTTTAGATCCGATTTCTTATGTTATGATTTGAATGTTTACACTAGATCTATCAATAGAAGTCTTAGATACATTGCATGTTCAATTAGAGAAACCTAGATCCAAGCATTAGGGTTTGTATGTGCACATAGGAAAGTTCTTATGGCTCAAACCCATCATATATATGAAGGTATAAGTTTTTGTATAGACGAAATTGCGAGAATGGTCCCATGTAATATATCGAAAATTGTCATTTTGGTAAAAGCAACTTTAAACTAGCATCGGTGGTCCAAAAGTTTGATTTTGTTGCAAGTTTTGTCCAAAATTTTTAAAACTTTTTATAAAGACATATTTTCCCTTTTTCAAAATTTTATTACAAAAAATATAAAAAAAATGCAAAAACCCACTCACCTCTCTCTCTCTCTCTCTATATATATATATATATATATATATATATATATATATATATATATCTTTCTTTCTCATTTCACACCCAAACATACAAATCCACCTCCAAACCACCAAAAATCACTAATTTTACCTAGAAAAATCAAGCATTCAGATAATCACCATCATATTCATCTTCAACCCACCATGAAAAATTACCACCATCAAGAACCCATCATCCCCATCTGCCTTGTTCTTTCATTCATCTTCTGATCAAATTGTAGCTCAAAAATATATTAAGAAAGAAGAAGGTTAAAGAATGAGGGACTTTGATTGAATGGAAAAGTGTCACATGCAATCGAACAAAAAGAAAGAAAAGAATAGGGGGTCAATTTATTCGTCCTCTTAAGTGTGACCTACAATCGAGTTTGGAGATGGAAAGAATGAGACATGGATGAAATTAATGGAGGTGGTTAGAGGATTATTGACTACAGGTCTTCTGTAAGTTAACGATGACAGAGGTAGATATAGAAATAGATCTCCTTTTACCTAAGCATCTTCATCTGAAAACTCGATCCACAGATAGATCTGCATATCGTCTTCGTTTTATGACACAAAGACTATATCTGCAACTCAAGCGTCTTCATCTAGAAACTTGAGCCACAGACAACGACTCAGATCTTGATGATGGTTGTGGGCGACGATCCTTCTTCTCTGACGTCAATGTAAGATCTGAGAAAGGGAACCGACGACATATGTACGTATGTTCATCTGATTTCATGTGCGTATGTGTTCATTTGATTTCGTGTGTGTATTTGTTAAATTTGATCTAATTTTGTGTGTGTATGTGTGTTTATCATATATGATTTTGTGTGTATATTCATCAGATATGGGCGAACTCAAGAACAAACCCAAATTGGGTATAGGCTTTCTTTCTGGGATGACTTTTGGTGGGGATGTAGTGGCAGAAAACGTTTAGGTGGAGATGGAGGTGTCAGACGGTGGTGGTAACGGATGGTAGTCAAACGATGTAATGGTTCATAGGTTCTGTTGAGTGAGAAAAAGGCCTTAGTTTGGATGATTATTGTTCTCATGCACAAGTTTTGGCCTCATTAAGGGATTAATGGACTTAGGGTTGTAGATCTAGCCTTAGAATGGAGTCCTAATGGATAAAGTTGGAAACTTTATCTGTGACATCCCCCGAACCAGACGGCGGAAACGTCTGGGGGCGGGTGACTTTATCTTGTAATATCATCATAGTGTATATAAATGAATCATAGACAACATCATCACCATACATTCAATAATAAAACATACATGGTTTACATCATTGTATTTGTTCACAAAAATTACATGCCAAAATATTAAATGTAGGATGGAAGCAAAAATACGACAATAGTCCACATCTTCTTGATGACCGGCCTGCTTAACGAGTCCCTGAGAATACAAGTTATTTTGAAAATGTCAACATATATAATGTTGGTGATTTCATAAGCGTGTTTTTATGAAAACTTTGTATCATTTTGTAAACACTAGCAAATCCGATATTTTCTGTAAAAACGGTTTGTAAGTTTTGTTTCAAATCTTTTATTAGAGCATGCGTGTTCTTGTTTGATAATGTATAAAGAGAGTTCCCAGAAAATCCTATATTTTCAAAAAAAATGTGGTCTTCACTACTAGAAAAAAGGCCTTTTACGACGCTCATTGCGCGTCATCTATAGACGACGCGCATTTACGACACTCATTTATGAGGCGCATTTACGACGCGCGGTTATGACACGCAATGCGTATCAAGGAAGGCCCTGTCATAAATGAAGACGACACGCATTTTCGTGTCGTAACCTTACGACGCGCGTGTTTATGACACGCAATGCGTATCAAGGAAGCCCCTGTCAAGAAAGGCCATGTCATAAATGAAAATGACACACATTTTTGCGTATCATAATTTTAAATGTTCTAAAAAAAATATATTTATATATTTATTAATTTTTAAATTAAATTTGCATTTAATGTCTCATAACAAGAAAATAAAATACCATATATAAAAAATACTATCCATTGCATAAATTTTTTTGTCATACAAATAACAAACTGTATTTTATATTCATACATGTGATTGCATTATTCATTAAAAAAACATATACATACATCTTCCCCTAAAATGTTATTACATGATGTTGGCCACTTCATTGATGGATCACCAAGAGGAAAAACAACAACTAACCTAAATGTTCCATGATGTGCCGATACTCATGTCCTGTAACTTTAAATATTAAAGAAAGTAAAATATCTCCTAAAAATAAAAATGCACAAGAAACAACACATCATAATGAGAAATTACTAACATGAATTGGAAGAAGTACACTATAAATTTGTTTTACCAAGAGTGGCATGGACGATCAGGTGCTACAAAGTTTGTCCAAGCTGCCAAACAAAGACTGCATGCAAACCAAAACATAAATACACTATAAATTTAATTACCATACAAATCATATTCATACATACGAGTTTGTTTTACCTTTTTTCCTCATATCTTTATCTTTTTTATTCTTATTAGCCATGGAGTGTTGGTGTTTTCTTTTCTCTCGTTCAATCAACCCTTTGTTTTACTTTGAAAAATTAACAATTTCCCTACCAATTGACTCTGCATCAAACAGAAAAAAGTAAGTCAATCAATAGTCAATGGTGAATACCAACTACAAGTTTTTATTGAAGTAACCTGACACCATAAATACTTTGGTTTAATAAACAGGAACATGTATGTATAAAAATCGCAATTGAAGTACTTTGGTCTAATACCTCCATTTCTAGTAAGTGTCCAATCATTGTTTGTGAAGGTTGAAGACCTTCAAACAAAAAACTCCCAGCAATGTCATTAATGTGCATCTTAAGAACAGGAAACTATTGTAGTTCATGCACTAGACAACTATGGGTGATCTGAAATATTTCCCAAATATTTATTTATTCTGAATTATAAAAAAAGAAAAAGAAAAAGAAAAAAAAGATAATACCTTTAGTAATTCATTGTATACAAGTCTAACACATTGAAGACAATGATCCAACAACCGAGCTATTTGTCTTCGAACCAAAACTTGAAGTGGAACCTATATATATATATATATATATATATATATATATATATATATATATATGTCATTATGCCTTCACAACATTAACATTAAGAATAATAAATTAAATTAGAAAAAAAGTAAGAATGGTGATGTATACTTGATGCAGTTCTCATGAACACCACCATGAGATTTATCATTGCTGGTTCCTTGTTTTGAGTTTCCATAGAACTTCCCAAATGCTTCTGTCAGCTGCAAATCAGAAACAATGTAACAAAGGGCTTTTGTTTGATTTATATGAATGAATCTATCAAAGGAACTGTAAAATACAGGGGACTTACAACAGCCTGATCAGCCTGTTTTGAGCTTCCATAGACCTTCCCAAATGTTTCTCTTTCTTTTAGGCAAACATCTTGTTTATTGAGTAGAACAATTTGTATATAATAACACAAACCTAAAAAAATGTAATACAAAACCTTAAAAGGAAACTTGAAGCTACATTATTTTCATTGATAGTTTAAGTAACAATTCCCAATCCAAACTCCTTCACGTAAAAATAAATAATATGTTAGGAAAGTTTTTGATAAAAAAAAAACAAGTTTAAAAAAGTATAAAAAGGAGCCTATGGAGAGGACAAAAACAAGTTGAAAAAACTCGTATACCAACAGGCTGTGATCATCTTATAAATAATTTTGATGATTTGAAGTTGGGCGTTTAGTTCACAATTACTTCAAGTATAAAGCCCTTTAATTTTCAATATTTCTTTATATTCATCCCGATCACAAATTCTATTTAAATTTTCAGGACAAAGTACTAAATGTTATGTTATTACTAGCTGCCAAGGATTATGTAGGGGTAATTTCGGAAGCATGATATGAAGAAGCCAACTGTTGTTGCCAAGAATAGAGATTTGCAAATAAGGACGAGTCAAGTGATATGAAGAAGCCAACGTAAGTGTCCTAAGTTTTCACAGTATTGATGTCTTTGATCCAAAGTTCAATATCGTGTCTCCAGGGGGAGATGATTTAACATCCCTAAATAATTAATTTTGCCTGAAACATGATCAAAAAAATAAATTATGAGTTGTAATTCATTGATTTAAATAAAGAAGATTTGAGAATGAATTTGTCTTATGCATAAGAACATGCGAGCCATTCTTGAAGACCTTAAAGATCGCTTGATTTAATCTCTTAACAGATTGTTCATCGATCCATCCTTAGAAAACCGACCCAGATCCACCTTCTCCAAGAACATTATCGAGTCGGAAATTTCTTGTAGCCAATTTAAGTACATTGAAGCTAAAAGGCTTTAAATTTCCCAATTGTAAGATTTCTATTTGACTTCTAGGAGTCCAAGAGCTTGGAGGTACTGATGTAGATGTAACTTTACCTGTTGAAGTTTAAACACATCAAAAAGATCATAACACCCTTTTTTTAATCAAAAAGACCATATTACTCTTTATACTGCTTAATTTTATGCAGCTGGATACATCACAAAATTATAAAAATGTGAAGAAATTCAAATTTATTATGTTCTATTTTTATATTTACACAATGCATCCACAGATTATCGATAAGTAAATGAAATGAGAAGTATAAGTTCTTCTAGACAAACATATAAAAATTCATCACAAAAATATAAAAGTTATAACGACGTGAACTTTCAATTTTCAATCTAACACTGAAACAAAAACCCATCTTGATCCAGATATTGATCTTCTTCTTTCTTCTCAATTCAAAACACTGAATTGAGTCTCCCCTTCTTTTTCTTCTGAGAGAGAGAGAGAGAGAGAAGCAATAATAAAAGTGATAGAAAATAAAAACTCACTGGGACATTAAATCAAACAGTTGGAGGGTGTGAACGGGAAGACGTGTTGAAATACAGATAAAAATACGTATGTGAGTGTGTGTTGAATAGTTGAAGTGTGTACATGTGAGCCCCTGGTTTCACGAGGAGAAAAGGCAAAGACAAAAGGCATCAAACATGTTTGTATCTTTTCTTGAAAGCATCAAACATTTTCATTTTTCAAGTGCATTTTCATTTTATAAAATATATTTTTTTTAACAGCACTTGATTAAAAAAAACAGAGCCAAAATGGGATTTGCGAGCAAACAGGAGAACATGATGATTTCCTGCATGCAACCGTTATATCAAGTGTTTGAAGCTTCCCGTAGTCCTAATTACTATACCATCAGTTCATTTTAGGAATAGGAAAAAGGGAAAATTGCATCAATGCTATAGTTAAATAAAATCTTACTGTGAGCATCTTGGCTGGATCAAAACTTTGCATAGGTGGACAAGAACCAAAGATCTTGTGAGTGAGCTCAAGAGCAAGCTGTACAACAGGTAGTTTGCTGTCAATTTCTTGTATCAAATCAGCTGAAAAAAAATATTACAGAGTATAAGAGTTCCAATTTTTGAATTAAAAAAATGAAACCATCTATCCATTCAAATCCTTGGTTTAAAATAAGAAAAGTAAATTAGCTGCAAGATTTTAGAGAATATACAAAAGATGTATAAACTTCAAGCTATCCATGAACAGAGAAAGTCGATATGGGATTTTATACTCAAACAACATTTATACTCTCAGAGTTGTACTCCATCTCTAACATCATACTCTCATTATTGCCCTAATTAGAACAAGAGAAGGGGCAAAAATATCCCATGGAGAATCAGAGCAACCCATAGGAGTATTGCCACCATAACAAGGAGAAGGTAATCGTACATCAGATGAAGCACAAAGTAACATTGGTGATGGTGAAGGAATGGAAATAAAACAGAAAAAAAAAACAGAAACCCTAACCAACCTTGGTCGTTGAGATGATGGTGGAGCTTTTCCCTTGACGCAAAACCCTCCATGGTATCAAGCTCAATCTCTGTAGCCCTACGATCTGCCATGTCCAAATCTCTCTCGTCCTCCAGAGAATCGTCCAACCCAACCGGCCTTCATAGCCATTTCTATTGATTTCCAACTCGATATCATAAATTATGTTTCGACATGAGAGTGTAGGGAGGTTTCAAGAAGAACAGAGTAGAAGCAACAACGCAAAAGATAACATTAGGTATCGAGGGCTAATTGAGTTTGATTAAAAAGGTTATAAAACTCGTAATAAAGGAAGACAAACCTCTGGAACAAATAAAGAAGTAGAATGTTGATGGTGATTGACCATGGAGTTTCGAGACCTTGACTTTCATGGCCCTAGTGACCAAAAACTGTACCCCTTTGATCAATTTCATGGCCTAGTGACCAAAAAACCTTCGATTTCACTAAGAACCGGAACCCTAGTTCCAACAATAGTCGATTTTTGGTATTTGATTGAGAGAGAGAGAGAGAGAAGAACGATTGAAAGAAGGTAGAGGAGGGCATGGTGGGGTTTTTAATTTTTTCAGAATTTCATTTCCCCCTTTCCCCCACTATTAAAGGATGGAACGCGCGTTCCATTAAAAAATATAAAGCGACATCCTTAGACGACGCGCATTTTATTATAGGTGCCCTCCGTGTTATTTTTAGACACTAATTTAAGGGTGCGCAATAATGCGTGTCTTCTATCCTTAAATTTTTTGAAGAGATGACATTTTTCTAATGTCACTCTCCTTTGCGTAACATAGATCAATGAGCGTCGTATTTTGCGCGTCGTAAAAGGCCTTTTTTCTAGTAGTGCTTAACCCCAAGACCGGAGTAATGAAAATGTATACTTTGTATCACGAAACGAGTATATGTATTCCGCAAATTTATTTGTTTATTATTCTCTATGTGAGTCTCTATAACCACACTTGATATGACTAATATGCCGTGTTATGATGTTCTTCAGGCGTCGTGTTAGGTAAGACATTTGTCACCCTAGACTGGCCTGTCTAGTTGTAGCGAACAGCTCAGGTGCGGGGGTGTCAACCCCGTATAGATCTATACACAAATTCTCACTCTCCCTCAAGGAGACTCTGGTTATAACTACAAGACTTATGGTGTACACTAGGTAGGTACGAATCAAGGAGTGCCTCACAAGAGCCTTAACTAAATCTACGCGAATAGTGTATCACATTATTTAACGCTATAAATAATGTTTTGAGTATGTATTATGACGACAAAGCTTCGGTGATAAAAATATATTTGTTTTTATCAAAATGTCAAATATTTATTTGTCATTGAATCGATTAACATAGTATGTGTCATAAAGGACCAGTTATGAATGAATTACTAAACATGGCCCAATAAGCAAGTAAGGCCCAATAAGCATGTAATTAGGTAAATAAGGCCTAATTAAAGTAAAACTGTTGTAAATAGTCCGTTTATTATCAAAATGATCAATTTAGCTCAATTAATTCCAAAATGACATAAAATGTCCACTTTTATTGAAAATAGCCATTTTGGCCCAACAAAGCCGAAATTTACAATAAAAGCCCACTTTTCGTTAAAATGACATTTTTGGCCCATTAAAGACTGCAATTTCATGAAAATGGCCCATTTTCATTAAAAATGACATTTTAGACCCATTATGGCCAAAAGTTACAACAAAGGTCCATTTTTGATAAAAATGACATTTTAAGCCCATTAAGGCTGAAAATTACATTTTAGGCCCATGAAACTATGAGTTGTCACATAAAGCTCGTTTTTATGAAAAATGACAGTTTTGGCCCAATAAAATCGTGAGTTGTCACATAAAGCCCATTTTTTTTGAAAAAAGACATTTTAGGCCCAATAACACCGTGAGTTGTCACATAAAGCCCATTTTTATGAAAAAAGACATTTTTGACCCATAAAATCGTAGATGTCATTTAAAGCCCATTTTGTTTATCTTTCTTTTCAAGTATTTTGTATACTTTCTTTAGTTTTCTAGTAACTTTTAACATGTTAATTTTTCCAAACGTCATAAAAAGTCACATTAAGTAACATGTTAATAGCATCTTCAAAACTTGGAAGATATATCGATTTTATGAGTGTTTAACATAATTTCATAACATATTTACACAACATATCATGAGAATACACACAAGCATGAGTAAATACTAAGATTAAACACAAAACCAAGCTTGTATTCCCCCCTAAAGATGGAAAAACATGAAAACAAGGGGTATGAAGCTCACCTTGATGTTAGTTGAGTTTTGAAGAGAAGATTGAAGGTGTTTTTTCGACCTTAGCTAACTTCTTGAAGAGGTTCTCGAAACTTGATGGTTCTAGGGAGCTAGAACATGAAATAAGTCATGTAAGGGAGTGTTCTTAGCATAAAATGGAAACAAATCATTTTAAGGGTAGATGAAGGAAATCTTCTTGTGCTTGAGAGGGAAGGAAATAAGTGAGATAATTGAACTGAAGAGTGGTGGGAGTTAGGGTCTTTGGTTGAGAGTTTAAGGAGGGAAGAGAGAGAGGGATTAACATGGTCATTACATGATGGTAAGACTTTAAATTGCCTATATGTTTGACAGTTATTTTTCTTGGATTTCCTCCATGAAAAAAAAGTATGTGGCACTGTTAGAATTAATACAATAATTTTTTTAACATATATAGGGTCGAGAATTAGGAGATGGAAGGAAAGAAAAAGACAGTGGGCTTAAATTTATGTGTAATTGATATTATATTGGCCCATTAGGTATTTTCGATCCATGTGGGCCTACATATGATTTTACGGCCCAAAAGGGTAAAGGAAATGGGTTTTCAGCTCATAGAGACAACTATAGTGATTTTCGGCCGTATAAGGCCCATGAAGGGTCTTATAGTCCAAAATACTAATGCTCAACGAATGTGGATCCAATTAGGGCCAAAATAAGGATTCTTGGCCCAAAAGAACCTATTTGAGGGTTTGCTGGCCCATTAGGCGCAATATGAGAATCCTAGTCCTTTAAGAGATTTGAACCGGAAAGTTAGGGTTTCAAGCCCAAAGTTGAGTGACTGTAGCATATTGAATTAGGTTTAGAGTTTTCACGAGTGAGTTTTGACTTGAATTGTTGTTTGTGAATGAATAACTTGTATAACATCAAACTTAGGGTTACAAGATACATCAGGAGTTAATTACACATAGACATAATTTCCTAGCCTTAAAATGCTAGTTCTGACATCATCCCCCGTTAGAGGGAATTTCGTCCCGAAATTCTTTTGAAAGCTGGTCTTAAGAGCTAGATAAAAGGTGAGGGTACTTTTGCATTATTTTATCTTCATGTTACCACGTGAATTCCGTTCCGCTTAGCATTCCATCGAACCTTCACAATCAGAATGCGGCTTTGTTTCGTACGCTTTACCTCTATGTCCATGATTTCAACCGACTCTTCGATGAACAAGAGATTCTTCTTCACCTCGATCTCATCCAGGGGAACAACAAGGGTTTCATCTGATAGGCACTTTTTTAGATTTGACACGTTGAATACTGGGTGTACGTTGTTAAGCTCCGAGGGCAGTTGTAGTCAATAGGCTACCAGACTGATCCTGGCAAGGATCTCGAATGGCCCGATGTATCATGGGTTTAGCTTGCCCCGCTTTCCTAATCGTACCATCCCCTTCTAGGGAGAGACTTTGGGTAGCACGCGATCACCTACTTGGAATTCTAGAAGCTTTCGCCTTTTTTCAGCATAGCTCTTGCCTCGGTCTCGTGATGCTTGGAGTTGTGCCCTGATTTGAACTATTTTCTCCGTTGTTTCCTGAATGATCTCAAGTCATGTAAGAGTTTTGTTCGGTGTTTGCCCTCTTTCCAGCTGAGTGTCTCCCACCTCAGCCCAATAGAGGGGTGATCTACATTTCCGGCCGTACAAGGCTTCGAAGGGAGCGAATTTAATTCTTGTGTGGTAGTTGTTGTATGAGAATTCGATTAGCGGCAAGTGAGTGTCCCATTCCTTGCCAAAAGCTATCACACAAGCTCGGAGCATATCTTCCAGTGTGTGAATGGTTCGCTCGCTTTGACCGTAGGTTTGGGGGTGGTTGGCAATAGTTGATGAGTTTTGAGCATTCTAACACTCCTATGGTGTGCATGCAACCCTATGTGCTTTGGATCTATGTTTTCACTATTATACATGCAAATATAATAAATTCCAAAGCATCATCCTAAATAGCATACAATGAAGCAACTATACTACAAAAGTCTTGTTATATGACATACCTTTTGATGGAGGTTGAAGTCTTGAACCCTTAAGAGCTTAGTGCCCCAAGTGTTGCACCTCAAATGGTTCACACAAAACCAAAACAATTGGAATAACTTGAGAAGAAGGTTGCTTAGGTTCACCTTATGAAAATCGGTCTTGCCCTCTTTTGTGTATATCCACTAGTGCCATTTCATAAACCATATACCTCTTTATATAGTGTGGAGGATTAGGGTTACATTCATGTAAACCCTAATACCCATGACCATTCATTTCCATAGGATCCATGGGTTAAAAACTTCATTTCCATGTAAGCTTAGCCCAACCTAAATGAACTTGGCCCATCATATATATAAGATTCCATACATAATTAGTTCCTTTTGATCACTAAATTAATTCTAAATTAGTTATTGATCAATACTAATTAAATAATGTGATTTCATATTAATATATTAGAACTTATAATATATTAATATAAATCATAAGTATCCTTTTTCTCATTTTGTCTATCCAATTGTTCTGATGCCATGCAATCCAAATGAACCATGCTACTCTCAGGTCGAATACATACCAAAAATAGTTACGGGCTTAGACATCTAATCCAACACTCTTCTACTTGGATAAGTCTAAAACTATTATTGCGTATGACTCCAAGATCCCGACTAGCAATCATAGCTCTTAAAGCTGCTATCGAACTCTGACCCAGTCAATGACGTGTCCATTAGATAAGGGATCATATATTCCTCCATTCTAGATATCATATGGACTAAGACATGGATTATAATAATTCTATCTTTCCATTTCTTGTTTCCTGATTTCCGATTTATGACGACTGACTAATTGAACAAATTAAATCAGTCATGGCTTGGCCAAGCACTTTGGGGTGTCATCTCTAAATCATCGAAGGGCCCACAGATATCGTTTTATCCCTCCAAGGGTAAAAGGAATAAATAAACTTTGACCCAAGTGTTCGCTTGTACTTACTCATCAAATTACACACAATGATATGTTTTATAACAACCAAGTTACTGGTTGTATTTACATATGTCAATGAGCAACTGACTCACAACTACAACTCACACGTCTTCGTCTGAAGAATATAAGATATTATCATCTCATGATTCACTCGTGATAAAATCCATGAAGTGATTGAAATGAGCGTGAGTTGAATCCAATACTCGAATCTTATTCCAGGAGCACTTGAACACTACAACCACTTTGTCCCAGAAAAACTACAGACCCCTCATGACAGTCTTGCCTCAATACCTACTTCCAAAGTATGATCGAGTGTGGATAGTTTGAATAATCTAGTTATTCGGGAAGTCAAAACATGAAAAGTGAAACACAAGAATAAACGAATCCAATATGGTCTCAGAACTTATGAAGATAAATAATACACATTTTATTTATCACCATATTGATTACACATTATTCATTACATAATGTTTCAAATAATCATCTTAATACTTGAATTAAAACAATAGTCATGCTATGCTCCAAGCATGCACACTATGTTTGTCCAAATTGTAGTTATGCCATACACCAAGTATGTACTCTATGTTTTTCTATGATCCTTACTTTTTGGAATAGATCAATTGAACATAATTCCAATGATTCTCATTTCACATTCCCGAATCCTTATCGTAAGTGTAAGAATTCCAAATTCCTTCCATTTACCAAAATCAGTTAGATTCTAAACTCATATGCATTGATCCTCTTGTAATTACTATGCACAAAGTCACAAAGACTTGGCAACAAAACTTACAAAGTACTCCAATGGAAATCAATTCCATGGAAACGAAGTCTCAAATTCAAAGTACATTCCTTTGAACATCATTCTTGCATTAAGTTTTTCTAATCTTACACAGATTGAATAACTTCCACCTAGATTTCCATATTCCCATTTTGACTATCACTTCTGAACAAGAGTTGCCTCTTTTTCAGAATGTGCCAATATGGTCCTTTCCAAAAATTTACACCATACTTCTGATGGGTTTTAGACATAAGAACAATCCTATGTGCTCATACAAACCCTAATGCTTGGATATAGGTTTCTCTATTGTACGTGCAATGTATCCAACACTTATAATCATAGATCTAACATATTATAAACTTAAATTAGGGTTTAAAGAATTACATTTGATTGTTATGTAGCAATAACAATCTCAATTCCTCTTTGTAATGACTTTATAAAGCTTAGAGTCACAATTGTCACTCCTCTAATGGCTCACAAACACCAAGAGCAAGAGGATGAAGAATAAGGAGAGAGGAGGATGCCCAAAACCGTCCGAAACCCTAAGGGGTTAGTTCCACACGTTTTTGGTGCTCTAGGGATCTTTAAATAGTGAGGCTATTAGGGTTATCTAATAAGGAAACCCTAATTTGGATGCTTAGGCCCTAAGCAACCCATGGACTCCCTCCTTAGAGGCCTAGGACGATTTCTAATGGGTTTCCCCATAGAATTCGTCCACCCCTCTAATATAGAGTCCATTAGCTCAATATCCAACCATCATACAATTGACAGTTATAGTCCCTTTAGTTTAATTAATGTCTTTTAGCCACAAACTTAATTCTTATTAATTCTTGACTAATATTAATTAAACAATATGATTTCTCCTTTAATATATTATTCTCATAATATATTAATAAATCATAATTAATCCTTTCTCTCCATAATTCATCCTATCAAGTTGCTTTGGTGAAGGCAACCCAAAAGGACCATGCACCATCGGGTCAAGTACATACCAAAATAGTTATGGACTTAGACAGTAATCCAACAGTCTCCAACTTAGATAACTCTAATAACTATTATGTGTATGACTTCAGATCCTGATCTGCCATCATAGCTTTCCAAAGCCGCTGTCAACTCTGATCTTATCAGATACGCGTGTCCTTTAGATAAGGGATCATATATTCCTCCATTCTAGATATCATATAGATATAAGACATGAATTATGATCATTCTCTCTATACTATTTCCCGACTTCCGATTTATGATGACTGACAACAGAATACAATTGATTACATCAAATTAGTCTCGGCTCGGCCAAGCGCTTAGGTGGCATCACTAAATCATCGAGGCGCCCAAAGATATCGTTTTTATCCTACTTTGGATAAAAGGAACGGATAAACTTTGACTCAATGCTCGCTTGCACTCACTTACCGAATTACACACAACAATAGGTTTTATAACACCAAGTTACTGGTGCGTTTACATATTATCAATGTGCAACCGACTCGCAAGATACAACTCACACATCTCGGTTTCAAGAATATAAGATGTTATCGTCTCACCAATCACTCATGATAAAATCCATGAAGTGATCCAAGTGAGCGTGGGTTTAATCCAATGCTCAAATCATATTCATAAGCACTCATGAACGTTGCAGCAAACATTTGCTTATGTCTAATACACTTTAGACAATCTACACACCAATTCACGATAGTCTTCATTAATACCTACTTCCAACATATGAACGACTGTAGTCCGTTCAAATAATTTGACTGTTCTGAACCAATTAAATTATTCAGGAAGTCAAAACATGCAAAGTGAAACACAAGAATAATACTAATCCCATATGGCCCCAAACTTTTGAGTATAAATAAAACACCTTTTATCTATCACCATATTGATTACTCATTATTTGTTGTTTTGGGTAGTCAACTTCTTACTTGAATTATTACTACACTTGTCTCATGCTCTTAGCATGCACACAATGTTTACCTACGGTTCTTACTTTGTGAAATAGATCAAATGAACACATTTCCAATCATACTCATTTCACAACTCCAAATCCTTTTCACAAGTGAAAGAATATCAACTTCTTACCACTTATAGAATATGCTAGATTCTAACATTTTATGCAATGATCCTTTCATAATGTCATAGTACTAAAGTCACAATGACTATTGCCAATGAAATTACAAAGTCCTCTATCTGAGATTGTTACAATAAAATTCCATAGACGTGATGTCTCTCACTCAAAGTACATTCCTTGAACATCGTTTTGCATAAAATTTTCTAACTTAGACATAGACTCTCAATATGCAACTCCTAATATGGAACCATTTCCATATTTTCCATATGACAACTCATTCTTAATAGAATCTTATCTATTCTTAATAATGTCGATATGGTCCATCCAATACTATACTTCCAACTAATCACAAGTGACCAATCCTCGGCGAAATTTGGATCGTCCTTTGATAGTTGTTTAATTATCTTAGTCAAAATCGATTCTTGTCATTTTTTCCTCTAAATGCGCTAGACATTTGGAAAATTTTAGAATGGTCAAATATTATAGCATTTGCAATCAATCATATACCGGAAGCGTATGGGACACAATGCATAATGTCTTACATAACGATACGATACTTTATCAATCTTTTGCCATAATATTTTACGTGTCACGTTCTCAAAATTCGAATTATGAAGAGGGATGCCATAATCATAATTGAAATTTGAGAACACACTATGTATCCTTGACTAAATTTATTAACATTCCACAATCTAAGCCTTTAGATTTGAAATGAAGCATAATATTCTCTCCTTTAATTATAGCAAAACTACTATTCAACCCTTACGAATTTCCAAAGGATAACTCTTTTTTTCTATAATTAATATTGCTAACTTGCAATACTTGCCTTAATAATCATAGAAGCACAACATTTATGCTCCCACTATCATGATGATTATTATCATATAATCATAACACTTATGCTCCCACTAGCTTTGACATGTAATCCTTTATCTAAGCTTCTTAAAATTATACACCTTTGCCTTAGAAAGCTCATATATGTGTCTAAACAATTCAGACTAATTGCCAAATCTCATAATTCGAATTGTGGATAGGGATACCGTAACCATAATCGAATTCGAGAATACAATTTTCACAATTACTATCTGCTTAAAATCTCTCTTAGCGAAAGCATTTCCTCACAGTCATTCTTATGAAGGAGGGAATCTTATGATACTTAGATTTTAATCGTGTATGTTTTCCTATCCATGTGAATTTGTCAAAACCCAAGTTTACGACAAATTCAAACTCATATGGACCGAACCTTTTCAATCTTGATTTCTTGCCTTATGGTAACGCGAGTGCTCACCATGTCTTCCAAGTAGTTAAGCAGCTCGCCCTTTCCTATCAATGTACTTTTCATTGATCAAGGTGCTTGCCTTTTATGTGTTCAAATGAGAACTCATAGAACTCATATGCATAATTAACTCGATTGGAACGGCACAGAAACAAGATAGTGTCAACACGATAGGTTGTAAACTTCAAGTCGTGTGCTAGTGATGATCGATAAGGTTTATTCTTGATTAGTTCTTGAAACTTTTCAAGACTATTAAGACTCCCACTGACTCCTTGACATACAAGATTCTCTTGTCAATAAACATTTCTCGACAAACAAATATTCAAAAGTTAGTGTAGCTTTTATCAAGACTAAACATTTCACAAATTGGTCCTAGTTGGTCTTTGTCTTACCTAAGACATCACAACTTTCCAATTCCAAATGTGCAGTAATAAGAAAACCTCTTTTTCAAATTCCACATTTGATGAATGTTATAAACCTTCTTAAGACTTGTCACTCATTGTCACAATCTTAACTCTAAGACTTGTTTTGGAACGAAGTATGATTGACTTATTGATTTAACCATTTCTTCAATTCTTGATTCCTTTTCTCAGACATACAATTGTACTAATACTCACTTAGAGGATCAATTGAGATATGGTTCTTAATCATTAAGACCTATCATAAAACATAATAAAAGGTACTCTCCCTTCTTCTTAGAATAGAGAAACTTTTATCTATCTGCCTACTTGATTCTTTTTATTCGTTCTGCTATTGATTTAAACTCTTTCAAATCAACTCGGAATCATATCCACTAAACCTTTAGTAAATCATGACAAATATCTTTGTCATTCTTGTGGTGGACTTGATCAACACACAACCTTGTGTACTTGATATCCTATTCCTTCACTTGACATTTTGTCAACGAATTAGTCTAATTTCCAAATGTGAAAGTTTTTCATTCATCATACACGTTGCATGATTCCAAGTTTCTGTCCAATTAAAACTTGGGTGACGAGAAACTTTCCCTATTTGGTAAATTCTTGACCATTCCAAAAATAACATAATTAAGAATCAAATACATTATAGAAACTTACAAACATCAATTTTTCATATACGCCATTGCAAGGATAAATAAATAATATAAAATCAAAATTTATTTTATTGCGGAAAAATTTGTCCTTACAGTGCAATTCATTGAAAAACTATCCTAATACATATTTCTTAGTAATCTTACTCCAAGTAGTAGCTCAAGAATCTAATCTTCAAGTAATGCGATTGAAATCCATATCTTCACGATTAGATTTCGCTCACTTCTTCCCTTAAGCTTCCTCTCATTTCTTCGATCCTACAAAACATCGAAATGTAATCTTATCATATCATGTATTAAGAATCTAGAATAGGAACTTAAAAGAGTTGGTTAATGGATTATACCTAAAGCAGAGCCATACGTTTTGACTCTCCCATCTCTTAGATCTCTTAGGTAAATAGGGCAGCTTCGTGTCCAATGCCCCTTCTCTTGGCAATAAAAGCAAATTGACTCCTTTGGAACAGCACATGGAACTACTTCAGACTTTGCCTTTCTCTTATGATCAAACCTTTCGATCATGGCATGCCTTTCGTTGCCATTGCCTATATCCATAGAGGTGTGGAAGGCAGATCCACCAATCAACTTTGCTTTTTCAGTGTGCCAAATCATTGCTGATTCAGCAGCAATAAGCATATAGGTGATATCAATGAGGGTTACGTCGTGGCTCATCATATAGTACTCTCTTACGAACTCCCTACATGAGTGAGGAAGTGACTGAAGAACCCAATCAACAGCCAGCTCCTCACTGACAATGGATCCCAACATTCTTAACCTATCAATGTGTGACTTCAGCTCTACACCGATTTTCCTTCTTCATGTTTACTTGCCAAAAGGGCTTGAGTGAGCTTGAACTTTTCAAGCCTTCGAACTTGTGGGTTAGGGAGAATAATTGGAGGAGGTGGAGGAAGTGAAGCATGATCTCTTGTTCCTTGATCGAATCGTGGAATATCATCTTCATATGGAAAGCTTGTTCCACGAGATTTGGGAATACCATAGTTGTCATACTTTGACATCTACAAAACGAGAGAAAACAATATTCAAGTTAGTTGATTATAATCCTCAATGTGACACCCAAATGAAACATCGAGGCTAGGATCTAACACAATACACTACAACCTAGAAAAGGGATATCGTAATCTAGTTGCAGAATATTTGAAGGTAGGTAAATGATGATTTACCAATTTCCACCTTGAAAAATGAAAAACAGATTAAGTTTTAAATGTATTGAAAACTCCAAGATCCTTTGAGATTCATTGAACTTTTCAACGGCATATTTAAATCTCGATGTGCCCCTCTAGTTTGTGACTGGGATGCCGAGGATCACAAAGCGGGTGTGAATAACCATGCAAATCTACATGGTGCCCCCATATGTTACAGTCACCTATTCGATGTGCCGGTTAACCATACACGCTCCACCGAACTATGAAAAACATTGAGTCACCCTTTGCTACCTTTGCTTAGAACCATTTAGTGTGCCAGTTAACCACACACGCTCCACTAACGTCTTCGCAAGGGCACAAAGTCTAATTTCATGGGATTGCATCAATTCCCTTTTGCCTAAAGTAAATAAGATTAGGAAGTTTATAAAAGCATTTAGCTACTTTTGTATTTCATTATACTTATAATGGAAGGTTTCTGTCCTATCCTACCTGTTCGGCTAACGACCCCCCACTAGTCAAGAGTGCGGTGGGTAAGAGTGGATACCCATTCAATTGCCATTTTATAGGCAATTTCCTTAAACACCCCTTATAGACCAGCTTCGTGAATGAGGCCTACTAACGGTAAGACTGACTTTTACCCATACATATATATATATATATATATATATATATATATATATATATATATATAATATTAGACTTTTAATGTTATGTATAGTATAGGGTGTATTTTACACTTTAAAAATACTTGGTGTTATAATTTAATAATTATACTTTTAATTTAATTAAATTGTAAACCAAAACTTTATGGATTTACTAAATCTCTTTTAATTATACACTTTAATTAATCAATAAAACCATAAGGGTGTGATTTGAACTTTTCAAAACTATACTAGGGTTTTAGAATTTAACATCTTTAAATTAAACTTTTAATCAACTTTTAAATTCCAAAACTTGAGGGCAAGTTTTATAACATTTCAAAACATTAAGGTTTTAACTATTTAAATTTCAAAAAAAAACCTTTATGTTCAAATTTAAGCCATAAAACTTAAATGGGCACATTCTGAATTTTGTTTTACAACACAAGGGTCAAATAACAAATAATAGAAATTAAACAATTAATTTTGTCATTATCTATATTTGACCTAATTTCAATTTCTTGCAAGATAAATTACCCAATTAATACAAATAATCAATCTTTAATCATATAAGGAAGCTATTATCTAATCAATTGGTAATTATCTTGTGTTTTGGCAAGGATAATCTTTTAGAAACATTAAAAATCGTATTTTATCAGTTTAAAATGAATATTGTAATTATCCTTATGCAAAACAACTAGTAAATCCGAAATTTCCTCTGTCTCACACTCCGACTCGCCGAGTCACACATTGGAACTCGCCGAGTAGGGCAGACTCGCTGAGTCCATGTAGTGACTCGCCGAGTCAGTTCGAACAGAAGGCCAAAATTCGATTTTCAGTAAATAATTCAACATAGCATCACATACAACAGAAACCAATCTAGGCTCTGACACCACTGATGGGTTTTAGACATAAGAATAATCCTATGTGCTCATACAAACCTTAATGCTTGGATCTAGGATTATCTATTGTACGTGCAATGTATCAAAGACTTACAATCTTAGATCTAACATATTATAAACTGAAATTAGGGTTTAAAAAATTACCTTTGATTGTTATGTAGCAATAACAATCTCAATTCCTCCTTGTAATGACTTTAGAAAGCTTAGAGTCACAATTGTCACTCCTCTAATGGCTCACAAACACCAAGAGGAAGAGGATGAAGAATAAGGAGAGAGGAAGCTGCCCAAAACCATCCAAAACCCTAAGGGGTTACTTCCACACGTTTTTGGTGCTCTAGGGATCTTTAAATAGTGAGGCTATTAGGGTTATCTAACAAGGAAACCCTAATTTGGATGCTTAGGCCCTAAGCAACCCATGGACTCCCTCCTTAGAGGCCTAGGACGATTTCTAATGGGTTTCCCCATAGAATTCGTCCACCCCTCTAATATAGAGTCCATTAGCTCAATATCCAACCATCATACAATTGACAGTTCTAGTCCCTTAAGTTTAATTAATGTCTTTTAGCCACAAACTTAATTCTTATTAATTCTTGACTAATATTAATTAAACAATATGATTTCTCCTTTAATATATTATTCTCATAATATATTAATAAATCATAATTAATTCTTTCTCTCCATAATTCATACTATCAAGTTGCTTTGGTGAAGGCAACCCAAAAGGACCATGCACCATCGGGTCAAGTACGTACCAAAATAGTTATGGACTTAGACACTAATCAAACAACTTCCAATTGTCCATGAGCAACCAATCTTTGGTAAAACCTCAGATTGTCCTCAGCAATTGCTTAATCATTTTAGTCATATCCCATTCTAGACCTTTTCCCCTCTTAATGCCCTACGCATTTGGAAAATTTAGAAAGGATAAATATTATAGCACATGAAATCGGTCCTATACCCGAAGCATATGGGACGTGATTCATGATGTCTCACATAAAGTCATGATTCTAGATCAGTCTTTTGCTACAATATTTTTTATTTTTCCATGTTTTCATAATTCGACTATGAAGAGGGATGTCGTAATCATAATCGAATTTGAGAACGCAATATATATGGAATTTCCTTATGTTGTGCTATTCCAACATAAAATTCATAAATATATATATATATATATATATATATATATATATATCCTTGATTAAAGATGATTAAAATCTCAATCTAATCTTTTTAGAATTGAAATGATGTATAATTTCCTCTTTCTTAATTATAGCAAAACAACTTTTCCTAATTGAAACTTTTGTTTTCTATAATTAACATTGCTAACTTGCAACACTTATCATAATTATCATGCTCCCACTAACATGATGATTATTAGCATAACACTTATGCTCCCATTAGCTTTGACATGTACTCAGAAATCAATTGGACTTCTAGAAATCAATACTTCGTTGATTTTCTTACCAAAGTTCAGATTTTTGATACGAGATGCTTTTATAAAACTTTATCAAAATCATACACCTTTCCTTAGATAGCTCATATGTGAGTCTAAACAATTTTAGAACTTTGAAAAGGGATGCCATCATCATAGTCTCATTTGTTTAGACCTTTGCCATTTCTCACAAGTCCATGTTAGTGTGTCGGTTAACCACACACGCTCCACTAATGACTTTGAGAATGCAAATATCACAATTGCTATCTACTTAAAATCTACTCAGGGAAAGCGTTTCCTCACCATCATTTTCATGAATCGAAGAGAAACCTTATGACATTTAGATTTCTATGGTGTATGTGTTCCTATCCATGTAAATTTGTTAAAACCGTAATCACAAGACAAGGTTAGTGACAAATACAAACTCATATGGACGGAACTTGTTTATTCTTAATTTCTTGCCACCTAGCAGTACAAGGGCCTACCATTGATTCCAGGTTGTTATGCAACCAATTGAGAACTCTTAGAACCCATACGCAAAGCCAACTTTAAGTGGAATGGGCACAAAAACTAGAATATGTCAACACGATAGGTTATAAACCTCAAGTCATGTGCTAGTGATAAACTATAGGTTTTATTCTTGATTAGTTCTTGAAACTCTTTTAGGATCTCTAATACTCCCACTATCCTCTTGACATATAAGACTCTCTTTCCAAGAACAATTCCTTGACAGATAAATATTCAAGAGATAGTGCGGATTCTTTATCAAGACAAACACTTCACACAATTGGCCTTAGTTGGTCTTTGTTTTATCCAAAACATCACAACATACCACTTTCAAATGTACAAGAGTAGAAAACCTTTTACTCTACATTTGACAAGTGTTATAAACCTTCTTTAAGGTATGTTACTCAAGTTAAACTTGTAAGTATAACCATATTTGTTAAGATGATCACAAAACATTAAGATGATCACAAAACATGATACTAAAGTACTCTCCCATTTTTTAGATTTGAGAAACTTTTGTCTTTCTGCCTAATTTTATTCTTCTCATTCGTTCTGCCATACATTGAAACTTTTCCAATTTTTCAGAATTATATTTAAACTTGTAAGTATAACCATATTTACTATACTTTAGTAAATCATGACGAATAGTCTTATAGATCTTTGTGGTGGACTTGACTAGTGCTCAAGAATGTGTACTCGATCCCTTAGTCCTTCACTTGACTCACATATACATGTGAACAATGAATTAGTCTAAATTTTCCAAAGATGAAAATTCTCATTCATCATACAATATAACTTGCATGATTCCAAGTTTCTGTCCAATTGAAACTTAGGTGATGAGAATATTTCCTTATTTGGTAAATTTAGATACCACCACAAATGAAAGAATTAAATTCATATTTCCATTATTGCTAGAAACATACAAACATCAATTTTCCGTAAATGTCATTGCAAGGAGATATAAAATGAAACAAAAACAAAATTTTATTTATTTATGAAATGCAGAAAAAAAAACTTTTCCTTACAATGCAACTTTAAATGAAAGTTTGCTATTACATGTTTCCTATCAATCTATCATAACCCCAAAGTAGTAGCTCAAGAATCTGATCTTCGAACCATGTGATCATCTTCGCGATCAGATTCATCATGCTCTTATTTTAAGCTTCCTTCCTTTTACTTGATCCTGCAAGACATCAAAATGCAACCTAGTCACATCATGTATTAAGAATCAACAATTAGGAACTTAACAAAGTTAGATAGTGGACTTGCCTAAAGTAGAATCAAACTTTTTGATTCTTCCTTCTCTCAAATCTTTCAGGTAATTAGGGCAGCTTCACAACCAATGCCCTTTCTCTTGACAATAAAAACATATAGACTCTTTGGGAATGGTACACGAGACTATCCTAGACTTAGCCTTTCCCTTTACCTTTTGGTAAACCGAGTTGATCAAGGCCGATCCCTTTCCATTAGGAAGAGAAAGCTTTTCTGGATTTCCAATGTTACCATTGTCAATGTCCATGGAAGTTTGAGAAATAGACCTTCCACCCAAATTTACTTTTCCAGTGCGCCAAAACATTTCTGATTCAGCAGCAACAAGCAAATAAGAAAGATCAACGAGGGTCATATCGTGATCTGTCACATAGTAGTCGTTAATGAACTCACTAAACGACTCAGGAAGTGACTGAAGAACCTAATCAATAGCCAATTTCCTTGGGATGACGACACCCAAAATTCTCAACCTGTCAATATGTGACTTCATCTCTAAGACATGAGTGCATACAAGTCTTCCATCTTTATGTTTCATTGCAAGTAGGGATTGAGTGATCTTGAAATTTTCATGTCTTCGAGCTTGTGGGTCAGGGAGAATAATTAGAGGAGGTGGAGGACATGAAAAGTTCATTAGGAAATCGTCTTCATTAGGAACATCATCTTCATTAGGAAATCGTGTTCCAAGAGTTTTGGGAAGATCATAATTGTCTGAACCAGGCATCTACAATGGGAGAAATTCAAGTTAGTTGACACAAGTCCTTAATATAACACCCAATATGAAATATTAGCGCTAGGACCCAACACAATATTTTATAAATTGAAAGAGGGATGCCGTAATCCAAGCTATAAAATATTTGAAGGTAGGCGAATGACGATTCACCAATTTCCACCATGAAAAACGAAATAGGAGTTAGGTTTTAATTGGTTTGAAACTCCTATGTAACGCCCGTGTTTCTAGGCTATGCATTAATATTGACATAATGGTCTAGGGTAACCATTGTAACTCATTTAGAAGAAATGAAAAGGAATTATGTGAATTATGTGTTTTATGCTTAATTATAGGGTTTAATTAATTAAAAATAAAAATAAACGTCAAAATTAAAGTGTGAGGTAAGCCCTATATCTTTACATAAAGTTGTAGTGGTCGAAACAAGGATTTCGGGGATATAAAGAATGCCGAAATCCGAGTTATAACGAAGAAGTTATCACCTGTCGAAGTTTCGCGACAAAACCGGCACGGTGCCGAGTGTCGTAAAAAGTGAGTTTTTGATAAACTACTTATTAGCCTTAGTAATCTAAAAGAAATTCGTAGTATTCGTCAAACCGAGAAGTTCGATAAAAAGAACGCCCAAATCTGACTTCGTATGAAGAAGTTATGATTTTTCGAAGTTTCAGCTTAGCAGTAGACAGCTAAAAACTCGAATTTTAGATTGAGCGATTTTTAGCCGACACAACCTAAACAAGAATTGAAGGTCTCTTTATTAGGAGCACAACGGTAAAAAGTCTGACGAAAACGGACGTCGGATGAAGAAGTTATGAATTTTTAACGGATTTCCTGTCCCGATCTGTTAAAAATAATAATATAAAATTTAAAGTCAAAATTAGCCAACAAAGTCTAAATGGAAGTTGTATAGCGTAATTTTAGCTACGCGTGCATATAAAGAACATCAAAAACGGAGCTCGTATGCGAAAGTTATGGATTTTAGAAGTTTTGGCGCGAAAATCGAGAAAATTCGCATAGTCACGAGTTGCCACGTCACCCTTGCTGAAAAATTGCCACGTGTCCTGCTGAGTCACCGAAGTCTGCTGAGTCACCCTCGCATGAACAGTAGCCACGTGATCCTCGCATGCAACCCACGTGATCCGACCCGCGTGTAGGCTTCTGATTCGTCCAAGAAGGAGACCCAATCCGAACCGAGCATCTGTCCAAACCGAAGCTGCTGACCAATCCGAAGCTCGCACCTAGCTCCGAGCCTCGCACATGTAAGATGACTCCGCGGTCCAATCAGTGAGTGCCACCGAGACCCTCGCACCTGTTGACCACCTGCACATCAGACACACACCTCGGACCAATCACAGACTGCCAGCGAGCCCTCGCATGCGTAGACCATGTGCAAACCATGTGCGAGCCTTCTCCTGCGAGCCCTCGGATCTACGACGTGTAGTTCCTTCTCAGCCGTCCGATCAGAAGCTCCACCCTATAAATAGAAGGGTGCGAGACCTCCCGGGGGTATTTTGAAAACTTGTCATTTTTAGCCCCTTTCTCCATATTTCTTTCATATTATCATCCCCCGAAGCCCCGGTATCGATTATAAGCCCCGGAATACGCCACGAAGTGCCCGTGAAGCCCGAAAAATTTATCTTTTCGGTTTCGAGGCCCGACCTTTCGCAGAGCCCGGTTTCTCAATAAAACTCCCGGTTTTATTAGAAACGATCGTTTTAGAAAACGAATTGCTGCCCGATTTTCATTAAATCATGTGAGTGTGTAGTTACGTTCAATTTACACATAGATATGAAGTATTTACCTTGAAATACGTTTTATGTGTAAATATACTAATTGTTTAATTGAGGTGAGTATTGAATTGATGTTTTATACAAGTTTTAAACTGTATATGCTTTTTTATCTACGAAAATGTTGGGTAAAACTTGGGTAGATGAAATAGTGGGTATGATGAAAGGTGAGTTGGATAAAGGAGATGATCAATAATATTGATCATGAGTTGAGGGTGAGTGGTGAACATTTGAGAGAATCACTTACCCAAATTGTTGGCCCCTGTCATTCAGCAGAGTATGGATGACAACCATGGACTATTCTAGACAGTCTATGGAGCACTAGCAGGCCCGTAACCTGTAGGTGTAATGAACTATATGTTCATTTGTTGTACTCTAAAACCCATTGACATGTATTGCAGTAGAGAACACCTGTAAATAATACTGTCGATAAATGAGAGTTATGGACTTAGCACATGTTGAGTAAACTTTGGCAGCTATGGAATTAGTGCCCATTGTATAAACCCCGGTCACAAGGTGACTTTGTGTCTATTCCTTAGGATGAATCCTTAGGAAGGAGTGATAGTTGATTCTTAGGGTAAACCCTTAATAAATAAATAAAATAATGGGGTTTGGGGTAATTAGGTTTATTGATTGATGTTTAAACATAATAAATTTATGTATTGTGGGTTGAAAACCCTATATGCTCACCAGGCTTCCAAGCCTGACCCACTCAGCTGTTTATATTACAGGTAGAGGACCCCGAGCATAGTCGGATGATGATGATGAGTGAATTTTGGATTATAGACCAATAGTTACAAATAACTGTCGTAAGGCTTATAATGTCTTGTTTATGCTTTTGATCTGTATCGAAACATGACATCCCGAGGTTTTGATATAAAAAGAAATGTTATATTTCTTAAAGAAAGGTTTTGACAAACTTTTATCATATTTTGTTTTAGGGACCAATTCCGCAACATCTTTTATAAAGATTTATCTGATTTGATTTTAAAAAGCATAAATTAAATCGGTCTTTTCTGGCCGAGAAATTTGGGGATGTCACATCCTAGATCTTTTGAGATTCATTGAACTTTTCAATGGCATGTTTAAATCTCGATTGTGCCCTCTCAAGTTTGTGACTGGGATGCCAAGGATCACAAACAAGGTGTGAATAACTGTAACGCCCGCAGATCCGGGCTAGTCAATTTAGAGACAATAAGCATCAATAATGAGTTTTTGATGGAAGATTCTTTAGAAGGATTAATCTTAACCAAGTTTTAGTATATGTTACAAGGGTTCCTGTTGAATTATAAAAAGTGGCCCTCTTGAACTTCAGCTACCGCAGCCAACCAACCCCCGCAGTCAAATGTCTTCATCAGCAGTCGCCAACCGCAGTCCTTGCCTACCATAGTCTTTTTACTAGATTACTTTCAAACTCTCTATTGTCCCGTATGCCTTGAATGCTTACTCTTAGAGACATAGTCTAGTGTACTTTGTGAGTCTCTATAAATAGAACTCATTCTCTTGTAAACAAGTATCGCATCTAATTCTGAATACACATGTCTGAAGTTATCTTTTCTATTTCTCTTACTCACACTTCTTACTTCCATAATCGATTACAATCTCTCTTCGAAGCAAGTCTTTTGTGACTTAATCACTAAGTTTGATCTCACTTATTAACTTGGCTTGAATGCATTCCTCATTATGAATCAGCTTAAGTGTATACTTGATATAACAATTGTTGTCATTTCTATTTCTTTACTTTTCTGCAACTAAGTCTCTAACATCTAACTCTAAATATTATTGTTGAGCTTTTAGATCCTTGAGATTAACTATTCCGCAATATACTTGTTCTAACATTTGTTCAAGTGTGTCCCAAAGTTTTTCTCTCAACAATTGGTATCAGAACCATAGTGGTTGCTTTTTGAAAATCAAAACTCTGATTTTTCGAAGAGCCTTCTATACCACTTAAGCTCATTTCTAAAACAAAAAAACTTCAAAATATGGCACAATCGTTATCTCTGAATGTTTCCAACAGTGTTGGTGGTTCTAATCGAGCCCCAATACTGGTTTCAAATGAATATCATCACTAGTCATAAAGAATGGAAAGATACTTAAGTTGACTTGGTAGAGATGTATTGTGATCTGTAGAAGAAGGAACACATGTCCCAGTACTTACACCAATCCAAACAGACAGAGCTACAACAAGACTAGGAGGAGGTTAACAAGCTATGAGCCGTTCCACCAAGGATGGTCTCGATAAAATGGAAAATGATGTTGTTGCTTTTTATGAAATCTCCTGTGGAGTTGCTCCTGAAAACTTCGATATTATCATAAATTGCAAATCAACAAAAGAGATATGGGATGTTCTAAAGAATCTTTATGAAGGCTTAGAACAAGCTCAAGACAAGAAGCTTACAACTACACTCAATGAGTTCAACAACTTCAAAGCTCATATTGGCGAAAGCTTGGAAGACTCCTTCAAAAGGTTCAACCTGATTGTCACCAAGTTATCCAACGCAGGCACCATCCGCAGTAACCATGAAACAAATCTTTAGTTTCTTAATGGCTTGGGAAGACACTGGAATACGGCTAAAATGATAGTCCAAGGCGATAGAAAGATTCATTCCTTGTCACTCTACAAACTCTATTGGGAACTGCAAGTACAGGAATCCACCATACTCAAAGACTGTGCTGACTTCGGAGGACCTCTTGCTCTCATAGAACAAACTCCACATAATCAATATTATGCTCCCTCGTATGACACTTCACCTCAGTCATACAAAGCTGATTTAGAGTATGATGATGAAGAAGAATTTCAAAAGGCAATTACTCAAGCTAACAAACAATTCAACCGACTACCACCTCACTCTTTTCGCAAAAATCAACAATTCAACAAACCACCCTTCAATCGTAACTTCAACCCACAAGAAAATCACTCACATTATCCTAAAAGTTCTCATCCACCACCGCAACCTCACAATACTTAACCAATGGAAGCATCGCAGCCTACTCAAACCACTGGCTCTGGTACTCCCTCAGAAGACAAGACTGATGTTGTAGTTTGTCACAAATGCAATAAAGAGAATCACTTTGCAAGAGATTGTAAGGCCAATGTAGTTAAAGACAGAGTATTCTACCTTAAAATGGCTCAATATTTGGAAGAAAAGGAGAAAGAAAGGGCATATGTAGCCCATGTCAAAAGTGACCAACAAGTCTAGTCATCCGGAGACGAAGAAGAAGCCATCAGCAGTGTCAATGGAAAAGGGAAGATCTGCATGTTGGCAACTGTGGATGATGATGGGTATACAAAGATGGACAAAAACTACTGCTACACGGTAAAGGGTGGAACTCTAAGCATCGTCGAACAGGTAAAACTCATGATCCAAACTCTAAAATATAGCATGCATGATTGTCAACCTTACATAGATAATCTTAATGAAACATGTGCTGCCGTCCCTACAGACTATAACAAAGCCTTAGATGATAAGAACAGTGCGTCCCAGGAGATGTTCCATGTGAGAGGACGAATGGATAACAAAAGCCTCAAAATGGCTATGTTAGAAAGAGATTTAGAGTTAGAAAACGATGCAAGAATGTTGAGTGAAACCCAATTAGAGATAGCTTTGAACCAGAGAGATTTAGCTCAAAGTGAAATTGTACGTTTAAATATTTTAATCGAAAATTTGTTCAATGAAAGTGAAGCTATTAAAAATTTGGTAAATAATGGAACCGTGGACAACACATACAATTGGGGTTGGTCAAATGGATATCCTACCGCAATGGATTCCTCACCCCGGTTCAACAAAGACAGACTGTATGTCCCTCCAGACCGAGAATTTCATTTCCCAGTCAATGAAAAGACTTTTCCTGAAGATATCATAACTCACTTCGGTAGACTACATAATCTAAGAAACAATTGCGTCATTGAGGAAATTGTGCCTGAGGTTTCCGGTCACACATGTGATCAAATTCCCATCTGTGGCACTACCTTCCCAAATTCTCAAAACTTATCCGTAGTCGAAGAAGAAATTGCCATTGAGGACACTGAAGTCTCGAAAGACTTTCCATCCCTGTCCTCAGACCGTAGTGTCCCTCACTACAGCCAAAAGTCCCACCAAAGTCCCACTGAAGTCCCAATTAAGACTTACTTTGCAGTAGTCAAGTCATCCCTACCGCAGTCTTCGAACAAAAGTTCTGCCACTCTTCAAATAATTCATCATGAATTACCCATAGAACACTTTGAAGTGGGTCAATGTTCTCAAATCCCTGAATCCTCATGTTCTGATGACTCAAGCCCATGTTTCCATAAAATTTCAAAAGGTTCTAGGAAACCACAGTTGAATAACAGAGACTGCGGTTCACCAAAATCCTTAGCTAAAAAGGCTTTCAAAGAAGAAATTCGCTCCCGAGGCACAAATAAACAAATGTTTTCAAAAAACAAAAAGCATGTCAGATTTAAAAAATACAAAAGTCCAGAAAAAATAGTTTTCTCTCACTATCTTTCAAAAAACCCTACCACGAAGAAAACATCCAAAAAGAATGTATAGTTTCAACAGTCATTCCTAATTCATCTGACACAATTCAAAAGAGTGCACAGTCTTTTCGAAATAGTGTTTTTCAAATCTATTCCTCAGATGATCCGAAATGGAAAGGTATTTTACCCACTGCAACACATTTAAAGTCACATCAAAATTTTAACAAGTGGAAGGGTATTTTACCAAATCCAACAAAAAGGGCACAAAGATCTACACGTGCTAAACCTTTTTCAAAACAAACTTATCAGAAAACTAACAACACTCATGTCAGATCTTTTCAACCTCAGACTAGTCAAAAGCCAAACAAGTCTTCCTTTAGACCGCTGACCAAACATGGTGTCAGAACAAAAGACAAAATCTCAAGCTGTGAGTGTCAGTGTAGTTGCAAAATCAGAAACCTCGTAACTTTACAAAAACACACAACACTCCAAAATTACATAAACACCTAGGAATAGGTTTAAAAGTTGACACGAAACTAGTCCCTGCAACCTCGGTCCATGCATCACTCAGAAACTCACCTGTTGTTCCAAGATCCAAACTAGTTTGGATGCCTAAACTAACCATGTAATTCTCAAGCTTTGTGCAAGGAGGAAGAAGAAGATGAATGGTTAATTGACAGTGCCTGCTCGTTGCACATGACCGGAAGGTTAAAATACCTTCGGGATTTCAGGCCAATTTGTAATGGTGGAAATGTTACATTCGGCAAAAATGCGAATGGAATCATCCGAGGTTACGGTGTACTCACTATGGGGAACTTCTCAATTCAAAAGGTTGCTTATGTAGAAAGCCTTAAACACAATCTCATCAGTGTTGGCCAACTATGTAAGGTAGGCCATCGAGTTGAATTCGATGATCAATTATGTTATGTAATGACAAGTGATAGGAGCACCTGCTTGATCAAGTCACGATCCGAGGGTACCATGTATCCTCTGGATGTCTCTCTTATCATTGGCAAACCGCAACTGTGTTTCTTTTCCAAAGTTGTATCCGAAGTCAGCTGGCTATGGTACCGCAAGCTCGCTCATCTCTGCTTCAGATACATCAACACTTTGGTCACTGGAGAGCCGGTCAGAGGACTCCCTATTCTCAAGTTCGGCAATGACACTATCTGTCCTGCTTGTGAATGTGGTAAGCAGTCTAAAGCAAGTCACTCCATGGTGATTGACTCTTCAATATCAGAACCACTTGAGCTTCTGCACATTGATCTCTGCGGTCCATCAACCGTAGCCAGTATCCATCTCAAAAAGTATATACTGGTTATAGTAGATGACTTCACTCGCTTCACATGGGTTTTCTTCCTCAGACTCAAATCCGAAACACCACAAATTCTCATCAACTTCATCAAAGAAATAGAACTTCAGATCAAGCTGCCAGTAAGACGCATCCATAGTGATAATGGAACCGAGTTCACTAATCATCCTCTCAACAGCTTTTTGGTGTCTAAAGGTATCACTCACAACTTCTTAGCTCCTTATACACCACAACAAAATGGAGTAGTAGAAAGAAGGAACCGTACACTAGTCGAAGTAGCCAAATCCATGCTCAATTTCGCACATCTTCCTCTTTACTTCTGGGCCGAAGCTGTAGCAACTGCATGCTTTGTTCAAAACCGAAGCATTGTGTGCAAGCGCCTCAATAAAACACCATATGAGGGCCTTAACAACCGCAAACCAAATGTTCACTTCTTTCATATCTTTGGGTGTAGATGTTTTGTGATCAACAACAGAGACCAACTTAGCAAATTTGCACCAAAGTTGGATGAAGGCATCTTTCTTGGCTAATCCACGAACAAGGTTGCTTACCGGGTTCTCATCATACGTACAAGGCTAATCATTGAAAGCTTCGATGTGAAATTTGATGATTCTCACATCTGCAACGCCCCTCCATCCACTAAAACCACCGCAATCTTGGAAAGTTATATTCCTTCTTCTTTAGGTCCTTTAAATCTTGTTGAAGTCAATTATGACGACCTTTTCAACCCTGTTGAAACAGCGAAACTATCCGAAGTTCTTGTGTCACCAGCCGCGCAACAACAACATGCTGATGTTTCTGGTCCATCTCTATCCGAAGTAGCATCTCTCAATACTTTCACCTCTCCGGTTAAGGGGAAAGCTCTACTCCGGATCAAGCAACAACCATCGAGATTCCAATACTTGATGATGCCCAAGTTCCTATCTGCAGAAAATCATTACCATCAAATGTATCTTCAGATTCGGATGATGAACTCATAGAGAACATTGACACTAGTACTGATTCAAGAATCATCACAATCCCATCAGCAGTCAGGGGGAACCTTCTCAGGTTCCAAAGGAACTCCCATTAGCAATCCAGAGGTAACCTCTCCAAACTGCTCAAGAAAATTCCATTCTCGCTCCAACAAGACAAGATGATTCCGCAGGATGTTCTCAAATCCAGGGGGAACTACCATCTCCAACCGAAGAAACTTCTGATATTGAAGACATCCCCTCTACCGTAGCCGCTGATCATCTGATGCCTCGTCTACATGTATGGACGAAGGACCACCCACCAGGTCAAATTATTGGCAACCCATCCGCAGGTATCCAGACTCGATCTGCCAAGGACTTATTTGATCATTGTCAGTACGCAGCATTTATGTCCGCAGTCGAGCCACGATCGATCAAAGAAGCATTATTGGAAACTGATTGGATTTCTGCAATGCAAGAAGAACTGGAAGAATTCAAATGGAACAAGGTGTGGCAACTCGTTCCCATACCGCAAGGTTATACTATTGTAGGAACAAGATGGGTGTTCAAGAACAAGTTAGATGAATCTGGTGCGGTTATTAGAAATAAGGTAAGACTAGTTGCAAAAGGGTATAGTCAACTTGAAGGTGTTGACTACGATGAAACATATGCTCCGGTGGCACGAATGGAAGCCATTCGAATCTTTTTAGCATATGCTGACCACAAAAACATCAAGGTACACCAAATGGACGTTAAGAGTGCTTATCTCAATGGGGAATTGAAAGAAGAGGTTTATCTTCAGCAACCTCCCGGCTTTGAAAGTATTGAATTCACCGACCACTGCTAAAAGATTCAAAAGGAAATCTACAGTCTGAAGCAAGCCCCAAGAGCTTGGTATGAGACTCTTTCTGAATTTCTAGTCTCTTCAGGATACAAAAGAGGAGTGATTGATCCCATGTTATTTAGAAAAGCAAATGGTGACCACCTTATGCTTGTACAAATATACGTGGATGATATCCTCTTCGGATCGACTGATCAAGGAATGGTGGATGAATTTGCTAAGCTCATGACAAACAAATTCCAAATGGGCATGAATAGAGAGATTAATTTCTTTCTAGGTCTTCAAGTCAAACAAATTCAGCAAGGGATATTCATTCATCAAGAGAAATATACCACTGAATTATTGAAGAAATACTCTATGGACAACTGTTCCTCGGCTAAGGTCCCTATGGCCTTCGATTATAAGATCTCTGCTGATCCCTCTGGCGAATCTGTGGATCACAAGACTTATAGATGTATCATTGGCTCTCTAATGTACCTCGCCGCAAGCCAACCGGACATTATCTTTGCAACTGGTGTATGTGCAAGGTATCAGACTGAACCAAAAGTGTCACATATGACCGCAGCCAAACAAATTCTCCGGTACCTGAAAGGAAGCAAATCTCTTGGTCTATGGTACCCTGCAGGCAATGACTTCAGTCTTCAAGTATTTACCGATGCGGATCATGCCGGATGCAAACTTGATCGAAAAAGTACCTCAGGTGAATGCCAATTTTTGGGAGGTAGACTCGTCAGCTGGTCCTCATGAAAACAAATTGTGTTTCACTATCTACTGCAGAAGCCGAATATGTGGCTGCAGCCAGCTGTTGTTCTCAAGTTCAATAGATGAAGACACAACTGCTAGACTACGGATACAGAATGCTGCGAATACCAATCTACTGTGACTCTGAAAGTGCCATAGCAATTTCTCATAATCCTATTCAGCACTCCAAGACGAAACATATTGAACTATGGTATAACTTCTTCAAAGACCACATTATGAAAGGTAACATTGAACTCATCTTTGTCCCTACTCATGAAGAGATTGTTGATGTATTTACAAAAGCACTTGACTCTACCAAACTCAATTCATTCTTACAAATGTTAGGGATGATGAATCTAGACCCTCAATTCTTCTTGAATTGATAGGTACCACCGACCATTCTTGGTCTCCATTGCGGTCCTAACTGAAAGACATTTATAATAGATGGTTTTGGTATATCCTGTGTACCGCAGTCTATGTACCGCAACCATATATTATATTTATCTTTCACTGGCCCTTCTTGTTTGTTATTACTAACTTCTTGTACAAGTGCTTTTCTCAGTTTCTCCTGCTGCAGTCATCCGCAATGGCAGAGGAGCCATCCGCAATGATGTGTCCATCCGCAGTCACATTAATTGATTTTCACACTGTTCATTCTTTTGAAAAACAAAAAAAACATGGTGTGCTATTTAATGATCCTTCATTAAATAAAACATTAAATAAAAACATTCCTTTGAGAAACTATCACATTCTTTTTTGTCTAAACCTTGCGTTAGACCTATTTTAGGTATGATGACAAAATAAAGATTTTCCAAATCAAATCCTTTTAATATGTCTTTTCCTATTACCCCAAACCATCACATCCGTTACAACTTCCCCTTTATCCAACGGATTAATCTCTCCCCCACCACGCGTTCACCAAACGTGATACAAAATCTGACATTTCGTTAAATGCAGAACCTTTTTGGTAAATCCCAATTTTAGATCTAATCCCTCTTTTATCAATATGTGGCTGAGATTAAAGACGCTAATTCAAAAGATAAACCCAAATGTTTTTACCAGAATTCACTTAGGTCAAAAATGTTTCCCGCTCCCTTAAGCCACTATAAAGCCCCTTTCTCTCCACAAAGAAAAGTTTACGCTCTCTAAACTTTCAACCTTCTTCTACATTCTTCAAAGCTTTCTCAAACTCACAGCAATGGTGAAATTGATGAGTTTTGGTCATAAGAACATCCTATGTGCTCATACAAACCCTAATGCTTGGATCTAGGTTTCTCTATTGTACATGCAAGTTATCCAAGACTATAAACCCTAATTCTAGCATACAAGTAATCATATTAACATAAGAATGGGTTTAAGATATTACCTAGATTGTTATGTAGCAATAAAAATCCCAAATCTCCTTGTATTGACTTTAGAAAGCTTAGAGTCACAAATGTCACTCCTCTAATGGTTCACAAACACCATAAGCAAGAGGATGAAGAGCAGAGAGGATGGAGACTGCCCAAAAACGTGTGAAACCCTAGAACAAATCTTCACCACGTTTTTGGGTCATAAGGGATCTATATATATAGGAGGCTATTAGGGTTATCCAACAAGGAAACCCTAATTTGGATGCTTAAGCCCTAAACAACCCATAAATTCCTTTCCTTAAGGGCTTGGACGATTTCCTCTTGGGCTTTCCCATAGAATTCGTCCACTCCTTAATATAAGACAATCCATGGCCCAAATTGCAATTATCTTATAATTACAATTCCAGTCCCTTAAGTTTAATTAATCTCTTTTAGTCACAAAACTAATTACCAATTAATTATTGACTAATATTAATTAAACAATATGATTTCTGCTTTAATATATTATTCTCATAATATATTAATAAATCATATTTAATCCTTTATCTCCATAATTCATCCTATCAAGTTGCTTTGGTGAAGGCAACCCAAAAGGACCATGCACCATCGGGTCAAGTACATACCAAAATAGTTATGGACTTAGACACTAATCCAACAGTCTCCCACTTGGATAAGTCTAATAACTATTATGCATATGACTTCAGATCCTGATCTGCAATCGTAGCTTTCCAAAGCCGCTGTCAACTCTGATCCTATCAGATACGTGTGTCCTTAGATATGGGATCATATATTCCTCTATTTCTAGATATCATATGAAACATGATTTCAAATCATTCTCTTTGTACTATATCTCGAATTCCGATTTATGACGACTGACTAATTGAAAAAATCAAATTAGCCCTAGCCCGGCCGAGCATTTACGGTTGTCATCACTAAATCATCGAGGGGCCCAAAGATATCGCTTTTATCCTACTTTGGATAAAAGGAACGGATAAACTTTTATACAATGCTTGCTTGCACTCATTCACCGAATTACACACAATAATATGTTTTATAACACCAAGTTTTTAGTGCGTTTACATATTATCAATGTGCAACCGATTTGCATTATACAACTCACACATCTCGGATCCAAGTGAGCGTGGGTTTAACCCAATGCTCAAATCATATTCATAAGCACTCATGAACATTGTAGAAAACATTTACTTATGTCTAATGCTCTTTAGACAATCCACACACCAATTCACGACAGTCTTTATTCATACTTACTTACAACGTATGAATGACTGTGGCCCGTTCGAATAATTTGACTGTTCATAACCAATTAAATTATTCAGGAAGTCAAAACATGCAAAGTGAAACACAAGAATAATACTAATCCCATATGGCCTCAAACCTTTGAGTATAAATAAAACACATTTTATTTATCACCATATCGATTACTCATTATTTGTTGTTTCAGGTAATCAACTTCTTACTTGAATTATTACACTTGTCCCATGCTCTTATCATGTACACAATGTTTACCTATGGTTCTTACTTTGTGAAATAGATCAAATGAAGACATTTCCAATCATTCTCATTTCACATCTCCAAATCCTTTTTCATAAGTGAATGAATATCAAATTCTTGCCACTTATTGAATATGCTAGATTCTAACATTTTATGCAATGATCCCTTTGTAATGTCACTGCACTAAAGTCACAAAGACTATTGCCAATGAAATTACAAAGTCCTCTATCGGAGATTGTTACAAGACAATTCCTTAGATATGATGTCTCTCACTCAAAGTACATTCCTTTGAACATCCTTTTGCATAAATGTTTCTAATCTAGACATAGATTTACAATATTCAATTCCGAATATGGACACGTTTCCATATTTTCCATATGATAACTCATAGAATCTTTTCTATTTATAATAATGTCAATATGGTCCATCCAATATGGAAACATTTCCATATATTTTTCAATACTATACTTCCAACTACTCATGAGCGACCAATCCTCGACGAACTTTGGATTGTCCTTTGATAGATGTTTAATTATTTAGTCAAAACCGATTCTTGTCCCTTTTCCCTCTAAATGCGCTAGACATTTGGAAAATTTAGAATGGTCAAATATCACAGCATTTGCAATCGATCCTATACCTGAAGCTTATGGGACACGATGCATAATGTCTTATATAAAGATTTGATACTTTATCAATCTTCTGCCATAATATTTTTTATTTGCTATGTTCTCAAAATTCGAATTGTGAAGAGGAATGCCGTAATCATAATCGAAATTTGATAACACACTATGTACCTTTGACTAAATTTATTAACATTACACAATCTAAGCCTTTAAATTTGAAATGAAGCATAATATTCTCTCCCTTAATTATAGCAAAACAACTATTCAACCCTTACAACTTTGCAAGGTATGACTCTTGTTTTCTATAATTAATATTGCTACCTTGCAATACTTTCCTTAATAATCATACAATCATAACATTTATGCTCCCCCTATCAGGATGATTATTATAAAACATAACACTTATGCTCCCACTAGCTTTGACATGTATTCATAAACATCTTAACTTTCAGAAAAACAATACTTATTGAATTTCTTAAGTTCATGTTTCTAATACTTAGTGCTTTGATAATCTTTTATCAAGGCTTCTTATACACTTTTGCCTTAGATAGTTCATATGTGTGTCTAAACAATTAAGACTAATTGCCAAACCTGACAATTAAAATTATGGAAAGGGATACCATAACCATAATCGAATTTGAGAATGCAATTTTACAATCACTATTTTCTTAAAATCTTTCTTAGTGAAAGCATTTCCTCACAATCATTTTCATGAAGGAGGAAATCTTATGACACTTAGATTTAAACGGTGTATGTGTTCCTATCCATGTGAATTTGTTAAAACCAAAGTTTACGACAAATTCAAACTCATATGGACCGAACTTTCTTAATCTTGATTTCTTGCCTTATGGTAGCACAGCTTCCCAACATGTCTTCCAAGTAATTAAGTAGCTCACCCTTTCCTATCAATGTACCTTTCATTGATTAAGGTGCCTTGCCTTTTATGCGTTCAAAATGAGAGCTCATAGAACTCACATGCATAATTAACTCAATTGGAACAACACAGAAACAATATAGTGTCAACACGATAGGTTGTAAACCTCAACTTGTGTGCTACTGATGATCGATAAGGTCTATTTTGATTTTTTCTTGAAACCTTTCAAGACCATTAAGACTCCCACTGACTCCTTGACATATAAGATTCTCTTGTCAATAAACATTTCTTGACAAACAAATATTCAAGAGTTAGTGTAGTTTGTATCAACCACTTCATAAATTGGTCCTAGTTGGTCTTTGTCTCATCCAAGACATCACAACTTTCCACATTTGATGAATGTTATAAACCTTCTTAATACTTATCACTCAATTTCACAATCTTAACTCTAAGACTTGTTTTTGGAACGAAGTATGATTGACTTCTTGATTTAACCATTTCTTCAATTCTTGATTCCTCTTCTTAGACATACAATTGTACTAAGACTCACTTAGAGGATCAATTGAGACATGGTTCTTAATCATTAAGACCCACCATAAAGCATAAAAGGTACTCTCCCTTCTTCTTAAAATGGAGAAACTTTTATCTTTCTGCCTACTTGATTCTTCTTATTCGTTCTGCTATTGATTTAAACATTTTCAATCAATTCAGAATTACACTTGAGTATAATCATATTTACCAAACCTTTAGTAAATCATGACGAATATCTTTTTTTAACTCTTATGGTGGACTTGATCAATACGCAACTTTGTGTACTTGATCTCCTAGTCCTTCACTTGACACTTTGTCAATGAGTTAATCTAATTTCAAATATGAAATTTCTCATTCATCGTGCAATCAAGTTGCATGATTCCAAGTTTCTGTCCAACTGAAACTTGGGCGATGAGAAACTCTCCTTATTTGGTAATTTTCGACAACATAACTGAGAATCAAATCCATTATTGCTAATATTAGAAACATTCAAACATCAATTTTTCATACACACCATTGTAAGGATAAATAAATAATATAAAATCAAAATTTATTTTATTGCGGAAAAATTTGTCCTTATAACGCAATTCATTGAAAAACTATGCTACTACATATTTCTTAGCAATCTAATTTTAACTCTAAGTAGCAGCTCAAAATCTAATCTTCAAGTAATGCGATTGAAATCCATTCCTTCACGGTTAGATTCTTTTCACTTCTTCCCTTAAGCTTCCTCTCTTTTTTTTGATTCTACAAAACATCAATTGTAATCTTATCACATTATGTATTAAGAATCTAGAATAGGAGCTTAAAAGAGTTAGTAAATGGATTTTACCTAAAGCAGAGCCATACGTTTTGACTCTCCCATCTCTTAGATCTCTTAGGTAAATAGGGCAGCTTCGTTTCCAATGCCCCTTCTCTTGGCAATAAAAGTAAATTGAATCCTTTGGAACAGGACATGGAACTACTTCAGACATTGCCTTTCTCTTATGATCAGACTTTTCGATCATAGCATGTCTTTCGTTGCCATTGTCTATATCCATAGATGTGTTGAAGGCAGATTCACCAATCAACTTTGCCTTTCTATTGCGCCAAACTATTGCTGATTCAGCAGCAATAAGCATATAAGTGAGGTCTATAAGGGTCACGTCGCAGTTCATCATATAGTACTCTCTTACGAACTCACTATATGATTTAGTAAGTGACTGAAGAACCCAATCAACAGCCATCTCCTCACAGACAACGGATCCCAACATTCTTAACCTATCAATGTGTGACTTCATCCCTAGGACGTGTGCACACACCGACTTTCCTTCTTTATGTTTACTTGCCAAAAGGGCTTGAGCGAGCTTCAACTTTTCAAGCCTTCGAACTTATGGGTTAGGGAGAATAATTGGAGGAGGTGGAGGAAGTGAAGCAAGATTTCTTATTCCTCGATCGAATCGTGGAATATCATCTTCATGTGGAAGGCTTGTTCCATGGGATTTGGGAAGACCATAGTTGTCGAACTTTGACATCTACAAAACGGGAGAAAACGAATTCAAGTTAGTTGATTGATTTAGTCCTTAGTAAATCACCCAAATGAGATACCAAGGCAAGGACCCAACACAATATTCCACAACTTGGGAGAGTGATGCCGTAACCCTAATTGCAGAATATTTGAAGGTAAGTGAATGACGATTCACTAATTTCCACCACGAAAAACAAAAAAGAAATTTAAGTTTTAAATTTTTGAAAACTCCTAGATCCTTTGATATTCATTGAACTTTCAATGGCATGTTTAAATCTCGATATGCCCCTCTAGTTTGTGACTGGGATGCCGAGGATCACAAAGCGGGTGTGAATAACCATGCAAACTTACATGGTGCCCTCACATGTTACAGTCATCAATTCGATGTGTCGGTAATACACACACGCTCCACCGAACTATGACAAACATTGAGTCACCCTTTGTTACCTTTGCTTAGAACCATTAAGTGTGCCGGTTAACCACACACGCTCCACTAACGTCTTCGCAAGGGCACAAAGTGTAATTTCATGGAATTGCATCAATTCACTTTTGCCTAAGTAACTAAGATTGGGAATTTGTAAAACATTTAGTTACTTTTGTACTTCATTATACTTATAACGGAAGGTTTTGTCCTATCTTACCCGTTCGGCTAACGGCCCTCCACTAGTCAAGAGTGCGGTGGGTAAGAGTGGATACCCATTCAATCGCCATTTTATAGGCAATTTCCTTAAACACCCCTTATAGACCAGCTTCGTGAATGAGGCCTACTAACGGTAAGACTGACTTTTACTCATACATATATATATATATATATATATATATATATATATATATATATATATATATATATATATATATAGACTTTTAATGTTATATATAGTATCGGGTGTATTTTACACTTTCAAAATACTAGGTGGTCTAATTTAACAATTATACTTTTAATTCAATTAAATTGTAAACCTAAACTTCTTTGGATTTATTAATCCTCTTTTAATTATACATCTTAATTAATTAATAAAACCATAAGGGAGTGATTTGAACTTTTCAAAACATTACTAGGGTTTTAGAATTTAACATTCTTAATTAAACCTTTCATCAACTTTTAAATTCCAAAACTTGAGGGCATGTTTTGAAACATTTCAAAACATTTGGGTTTAGAATTTAAATATACATCAAAATTAACCTATTAATTCAAAATTTAAATTCCAAAACTCGAGGGCAAGTTTTGAAACATTTTTCAAAACATTAGGGTTTTAACTATTTAAATTTCAAAACAACAAAACTTTTGGGTTCAAATTTAAACTATAAAACCTAATGGGGAAAATATGAAAACTTTTCAAAGCACAAGAATCAAATAAAAAATAATCTAAATTAACATTTAATCACGTAATTATCCATATTTGATTTATTTAATGATTCCTTGAAAAACAATTTACCAATTTAATCAAAATAATTAATCAATTATCACATAAGGAAACAAATATTTTATTAATTGATAAATATCTTTAATTAGATCAAGAATATAGTCAAATATATCATAAAATCGGATTTATATTGATCTAATATGATAAGGCAACTATCCTTCAGCAAAAGAAGCAAGAAATCCCGGTTTTCCCTCCATCTGACCAACCGACTCGTCGAGTCAGGTATGGACTCGTCGAGTTAGCATGAACTCGGCGAGTTCATCTAAAAACTCGGCGAGTCCAGCCTCCAAAAACACAAAATCGAATTTTTCAATCATACATTGCATCAATACAATTGAAACCAGTCTAGGTTCTGATACCACTGTTGGGTTTTGGTCATAAGAACATCCTATGTGCTCATACAAACCCTAACGCTTGGATCTAGATTTCTCTATTGTACATGCAAGTTATCCAAGACTATAAACCCTAATTCTAGCATACAAGTAATCATATTAACATAAGAATGGGTTTAGATCATACCTTGATTGTTATGTAGCAATAACAATCCCAAATCTCCTTGTATTGACTTTAGAAAGCTTAGAATCACAAATGTCACTCCTCTAATGGTTCACAAACACCATAAGCAAGAGGATGAATAGGAGAAGAGAAGGAGGCTGCCCAAAAACGTGTGAAACCCTAGAACAAAGCTTCACCACGTTTTTGGGTCATAAGGGATCTATATATATATAGGAGGCTATTAGGGTTATCTAACAAGGAAACCCTAATTTGGATGCTTAAGCCCTAAGCAACCAATGGATTCCTTTCCTTAAGGGCTTGGACGATTTCCTCATGGGCTGTCCCATAGAATTCGTCCACTCCTTAATATAAGACAATCCATGGCCCAAATTACAATTATCTTATAATTACAGTTCCAGTCCCTTAAGTTTAATTAATCTCTTTTAGTCACAAAACTAATTACCAATTAATTATTGACTAATATTAATTAAACAATATGATTTCTGCTTTAATATATTATTCTCATAATATATTAATAAATCATATTTAATCCTTTCTCTCCATAATTCATCCTATCAAGTTGCTTTGGTGAAGGCAACCGAAAAGGACCATGCACCATCAGGTGAAGTACATACCAAAATAGTTATGGATTTAGACACTAATCCAACAGAAATCTGGTTTCTCGAAGAAACTGATGGGTTTTGGTCATAAGAACATCCTATGTGCTCATACAAACCCTAATGCTTGGATCTAGGTTTCTCTATTGTACATGCAATTTATCAAAGACTATAAACCCTAGATCTAGCATATGATAATCAATATAACATATAATTAGGGTTTAGACCATACCTTGATTGTTATGTAGCAATAACAATCTCAAATCCTCCTTGTAATGACTTTAGAAAGCTTAGAGTCACAAATGTCACTCCTTTAATGGTTCACAAACACCAAGAGCAAGAGGATGAATAGGAGAAGAGAAGGAGGTTGCCCAAAACATGTGGAAACCCTAGAAGAAAGCTTATCCACGTTTTTGAGGCATAAGGGCTCCTTAAATAGGGAGGCTATTAGGGTTATCTAACAAGGAAACCCTAATTTGGATGCTAAAGCCCTAGGCAACCCATGAACTCCTTTCCTTAAAGGCCTTGGATGATTTCTAATGGGTTTCCCCATATAATTCGTCCAACCTTATTAATATAAGGCAATCCATAGCCCAATTGCAATTATCTTGTAATTTCAATTCCAGTCCCTTAAGTTTAATTAATCTCTTTTAGTCACAAACTTAATTCTTATTAATTCTTGACTAATATTAATTAAACAATATGATTTCTCCTTTAATATATTATTCCCATAATATATTAATAAATCATATTTAATCCTTTCTCTCCATAATTCATCCTATCAAGTTGCTTTGGTGAAGGCAACCCAAAAGGACCATGCACCATCGGGTCAAGTACATACCAAAATAGTTATGGACTTAGACACTAATCCAACAGTCTCCCACTTGGATAAGTCTAATAACTATTCTGCATATGACTTCAGATCCTGATCTGCAATCATAGCTTTCCAAAGCCGTTGTCAACTCTGATCCTATCAGATACGCGTGTCCTTTAGATAAGGGATCATATATTCCTCTATTCTAGATATCGTAAGACATGATTTATAATCATTCTTTCTGTACTATTTCTCGACTTCCGATTTATGACGACTGACTAATTTAACAAATCAAATTAGCCCTAGCTCGGCCGAACATTTATGTTTCATCACTAAATCATCGAGGGGCCCAAAGATATCGCTTTTATCCTGCTTTGGATAAAAGGAATGGATAAACTTTGATTCAATGCTCGCTTGCACTCACTCACCGAATCACACACAACAATATGTTTTATGACACCAAGTTACTGGTGCGTTTACATATTATCAATGTGCAACCGATTTGCAAGATACAACTCACACATCTCGGTTTCAAGAATATAAGATATTATCGTCTCACCAATCACTTGTGATACAATTCATGGAGTGATCCAAGTGAGCGCGGGTTTAATCCAATGCTCAAATCATATTCATAATCACTCATGAACGTTGCAGCAAACATTTGCTTATGTCTAATGCTCTTTAGACAATTCACGACGGTCTTTATTCATACCTACTTCCAACATATGAACGACTGTGACCTATTCGAATAATTTGACTGTTCTAAACCAATTAAATTATTCAGGAAGTCAAAACCTGCAAAGTGAAACACAAGAATAATACTAATCCCATATGGCCTCAAACCTTTGAGCATAAATAAAACACTTTTTATTTATCACCATATCGATTACTCATTATTTGTTGTTTTGGGTAATCAACTTCTTACTTGAATTATTACAACACTTGTCCCATGCTCTTAGCATGCACACAATGTTTACCTATGGCTCTTACTTTGTGAAATAGATCAAATGAACACATTTCCAATCATACTCATTTCACAACTCCAAATCCTTTTTCATAATTGAAAGAATATCAAATTCTTGCCATTTATAGAATATGCTAGATTCTAACATTTTATGCAATGATCCTTTCGTAATGTCATAGCACAAAAGTCACAAAGACTATTGCCAACGATATTACAAAGTCCTCTGTCGGAGATTGTTACATTACAATTTCTTAGATATGATGTCTCTTACTCAAAGTACATTCCTTTGAACATCCTTTTGCATAAAAGTTCTAATCTAGACATAGACTCTTCATATCTAACTCCCAATATGGAAACCTTTCCATATTTGCCATATGACAATTCATTCTCAATAGAATCTTATCTATTCATAATAATGTCGATATGGTCCATCCAATACTATACTTCCAACTACCCACAAGCGACCAATCCTCGGCGAACTTTGGATTGTCCTTTGATAGTTGTTTAATTTTCTTAGTCAAAACCGATTCTTGTCCTTTTTCCCTCTAAATGCGCTAGACATTTGGAAAATTTTAGAATGGTTAAATATTATAGCATTTGCAATCGATCCTATACCCGAAACGTATAGGACACGATGCACAACGTCTTACATAAAGATTTGATACTTTATCAATCTTCTTACATAATATTTTATGTGCTATGTTCTCAAAATTCGAACTATGAAGAGGAATGCCGTAATCATAATCGAAATTTGTGAACAAACTATGTTTCCTTGACTAAATTATTAACATTCCACAACCTAAGCCTTTAGATTCGAAATGAAGCATATTATTCTCTCCCTTAATTATAGGAAAACAACTTTTCAACTATTACGACTCTGCAAAGTATAACTCTTGTTTTCTATAATTAATATTGCTAACTTGTAATTCTTTCCATAATAATCATACAATCATAACATTTATGCTCCCACTATCATGATGATTATGATAAACATAACACTTATGCTCCCACTAGCTTTGACATGTATTCAGAAACCAGCTTAACTTCCTGAAAAACAATACTTGTTGAATTCCTTAAGTTCATGTTTCTCATACCTAATGCTTTGATAATTCTTTATCTAAGCTTATACACCTTTTCTTTAGATAGCTCATATGTGTGTCTAAACAATTCAGACTAATTGCCAAATCTCACAATTCGAATCATGGAAAGGGATACCGTAACCATAATCGAATTCGAGAATTCAATTTCACAATCACTATTTTCTTAAAATCTTTCTAAGTGAAAGAATTTCCTCACAGTCACTTTCATGAAGGAGGGAATCTTATGACACTTAGATTTTAATGGTGTATGTGTTCCTATCCATGTGAATTTGTCAAAACGAAAGTTTATGACAAATTCAAACTCATATGGACTGAACTTCCTTAATCTTGATTTCTTGCCTTATGGTAGCACGACTGCCCACCATGTCTTCCAAGTAGTTAAGCAGCTCACCATTTCCTATCAATGTACTTTTCATTGATCAAGGTACTTGCCTTTTATGCATTCAAATGAGAACTCATAGAGCTCACATGCATAATTAACTCAATTGGAATGGCACAGAAACAATATAGTGTCAACACGATAGGTTGTAAACATCAACTCGTGTGCTAGTGATGATCAATAAGGTCTATTTTGATTTGTTCTTGAAACCTTTCAAGGCCATTAAGACTCCCACTGACTCCTTGACGTATATGATTCTCTTGTCAATAAACATTTCTTGACAAACAAATATTAAAGAGTTAGTGTAGTTTTTATCAAAACACTTCATAAATTGGTCCTAGTTGGTCTTTGTCTTATCCAATACATCACAACTTTCACATTTGATGAATGTTATAAACCTTCTTAATACTTATCACTCAATGTCACAATCTTAACTCTAAGACTTGTTTTGGAACGTAGTATGATTGACTTCTTGATTTAACCATTTATTCAATTCTTGATTCCTCTTCTTAGACATATAATTGTACTAATACTCACTTAGAGCATCAATTGAGATATGGTTCTTAATCATTAAGACCTATCATAAAGCGTAAAAGGTACTCTCCCTTCTTCTGAGAATGGAGAAACTTTTATCTTTCTGCCTACTTGATTCTTTTTATTTGTTCTGCTATTGATTTAAACCTTTTCAATCAATTCAGAATTACACTTAATCTTATAAGTATAATCATATTTACTAAACCTTTAGTAAATCATGACGAATGTCTTTGTTACTCTTGTGGTGGACTTGATCAACACACAACTTTGTGTACTCGATCTCTTAGTCCTTCACTTGACACTTTGTCAATGAATTAGTCTAATTTCCAAATATGAAATTTCTCATTCATCGTGCAACCAAGTTGCATGATTCCAAGTTTCTGTCCAGTTGAAAGTTGGGCGATGAGAACGAATAAAGTTACGCCATTGCAAGGATAAATAAATAATATAAAATCAAAATTTATTTTATTGCGGAAAAATTTGTCCTTACAATGCAATTCATTGAAAAACTATTCTAATACATCTTTCTTAGCAATCTAATTCTAACTCTAAGTAGTAGCTCAAGAATCTAATCTTCAAGTAATGCGATCGAAATCCATTTCTTCACGGTTAGATTCTGCTCACTTCTTCCCTTAAGCTTCCTCTCTTTTCTTCGATCCTACAAAACATCAATTGTAATCTTATCACATTATGTATTAAGAATCTAGAATAAGAGCTTAAAAGAGTTAGTCAATGGATTTTACCTAAAGCAGAGCCATACGTTTTGACTCTCCCATCTCTTAGATCTCTTAGGTAAATAGGGCAGCTTCGTCTCTAATGCCCCTTCTCTAGGCAATAAAAGCAAATTGACTCTTTTGGAACACGACATGGAACTACTTCAGACATTGCCTTTCTCTTATGATCAGACTTTTCGATCATAGCATGTCTTTCGTTGCCATTGTCTATATCCATAGATGTGTTGAAGGCAGATTCACCAATCAACTTTGCTTTTCTATTGCGCCAAACCATTGCTGATTCAGCAGCAATAAGCATATAGGTGAGATCTATAAGGGTCACGTCGCAATTCATCATATAGTACTCTCTTACGAACTCACTATACGAGTTAGGAAGTGACTGAAGAACCCAATCAACAGCCATCTCCTCACAGACAACGGATCCCAACATTCTTAACCTATCAATGTGTGACTTCATCCCAAGGACGTGTGCACACACCGACTTTCCCTCTTCATGTTTACTTGCCAAAAGGGCTTGAGTGAGCTTGAACTTTTCGAGCCTTTGAACTTGTGGGTTAGGGAGAATAATTGGAGGAGGTGGAGGAAGTGGAGCATGATTTCTTGTTCGTTGATCGAATCGTGGAATATCATCTTCATGTGGAAAGCCTGTTCCACTGGATTTGGGAAGACCATAGTTGTCTGTAAAGCCCCGTTTATTTATTAAATAAATAAATAAATTAATGAACGAATCGAAGCCCTAAATTAAATAATTATATAGCAAGGTGATGGTCTCGAGGAGTTAACTGTCATAATTTTAGAAGGCGGGGATTAAAGTGTAAATTTTGGACTTAAATTGTAAGTAATATTGAAGACAAGGGCTGCTTGGTAACATTTAGGACTCAATATGAAAGGAATTATGGAAGCAAGGGATAAAAGGTAAATTTCGGATTTATATTGTGAAGATATATGGAATCAGGTGTTAAAAAGGTAAATCTTGGGTCTGTTTTGTAAGAAAATGGGGTTAGAGGGACTGTTTGTGTAAACATGGGGGGGGGAGTTTGGATGATGCGGGATATATAAACCCGCTATACGCTGAAACCCTAAATCTAAGGAGCAGTCGTTGGGTGATCTTCCAGCCGCCAACCTCGTGTCCAGCCGCTATTGTCGTCGGAGTCGGGAACCACCAGTCGAAGCGCTATCTTCGTTCCGCTACCGGCGAGGGAGAGAGGTCGATGACCGTTGCCGCCGCACGTCTACCCTCCTTCTTCTCCTTCTGTTCTGTCCTCGTTCGTATTCGTTCATGGTGGTCACCGGCGCCTCAGCTGCCCTTGCTCCTGGCATGACTTCGCCGCCTTCGTTCGCCGCCGTTAGCCATTGCTGGTGCCACCTTCTCAAATCGCTGTCGTCGCATTTAGCCACCAGGTGGGTGGATTGATTCTTTTTGAGAAAGAGATATGGGTGTGTGTGGTTCGTATGCTATCATAGCGTGTGAATCACCGTTCCATCGTGTTTGTGTGTGGGTTCTGTCGAATGGTTGCTGTGAAGAACCACCATGGCAGCCGGCCATGGTGGTTGCCACCTCGAGGACCGCCATAACGGTTGTGTATGCTGATGTATGGGTTAATTTTGTGTGTGTGTTTATTTCCTTAGTGTGTGTTTGGCCGGAAGTCTAGGTTCAAGGCACCACCACCACCATGAGGTGGTGGCTGCCACCGTGTACCACCACCGACCACCACAAGGGTGGTTGCGGGCGTGTATTCATTTAGTATAGTGTGTGTGTTTTTCGTGAGTTCTTGTAAATTTTAAAATTGGAATAATGAAACGAAAATCAAACCACCACCTTAGGGTGGTGGCTGCCGCCACCGGCCGCCGTGTCGGGTGGCGGTGTGCTTAGTTGTGTTGTGATTTGGTTGGGATGTTTGGACAAGGGACTGAAACCCTAATGGGCTCAAAGGAGCTCTAATGGGCCCAATGAAGCTTAATGGACTCTAATGGACCCAATAAAACCCTAATGAGCTTATTAAGATTTTAGTGGGCTTAATAGGCCCAATAAAGCCCTAATTGATATAAGAGGCCAACAGATTGACAAGTGGGCTAATATGTGGATTGGAAAACCCTAATGCCAATGAAAACCTAACTTTAAGAATTAATCGGGTCACACACGATAATTATTTAATAACTTGAGATATTAAATAATAATTATTGATGGGAATTAATCTAAGCAATATTGGACTTAATGAATTAAGTCCCTAATGGATTAAATCCTTAATGGGTTAAGTAGGAAACTTAACCCTAATCATCATTTTATGAGAAACCCTAATTTCACTTGGGTGTATTATTGGGCCATTATGTTGGGCCTAAATGATTGAGATAATAATGAACCATCCAAAGTTAAGCCAATGAACTAGAATAATTTAATGGGCCTGGGGTAAGGCCCATGTAAGGGGCTTGGGCCCAATTTGGAAAATTGGGCCTTAGATGGGCCATAGTTTGGGCCTTAATGATTATATGGTGTTGGGCCTTAGAATGAGACCATGTTTAGGCCTAGGCCCAATTTGGAAAATTGGGCCATGTGTTGGGCTTTGATTCCTAGCTGACTTTGGGCCTACGGATTGGGCCTTGGGCTTAAATAAGCCAAGCTTGGGGTAATGTAATTATCCAAAGTAAGTGTTTATGGTTATGTAGTGGGACCCAATTATTAATTGGGTGATGTTTTGATATTGACAGATCGGGAATCTGTCATCCAACAGCTGGGGTTGAGTCTGCGGGACTTCAGCAGTGTGGGATTGTGTCTACGGGACTTTAGCAGTGTGAGGTGAGTTACCTTCTAGTAGCGGTGGGTCTACGGCCAAAATGCCGGCTCACCAGTAGGGTTCGTATGATAGATGATTGTCTTTGTGATATCATCTAGGATTGCTACTACCTGATATGTTATATGCTAGCATGATATGTTGTATGTGATAGTAGTAGAGTTCGGTTGTTAGGACCGAAGGGTAGTCAGACACCCCAGATACGTCTGACAGTATGTGATGATATGTTTGCATGATGGCTTGTAATGTTTTATGCGATAGAGGTAGTAGGAGGGGGACCAGTCCCCGAGTTCGGTTGTTAGGACCGAAGGGTAGTTCAGGCACCCCAGATATGTCTGATAATATGTTTATGTTATGTTATATGTGATAGTAGTAGTAGGGGGTGCAATAGTCCCCGAGGTTCGGTTGTTAGGACCGAAGGGTAGTCAGCACCCCAGAATGGCTCGACATGGGTAGGTCAGTGCCCCAGAATGGCTTGACACGGGAAGGACGGCACCCCAGAATGGCCGTACGGGTAGGTCGGCACCCCAAAATGGCCGTACCGGGTAGGTCGGGTACCTTAGAAATGCCTGGCAGTATGTATGTTATGTGATTGTATGGTATGGGGTATGATGGGGGAACTCACTAAGCTTTGTGCTTACGGTTTTCAGTTTTGGTTTCAGGTAGTTCGTTTTCAAAGGGAAGGAGCTGGCTTGATCGCAACGCATCACACTATGGTTTTCCGCACATGAGATCTTTGGGGTTACACTCTGATATTGTTTTATGATAACATGTTTGATTATTTCTATTTTGGTTTTGTCATGACATGATATTGCAAACATTTTATTACATTGTTGGTTTTATAACGACGTATTTAAAAATGAAATTTTTGGCCTGTATTTTTGGGATGTTACATTGTCGTACTTTGACATCTACAAAATGGGAGAATGAAAAATTAAAGTTAGTTGATTGATTAAGTCCTTAGTAAATCACCCAAATGAGATACTAAGGCTAGGACCCAACACAATACGCTACAACCTAGAAAAGGGATGACGTAATCTAGTTGCAGAATATTTGAAGGTAAGTGAATGACGATTCACTAATTTCCACCACGAAAAACGAAAAAAAAAAATTAAGTTTTAAATTTATGAAAACTCCTAGATCCTTTGAGATTCATTGAACATTTCAATGGCATGTTTAAATCTCGATATGCCCCTCTTGTTTGTGACTGGGATGCCGAGGATCACAAAGCGGGTGTGAATAACCATGCAAACTTACATGGTGCCGTCACATGTTACAGTCACCTATTCGATGTGCCAGTAAACCACACACGCTTCACCGAACTATGAAAAACATTGAGTCACCCTTTGCTACCTTTGCTTAGAACCATTTAGTGTGCCGGTAAACCACACATGCTCCACTAACGTCTTCGCAAGGGCACAAAGTGTAATTTCATGGAATTGCATCAATTCACTTTTGCCTAAGTAACTAAGATTGGGAATTTGTAAAACATTTAGTTACTTTTGTACTTCATTATACTTATAACGGAAGGTTTTGTCCTATCTTACCCGTTCGGCTAACGACCCTCCACTAGTCAAGAGTGCGGTGGGTAAGAGTGGATACCCATTCAATCGCCATTTCATAGGCAATTTCCTTAAACACCCCTTATAGACCAGCTTTGTGAATGAGGCCTATTAACGGTAAGACTGACTTTTACTCATACATATATATAATGTTGGACTTTTAATGTTATATATAGTATAGGGTGTATTTTACACTTTTAAAATACTAAGTGGTCAAATTTAACGATTATACTTTTAATTCAATTAAATTGTCAACCTAAACTTTTATGGATTTATTAAATCTCTTTTAATTATACACATTGATTAATTAATAAAACCATAAGGGTGTGATTTGAACTTTTCAAAACAATAGTAGGGTTTTAGAATTTAACATTCCTAAATTAAACCTTTTTAATCAACTTTTAAATTCCAAAACTTAAGGGCAAGTTTTAAAACATTTCAAAACATTAGGTTTAGAATTTAAATATACATCAAAATTAAACTTTTAATCAAAATGTAAATTCCAAAACTTGACGACAAGTTTTGAAACCTTTTCAAAACATTAAGGTTTCAGCTATTTAAATTTCAAAATTAAACTTTTGAGTTTAAATTTAAACTATAAAACCTAAAGGGGAAAATTGAAAATTTTCATAACACAAGGATCAAATAACAAATAATATAAATTAAACAATTAATTCCATCATTATTTATATTTGACCTAATTTCAATTTCTTGCAAAATAAGTCACCCAATTAATACAAATAATCAACTTTAATCATATAAGGAAGTTATTATCTAATTAATGGGTAATTATCTTTTGTTTAATCAAGGAGATACTCAAAAATATGAATAAAATCGGATTTTAATGATCTAAAACAGATAAGGCAAGTACCCATGAGAAAAACAGCAAGAAATCCCGAAATCCCCTCTTTCTGATGCTCGAACTCGCCGAGTACCCATATGGACTCGCCGAGTACGGGCTTACTCGCCGAGTTCATCAGGCAGTTTCACAAAAATCGAATTTTTCAACTTGAACAAACATACAAGGCATCAATACAATAGAAACCAATCAAGGCTCTGATAGCACTGATGAGTTTTGGTCATAAGAACATCCTATGTGCTCATACAAACCCTAATGCTTGGATCTAGGTTTCTCTATTGTACATGCAATTTATCCAAGACTATAAACCCTAGATCTAGCATATGATAATCAATATAATATATAATTAGGGTTTAGATCATACCTTGATTGTTATGTAGCAATAACAATCTCAAATCCTCCTTGTAATGACTTTAGAAAGCTTAGAGTCACAAATGTCACTCCTCTAATGGTTCACAAACACCAAGAGCAAGAGGATGAATAGGAGAAGAGAAGGAGGCTGCCGAAAACATGTGGAAACCCTAGAAGAAAGCTTATCCACGTTTTTGAGGCATAAGGGCTCCTTAAATAGGGAGGCTATTAGGGTTATCTAACAAGGAAACCCTAATTTGGATGCTTAAGCCCTAAGCAACCCATGGACTCCTTTCCTTAAAGGCCTTGGACAATTTCTAATGGGTTTCCCCATATAATTCGTCCAACCTTATTAATATAAGGCAATCCATAGCCCAATTGCAATTATCTTATAATTACAATTCTAGTCCCTTAAGTTTAATTAATCTCTTTTAGTCACAAACTTAATTCTTATTAATTCTTGACTAATATTAATTAAACAATATGATTTCTCCTTTAATATATTATTCCCATAATATATTAATAAATCATATTTAATCCTTTCTCTCCATAATTCATCCTATCAAGTTTCTTTGGTGAAGGCAACCCAAAAGGACCATGCACCATCGGGTCAAGTACATACCAAAATAGTTATGGACTTAGACACTAATCCAACAGAAACAATCCAAGGCTTCTGGATCAGTGAACCTGACTGGTTCAGACACTCCCACAGCTGCTTCAAGCAATTTCAGAGCCATCTTTGAAGAACACCTTGTTTACAATGCTCCCACAAAACTCATGATTAAATTCCTGAAGAATCACCCTCTGTTTGGTCCATTCGATGCTTTCACAGATGTTGTTCCAATTTCAACCCTCTTTAAATGTGCCTTCTTAGCCTATCGCCCACTCGATAACCCCCAAGAAGCTCATCTAAACCTAATCAATGATTCTTTGGTCATTTTGTCCAAAGATAAGTTTCCCACGGCCATTAACCTCCTTGTTCATCCCTCCATCAAGATTTAACCCCATCAATGGCGGACATTACTTCGGCACTTTACCAGATGGGTTATCAAAAAAAGATCAAAGGAATCGGCGAATTCAACAAGAATCAATTGCCTGCGGTCTCGAAATTCATGTGCCACTTCGTCATCCGCAGTCTATCCGGCACAACCGGAGGCACGTATAACATTGGACTCAAGCTATTGGAACTGGTGTGGAGCATCTTCACGGGACACGATGTGAACTACGGACAGATCCTTTGGGATGATTTTCTACAATACATACCCAAAGAGAGCCCAAGGGAAAATCCAACCGAACTCACATTTGCAAGGTTCTGGTCCCTCTGCATTTTAGACCTTCATGCAGACGCAGGGATTGACATGGGCAATGACATCAACTTCTTCGTCACCAAGGATCTCAAAGGGTTCAACCCTTCATCTGATCAATCAATTTTTGGCCCAATCCGCAGACTTCATGTCCATATTCTTTCTACCCTCGGTCTTGAGACTACTGATGTCGCAGACCACATTGAGGCTACAGAAGGTATTGACCCATACCTTCCTACCCCACCTCTTCCATCCGCAGTCGTTAACCCTGAAGGCACCGCAATCCCTTCCTCCACAACTCTCTCCAATGTTTCTCATACCCAAAGAGGTAAGCATAAAGTTTCTACACTACATGGCCCCCGCAACACCAGGAAATCAGGAACTCCTATAAAGGATGCTTCCAAACCTTCCAAACCTTCCAAGAAAAGGAGAACACCACCAACAATCACTACTGTGGAACCAAGCCAACATGACTCCATCAGTGATTCAAAAGAGGATAACCAACCCATTTCAATCCTCAAGAAACGCAAAACTAATTCCTCTAGTCATATGCATGACCGGACCGATACCTCAGCCTCTCTACAGGCTCCGGTAGTCCTTGGGATGCCTGCACATCCATTCGAAACTACCATCTTCTTCCTTTTAGACTCAGAAAGTGAGTCTGAATCACAGCAACGAGGAGACTCCCCACAAGTTCAATCCCAAGGGGATAATACTGGTTCTCGCCCTAAATTCTCCAGGGATTCTCGACTGCATATCTTTTCCCCTGAGGAGTTAAACTCCATCCTTTTGAATGTCAACCAAACATTGCAAACACCTTCCCAACCGCAAGGCACTGCTTCCGCCCATGCCAGAACTGAGCCGAGGCCAAGCTTGACCACGGGTCAAGGAGACCAAGGAAGCTCAGGAAATCCTACTCTGCTTACATTGGGAACATGTGGTTTAGGCACGGTGAGCACAAATGTGCAAGGATCCGTGAACCCGAGGGATACCTCGGTGCGATTTCAAGGAATTCACGATGGTGACTCAACTGATTCATGGAGTAAGTATCAACCCTCCAACGAGGTTGAAGCAAAGAAATATGCCGCTTTTCGTAGGGCATTCCAAGCACTCAAGGATCAACAAATCAAAAAATAGCAGCTGAAGGAATAAGAAATTCAAGCAGTGGCTAAGTATTTGGCAGATGCAATTAATAATGCCAATACCGTAGCCACCATACTAGAAGTTCAAGACTGGATGACTGAAATGGTCGAAACCTTCCACAAGACTCAGGAAGCAACCGTTGACCAACATGCATCCAAAGTTCCTCCCACTCCCACTGCTGAAGGATCATAAGACGAAGGACCCTAAATCGAAGTGAGCTCTGCTCCCACCTTCGGATTTGATGATGCTGATCTGCAAGAGGTAAACAAACCCTTTCCTTCTGATGATGATCTCATGATGTTCGATGAAGAAGAAGAATCCAGTGGCTCTCATCATTCAACTTCTAAGCCCAAAGAGAAGAAGAAGGCTATTACCAGGAAAGAATTTCTAAGTCTTCAAGCCAAGGTTGATCAAATCCTTGTTGCGGTCAAGCCCACTCAATCGCAACCAGAAGATATCCCTGGACCGCAGTCACTAATAGAAAGGATTGAACGCTTGGAAATGCGTGAGATATTGGCTGCGGAGCGTATCTCACTCAAGGTTGAAATGGGGATCTGGTCCCTTGACAATAATCGTGAAGCTGACCACAAAGAATTCATGGCTGCTGCGGAACACCTCATCTATGAGGTAACCGCAATCAAGAAAGATCTTCAAGCAGCCGTTGCGGATCAAGCCTCCCACACTGACAAGCTGATTGCTGAGACTCACACTGCTTATGAGTCCGCAATCTCAGTCCTTCAAGCTACAATCAACCGTCTGCAACGATCCTTGTTTGCAAATTTCCATAGTCCCGAAGCCCTCAAAGCTCAATTCCAAGAAGTTTTTGCCAGAGTTGATGGCCTTCGTCAATGGCTTGAGGAGGCTCCGGGTCTGAACTCCTCAAGAGGGGGAAGTAAAGAAGAAGTCCATCACTCCAACCATTCCATCTCACAACATCAAACTCCCCCTATCACTACAGAAAAAATTCCTACACCGCAACCATCTCATCACACTCCACCTCATAACTCTCCACTGCAACATGAAAACACTCCTGAGAAACCAGAGACTCCCCCTCACTTCAAAAACCTTGTGGAGCACATGGCTTCTCCGAGTTCAAATGAATCTCCTGCCACCAACCAAAGGAAAAAATATTGGAAGGCAGCCAAACTTGCTGAAGAAGTATGGAGACTATGCGGTTTTGATACCATCATGGATGAGTCCTTGATAAATTCTTGGATCAATCCTCATCGTAGACTGCTTGATGATGACTACACTCCCCACCTCACCTATGCAGAACCCCCTTTGGATGGCTACTAGGATGTTCCAATCTCTCCAAATGCCAGATACTTCAATGTATTTGAGCAGTTCGACCGCAGCCTTCCAAACGCCAAAAGAGTGCCAATGGAATTTGAGAGACTTAGTCAGTTTTATGCTAAGCATGCCTCTCCCGTTGAGAACATATGGTTTAACGAAAGACCATCCGCAGTCAAGAACTACAAAATCTGGAAGTTCATGAAGGCTGACTTCATCCAATACACTCTGAACAGAAGGGAACATGATTATGTCCGCACCCATGTTGATTTTCCCTGTATGAATCTGGAAGAAATCTTCCTCATTGCAAAGGTGTTTCAACACAAGTCTGAGAAGCAACCGAAGATGAAGATTGCACTTGAAAGGGCTAATACTTTCTTGAAGGAAACAGTATGTGACTTTGCCAAAATCGACGTAGACATCTACCCCACCATTGCCAAGAAAGTCGGTCTGCCACCACTTGAACCCGCACCAATGCCTACCGAAGGTTATGAAGAAAGATCCTTAGGTGCAATCAACTACCCTGAACTTGGAGTCATTTTCAAAAGGAAGACCGATAATGTCAAATACTTTATTCCTATGACTGCCATGCAACGCCTCATCAGGAAGCAACTTGATATCTACCGAAACGCAGTTGAAAAATCAAAGCACACTACTGCAGAAGTCAAGTTCAAGATCTTAAGAAGAATCAACTAGTTGGAGAACATCAGGAAGTTTTGGTGGATCCTGATCAAGTTTCTTAAACTTGATAGCTGATCAAAAGTTAAAGAGGTCACTTAGGGGAAATTGTTGAATCATAAAAAGTGACCCTCTTGAACTTCAGCTATCGCAGCCAATAAACCCCCGCAGTCAAATCTCTTCATCAACAGTCGCCAACCACAGTCCTTGCCTACCGTAGTCTTTTTACTAGATTACTTTACTATTCTTTTGTAAAACTCGCTATTGTCCAGTATGCCTTGCATGGCTACTATTAGAGACATAGTCTAGTGTACTTTTTGAGTCTCTATAAATAGAACTCAGTCTCTTGTAAACAAGTATCGCATCTAATTCTGAATACACATCTCTGAAGTTATCTTTTCTATCTCTCTTACTCACTCTTCTTACTTCCATAATCGATTACAATCTCTCTTCGGAGCAAGTCTTTTGTGACTTATTCACTAAGTTTGATCTCACTTATTAACTTGGCTTGAATGCATTCCTCGTTATGAATCAGCTTAAGTATATACTTTATATAACAATCGTTGTCATTTCCATTTCTTTACTTTTCCGCAACTAACTCTTTAACATCTAACTCTAAATATTATTGTTGAGCTTTTAGATCATTGATATTAACTATTATGTAATATACTTGTTCTAACGATTGTTCAAGTGCGTCCCAAAGTTTTTCTCTCAACAGTTCCGTAAATATAAAGAACACCGAAATCTGAGTTATAACGAAGAAGTTATGACCCGTCGAAGTTTTTCGGCAAAACCGACACGACATCGGGAGACGTAAATAGTGAATTTACGATAGAGGACTTTTTTGCCTTAGTAATCTAAACAAAAGTCGTAGAATATGTTAAACTGAGAGTGTCCATAAAAAGAACGCCGGAATCTGACTTCGTATGAGGAAGTTATGATCTTTCTAAGATTTAGCACAATAGTGCATAGCCCGGAAATTCAAATTTTAGATTAATCGATTTTTAGCCAAAATAATCTAAACGAGAAATGAAGATATCGTTAATAGGAGTTAAACGATAAAAAGAAAGTACAAAAAACGGAGCTCGTATGCGAAAGATATGGACGAAGCTTGGTTCCTACTCTTCGAGCGTAATAAATTCGATACAGTTTTGTAAATCAGAGATAGAACGAGAATTAGCTGACGGCGTCTAAATGAAAGTTGTAGTACTCGTAAATACCAACGCGTGGATATAAAGAATGTCAAAAAATGGAATTCGTATGAACGAGTTACAAATTATAATAGCATATTTACGTAATAAAATAAAGTATAAATCATAGATACGTACACACACACACACACACACACACATATATATATATATATATATATATATATATATATATATATATATATACAAATGTATATATCGTTAGAAAGGTATCGACGATGCGGTTATTATAAGGTTAGTGTTGAGTACTTACGACATTAGTTTAGTACAAATATCATTAAATCTATTTAATATAGTATTATGAAGGGGTGTTTAGTCGTTCATATAACTATAAGGTCATTAAGTAATTATGGAGGGTAGTTTTTGTAAATTCAATTACTATAAATAAGAGGCTTGGGCTCTCATATTTCTTGCACCATTCTCTTGATTCAAGACTCTTTTGCTTCTTATCCCCCGAGCATTTCGGTCCCTCGTGATTCGACTTCTCTTTCTGTAGTTTTAGTATAGTAATGTGAGCGCTGAAGCGCTGCACGAATCTTTCTTAGAAAGATTCAACAACGAAGTTCTGCCCCTGCAGAGCCACACTCCTAGCTAAAACCCCCTTGTAAGTAAGTTTTGTTTACCCTATTTTAATATAGCTTATATTTAAAATTAATATTGTTATTATGAACTTATAATAAATATTTCAGCTATTATTATGACTTATATAAGTGTCGTTATAATATCTTTTTAACTACTCGCGGTACGGGGAATCTGTTTTAAAGGGCCGCATAGGGTTGTTGGATGTCAGAAGTGTTATATGCCAAAATGGTCCTGCCGTCCGATGTTTTATGTCTGCCCCTGTCTGTACATAGTGGTTGGAAAGTATTGCTTAAACTCTTATATGATAATAATAAGAATAAGAGTAATAATTAGTCATGGTATATATTAGACTAGAATCTAGTGGTAATAATACTAGGTTTCATCGAAGGAAATTATTTTAAAGTAAACGAAACGCTGTCTGAGTACCGAGTCACCACCTTATCAAGTGAGTGCATGGTCCCTTTCATCTTACACATAGATATGAAGTATTTTATATAAATTACGTGCTATGTGTGTGCATATTATCTGGATACTTACTGTCTATGCTGGATGAATAATTTTATATATGTTTTAAATGATTTAAACTATATATTTATTTTATATCTACAAATATGTTAGGATAAAACATGGGTAGATGAAATAGTTGGTGTGTGATGAAATAAAATGATGAGAGATATGTGATGATAGGAAGGTGATGATAATTAGATGAGGATAGATAGGTGATGATGAATCGGTGATGTAGGATGGAAGATACTATATCCTTGTCTGGCAATTTGGAGATGTAGTCATCTACCAGAGTATAGATGGCGACCATGGACTATTATAGACAACCCTAAGGAAACACCAGCAAGCTCATAACCTGTAGGTGATGAATTACGAGTTCAGGCAATGTTGTAACTACGTATTCATGTGATGATACTCTAACCCTTACTATGAATTACGAGTTCAGGCGATGTTATAACTACGTATTCATGTGATGATACCCCAACCCTTACTAGGCATGTATGGAGGGTGTAATCCCCGAATCATTGTTGTCTATGGGATTTAGGAGATGATACTTAGGAAAAGCCCTTAGGAACGAACATATAAGGAAACACGATGTAAAGAGATAAGTGGTAAATACGATATAGGAGATGATCCTTAAGATAGTTCTTTAGGGAATATTAAATGAAGAAAATGGGGATGGGTAATCGAGGTAACTGTTTGAAATGTATTATGTGAAGAAACAAATTAACTATATTATTGTGGGTTGGAAACCCTATGTACTCATCGGGTTTCCAAACCTAACCCACTCAGTTTAATTGTATCACAGGTGTCGATATAAATCTACATTACACTAAGAGATTAAGGAGATGTAAATCACTAGTGATAATGAATGTAAGTTATGTTTATGCTTATGTTTCTGTATTGACGATGACATCCCAAATTTTTTAAAATGAATAAAAATACTTTTCTTTAGAAATACTTTGATAATGTATTTATCATGTTTTACTGGGAACAAATTCGGCAACATTTTTATTAAAGGAGGTACTCTGATTTTTTATAAAGCACAAATGAAATCGGTTTTTTCTGGCCGTAAAAATGGGGATGTCACAGTTGGTATCAGAGCATTAGTTTAAGAGAACTAGGAATATGGATTTATTTCTAGACTTAAACTTAGAATGCTAAGCAATGATTGTGAGGAGTGTGTCTTAGGTAATACACCTGAATAGACTCAAGCACTAGCTTATTTATGGAAAATGCCTAACATGCTTTTATGTGCTAAATGATTTATGATATGGATTGTTTGATCGGATCTATGGTCTGTTGCCGACCGGATCTGGAAAGTTTATGTGTTCAGATTTCTAAACGTTTAATTACGGTGTTAGAACTGGCATGTAACTTTTCAGAGTAATAAGGAGGAATACGTGTCTAAATCTTCCTTTATCTATACTCTCGTCTCGATACACCAAACGCCTACTTTGGTGTGTAGAACGTCATGTTGAAGACTTATAGTGACTTGAGTGAATGGAGTAAATGAGAAGGCTTACGATACTGAATGGTACCTATCGGAAGATATCGTAAGAGTGATATCATGCCTTTAGAATGCGTCTAATAAAGTATACATCTAGTACAGGAGAAGTACATGTTCGATTAGTAGAAAGAAAGATTTTCGGTAAAATCCATGAAGTTATTCCATCGTCTGACGTTTCCATTACTAACCGAGTGAAGCAGAGTTGATGATTGAAGATACACATGGAAGAAGTCCTAGTAGAGTCTAGGGAAAATTATATGATTGTTTGGATACATTTGTGTGTATTAGAATTGTTTATGTGATAATGACTTGGAAAACTGCAAAACAATGCTTGGTATGAGTATGAGTAGGTGTGAAAGGTAATAGAGGCCTATACTACCGGAAGCTCAAGACTCACACTTGGATCAGGGAAAGTCACAAGGTTACCAAGAAGCTAGTAATTGATACCGTTTTATTCAAATATGTCGTTACCAACATTTCGTTAATAACTAAGAAGATGATTGTTATTCCCACCCGAGTGGTCATATCGAATTGAGTCCGACTACGATGAGTATGTTACGTGGTTCAGAGAACCAAGTTTGATATAGCATGTTACTTAAGTCGGAAGATTGAAATAAAAGATAATCAAAGCGATCGGTAGAGGTATCGCGATAGTTGCTTGTAGCTAGAAAAGCTACCTTTAAAATGAGATTAGAACATCAAGGAAAGTATAGTCTGTTCTGGATGACTCTAAGAGACCTGAGCCTAAGCATTGCAACATATGATGATAGGTCATAGAGTATGACACATCGTTCCATTGTAGTAATAAAAGAACTTATCTTAAGTTCGTATCCAGCGAGGATTGATATTGTGACTTGAAGGTCATAATTTGGAGTCTAACGTGAGATAGGGAGCAAGTGCAAGATCGAGCACCGCCTGCAGTTAAGGAGTCCAAGAGTTAGATACTCATTCGAAGGAACAAAGAAGTTACGATTACTACCTAGGATGAAGAGATAACATATGGAGTCATTATACTGCCCTGTTTCGTCGATGATTCCGAGACGTAATCATCCTAATGGGGAGATAATTGTAATGCCCGCAGATCTGGGCTAGTCAATTTAGAGACAATAAGCATCAAAAATGAGTTTTTGATGGAAGATTCTATAGAAGGATTAATCTTAACCAAGTTGTAGTATATGTTACAAGGGTTCCGTACATCTAAAGAATGCCGAAATCCGAGTTATAAGAAGAAGTTATGACCCGTCGAAGTTTTTCGGCAAAACTGGCACGACACCTGGAGACGTAAATAGTGAATTTACGATAGAGGAATTTTTAGCCTTAGTAATCTAAACAAAAGTCATATAATATGTTAAACTGAGAGCGTCCATAAAAAGAACGCCGGAGTCTGACTTCGTATGAGGAAGTTATGATTTTTTCTAAGATTTAGCATAACAATGTATAACCTAGAAATTCGAATTTTAGATCGGTCGATTTTAAGCCAAAATAATCTAAAAAATAAATGAAGATATCTTTAATAGGAGTTAAACGATAAAAACACAGTAAAAAAATGGAGCTCTTATGCGAAAGATATGGACGGAGCTTGGTTCCTACTTTTCGAGCGCGATAAATTCGATATAGTTTTGTAAATCTGAGATAGAATGAGAATTAGCTGACGGTGTCTAAATGAAAGTTGTAGCACTCGTAAATACCAACACGTGGATATAAAGAACGTCAAAAATGGAGTTCGTGTGAACGATTTACAAATTATAATAGCATATTTACGTATTAAAATAAAATATAAATCATATATATGTACACACACACACACCCACACACATATATATATATATATATATATATATATATATATATATATATATATATATATACAAATGTATATATCATTAGAAAGGTAATGACGATGCGGTTATTATAAGGCTAGTGTTGAGTACTTTCGACATTAGTTTAGTACAAATATCGTTAAATCTACTTAAAATAGTATTATGAAGGGTTGTTTAGTCGTTTATATAAGGTCATTAAGTAATTATGGAGGGTAGTTTTTGTAAATTCAATTACTATAAATAAGAGTCTTGGGCTCTCATATTTCTTGCACCATTCTCTTGATTCAAGAGTCTTTCGCTTCTTATCCCCGGAGCATTTCGGTCCCTCGTGATTCGACTTCTCTTTCTATAGTTTTAGTATAGTAAGGTAAGCGCTGAAGCGCTGCACGAATCTTTCTTAGAAGGATTCAGCGACGAAGTTCTGCCCCTGTAGAGCCTGACTCCTAGCTAAAACCCCATTGCAAGTAAGTTTTGTTTACCCTATTTTAATATAGCTTATATTTAAAATTAATATTGTTATTATGAAATTATTATAAATATTTGACCTATTATTATGACTTATATAAGTGTCGTTATGATATCTTTTTAACTACTCTCGGTACGGGGAATCTGGTTTAAAGGGCCGCATAGGGTTGTTCGATTTCAGAAGTGCTATATGCCAAAATGGTTCTGCCCTCCGATGTTTTATGTCTGCCCCTGTCTGTACATAGTGGTTGGAAAGTATTGTTTAAACGCTTATATAATAATAATATTAATAAGACTAATAATTAGTCACGATAAATATTAGACTAAAATCTAGTGGTAATAATACTAGGTTTCATTGAAGGAAATTATTTTAAAGTAAACGAAGCGCTGTCCGAGTACCGAGTCACCACCTTATCAAGTGAGTGCATGGTCCCTTTCATCTTACACATAGATAAGAAGTATTTTATATAAATTATGTGATATGTGTTCATATTATCTGGATACTTGCTGTCTATGCTGGATGAATGATTTTATATATGTTTTAAATAGTTTAAACTATATATTTATTGTATATCTACAAATATGTTAGGATAAAACATGGGTAGATGAAATAGTTGGTGTGTGATGAAATAAAATGATGAGAGATATGTGATGATAGGAAGGTGATGTTAATTAGGTGAGGATAGAAAGGTGATGATGAATCGGTGATGTAGGATGAAAGATACTATAACCTTGTCCAACAATTCGGAGATGTAGTCATCTACCAGAGTACTGATGGCGACCACGGACTATTATAGACAACCCCATGGAAACACCAGCAGGCTCATAACATGTAGGTGATGAATTACGAGTTCAGGCGATCTTGTAACTACGTATTAATGCGATGATACCCCAACCCTTACTAGGCATGTATGGAGGGAGTAATCCCCAAATCATTGTTGTCTATGGGATGTAGGAGATGATACTTAGGAAAAGTCCTTAGGAACGAGCATATAAGGAAATGCGATGTAAAGAGATGAGTGGTAAATACGATATAGGAGATGAACCTTAAGATAGTTCTTTAGGGAATATTAAATGAAGAAAATGGTGATGGGTGATCGGGTTAATTATTTGACATGTATTATCTGAACAAAAAAATTAAATATATTATTGTGGGTTGAAAACCCTATGTACTCACCAGGTTTCCCAACCTGACCCACTCAGTGTAATTGTATCACAGGTGTCGATATAAAGCTACACTACACTGAGATATTAAGGAGATATAAATCACTAGTGATAATGAATGTAAGTTCTGTTTATGCTTATGTTTCTATATTGATGATGATATCCCAAATGTTTCAAAATGAATCAAAATACTTTTCTTCGGAAATACTTTGATAACATATTTATCATGTTTGACTGGGAACAAATTCCGCAACATTTTTATTAAAGGAGGTACTCTGATTTCTTATAAAGCATAAACATAATCGGTATTTTCTGGCTGTAAAAATGGGGATGTCACAATAACCATGCAAATTAACTTGGTGCCCTTAATCTTTATCACCTAATCAATGTGCCGGTTACCCACACGCGCTCCAACGATCTATGATAAATATTAAGTCACCCTTTGCCACTCTTACTAGTCCATGTTAGTGGGCCGGTTACCCACACATGCTCCACCAATGACTTGGTAAGGTACATAGTGTAATTTCATGGGTTAGCACCAGATTCACATTTTCCTAAGGTAACTAAGATTGGGAATTTATAAAAGGTTTAGTTACATTATATTTATCATTATACTTATAACGAGAAATATTATCCTTGTCCTACTCATTCGGCTAACAACCCTCCACCAGTCAAGGAAGCGGTGGGTGAGAGTGGCACCCATTAAGCTACCATTTTATAGGCAACAACCTTATACTCCCTTATAAACCGGCTTTGTGAATGAGGCATACTAACGGTAAGACTAATTTGCTCTTATATATATATATATATATATATATATATATATATATATATATATATATATATATATATATATATATTGTCACACCCTGCAAAAGCGGAAACACGAGGCATGGTCGTATAAAGGGTTTCATAGCAAAAGTTAAAAGATAACACCATCCATAGTATTAAAAATCATTACTAATTTACAATAAGTTTGCACAACTTTTTAAAAGAAATTACAATGTATTTAAAAGTCAACACATGCAAATGCTCCTACAAGTGTTGTGTCTCTATGTGCCTCTTACTAGATGATTCCTGAAAAAGCATGTAAAACGAGCGTCAACTATAAAAATAGTTGGTGAGTACTCACACATTAAAAATAATATTGGTTTCAAGAATCGAATTAAAAGTTTTGATAAAAGTTTCAATAAATAAAAGTATATTGCTAAAATGAATTTTCAAGAATCGAAATAATATTCGTTGTTACAAGGAGCAAACAATTTCATTGCTAAAACAAGTATATAAGTCTTCAGTAATAAAAGTTTGTTGCCATAATGAGAAACAAAGTTTGTTGCTATAATAAGCATAAAAGTTTTGTTGCTAAAATAAGTATACAAGTTTCATTGATAAAAATAAGTATACAAGTGTCGTTGCTAACATGAGAATACAAGTTTCATATGTGCATAAAAATTCATATGTGCATCAAGTTTCCATTCATGAGTTCACAACCCAAGTCTAATGACCGAATCGTGCCCAATTGACTACTATGTGTATCGCAAACATGGTGTATAAAATAGTAAAATGCACTCAAGCGAATCGTGCGAGTGAGGAGTTGTCTACCTCCTGATAGCGCTATCCATAATAACCATAGGCTCAAAAGAGTTAATGAGTTGTGTCTAGAGATTCCGGGGACTTAACCGCGATACAGACCTCATGAATTAATGTAACGTACACATACATACGAAATATAGCAACCAAGTTTCATACAAGTCAAAATAAATACAACGAAAATAAAAAGTTTAGGACATGCTTTTCCACCCCAAAACATTTAAAAATCGAAAATAAGGGAATGGTGAATACTCACAATATGCATTGAGATGATGCAAATGGTGCCTTCAACTACGATCCACTTGTACCACTATTAATTCCTACATGATGTTACACACTAAAGAGTCTTTAATAGAAAGCTAACACTAGTATACTTGCTACTAAAATAGAATTATGTCAAAATTGTGTCAAAATTTAATATTGACAAGTTAATAAATTTTTTATGAAATAGTGAAGTTTTATAACTCATGTGATTAAGAAAATTTTGGATATTAATTTTCTAGATTTTTGTAATAACAATTGAGGGTATTTCAACACATTTAAATGTGTTTTAAGCTCTTAAAAAGCCAAAATATTATCAAACAGTTTCCATAAATTTTATGATTCTAAACACAGTAGAGGGCTTCCATAAATTTTCCTTTGAATTATTTATATGATTAACTATTTTTCCAATATTTTAAGCCTTCATAACAATATAAATTTGTGAAAAATAGAATCCGGATGATAAAAATTCGCAAACTTTTTAGAATATTGTCATTAGACATTATTAAGTTGGGAAAAATATAAAAATAGATTTATAAACTGGTTAACTGAATTTTATGATTTTTGCGCATTTATTATAATAAAAATTTAAATAAAGAGAAAAAAGTTTCCAAAATTACCCTAAATTTTTGTAACACAGTTACTACATTTATAGAAGTTGTGAAAAATATAAAATATATTTTTCAACTAGTGTTGCTATTTTTCTTTGTTTAATCCTCTTAAATAATCATTAATTGAATATTAATTATTAAATAGTTAGAGTAAATTACCAAAATTTTTGCAACGATCATTTACCGTGTAAATGATCTAGGAAAAATCCCAAAGGTGGTTTTTATCTACTGAATAGAAAATTCATAAAAAAAAATTATTTAGAGTTCTAATATATTTTAATGTCTCCTGGTAAATTTTCATGTATTTTGGATGAGTAAAACTAGTTTTCCTGTTTTTAGTCCATTGTAAACATAAAAATCGGGAAAAATAGGAATGCATTATGAAAAATTCTGAAATATTTTTATGAGTCGTAAACATCGGGTTGGATCTGCGAAAATTATTAAATACCCTTTTCGCATTCTCTAAAGTGGTTTTGTGATTTATTGGGGCTAAACAAAAAGAAAATTCAAAACCACACTAAAAAGTAGCAAAAATAGATGAAACTTAATGAGAAGTCATTATTTAGCATAGGTGTCATCCAAGAATTTACCTAGGATTTATAGACCTTAGAAATTATTTTATATGATTTATTACCCTATTTTAGTGGATTAAATATAATAATTCAAGAAAAATTAATTATTATCTGGAAATTTACATGTCATCTTATCTTGTTGATGGTAATCTGGGAAAAATTGTATTTGGTCATAAAAGTAGTTTTAGATATTTATTTGGAAATAAATCCTTCATGAACATATTTGAAAGCTTTTAACAACATACTTTGATGATCTAGCTTCTAAGCTTGGAGATCATCACATGCATGTTTGTTTGAAGATAATTCATGAGTTTTAAATGTTCAAAATTCATTTTTGAAAGAAAAATTTGGATGCATGTGGTGATTTTCCACCAAAACATGTACAAAAGTCCATTTCCATGGTTTTGACTTAGGTTTTGGTCCTTGGATTTCACCATTTACAACATGCATGTTGTTTTTGGATGAAATCCTACCACCATCACCATCAAAACCGTGAGTTTGAGTAAGTTTTCATGATTTTACCATAGAATGGAGTAGAAGAAGGAGAAAGTGTAAGAAAAACCTTTAAAACTAGAAAGAAAAGTGAAGGAGATTGACGCATTTTCGAGTTTACCTTTAAGAATACTTTAACATGATGAAGATTTCATGATTATAGGTGTTATTTGATCTTATTTTTCCATAAATTTCGTGGGTTTGTGAGAGGTAAAGAGGAGAAATGGAGTGGTGGTGATGAAGAGTGTGAGAGAGAATGAGAGTTAGAGTAAATGAGTGAAATTGATTAATGGCATCGGAAAATGGTGTATTTGCGGGATGGGTCTGATTTTTGGGAGGAGGAGAGAGGATTTCTCTCTCATAAATCCCATTCAAATCATTTCCCTTCATTTTTATAAATTTCTAAAGTTTTTATAAAATATGCTTAAGCTTTACATTGTTTTATAAAATCCTTGATTTTCCACTTATAAAATAAGGATAGATGTTGATACATTAAACTATGATTTCCTTGACTATATTTCCCAACTTGATTACTTTAAGATAATATTATAAGTTTCATAACTATTTTTATAGAATTCTTGATGTTAAACTTTATAAAATTTAAGTTTTAGGGTTTTTAAGAGTTTGTAAATCTTTGGATATCAAAATAAATAGAATATTTGAGACTTTAAATTATCTTATGGTATTATAAATCTTTTATAGTTATAAATAATATTTGTAATTTATTTTCTTCGGTTTATTGGCATTCTATGTAGTGATTCAGAGATTCAAGCGAAATTGATGAATCAAGTATACTAGTCCTAGTCTTCAACTTTGACTTAAGTTTCTATGAGACTTTGACCTAATTTCTACTTCTAGGTCAAATGCATGATTTGTGTATAATATTCATGAAAAGGCGTTCGAGTCATAGAGTGACCCAAATATAGATAGTCACTACAGCTCAGTAGATGTAAAATTCACATATCAATGTGAAATCTAAGTACGCTATCCATTGTTTCTAATTGTTTCCAAGTTTCTAGTAGGTTATAACTTAGCTTCTAGTTACTAAGTATAGTATGTGTTGTGCCTATATGTGCAACAAAGTTTAGTAAAATCTAGAATCGACTGGAATTTTGACGGTTGTCACACACACACACACACACACACATATATATATATATATATATATATATATATATATATATATATATATATATATATATAATTAACTTATAATACTATAAAGTATAAGGGTCGAATTTTAACTTGTAATACTCTAGAATTTGAAATTAAAGTGTGTATGAGACTTTACAAATTCCAAAACTTATTGGTACGTATTCGACCCGAGAGTAGCATGGTCCATTTGGATTGCATGGCATCAAAACAATTGGATAGACAAAATGAGAAAAAGGACACTTATGATTTTTATTAATATATTATAAGTTCTAATATATTAATATGAATTCACATTATTTAATTAGTATCGATCAAGACTTAATTTAGAATTAATTTAGTGATCAAAAGGAACTAATTAAATATGGACACTTATATATATATATATATATATATATATATATATATATATATATATATATATATATATATATATATATATATAGGATGGGCCAATGTCATTTAGGTTGGGCTAAGCTTGCATGGATAGTCCATGTAGTTTTAACCCATTGATCTTACGGAAATGAAAGGCCATGGGTATTAGGGTTTACATGAATGTAACCTTAATCCTCCACACTATATAAAGAGGTCTATGGTTCATGAAATGGCACTAGTTTATATACACAAAAGAGGGTAAGACCGATTTTCATAAGGTGAACCTAAGCAACCTTCTTCTCAAGTTATTCCAATTGTTTTTGGTGTTGTGTGAACCATTTGAGGTGAAACACTTGGGGCACTATGCTCTTAAAGGTTCCAGACTTCAAGCTCCATCAAAAGGTATGTCATATAACTAGACTTTTGTAGTATAGTTGCTTCATTGTATGCTAGTTAGGATGATGCTTTGGAATTAAGTATATTTACATGTATAATAGTGAAAACATAGATCCAAAGCACATAGGGTTGCATGCACACCATAGGAGTGTTAGAATGCTCAAAACCCATCAGTGGTATCAGAGCCCAGGGTTGTTTTCAATTATACTTGATGCAACTTATTTTTCGAAACCAAGAATCTGCCCAGACTAAAAACTCGACAAGTTCATGTGTTAAAGCATGAACTCGATGAGTTCCTTATAGAATTGACGAGTTGGTCTTCCAATTTGCAGATTATCATGTTTTAAGGTTGGAATTAGACTAGAATCATTACACTAAGCTGTTTTTGAACCTATAAACCTGTTTTGATGTGGTAATGATCATTCTAATCTAATTCAAAAGATAATTGTCAATAGATTCATGTTTTTTATTAGTTTAATTGTTAGGATAATTACATGAAATTTTTTTGATTTGAATTGTCTTGTTCTAATGAGTTTTTGTAGATCATAGGAATTATTTGCAAATTGTTCGTTAGTTAATTCTTGATCTAAATGTTTTTAATGGAGTCCATGATTTGTTCTCAAGTTATCGATTACCAAAAGTCATTTCTTTTAAAAAATCCATTAAAAACTCATAGGTTACACAATTGAAGAGTCTTTTTCATCATAAATTGTCTTATGAACTCCATAACTTGTCCTCATGTTATGGATGTTCAAGAGTCTCTTCATTAAAGTTTTTAAAACCTTAATTAAACTCATAAGTTATGAAAATCCAACAATACTCATATCAAGTTGGGTCCCCATTGCTTTCTGGAGTGACTACCAGAATCGTGAGGTGAATCTACTATCTCGATAAGAGATGATAGATTCGAGTTAGTCTCTCCAGCTTATAGTTTTCTTTAATTGGCAGGAAATGAGCAGACTTGGTCAACCGATCGATAATTACCCATATGGCATCCAAACCATTTGTCGTCTTAGGGAATTTGGTTAGAAACTTCGTGGTTATCCTTTCCCATTTCCACTCGTGTATGACAGGTTTTTGTAGCAATCGCGAGGGCTTCTGATATTCCAATTTAACCTTAGCGCAAGTGAGGCACTTGCTCACGTAAGTGGCAATTTCTGCCTTCATGTTTGGCCATCAATATTTTTGCTTCAGATCCAAGTACATTTTACCAGCATCAGGATGAACTAAATATCTTGTTTTGTGCGCTTCATTCATGACCACGTCTCTGAACCCTCCAAACTTTAGGATCCAGATTTGGTTCATGAGGTAATAAGCTCCATCCTCTTTGATTTCGAGATTCTTGTCCATCCCACGTAGCGCTTCGGTCGCAACGTTTTCTGGCTTCAGGGCCTCGAATTGAGCATCCCTGATTTGCGTGGACAAGTGGGATTGGATGGTCAATGTTAGGATTTTCGATCGTCGACTCGTGTATTTCTTCCTTCTCAAGGCATCGGCCACCACATTAGCCTTACTTAGATGGTACTTGATCTTGCATTCATAGTTGTTGTGTAGTTCTACCCACCTTCATTGCCTCATCTTTCGTTCCTTTGATTTTCAATGTGCTGGAGGATTTTGTGGTCCGTGAAAATGGTACACTTTTTACCGTAGAGGTGGTGCCTCCAAATATTTAGGGCGAAGACCACAATTCCCAGCTTGAGATCATGGGTGTTGTAATTTACTTCATGGGTCTTTAATTGTCTGGACGCGTAAGCTATCACTTTTCCACACTGCATAAGAACACATCCTAACCCTTTATTTGAAGTGTCGCAATATACTACGAAGTCTTCGGTTCCCACTGGCAAGGATAGTACCGGAGCACTACAGAGAGCTCACTTCAGGGCTTGAAAAGCAGCTTCTTGCTTGCCAGTCCAGTTGAAGGGTACGCCGTTTTGGGTTAGAGTGGTGAGGGGCTTGCCTATCTTGGAGAAGTTATGAATAAACCGTCTGTAGTAGCCAGCAAGGCCCAATAATTTTCTGGTCTCCGCCGGCGTCTTCAGAATTGCCTAGCCTTCAATAGCTTAGATCTTGGAAGGATCTACATGAATTCCTTCCTCACTGAATACATGACCCAAGAAATTCACACTGCGAATCCAAAACTAGCATTTGGAGAATTTTGCATATAACTTCTCTGCTCTCAACGTCTTCAGAACTTGTCGTAAGTGATGACTGTGTTCATCCTTGTTTCGAGAATAGACGAGTATGTTATCGATGAAAACAATTACAAAGTTGTCTAGGAATGGGCACCAAACTCAGTTCATGAGATCCATAAATGTTGCGGGAGCATTCGTTAGACCGAAGGGCATGACAACGAATTCATAGTGGCCATATCGAGTTCGGAAGGCAATTTTTTGGGAAATCTTCTTCCCGAACTCGCAGCTGATGATATCCGGACCTTAGATCTATTTTTGAAAAGTAACTACTGGTCAAATAGTGTAACACCCGGCCCATGGTACATATTTAATTCAAGTATTTTTCATGTTTTTCCATGGGACTCGGCGAGTTGGAGGCCCAACTCGTCGAGTAGACTCAACTTTGGACTCGGAGGTTTAGTGACCTACTCGACGAGTCGGGGGACCAACTCGACGAGTAGGAGCTGTCTGGAGGAAACCCTAATGTTAGGGTTTGCACCCTATTTAAGCGTCTTATTCTGCCTCAACACAACCCCCATCATCCCTCCCAACCCAGAGAAACCCTAACTCGAAACCCTAAGCCCCTTTTGAGTGTTCTTGAGCTTTTTGGTGACTTTTATCTTCATTTAAAGTTGGAAGAGAAGAAGAAAGCTGGGGAGTTCAAGTGGAAGCTAGTAGATCCATAGGTTTTGCTTCATTCTCAGTTCATTCAAGGTAAAAAGCTTGAACCTTGACCATCTATCTCCTAGATCTTGTTTTGGGGCTATTTTCTACCTTTTCTAAGCTTTTGAGAGGGTATACTTGGATTTGTATGCATATGTGGAGTTGCACTTCGAATCTTGAACCACTGAGGGTTCCCATGGCATAAACGTGCCAACTTTATGGCCTTGGGAGACCCATGCAACATATAAACCCCTTTTTATTGCTTTTTGAGCCAAAGGCCCCATGCATGGAAATCAAGTTTGTAGCTTTACATGTAAAATGGACTCTAGGAGGCCAAATTTATGGTTTTGATGCATTAAGACCTATTATAATCGACTAAATAGTTTTGGAAAAAAAGAGGGATTCGGCGAGTCACTTGGGTGACTCGACGAGTTACTCGGGTGACTCGGAAAGTCGGGTCACATTTTCCCCAAATACCTTTTGGAAATGGTATGTGGTTGAGTGGAAGGAACACTTAGCCTATTAGGAGTTTGTTATGGACATGAAGATCGAAGGGCTCGACGAGTTCAAGGAGGAACTCGACGAGTTCAAGGCAATGTCCCAACCACATGAAGACGGAATCGATGAGTCGTAGACTGAACACCTTCATATGGATGAACATGAACTCAACGACTTCAAGGACGAACTCGGCGAGTCAGTTGAAGATAGTCTGATGTGTTGTTGAAGGCGAACTCGTCGAGTTCTTGCTAGTGTAACAACGTGAATTTTCAAAACAATTTATCGTTTTTCAAATAACATAAAACTCATTCAATATTCTCAAATCTCAAATTTAACAAACGCCATCATGATAAAACATATCCCAAGATCATAAAATAAATCTTTTACCAGTGTGTACGGATCTTGTCGGCGCCTTCCCGCGATCATCGCTAGTACCTGAAACACGTAACACATAACACTGTAAGCATAAATGCTTAGTGATTTCCCCAAAATACCACATACAACACATACGCCTTTCTAGGCCATAACTCTATGGGACCTTCCGGTCCAAGTGTATCAGGGGAATTCTGTCCCGAAACCCGGTAGACCTTCCGGTCCTACCCGTATCGACCTTCCGGTCTGTAACCTCCTAACCTTCCGGTCCATGTCATCTTCACCTTCCGGTCCATATCCTCTTGACCTTTCGGTACTTATCATACATAACATACGTAGCACATACACATCACATAACCGCATATAGCACATACATCTCATAGCATACAAGACCTGCGGTCACACATAGGTACCCTTCTAGGTACAGTATAGTGAGAAGACTCACCTCTCATGATGTCTAGTAAACCTTCTGGCTTGGTAACCTCGATCGAGCCTCCGCCTTACACATAAGGAAAACATCTCTAATTAATACGTTCTCTTGTCTTCATCTCTATAGAATGGGTAGAAGACCATTCTACCCCTCCCTGACCTTTCTTGAATCAGTTTGGCCAAAACTCTATGGTCAATTGAAGTCAACTTTAGTCAACGGTCAACTTTGACCAGACTCATCGAGTGCACTTAGGTGACTCGGCGAGTCCATGCTTGTCCTCTGAATCCTCCTAAGGTCTCACTCGACTCGTCGAGTTAACCTTTCACTCGACGGGTTACCACTGATCATGAATCGCGGGGCAACCCGATGCGACTCGTCGAGTCCCCATATGGACTCGGTGAGTTCCTTCCATGGCGTCACTCAAATGACCTTCTGACGTCAGATCTGTTTCTCTAACTTATAGATCTGACCTTCTTACATCCAAATATCACATAAATGTTCAAAATTTAAGCTCATGCAACACTCTTATGCACTTATATGAAGAAATAGCTCATAAAATGGCAACCTAGATCCATATCTCCAATGGAACAACATAAAGTAGAATGGTTGGGACTCTCTGGACCTCTTAAGGTCCAGATCTACGACTTATTCCACTCTGGGACCTCATAAGCTTCGAATCCAAGCTAAAGAAAGAATATGAAAACCCTAGATTCAAGAAAACCACCTAATACACGAGAATGAGTATAGATTCATACCTCCTACAGCAGTCCCATGCGAAGAGATGCTAGATCTATTGCTCCCATCTCGTTCCTTGCTTGAGTCATGCTCTTTTCCTTCCACAAAACCCACCAAATTACTTGATTTCATCATAAGAACTCTCCCAAGGCTCCAATGGTAATTTAGGGTTTCTCACAGGAGATATGAGGCGCATCCAAGGTCATACGTTCCTTTAAATAGGCTCCAAACCCGGAACTTAGGGTTTTCTCTACCCAGAACCTATTCGGCGAGTCCATACTTGGACTCGTCGAGTCCTTTCATTAAAAACCCACAATCAACTCGACGTGACTCGGCGAGTCAGACTCTCGACTTGTCGAGTCCCTCGTAAATCCTCCAAATTGAAACACAAACTAACATACCTAAAATCCTGGATGTTACAGCTAGACTCGACGAGTAGGGTCGGGATTATGGCATTTTGTGGTCATGGGGACTCGGCGAGTTGGTGGACCAACTCGACGAGTCGAGTCAACCAGATGTTGACTTTGACCAAGGTTATGACCTTGACTTTGACTAGGATTTGAGTAACCCTTGTAAGGGTTATAAGTATGAATTGATAACTTAGACAAGTTGTCGTATAGGGATCGAGGAGTCGAGAAGAGTTGTTTTCCGTACCGAGGACAGTGCATACATTACACGACATTGAGGTGAGTTACCTTCCAGTAGAAGTGGGTATAAGGCACCAAGGCAGACCCACTAGTAGTTTGATTACAATAGAGATGATTGGCTATGTGATAATTGTATGGTTGCTATTATTAGATGTGTTCTATGTTCCAGTATGATATGTTCTATGTGCTAGTGGTAGTAGGAAGGGGAATAGTCCCTGATTCGGTCGTTAGGACCGTAGGGTAGGTTGGACAACCCATATATATCTGACAGCATGATTATGATATGTATTATTTTGTGATAGTAGTCGGAATGAAATAGTCCCCACGATCGGTTGAGATAGACCGAAGTGTAGGCACGCACCCCAGAATGGCCTGACATGGGTAGGTCAGCACCCCAGAAAGGCTTGACATTGGTAGGTCAGCACCCCAGAATGGCTTGATGATGTGGACGAAAGTACCCACTAATTTTAATATTTATAACCTAAAAAACTTAGACTAACTATGCACTTATAGGCAGTGTACCTAGTCAGATTACAGTATAGCTTAGGTAAGTCGGGTGTCGATCACAGGGAACGGTGGTGAATTAATTTAGAATATTTGATTATAGGTTACAGGTCACACGAAAAGAATAAAGAAGTAGTTTAATAAATCTCAAATGAACAATTAATTGACAACTCTCGATAAACTAACAGGAAAGCAAATCTCTCCAGGTACTTTGGTTTAGATAAATTACACCTTAAAAACATAGACAATTGCATACACAAATTCATTTATTCATGTTCACCGATTTCTAAAATGATTAGATTCGCATTCACGATAACTAATCCTTTAGCAAACAAGTCAATTCAAACAGTAATCAGTTGATTAAACTAACATGCTTCCTGGTGTTCAGTTCGTATCAAGCAAGACTTGTAAATATAGTTAATCAAACTGGTCTTTCAATTAACCTCTTGTTGATGGTCATCAAACAAGGCTTACACATTAACTTACTTATTCCCAAGTTAATCCTAGTTTCACATTCGTTATTCCTAGACTTATAATCTTGATAGTCATCAACATCATAAGAGACAAGCAATCGAGCAGATGTTCATACAACTCAATTTACTTAATAAATAACAGCAAATAATTATCATTAACATGTGAGGATCTTTTAACAAGCTTGGCAAGATAAATTAAACATAAACAAACAATCCAAAATAGCAATTAGTCTAATAATCAAGGTTTCATTCATTCATAAACACAAAGTAAAAGGTTTTTACACCCAAATCAGAAACTAAATACATAATAGTAACACAGTGGAATGCTAAACATGGTCACGTTAACAACCCATATGATTACCGACATGTATTCGCTCTCCAATCCTTCCGATCTCCGCTCCCGTTAGCTTAATGGCTTTCCGGCCGCCTTCTAGACCCTCAAAACGGCTTAACAGAAGTTAATTATCGACTAAATTAGGTTAGAAATCGAATCCCCCTTTCTGGTTAGCTGATAATCGCCTTTTATAAACCTTGTAACCGACTTACGTACGCTGGGCGTAAGTCGGATTACACTGGGCGTAGTGAGGATTAATACGCGATGAGGTTATCCGGATGCCAGCCGTTACGTGGGGCGTACATATAGCTTACACTAGGCGTAACTCGTATTTGGCTATTACGCTTGGCGTACATGTCCATTACGCGGGGTGTAAACGTCTCCTCCAACATTTTTCCTTTCTTTTAGCCTCTAAGCCCGATTTCTGCTTCAGTCTTTTCTTTTGTGCTCTATCGACAACGAATAGCTGCAAATCATAATTCAAAGAATTATAAGTACTTTTTAGTTCTAAAAGAGAATAATAAAGCCTAAAATATTAAGATATAATGTATAAAAATATATATAAAAATACACATATCAAAATACCCCACACTTAGGCTTTGCTTGCCCACAAGGAAATTTACTTTTATTTTACCAATATCGTACTAAACAATCCATTTAAAACTCAACCATTATGTCAAGACCGCAACGCATGCATTTGTGTCTAAAATTTTCCTAAAGTACCCCCCATACTTTAAATACTCACAATCTTCATAAACACTTGTCCACTTCTTTCGAACAATGCTCATTTTATGCATCCCTCTGAATCCATCCGCAAAAAATCTCCTAACCTCAAGGTATTTTTGGTTGAGCAACCCAAGCATACATAATCTAGAATTACAAAATATGATACCACTATGGAGCTTTTTGAATTCTTCACTTTCTTGATAATTTGATCTTTGATTTTTTTGAATTCACCACCTTGTTGTTTGATTTTTGGTGTCTTCAATTTTTGAACTCTTGGAATTTTGATCTTTTGATCTTCACTTTAGTTGCTCCAAAACTCTTCAAACTTTTCTTGCAATTCTCTCTTTTTTTTATTACATGCACCACACTTTTTCCACTCAAAACCTACATGCTTAAGCAGGGGCGCTCAACTTCAACCTTTATTGGTTAACAATAATAATTTTCCTGGATACATTTCTGGTACATGATGCTAAACATATTGCATCCCTCAAACTAAGTGAGGTTGTGTTTTTGTTCCATGATTTCACTAAAATAAGGGAGGCCACAAATGCACTATAACGTGTATTGGCTCAACTAAACATTTGAGTTCTCATCGGATCATCTCATACAATATTAGCAAAAAAAATTTAAATTATCACTAGATTTTTCTAAATTAAACTATTATTTCAAGTTTTTAAATTTTTAAATTTCCCTAAATCTAGCAATTTCCTAACTATTATTTCATTTTTTTTATAATTTACTTTTATCGACCCCTACCCCACACTTATTTCATACAATATCCTCATTGTATGCATAAAACTAATTAAGCACATAAAAAGGGAGAAAAAGGAACAGACTCCCCTGGGGTAGTTGTGGCGAGATCGAATGGGGCTGCTACAAGTTGCTTCAAGTATTGCTGAAAGACTGAAAACTGGAACTGCTGCTTCTGAATTTGCCGATAAAATCCAGACTGCCGACTTTGAAAATGTGGTGCAAAAGATTCCAAACAAATGCAATGTGTAATAACCATGACGTGGGAAAGTGTCGACCACGTCGTCTCGTCAAGAATGGCAGCCTCTTCTCGCGATGAAAACTCCCCCACAACATAGGAATGTGTCAACCATGTCGTGGCCGCCGGGATGATACTTCTTCCTCGCGTCGAAATAAAACTCTATGGTGTGGGAACAGCTCATCCATATCATAAGAGTCAAAATATAGTAAAAATGCCAATATTCTAAATAATCTCTCATGAAATCAATATGCACCCCACACTTATGACAAATTGTGGGTCTTGACTATAATCTTCGAACTCTCACGTGACTCTCTCTAGCAACAGTCGGACCTAGCTTCTGAACTTACTGCCAGCTTTCTAAAGGCGAAAATTCTGCAGATCTAAACAACCAAAGAGCATCAACATGGAAAACAAAAGTAAAAAACCCTAAATTAAACTTAATTACATACCAAATAAAAATACTAATACTAAGCAACAAAAAATAAACTAAAAATAACACAAAAATAAAAAGGATAACTAAATAACTCATCATCCCTGTCATCATGCTGCTGTGTCCCAAAAGTACCAGCTCCATCATGTCGTGACTGGAATGGTGGAGGGAAAGGAATCGAGTACTGAAACGCCTGGTGGGAAAATAATGCGGTCAACGCATCCCCATACTACTGTTGTTGTCTCTCCACGTGTGCAACATACTCACCAAGGTTCTAAACCCCCTCGTCAATACGGTCAATGCGCTGAGCTAAGTAATGCATATCAATCTCTGGCTCAGGTCCCTGCTGCGCTCCCCGAGGAGCAGGTCTACGCTGCTGGACCCGTCTCGGCTGTGGCTCGACGGCACCCTCCTCGTCCGCCACGTCATCTGGTCGTACCCGCAAGACACCATCTCTGCCCCGCTCAAGTACACGCATCGACTCTTATAACTGAAGGCTCATCGGCCTCATATCATGAAACACCATCGATCTCGTGATCTCACGCGTCAACAGCTGATATGATCGAGCTAATCGCGTGATAAAATGCCCCCCCGCAAATCGGGCTATCCTCCCGAAGTCCCCTGGCCCTCCTACCCAAATACGCGACTAAAGCAACTGGAAGGTTCAGGTGCCTCCCTGGAGTAATAAGTGCCCATAAGAAATACATGTCTGTCAAAGGCACTCTCTCACTATTCTTATGGTTCGTGAGAGATATGGAAATCAAACGGTGCAGCAGTCTGTATATAGTAGACCAAATCATCCTCCCCCGTGCAGTAGATGGCGTGTATACTCCCCCGGTAATCTCGGCCCAAAAAGTGTTTTCATTATAGTCATCTGGCTGGTCCGTGAGACAATCAGCAAGGAATGTCGGGAAAGTGGACACTCCTCGTCTCATCTGCTCTGTATATACCAACTGGAGTGGCGAGCTCAATCACACTGCACTCCCGACTCACACCCCCCCCCCCCAGTCTGAAGGCAAAGGTTGTCCTATCATCGGGTGTCTTCCTAGGGTCATAGGAAACTGTAGCGTAAAACTCCAGCAAAAATTCCTGATAAACAGGCTCCTGGATCTTGAACAATCGTGCCTATCCCTGACATACGAACAAATGCACTCCACTCGCGTCCGAGTGCATGTATTGCAAAAACTCATGGATCAGCGCAGCAAGTCCAGTCTGGGTCGCCAATTCCCAGTCGAACGACGGTGCTATGTCGATCTCCTTAGTGAGCAGCTGACTCAGATTGTTGACATATCTGGCCCGGGTGGCATCGTTTAAAGGTTTCGGAAATTGTAAGAACCGGTGATTGGTCACGTCCTTGGGTGGGTTGGTCCTTTGAGTTCTTCGGGCCATAATCTTCATAAATAGACACCAACACAAAATCAAACAAAATATCACAACATTAACAATTTTAAACTAAAATAATGGTCCTTGGGCATGACTGTACGTTGGGCGTACATCCAGCATAAGCTGGGCGTACGTCCAGATTCACGAAGCTGTCCCCCTGCTCATTCTATTAAAATCCATAAATCAAATATATATATATATATATATATATATATATATATATATATATATATATACACATATGTGTGTAGGGGGTAATCAAGCTACGACTCATATACAAGCGGTCAAAATGAGAAGGTAGTCAAGATACGAAATCACAAGAGTGCGAAAATCTAGATGCTCAAGGACTCATTTTCGTTCAAAAATCTCAAGCCAAATTCAATCAAGTAATTGTTCATGATCCGTATTTGCTGTTAATATGTATGCACAGGGTATTACATAAGGATAGTCAAAATACGGGACAAATTAGAATGCATAACAACCCCTGTTCGTTCTTTGTCTATCCATGATCAGCAAACATTACACAGTGAGACTTCATAGGGGCAGTCAAAAATCGAAGAGTGTATAGGGCGTACGCTAGGCGTGTGTCCACAAACTCAAATCGATGGTCATTGGACGGGATTAAGACCAAATTAGGTCCTAGGGTTTAGTCTATTGATCGAAATTGGTCTATTTAAGCCATAATCAAACATACATTTGTGAAATCGGTCCCAATTCAAGAAATATATGAACCCTAGATTTCGAACAAAGGCAATATGCAGCTAATTTCACTGATTTAAACACAAATCAAAGACATAGAGTAACCGAATAACATACCTTTGTGTCGAATTTTACAAGAAAAGAAGAAAAAATCGAGAGTCTTGTGGAAGAACTTGTCGTCACAGCGTATGCGAAAGAAGAGGAAATGAAAGAATAACAAAAAAAAGTCAAAGGGTAAAATGATAAAACCTGTCGTCGATTTACGTTGGGCGTAAATCCATATATATGCGGGGCATACCTCCAACTCCGGAAAGAAGCATGCGCGATCAATGGTTTATTACGCTTGGCGTAAGTTAAAATTACGCTGGGCGTAATTTTAACTGAAATATCTCATTTTCCTTATTTGAAATTCCTTTTTCCACTAATTAATTTGGGAGCTTCTAAATATAATTATTTTTTTCTTTTAATTGCTTCAACACAGCCATGACTTTCCAACAAGTGACATATTTAAAAAAAAAATGTGACGTCATGATCACTTGTTTTTGTCGAGATCAAACAACAACGGTTGATCAAAACCTTTGCACGCAAGAAATGGTTTGTGAAAACAACCACTTTCGGGACCCTTTAGAATATTTCCTTTGTTTTCTTTGCACCTTTAACTAAAAGTAGAACAAGAAGTGACCTAACTAGTCAAGAATAGCAAGAGCTCGGTCTTCCACTTAACCACCACAATACGTCTTGCTATACTACGCCTCATGGATTGAGTTGGACAAATCAACAAAGTAGTAGGCTAAGCAGGTCAAGAATTCCCTAATCGCTTGCATTCTCGAAACCCATGCAAAAGGTAAAGTCAAACAATGTGTACGATCCGAAATTCCTACAAATAACAACAAGAACCTTCCCGACAAGTGAAATGATATCAACGAAAATAAAACTAAAAAATAAAAACTAACTAAACTAACTATAAACAAATAACAAATAATCAAATAAACTAAATTAATTACAAGCCGTTCCCCGACAACGGCGCCAAAAACTTGATGTGCACGAAAGTACCGACTAATTTTAATATTTATAACCTAACAAACTTAGACTAACTATGGACTTATAGGCAGTGTACCTAGTCAGTATAGCTTAGGTAAGTCGGGTGTCGATCACAAGGAACGGTGGTGAATTAATTTTGAATATTTGATTATAGGTTACAGGTCACATGAAAAGAATAAAGAAGTAGTTTAATAAATCTCAAATGAACAATTAATTGACAACTCTCGATAAACTAACAGGAAAACAAATCTCTTTAGGTACTTTGGTTTAGGTAAATTACACCTTAAAAGCATAGACAATTGCATACACAAATTCATTTATTCATGTTCACCGATTCCTAAAATGATTAGATTCGCGTTCACTGTCAATTCAAACAGTGATTAGTTGATTAAACTAACATGCTTCCTAGTGTTCAGTTCGTATCAAGCAAGACTTGTAAATATAGTTAATCAAATTGGTCGTTCAATTAACCTCTTGTTGATGGTCATCAAACAAGGCTTACACATTAACTTACTTATTCCCAAGTTAACCTAGTTTCACATTCGTTATTCCTAGACTTATAATCTTGATGGTCATCAAAATCATAAGAGACAAGCAATCAAGCAGATGTTCATACAACTCAATTTACTTAATAATTAACAGCAAATAATTATCATTAACACGTGAGGATCTTTTAACAAGCTTGGAAATATAAATTAAACATAAACAAACAATCCAATATAGCAATTAGTCTAATAATCAAGGTTTCATTCAATCATAAACACAAAGTAAAAGGTTTTTACACCCAAATCAGAAACTAAATACATAATAGTAACACAGTGGAATGCTAAACATGGTCACGTTAACAACCCATATGATTACCGACATGTATCCGCTCTCCAATCCTTCCGATCTCCGCTCCCATTAGCTTAACGGCCTTCCGGCCGCCTTCTAGACCCTCAAAACGGCTTAATAGAAGTTAATTATCGACTAAATTAAGTTAGAAATCGAATCCCCCTTTCTGGTTAGCTGATAATCGCCTTTTATAACCCTTGTAACCGACTTACGTATGCTAGGCGTAAGTCGGATTACACTGGGCGTAGTGAGGATTAATACGCGATGAGGTTATCTGGATGCCAGCCGTTACGCGGGGCGTACATATAGCTTACGTAGGGCGTAACTCGTATTTAGCTATTAAGCTTGGCATACATGTCCATTACACGGGGCGTAAACGACTCCTCCAACATTTTTCCTTTCTTTTAGCCTCTAAGCCCGATTTCCGCTTCAGTGTTTTCTTTTGTGCTCTATCGACAACGAATAGCCGCAAATCATAATTCAAAGCATTATAAGTACTTTTTAGTTCTAAAATAGAATATTAAAGGCTAAAATATTAAGATATAATGTATAAAAATATATATAAAAATACACATATCACTTGACATGGGTAGGTCGGGTACCCCAGAACTGCCCGACAATAAGTATGTTTGTATGGTGTACGGTATGATGGGGGAACTCACTCAACTTCATGCTTACCATTTTTAGTTTTGTTTTCAGGTACCTTTCAGCTAAGGGAAAGGAGTCGGCAGGGTAGCAGCGCATCGCACACATATGATTTCTGCTTTAAGAACCCTGGTATTGTACTTTGACATTTTACTACTTGATGTATGGTTTTCGAGACTTGTGATTTGTTAATTGATGTTATTAAATGATAGCAATGATGTTTTCCGTAAACTATTTTTATAAGTAATGTAATTAAATAAAAAAATTTGGGTCTTGATTTTGGGATGTTACAAGTTGGTATCAGAGCCTTGGTTTGAGGGATTCGGGCACACCATCGGGGGTGTCTGGACTCAAACCGAGGGCTTGAAGAATTTTTACAAGAAAAAGAGTTTTCTAAATTTTAAAAATAAGGAGTTTCGAAAAGAACAAGGTGTGTGATGGGTGCGACCGACCGAGCTCAAGTAAGTTTTCCCCATGATACCCATACATGTTATGTTATGTTATATGATATGATTATTAGAACTACATGCTATATTAGGGATAAGGATCTAAGAATGATGCCTTATATGCCTGTTGTATGATCTTATTGAGCTATATGTTAGGGTTGGTTAATCAACAGTATGGTAGCCTTCTTAGGTTATGCTTGGTACTGGTTACTCAATGCACGAATGCTGCTTGCTTTGTGATGATAGGGCTTCCGGCTAGTTTTAACTAACTAGTAAGCGGATATGTAATAGTATCTGCAAGCTAGTTAAGGAAAGATGGTAAGGACTCCTTGTGCAGCTGATGGTGGAGAGTAGGTCGGAGAGTGCCCTAGGACAAGCCTATGATGAGATGAGCTTGGAAGACAATAGTAATAGAAGGGACTTGGTGAAGTCGAAGCAATCCTTGAGGAAAATACGGATATATGTAGAATGTATTATGGGCCCGAACTACTAGAAGCATGGGATCCGTACTCGAATCAAGGAGGGCTGAGATAGAAACAGGAAACTTGGAGTGTGTGTGAGACCTCTCGAGAGTATGTATGACCCTGACGTTTAGGTGTTTTATTTCAGTATGGAAATTACGCGACATGGAGTAGGAGGTTCAGGGTCTGGATCACGACCAGGATTAGGGTCGGGTGCGGATGCAGGATCCGAGCAGGTTGATGACGGGCTACGTGAGTTCATTGCGTCGGAGATCACGAAAGGTATCCTTGAGGCGACCACGGTCATTTTCGGGTCGATCAAGGAGGGGATTATTGAGCTGATGGAGGATCGCCTCCGGATATTCAGGAGTCACTTGGCATCCAGCTAGTCGGGTTCGCACATACTGTCCTTCAAGGACTTCAGGGGAAGTGGTGCGTTAGACTTTCATGGGGAGAAGGACCCCATTGCTGCCAGGAGATTGATCGCAGACATTGAGTCTGCCCAGTTGACAAGCTTCTGCTTGGAGGGGTCAAAGGTCCGCTTTGCTGCATGATGTTTGAGGGATAGAGCTAGGGATTGGTGGGAGTCAGTTGGTGACTCGTTGGGAGCCCCAACCATCGAGGCTATGACTTGGTCAGACTTTGCGACCAGGTTTAGAGCTGAGTTTGCGCCAGCTGTGGAGCTTCAGCAGCTGGCCAGGGAGTTTCTTGACATGAGACAAACTACGGATTCAGTGGCAGAGATCACCGCCATGTTCCAAGAGATGGCCTTGTTGGTACCTCGGTATGCAGGGGATGAGGAGATGTGCAAGGCCTGCTATCATGATATGTTGAGGGCTGATATTTGGGAGCATGTCAGCTACTCAGCCTGTCTGACCCTGGAGTCCATGATTGCAAGGGTGAGGGAGAGGGAGACTGATTTGGATCACCATAAGAAGAGGAAGGCAGAGGCATAGCAGGTTACTGGGGTTTCGGGAAAGAAACCCAAGAGATCCGACACTAGGTCGAAGGGCCAGCCGGGCCAGAGCCGCTGGAAGAAATGCGGCAGGCCGCATGGAAGAGCTTGTAGAGAGGGATCATCAGGCCTGCCACAAGTGCAGCAAGACGGGGCACTTTGGCAGGGATTGTACTTCTCATGCCCCCATTGTTCAGATACTAGACCTGATTTGCTTTTATTGCAATCAGAGGGGCCATAAAAATTCCAACTACCCCAGGTTGACAGCAGAAGCAGCAGCACCAGAGGTGGCGCCAACTCCAACGGCTACACAAGTTACGGATGGCCGAAAGGTCAAGTCAGAGGCTCCAGTGGTGAGGAGCCGAGCTTTCTAGTTGACAGCCGAGGAGGCATGCACTGCACCCGATGCGGTGACGGGATCGTTCCATGTGAACGGTATCCCAGTTTAGGTGTTGTTTGATTTGGGGGCTACTCAATCATTTGTCTCTCTTATGCTTAGCAAGAGGTTCACTGAGTCTCCCGGCATGTTAGATTTCCCTCTAGAGGTCGAGATTGTGGATGACCGATCAGTTTGAGCATCATAGGTTTTCAAGGATTGTGTTTTGAGGCTGTTATAGGAGCGCTACATGGTAGAATTGGTTCACATACTGTTGCGGGGGAACAAGGTTATTATAGGCATGGATTGGTTGAGCCCCAATGGGGTGGTGATCGACTCCACGCAACAGTTAGTTTGGGTCAGGACCCCTAGTGGGGGAGAGTTGGTGATTCAGGGCGAGAGGCCACAACGTGGATCAGCTTTATGTTCAGCATCGAGGGCTAGACGTTACCTCCAGTAGGGGTATGCAGGGTATGGCACCTATGTCTTGAATACTCGGGAGACGGGAAAGGCGATGGTGAGTGGCGTGCTGGTAGTAGGAGAGTACGTGGATGTATTTCAAATGGAGCTACCTGGAATACCTCCGGAAAGGCAGGTAGAGTTCAGGATCGACCTAGTCCATGGTGTGGCTACGATAGCGAAGGCATCGTATCGGCTGGCTCCTCTTGAGATGTAGGAGTTGTCTACACAGCTGCAGGAGCTGTTAGACAAGGGATTCATTAGACCGAGCAGTTCACCCTCGGGAGCCCCGATTCTATTTGTAAAGAAGAAGAACTGGTCGCATCGGATGTGTATAGATTACCGGGAGCTAAATTAGGTAACGGTGAAGAACTGTTACCCACTCTCGATGATTGATGATCTCTTTGACCAGCTTCAGGGAACATCTTGGTTCTCCAAGATCGATCTGTGTTCAGGTTATCATTAGATGTGGGTTAGAATGAGTATGTGTAGAAGACTTCCTTTCGGATGCGATATGTTCACTATGAGTTCATGGTGATGCCTTTCAGGCTCACCAATGCTCCTGCCGTATTCATGGATCTCATGAACCACGTGTGTAGGCCGATGTTGGATCGGTATTTTATAGTTTCATTGACGACATGTTGGTCTATTCCAAGACACAAGAGCAGCATGAGGAGCACTTGCAGGAGGTATTGGATACTCTTAGGAGGGAGAACTTGTATGCCAAGTTCTCCAAGTGTGAGTTCTGGTTGCGCAAGGTGCAGTTTCTTGGGCACCTTATCAACCAGAACAGGATTTTAGTTGACCCGGCCAAAGTGGAAGCCGTGATGAGGTGGGAGGTTCCGAGGTCTCCATCTGAGATTTGGAGCTTCCTGGGATTGGCAGGTTACTATCGGAGATTCATTTAGGACTTCTCCAAGATAGTCGTTCCTTTGACCCAATGAAAAGGAAAGTCGTGGTTTTTTGTTGGGGGCCAAAGCAGCAAGCCGCATTCAAGACGTTGAGTCAGAGATTGTGCGAGGCGCCAATCTTATCCCTGCCGTAGGTCGTGGATGATTTTATTGTGTATTGCGATGCGTCCATCTTAGATTTGGGCATGGTATTGATGAAGAGGAGGCATGTTATTGCCTATGCTTTAAGGAAGCTGAAGCCTCATTAGGCGAACTATCTGACGCATGACTTGGAGTTGGGGGCAGTTATTTTTGCGCTCAATATTTGATGTCATTACCTCTATGGGGTCCGATGTACTATCTACACGGACCTTAAGAGTTTGAGGTACCTTATGGATCAGCCAAATCTGAACATGAGAAAACATTGATGGGTTGATGTGGTGAAGTATTACAATTGTGAGATCCTTTACCACCCAGGGAAGGCCAATTTCGTGGCCGATGCGCTTAGCCATAAGGTAGCACCGATAAGAGATATTTGTTTGAGGATGACGGTGGTGACCACGTTGTTGGAGCGGATTCGACAGGCCTAGCAGGAGGCTATGAATGAGGAACATCGCAAGTGTGAGCGTATTGTGGGTCAGGTTTCCTCCTTCGATTATGATAGTCATGGTCTGTTGAATCTACAGCGTAGTGTGTGGGTCCTATATCATGCTGGTGTGCGCCAAGTATTGATGGAGGAGGCACACAAATCCAGGTTTTTGATCCATCCCAGGGTGACGAAGATGTACAGGGATCTTCGTCTTGAGTATTGGTGGCCTTGCATGAAGAGGGATGTAGCTTGGTTCGTTGAGAGATGCTTGACCTGCAGGAATGTCAAGGCCGAGAAACAGAGGCCTCACGACAAGACCCAACCGTTGGATATTCCGCTGTGAAAATGGGAAGATATCAATATGGATTTCATAACGAAGCTTCCCAGGACCACACGGGGAGTGAATTCGATTTGGGTAATCATGGATCGGTTGACTAAGAGCGCCCATTTCATACCGATTTAGGAGAGCATATCAGCTGAGAAGTTGGCCGACATCTATATCAGAGAGGTAGTGGCTCGGCACAGGGTGCCGGTTTCGGTGATTTCCTACAGAGATGTGTGGTTCACTTCCAGATTCTGGAAGAAGTTTCACAACGATTTGGGTACTCGTCTACACATTAGCACCGCTTTTCACCCGCGGAAGGATGGTCAGAGTGAAGGAACCATCCAGACTCTGGAGGATATGTTGTGGGCGTGTGTTCTAGACTTCAGAGGTAGTTGGGATACATACCTTCCTTTGGCAAAGTTTTCCTATAATAACAACTATCATGCGAGTATCGACCGTCCACATCTTGTTTCTCCAATATCTTGCCGCATTCATGGATCTCATGAACCGCGTGTGCAGACCAATTTTGGATCAGTCTGTGATAGTTTTCATTGACAACATCTTGGTCTATTCCAAGACACAGGAGCAACATGAGGAGAACTTACGAGAGGTATTGGATACTCTTACGAGGGAGAGCTTGTATACCAAGTTCTCCAAGTGTGAGTTATGGTTGTGTGAGGCACAATTTCTTGGGCACCTTCTCAACCAGAACGAGATTTAAGTCGACCCGGCCAAAGTGGAGGCCGTCGTGAGGTGGGGGGTTCCGAGGTCTCCATCTGAGATTCAGAGCTTCCCGGGATTGGCAGGTTACTATCGGAGATTCATTTAGGACTTCTCCAAGATAGTCGTGCCTTTGACCCGGTTGATAAGGAAAGCCTTGGTCTTTCGCTGGGGGCCAGAACAGCAGGCCGCATTTGAGACGCTGAAATAGTGATTATGTGAGGCGCCAATCTTAGCCCTGCCTAAGGGAGTGGATGATTTTGTGGTGTATTGCGATGCGTCCATCTCGGGTTTGGGCGCGGTATTGATGCAGATGGGGCATGTTATTGCCTACTCTTCGAGGCAGATGAAGCCTCATGAGGCGAACTATCTGACGCATGACTTGGAGTTGGGGGCAATTGTTTTCTCCCTCAGGATTTGGCGTCATTACCTCTATGGGGTCCGCTGTACTATTTACACGGACCATAAGAGTTTGAGGTACCTTATGGATCAGCTGAATCTAAACATGAGACAGCGTTGATGACTTGATGTGGTGAAGGATTACTATTGTAAGATCCTCTACCACCTGGGGAAGCCAATGTCGTGGCCAATGCGCTTAGCCACAAGTCAGCGCTGATCAGAGATATTTGTTTGAGGATGACGATGGTGACCCCGCTGTTGGAGCGGATTCGAGAGTCCCAACAGGAGGTTATGAAGGAGGAACATCGCAAGAGTGAGCGTATTGTGGGTTAGTTTTCCTCCTTCGATTTTGATAGTCGTGCATTGTTGACTCTAAACCGTAGAGTGTGGGTCCCATATCATGCGGGTGTGCGCCAAGTATTGATGGAGAAGGCGCACAAATCTACGTTTTCTATCCATCCCAGGGCGACGAAGATGTACAGGGATCTTCGTCTTGATTATTGGTGGCCCTGCATGAAGAGAGATGTAGCTTGGTTCGTTGACAGATGCCTGACCTGCAGGAAGGTCATGTCCGAGCACCAGAGGCCTCATAACAAGACCCAGCCATTGGATATTTTGCTGTGGAAATTGGAAGATATAACTATAGATTTCATCACGAAGCTTCCCAGGACCGCGCGGGGAGTGGATTCGATTTGGGTCATCGTGGATCGGTTGACCAAGAGCGCCCATTTCATTCCGATTCAGGAGAGCATTCCAACCGAGATGTTGGCCGACATCTATATCCGAGAGGTAGTGGCTCGACGCGGGGTGCCAGTGTCGGTAATTTTCGATAGAGATGTGCGGTTCACTTCCAGATTCTAGAAGAAATTTCACGACGAACTAGGTACTCGTACGCACTTTAGCACTACTTTTTACTTGCAGATGGATGGCTAGAGTGAGCGAACCAACCAAAGTATGTAGGACATGATGTGGGCGTGTGTTCTAGACTTTGGAGGTAGTTGGGATACTTACCTTCGTTTGGTAGAATTTCCCGATAATAACAGTTATCATGCGAGTATCGACCGTCCCCTTTTGAGATGTTGTACGGGAGGAAGTGTAGGACCCCAATATGCTGGTGTGAGGTTGGCCAGAGGATCATGGGGAGTACCGAAGTGGTACTCAAGACTTCGGAGAGGATCCAACATGTGTGGAGCAAGTTTCATACTGCTCAGAGTAGGAAGAAAAGTTATGCTGACAGGCGTCGTTCGGGCCTGGAGTTCCAGGTCGGGATATGTTGCTTCTGAAGGTGTCTCCTTGGAAAGGTGTCATTCGGTTCAGGAAGCGGGGAAAGTTGGGCCCCAGGTATATTGGACCTTTCAAGGTTGTAGCCCGGGTAGGCAAGGTGGCATACAGTTTGGACCTTCCCGCCGAACTCTGTCAGAATCACAATACTTTTCATGTCTCCCAGTTGCGAAAGCGCCTGGTGGACAACTCGGCGGTGGTGCCTTTGTAGGATATTCAGGTGGATGACAGCCTGAAATACATCGAGTGGCTGGCAGGGATCCTCGACAGGAAGTCGAAGGATCTGAGGAACAAGAGGGTAGAGCTGGTGAATGTGCAATGGCAGCACCGCAAGGGCTCACAATGGACCTGGGAGCCGGAGGACGAGATGAGGGAGCACTACCCCAAGCTTTTTCTGGATTCAGCAGCAGATTTCGAGGACGAAGTCTAAAATAAGTGGGGGAGATTTGTAACACCCGGTCCATAGTACATATTTAATTCAAGTATTTTTCATGTTTTTCCCTGGGACTCGGTGAGTTGGAGGCCCAACTCATCGAGTAGACTCGACTTTGGACTCGGAGGTTTAATGACCTACTCGACGAGTAGGAGCTATCTGGAAGAAAACACTAATGTTAAGGTTTGCACCCTATTTAAACATCTTATTCTGCCTCAACCCATCCCACATCGTCCCTCCCAACCCAGAGAAACCCTAACTCGAAACCCTAAGCCCATTTTGAGTGTTCTTGAGCTTTTTGGTGACTTTTATGTGCATTTGAAGTTGGAAGAGAAGAAGAAAGCTTGGAAGTTCAAGTGGAAGCTAGTAGATCCAAAGGTTTTGCTTCATTCTCAGTTCATTCAAGGTAAAAAGCTTGAACCTTAACCATCTATCTCCTAGATGCTGTTTTGGGGCTATTTTTTACCTTTTCTAAGCTTTTGAGAGTCTATACTCGGATTTGTATGTATATGTGGAGATGCACTTCAGATCTGGAACCATTGAGGGTTCCAATGGCATCAAGTGCCAACTTTATGGCCTTAGGAGACCCATGGAACATATAAACCCCTTTTTATTGCTTTTTGAGCCAAAGGCCCTATGTATGGACATCAAGTTTGTAGCTTTACGTGTAAAATGGACTCTAAGATGCTATATCTATGGTCTTGATGCATTAAGACCCATTACAATTGACTAAATAGTTTTGAACAAAGGGGGACACAGCGAGTCAGATCGCATTTTCCCCAAATGCCTTTTGGAAATGGTCTGTGGTTGAGTGGAAGGAACACTTAGCCTGTTAGGAGTTTGTTATGGAGTTGAAGATCGAAGGGCTCGACGAGTTCAAGGAGGAACTCGGTGAGTTCAAGGCAATGTCCCAACCACATGAAGACGGACTCGACGAGTTCAAGGATGAACTCGACGAGTCGTAGACTGAACACCTTCATATGGATGAAGATGAACTCGAAGAGTTGACGAACTTGGCGAGTCGGTTGATGATAGTCTGATTGGTTGTTGAAGGCGAACTCGTTGATATCTTGCTAGACTCGATGAGTAGAGACGGGATTATGGTATTTTCTGGTCATGAGGACTCGGCGAGTTGGTGGACCAACTCGGCGAGTCGAGTCAACGAGATGTTGACATCGAACAAGGTTATGACCCTTACTTTGACTAGGATTTAGGTGACCCTTGTAAGGGTTTTGAGTATGAATTGATAACTTAGAAAAATTGTTGTATAAGGATCGAGGAGGAGAGAAGCGTTGGTTTTCATACCAAGGACAATGCATACATTACACGACATTGAGGTGAGTTACCTTCCAGTAGAAGTGGGTATAAGGCACCAAGGACGACCCACTCGTAGTTGATTACAGTAGAGATGATTGTCTATGTGATAATTGTTTTGTTGCTATTATTAGATGTGTTCTATGTGCCAGTATGATATGTTCTATGTGCTAGTGGTAGTAGGAAGTGGAATAGTCCCCGATTCGATCGTTAGGACCGAAGGGTAAGTCAGACACCCCAGATATGTCAAACAACATGATTATGATATGTATTATCATGTGATAGTAGTAAGGGTGAAATAGTCCCCGCGACTTGGTGATATAGACCGGAGGGTAGGCAGGCACCCAAGAATGGCCTTACACGGGTAGGTCAGCACCCCAGAATGGCTTGACATGGGTAGGTCAGCACCCTAGAATTGCTTGACACGGGTAGGCCGGGCACCCCAAAACTACCTGACAATATGTATTGTTGTATGGTATGCGGTATGATGGGGGAACTCACTCAACTTCGTGCTTACCATTTTTAGTTTTGTTTTCAGGTACCTCTTCAGCTAAGGGGAAGGAGCCAACAGGGCAGCAGCGCATCACACATATATGATTTCCGCTTTGAGAACCCTGGGATTGTACTATGACATTTTACTACTTGATGTATGGTTTCGAGACTTGTGATTTGTGAATTGATGTTTTTAAATGATGGCAACGATGTTTTCCGTAAACTATTTTTATAAGTAATGTAATTAAACAAAAAAAATTGGGTCTCGATTTTGGGATGTTACAAATAGATCATCAATCAAAGGGAGTGGGTTTCGATTCTTAAGAGTGAGCTTGTTTAATTCCCGATAATCGATACACATTCTGAAATCCCGTCCTTCTTTTTGACAAACAAGAATGGAGCTCCCCTGGGTGAGAAGCTTGTCCTTATGAATCCTTTGTCCAAAAGTTCTCTTAGTTGACTGGATAACTCCTGCATTTCAGAGGGAGCTAACCTGTAGAGTGATTTGGCAATTGATGTGGCTCCGGGTATTAAGTCAATTCGAAATTCGACCTGTCTTTCTGGAGGTATTCCCGGGAGGTCTTCGGGAAATAGGTCCGGAAAGTCACATGGCACTAGGATATCTTTGATGTTTATCTCCTCTTTTATTTTATCCACTACATGAGCGAGGAAGGCATAATTTTTCTTGTGCAGGCATTTTTGTGCCTTGATGCACGAGATAAGATGGAGATTGATGCCATGTTTATCATCGTAGATTATTAGGGTTTCGTGGTTGGGGAGGTGAAGGCAAACGACCTTCCTGTGGCACATAATATTAGCATGTTTATCACCTACGTAAATGTCTTTGGTTGTTTCAGTTTTCCCATTAGCCGTCTCCACAGTGAAGGCTTCGCTTAGCTTTTGGGATGGTTGATTTAGTAGGTGTTTGAATTTATGACTCATGAAACTCTACTCAGCCCCACTATCAAATAAAATGTATTCTATAGTGTTGTTGAGGGGAAATGTACCGGTAACAACCATCGAGTCTTGAACTGCCTCTCCTTCACCCAATGTCAAGACCCTGCCTGATCCTCCAGCACCTTGGTTATTGGCTTTGGGACAGTTTCGCCTAAAATGGCCAGTTCCTCCACATCCATAACAAGTATGGCTGGCCCCGACATTGTTATTGTTGTTGTTGTTGTTGTTGTTGTTGTTACTGTTGGTTGGGTTGTGGTTAAGATCTACAGTACCGGGCGGTATGCCCCTTACGGTTGCAATTGGTACATTGCATTTCTTGACACTCGCCATTTTGATGATAGTTACATTTGCCACACTTGGGTAGAGTACCGGCGTAAGGCTTTGTAGGAGTTGGTGTGGTTGAGGTTGGAGCAGTGGGGGCTGGTGTGGTTTGAGAGGTAGCATCGTGAACTACCGTTGTTTGTAGTTTCTTGGAAGATCCTAAAGGTTGTCCTCCTTTTCGTTTATTTCCCAAATTCTTCTTGTTACCTTCTGTTGGGTTTTGAGCATTTTAACACTCCTAAGTGTACATGCAACCCTAAATACCATGGATCTATTTTTTCTTTATTATACATGCAAATATGAATATTCCAAGGTATTACCCTAACTAGCATACAATCTTTTGATACTTTAATAATAAACTGATGGGTTTTGGCCAAAAGACATCCTATGTGCTCATGCAAACCCTAATGCTTGGATCCAGGTTTCTCTATTGTACATGCTATTCATCCAAGACTTTAAACCCTAAATCTAGCATATGATAATCAATATTAACATAAGAATGGGTTTAAGATATTACCTTGATTGTTATGTAGCAATAACAATCTCAAATCCTTCTTGTATTGACTTTAGAAAGCTTAGAGTCATAAATGTCACTCCTCTAATGGTTCACAAACACCAAGAGCAAAAGGATGAAGAGGAGAAGAGAAGAAGGCTGCCCAAAACGTGTGGAAACCCTAGAGAACAAGCTCATCATGTTTTTGGGGCTTAAGGGTTCCTTAAATAGTGAGGCTATTAGGGTTATCTAACAAGGAAACCCTAATTTGGATGCTTAGGCCCTAAGCAACCCATGAACCCCTTTCTTAAAGGCCTTTGGACGATTTCTAATGGGTTTCCCCATAGAATTCGTCCACCCCTTTAATATGGAGTCCATTAGCCCAATATTCAACTATCACACAATTGACAATTCTAGTCCCTTAAGTTTAATTAATGTCTTTTAGCCACAAACTTAATTCTTATTAAATCTTGACTAATATTAATTAAACAATATGATTTCTCCTTTAATATATTATTCTCATAATATATTAATAAATCAAATTTAATCCTTTCTCTCCACAATACATCCTATCAAGTTGCTTTGGTGAAGGCAACCCAAAAGGACCATGCACCATCGGGTCAAGTACATACCAAAATAGTTATGGACTTAGACACTAATCCAACAATCTCCCACTTGGATAAGTCTAATAACTATTCCACGTATGACTTCAGATCCTGATTTGCAATCGTAGCTTTCTAAAGCCGTTGTCAACTCTGATCTTATCAGATACGCGTGTCCTTTAGATAAGGGATCATACATTCCTCCATTCTAGATATCGTATAGTCTGAGACATGGATCTAAATCATTCTCTCTATCTATGTGATGTTTCCCAAATTCAGATTTATGATGACTGACAACAGACTACAGTTGAACACATCAATTTAGTCCCGGCTTGGCCAAGCGCTTAGGTGTCATCACTAAATCATCGAGGGGCCCACATATATCACTTTTATCCTGCTTTGGATAAAAGGAACGGATAAACTTTGAATCAATGCTCTCTTGCACTCACTCACCAAATCACACACAACAATATGTTTAATAACACCAAGTTACTGGTGCGTTTGCATATTATGAATGTGCAATCGACTCGCAAGATACAACTTACACATCTCGGTTTCAAGAATATAAGATGTTATCGTCTCACCAATCACTCGTGATGAAATCCATGAAGTGATCCAAGTGAATGTGGGTTTAATCCAATGCTCAAATCATATTCATAAGCACTCATGAACGTTGCAACAAACATTTGCTTATGTCTAATGCTCTTTAGACAATCCACACACCAATTCACTACACTCTTCATTCATATCTACTTCCAACATATGAACGACTGTGGCCCGTTTGAATAATTTGACTGTTCTTAACCAATTAAATTATTCAGGAAGTCAAAACATGCAAAGTGAAACACAAGAATAATACTAATCCCATATGGTCTCAAACCTTCGAGTATAAATAAAACACCTTTTATTTATCACCATATCGATTACTCATTATTTGTTGTTTCGGATAATCAACTTCTTACTTGAATTATTACTATACTTGTTCCATGCTCTTAGCATGCACACAATGTTTACTTACGGTCCTTACTTTGTGAAATAGATCAAATGAACACATTACCAATCATACTCATTTCACAACTCCCAATCCTTTTTACAAGTGAAAGAATATAAAATTCTTTCGACTTATAGAATATGCTAGATTCTAACATTTTATGCAATGATCCTTTCGTAATATCACTGTAATAAAGTCACAAGGACTATTGCCAATGAAATTACAAAGTCCTCTATCGGAGATTGTTACAAGACAATTCCATAGATGTGATGTCTCTCACTCAAGGTACATTCCTTTGAACATCCTTTTGCACAAAAGTTTCTAATCTAGACATTGATTCTTCAATATCCAACTCCCAATATGGAAACCTTTCCATACTTACCATATGACAACTCATTCTTAATAGAATCTTATCTATTCATAATAATTTCGATATGGTCCATCCAATACTATACTTCCAACTACTCACAAGTGACCAATCCTCAACGAACTTTGGATGGTCCTTTGATAGTTGTTTAATTATCTTAGTCAAAACCGATTCTTTCCCTTTTCCCTCTAAATGCGCTAGACATTTGGAAAATTTTAGAATGGTCAAATATTATAGCATTTGCAATCGATCCTATACCCGAAGCGTATGGGACACGATGCATAATGTCTTACATAAATATTTAACACTTTATCAATCTTCTGCCATAATATTTTATGTGCTACGTCCTTATAATTCAAATTATGAAGAGGAATGCCATAATCATAATCGAAATTTAAGAACACACTATGTATCCTTGACTAAATTTATTAACATTCCACAACCTAAGTTTTTAGATTTGAAATGAAGCATAATATTCTCTCCCTTAATTATAGCAAAACAACTTTACATCCTTACTACTTTGCAAAGTATGACTCTTGTTTTCTATAATCAATATTACTAACTTGCAATACTTGACTTAATAATCATACAATCATAACATTTATGCTCCCACTATCATGATGATTATTATAAACATAACACTTATGCTCCCAGTGGCTTTGACATGTATTCAGAAATAGCTTAACTTTCAGAAAAACAATGCCTATTGAATTTCTTTAAGTTCATATTTCTAGTACTCAATGCTTTGATAATCTTTTATCAAGGCTTCTTAAACTTATACACCTTTGCCTTAGATAGCTCATATGTGTGTCTTAAACAATTCAGACTAATTGTCAAATCTCACAATTCGAATCATGGAATGGGATACCGTAACCATAATCGAATTCGAGAATAAAATTTCACAATCACTATCTTCTTAAAATCTTCCTTAGTGAAAGAATTTCCTCACAGTCGTTTTAATGAAGGATGAAATCTTATGACACTTCGATTTTAATGGTGTATATGTTCCTATCCATGTGAATTTGTTAAAACCGAAGTTTATGACAAATTCAAACTCATATGGACTGAACCTTCTCAATCTTTATTTCTTGCCTCCTGGTAACACGGCTGCCCACCATGTCTTCCATCTAGTTAACCAGCTCACCCTTTCCTATCAATGTACTTTTCATTGATCAACGTCCTTGCCTTTTATGCATTCAAATGAGAACACATAGGGCTCACATGCATTATTAACTCAATTGGAAACGGCACAGAAACAACATAATGTCAAAACCTCAACTTGTGTGCTAGTGATGATCGATAAGGTTTATTCTTGATTAGTTCTTGAAACTTTTCAAGACCATTAAAACTCCCACTGACTCCTTGACATATAAGATTCTTTTGTCAATGAACATTTCTTGACAAACGAATATTCAAGAGTTAGTGTAGTTTTTATCAAGACAAAACACTTCATAAAATTGGTCCTAGTTGGTTTTTGTCTTATCCAAGTCATCATAACTTTCCACATTTGATGAATGTTATAAACCTTCTTAAGACTTGTCGCTCAATGTCACAATCTTAACTCTAAGATTTGGTTTTGGAACGAAGTATGATTGACTTCTTGATTTAACCATTTCTTCAATTCTCGATTCCTCTTCTTAGACATACAATTGCACAAAGATTCACTTAGAGGATCAATTGAGATATGGTTCTTAATCATTAAGTCCTATCATAAAACATAAAATGTACTCTCCCTTCTTCTTAGAATAGAGAAACTTTTATCTTTCTGCCTACTCGATTATTCTTATTCGTTCTGCTATTGATTTAAACTCTTTTTCAATCAACTAAGAATCACAGTTAATCTCATAAGTGTAATCATATTTACTTAACCTTAGTAAATCATGATGAATATCTTTGTTACACTTGTGGTGAACTTCATCAACACACAACTTTGTGTACTCGATCTCCTAGTCCTTCACTTGACACTTTGTCATCGACTTAGTCTAATTTCCAAATATGAAATTTCTCATTCATCGTGCAACTAAGTTGCATGATTCCAAGTGTCTGTCCAATTGAAACTTGGGCGATGAGAAACTTTCCCTATTTGGTAAATTCTTGACATTTCCACAATTAACATAATTAAGAATCACATCCATTCGTTGTAGAAATATGAAAACATCAATTTTTTATAACGATTTCATTGCAAGGAAATAAATAAATAAATAAATGAGTCAAATCAAAATTTATTTTATTCATAAAAGCAGCGGAAAACATTTTTCCTTACAATGCAAAATCAACTGAAAAACTATGTAATTAAATATTCCTAAAAACTCTATCATAACTTTCTATGCTCAAAATCTAATCTTCAAGTCCATGCGATCGAGATCCATTTCTTTGTGATTAGACTCATCATGCTTTTCCATCAAGCCTCCTCTCTTTTCACTGATCCTGCAAAACATTCAAATGCAATATTATCACATTATGTATTAAGAATCAATGAATAGGAACTTAATGGAGTTAGATAGTGGATTTTTGCTGAAGCACAGTCATACTCTTTGACTCTCCCATCTTCTGGACTCTTCAGGCTCTTAGGGCAGACTTGTATCCAATGCCCTTTCTCTTGGCAGCAAACGCAGGTCGGTTCTCCTAGAACGTCCTCGGAAGCATGGTTGGTTGACTTTCCCAACAAATATGCTCCATTGGTTTGCCAAATCATTTCTGACTCTGCAGCAATGAGAATATAACTGATCAATACCCGAATGACATCTTCTGAAAGTAGTGAGGCACTACTGAATCTTACACATACATGCTACAGTCACCGCATCTGAAGTAACCTGATCTAGAGGGGATGACCTCCAATTCACAATTCCAATTCCAAGGTATGCAAATGGCATATAACTTAACCATAGGCAGGTAATATAGTACTCCACTATATGCACCTACTATCATCGATGTCATACCCTAGCAGTAACACCATAACATAAGATGATAGAGAGAATATATATATATATATATATATATATATATATATATATATATATATATATACCCGTAACTTGCTCTGAAGAACACTCGAATCCCCTTGTCTTTCGAAGCCTACTATGACACCGAGGCTGTCCCAACCGCTGAACGGGACAGTTTGCCCTAACATGGCCAGGCTGATGACAACGATGGGATAACTCCACTTCTACCATGCATTCTTGACGTTTGTGACCCTTCCACCCGCATCTGCCACACTTGGACCTACTGCATACATCACCCCGTGACCCTTCCTTCCTTGAGCAACCATCCCGACTACTCGAGTCCTTGACACTATCCATGGTAGCGTCTTTCGGTCCAGCTTGCTGAGCCAGAATTGAAACTCACTTCCTCTTTCTCAACTGACTATCAGAACCCATCTCCTTCTCCCGGTTCACCCTGACCATTTCACCCACTGCCCGGATAGCTGAGGTCCGCCTTTCTATCCCGTCGATCACTCTATTAGTGACACGTCCGATGGTGTCGGGTAACTCCTCGCGGAGGGCCCATCAAACCTCCGCAGCAATCCAATCCTGTAGGGAACTCTCTTGAGGGTAAGGTGTACCACCCAATCCCGACCCCTGATGCCAAGTGCTAAAAATGGGAACTCCCTCCCTGATGGATCCCTGAACTCCATAAGCATTGGGCTCTAGACGAGCCCCAATCTATCCTGAAACTATCCCGGCCCTAAAGGCCTCCAGATGAATGTCCATAACCTCCACGATGGCTTCTCTAACCGAACCGAAAATCATTGGAGTCTGATCAATGATGTTGCGCATGATCTTTGCGGAAATGATATCCCTCATCTGATCATCAAGCTGCCTGGCTCTAAAACCTGAGCCAGATTCCTCCCCGGCACCTGAACTGCCAACTGATATCTCGCGCAACGTCACCATGCTGAAAACATAACACATTACTGATCAATTCACACCGCTGCTGAGGGACTTCTCACACCCTCTAGTAGTTCCCTGCTTGTGCCTCAGCCCCTCTTGAATCGAGTACGGATCCTCTGCTTTCAGTAGTACGGGCCCATCCTACCTTCCACATCTATCCGTACTTTCCTCAAGAGTTACCTCAACTCCACCAAGTTCGTTTTTTCTTCTGCTAATCTTCGCTACTCTCATCCGAGGCTTGCCCTAGGGAACCTATGACTCCACCCAAATAGTCCTCAGCTTCTGAAGGCCTCCTCGTAATGCCAATTAGCCACCACCTAAATACCATCACATGTAATGAGGCTCGGATAATCCTTCGAGTACAAGACTCATCCCTACAACGGGTAGACTCAAACGAGAGCTTCGCAATAAGGTCAAATCCGGCACTCTGAGTTTATTCAACCCTGATCACATGTGATGTAATGTATTCACCTAATGGCTAACTCCCATTACTCAGAGTCCCACAAAGAACAGAGCAAGCAGCATTCGGATAAAGGAAACATACTCATGCAAACTACTCTAATAATCATGAAACTATACTAGCATACAATGTTGAACTCATATTATCAGGCATAACCTAAACAGGCTATCCTATTGCTGTCTACTCAATACTAGCATGCAATTCTCATAAGGTTGAAACACATAAGACGGCACATAAGGCATCCTCCCAGATCCTTAGTCCTATACTAGCATGCTGTTCTACTGAAACTTAACTAAAACTGAAACTGAAACTGATAATCATAAACTTATATGGGTAATTTGGGAGTACTTACTTGAGCTCGGCTGATTGCATGCACCACACCCTTTGCTCTTTTCAAAATTCTTTTCTTTCAGAATTCTTTTTGCTTTTCTAAAACTGTTTTCTTTCTCAAACTCCTTTTACAAAACTGTCTTTTCATTTTGAAAACTTTTATACCAATTCCTTAGTTTGAGTTTAGACACACCCGAGAGTACGTCTGAATCCCTCAAACCAAGGCTCTGATACCAACTTGTAACGACCCAAAAATCATGACTAAAAATTTCTTTTAAACACATTACTAAAACCATATTTATAAAAACCACATCATAAGTCATAACATAATTTCCGGGTATTAATCCAAAACATAATCTTATTATCAGAGTAATCATTCCCAGGCTAACTGACTATGGTGTGTGCACTGTAATCCCTCCGAGCTCCTCTTTTGAAAACTTAGTACCTGAAACCAAAAAATGTAACATCCAAAATTTCAAAACAATTAAAACTTTTCAAAATCACCCATTTTATTAACGTTGTTACAAAAAGGTTTTCAATACATTATTAAACAGACTAATTTCCCAGGTTCATATCATAAAACACCAACGCGAGGAACGGTACGATCACGCCTTTGCCTTGCCACAGACTCTTGAGAACCTGAAACATAAAACCACAACTGTAAGCCCGAAAGCTTAGTGAGATACCCCCAGAATACCAACCATATATACGCCTTTCCAGGCCCTGACCTTCCGGTCCATGTGTCTCAGGGGACTTCCGTCCCTGCTGGGTAAACCTTCCGGTCCTACCCACGCTGACCTTCCGGTCCATCACACAATATAATCGCCTTCCGGCCATAACATATTGCCTTCCGGCCCATAACATATTGCCTTCCGGGCCATAAGCATAAAATGCATATACAACATAACGAATATTCATATAGCAGTTCATAGACAACAATCGATCAACAGATTACATATCATAGCATTACTCTAACAAGATACCGGTCTAGCCGGTCACTATCATAACATTACCCTATGAATCAGTCAACATACTAAATGCATACATACGCCTTTCCAGGCCATGACCTTCCGGTCCACATAGCAAAGCCTTCCGGCCCATAACATGTAATGCCTTCCGGCCTATATCATAACAATGACAACTACCCGGATTTCCATCCGATAAAAAGGGTCGGCCTTGGTGCCATAAACCCTAGCGATATAGTGAGGATAACTCACCTCGAAACTGCCGACTGAACAGATAGCTCAAGCTGCTCCGATCACTGATACGATCTCCACCTCTGGACAGTCACCAATGCACTGAACTCAAACAATAAACAACAATTACCAAAATACCCCTGGAACCACTGGTCAATCCTTGGTCAAAGACAAGGTCAAAGTCAACCCCTGACTGACCCTACTCGCGGAGTCAACCCTATGACTCGCCGAGTCCCCATACTCAGAACTTCACTTAACCCGCGACCTAACTCGCCGAGTCACCCCAAGACTCGCCGAGTTCAACGTCTCTGAGTCCACTCGCCCTTGACTCACCGATTCCTTAAGATTCCCTTTCTACACGTCGAGTATCCCCTTTTTACTCGACGAGTTCCTCCTGGAAGAATCGCGGGGCCACCCCGACTCAACTCGCCGAGTCTGAAGAACAACTTGACGAGTCCCAGTTAATCTTCAAGCTACTCGCCGAGTCTGTTCATCGGACTCGGCGAGTCCATGCCATGCAACCGCTCAAACTGCTTTCTAATGGAAGAACTGCTCCGACCATTCATAGGCTTGGCCTTCCTAGACTGGTCCATCACGTAAGGTCCTCATTTTGGTGCTCATGGTACACCCCAAGACTTATAATTTACATATTGACCTAAGGCATAAGGATTCCAATCCAAAACCTTCATCAATTTCCGAAATGCACAGGCATGGGACATTCTGGACCTCCAAAGGTCCTAATAGAGGGTTACAATCGTTTGGGGGACTAGGGTAACATTCAATCTAGCCACAAAAGGGTTCCATAAACCCTAAATCCATATACACATCAACATAGCAGAGTATAACTCGAATTCTTACCTGAATAATGTGCTCTCTGTGTCCCCAATCCTCAGAACGTGACTTCCTTTGTTGCTCCCTTAATCAAGCCTTCTCTTCCTTGCACAATAACTCTTCTAAAATCAACAATGGCCTTCAACCTTGTTCCAGACGCTCACAATCAATTTAGGGTTTCTCTCAGAAGGCTAGAGTAAACAATGACGGCCATAAAGTCCCTCATATACGTCCCAAACCTGAACGGTTAGGGTTTCGCTAAACAGCGTGGACTTGCCGAGTCCATATCCGGACTCGTCGAGTCCAGTCGCGAACCCGCGACCAGATCTGCGACCCTACTCGGCGAGTCTGAACTCCAACTCGCCGAGTCCCCTCTTAAAACACCCCAAAATCATAATTATATCAATATCTGGAATTCCGGGCTGTTACAACTCTCCCCCACTAGGACTAGACTTCGCCCTCGAAGTCTCACTCTGAACATAGCTCCGGATGCTGCTCCCACATCTCACGTTCCAGCTCACAGGTCATTTCTGATCCCCTCCGGTGCTGCCACCGAACTAACACCAGAGGTATCTCCTTATACCTCAGAACCTCGATCTTCCGATTTCTGATGACCACTAGTCTCTTGGCATAATTCAGGCTCGCATCCACCTGAATGTCTTCTAATGGGACCACTGCCGACTCAGCGGCTATATACTTTCTCAATTGCGACACATGAAAAATGTCGTGGATTTGTCTAAAATCCGTGGGCAACTCCAAACGGTAGACCATCCGGCCTACCCCCGCAATCACATGAAAAGGCCCAATATACCGGGGCCCCAACTTGCCCCTCTTCTTGAATCGAATCACTCCTCTCCAAGGAGAGGCCTTCAGGAGTACGAAGTCGCCGACCTGAAACTCAAGCTCGGACCAGCATCTGTCTGTATAACTTTTCCTGTCGGCTCTGGGCGGTCAATAACCTCTGCCTCATCTGCTGAATCTGCTCTGTCGACTGAAGCCCGCTCTCTGTACTGTCCATCGCTCTCTGTAACCGAGAATTACCCAAGATGCAACTCTGCTCTAAATCTCAAAAATCACTCGACCCATAAGGGTTAGGAAACCATGAACCACCGGATCCCCGATCCAAAGCCCACTTTGTCCATTCCGGACCGACTGAGGGACCCATTCTCACTCTCGGAGCAACTCTCATGAGTTCTCCTCTTGTAATCACATACACCTGCTGAACTAGCCCCCAACACCCGCAGGTTGGGAGACCCGATACACTGTTGATATCCTCGAACATCTCCCAGGATGAACCACTAATATCCACCCTATACCCTGATCGGAATCACACCGAGAATTCAAGATTCTCTCTCCCCCTGCATCCCTTCTGCCTCGACAGACATCCCAAACCGGATGGTTTCCTACTTCGCTGCCTTGAACACGATGCTCAAAGCCATACTCGAAATACTCTAACCATAACTTCTGCTCCGCAGCTTTCACTTTCGTGAACTTGCACTCCCCTTCGGAGTTACACACCTTTCTCTTTTCCTTTTTCCAAGGAACCCTCTTGGCCATAATACCACTCCAACCAGTGTCACAGTGCTCGCCCCAAGCGACACCACCCTTTTTGTGCAACCGCTATTCACATACTCTGGCTCTCATTGCAGGAGCTCTCAATCTCATGCACTCTCTCCACTCATCAAAATCACTGCCTCAGCTAAACAAGATCACTAACCCGGGGCCAGACCTTCCAATGCAATCACACTGCAACATACACAATCCGCAATCTCAAACTGATCCAGCAATACCAACAGAGTCTCCAGCATGACTGGACCGACTCTCACAACACATACTAGCCACTCGAGGCTATATCTCTGTGGGTCCGTACACCCAAACTCTGCGAACCCTCAGGTTCTAACTCTGGGAACCTTCCGGTTCCAACTCTAGAAACATGCACAACATAAATCCCGTGAGATTAATGCAGTACAGCCCATCACGTACATCCAGCATACAAATACTCTGATCGCATAACCCCGGTTACTTACTCAAACTTGATCCCGGCCTGCTCTCAGGCCTCCACAATCAAATGCCCTAGGTCTGTATCCCGCCCCGCATACCCGACACTCGCTCGTCGTCGGCCTATACTCTGAGCTGACAAACACTGCTGAATCCCAACAGCTAAGCACCCTCACATACTCATCGATCTCCCGGAGAATTCTCCAATTCTCCCCCACTTAAAGCACTGACTAACAACCACCAATCGCCATTAACGACTTTTCAGAACAATCCTGCCTAAAGAGAACATTTACACACTGACTGCTTCCCACAAGCATAAGCAACCCTCAGCAAAATACATCTCTTCCCTGATCAATCCGCTCAAAAGAATCCGGTCTTTCAATTATACACTCCACAACTGCAGAGGCTACCCGACATTCAACCCAGTGCCGCATCTCTACTATCAACCCTCACGAACGATAACCAACGGAATTCCCAAACAATAACCCGTAACCAAACCCACAACCTGCAAAAGGATGAATACCGCATCGAAAACCGCACAAGGCTACCGGCACCAAAACACCAAACTATAACCATGCCAAACCCGCGAAACAACGAATACCGCATCGAAATCCACACCAGATACCAGCACAAACAATACGCCACAATCAATGCAAGATAATCAAGACATCAAGAAAGCATTATACCCGCAGCTGCCTCCGGCACCGCTCCGTCTCCCTCTGCCGCAAGCTGATAAGCACGACTCTGAGCCCTTAGGGCTCCGCTCCATCCTGTCCTCCTCCTGAACTCCTCAAGGTGGCCGGTGCTAGAGCCTGCACCGGTCCTGCAGAAAGCTGTGGACGGTTGACCCTCAAATGTCCAACCTGCCGACAATGATGACAAATCCTCAAATCCCGAATCGGCACTGACTGCCGACAATCCCGCGCATAGTGCCCCTCTTTTCCGCACTTGCGGCATGCACCACCGGACCAGCAACTCCGGTGTGACCCCTCCCATACTTCCCACAAGTGTGGCCGCTCCGATCCCCTATTCTAACATCAACGGTACTGGACCGTTTCGGCGCTGGCTGCGACTGCATCGGAGCCTGCCTCAGCTCACGCAACTGCAACTCAACCTCTAACTCACGCTGCATGGCGGCCTCCTGCAACACCAACAAGGTCTCACACCTCTGCGCAGACATGAACTGTCTGATATCCCCCTTGAGCATACTCAGATATCGGGACATCTGAGCCTGCTCCAAAACGAACTCAGGGCAAAACATCGCCCTCTCAATAAACATCCTGGTGATCTCAGTCACCGACTCCAAATCCTGCTTCAGCTCAAGGAATTCCCGAGCCAATCTCTCCTTTTCATCCTGCGGAACATAGCGAGTACTGAACATCTCTCTGAATTGATCCCATGAAACCGCAGCTCTTTGCACATCGGAAAAATGACCCCGTAGTCAATCTCTACCAATCCTTCGCTCCGAGCCTCAATAGGTTCAGAGCACACCTCACCCTCTGATCAGCAGGGCATAATTCGTGGAGAAACACCCCTCCACGTCTGATAACCATCTCATGGAAACAATCGGGTCCTAAACTCCATCGAATGTGGGAGGCTTCGTATAATAGAAGTCTCGATACTGAAAACCCCGACTAGCTCCTCCCCTTGCCACTGCTACAGCCGCTGTAGCCGCCGCGGCAACCGTCTCTGCGAGAGCCGCATATCGCTCATCAAAATACTCAATCATGGCGGTCTTGATCGACCCAAACAATTCCGGCAACTCAGTCCGGAACAATGCAGCAACCCCATCGCACAGGACCTTGCGAATCCTCGCATCCAACTCGCTTGTGCTCATCTGATTGATAACCTCCGACAGCACCGATCCACCCGGAACTCGCTCTCCAGCTCCCGATCCTGATCCAGATCCACTATCATCATGCCTCAAAATCTCCATACTGAAGACACCCTACCAATCTCAGACACTTCCCACAATCCTGGGATCCAACTCTCGCAACCCTACCCTAGAGACCATGGTTTCCCTGATACGCGTATGGGTCCTGTGCTTTCAGTAGTACGGGCCCATACTACCTTCCACACCTACCCATATTTGTATGAAGTACTACCACAATACCCTAGGGAACATGCATAACAACTATCAACCCTCACCACTAGAGGAACACTGAGAACATCCCATATGGGACCCTAGGCTACAGGCATCACAAATCAGGCAACATTATCATGAATTCCTGAAGATCCCTGGCCTAACTCTAGCATGCTGTGCTATCAAGCTCAAATAAACAAATATCATGTATGGTATCTTGGGGTTACTTACTGGCTCCGGCTGATCGTACCTCCGCGTCCTCCTTTTACTAAATGTGAAAACCATTTTAAATTTCTCTTTTTAAAATCCTCCTCGATTTGAGACTAGAGTCACACGAATGTTTCCCCCAATTCACTCAAACCAAGGCTCTGATACCAACTTGTAACATCCAAAATTTCAAAACAATTAAAACTTTTCAAAATCACCCATTTTATTAACGTTGTTACAAAAAGGTTTTCAATACATTATTAAACAGAGTAATTTCCCAGGTTCATATCATAAAACACCAACGCGAGGAACGGTACGATCACGCCTTTGCCTTGCCACAGACTCTTGAGAACCTGAAACATAAAACCACAACTGTAAGCCCGAAAGCTTAGTGAGATACCCCCAGAATACCAACCACATATACGCCTTTCCAGGCCCTGACCTTCCGGTCCATGTGTCTCAGGGGACTTCCGTCCCTGCTGGGTAAACCTTTCGGTCCTACCCACGCCGACCTTCCGGTCCATCACACAATATAATCGCCTTCCGGCCCATAACATATTGCCTTCCGGCCCATAAGCATAAAATGCATATACAACATAACGAATATTCATATAGCAGTTCATAGACAACAATCGATCAACAGATTACATATCATAGCATTACTCTAACAAGATACCGGTCTAGCCGGTCACTATCATAACATTACCCTATGAATCAGTCAACATACTAAATGCATACATACGCCTTTCCAGGCCATGACCTTCCGGTCCACATAGCAAAGCCTTCCGGCCCATAACATGTAATGCCTTCCGGCCTGTATCATAACAATGACAACTACCCGGATTTCCATCCGATAAAAAGGGTCGGCCTTGGTGCCATAAACCCTAGCGATATAGTGAGGATAACTCACCTCGAAACTGCCGACTGAACAGATAGCTCAAGCTGCTCCGATCACTGATACGATCTCCACCTCTGGACAGTCACCAATGCACTGAACTCAAACAATAAACAACAATTACCAAAATACCCCTGGAACCACTGGTCAATCCTTGGTCAAAGACAAGGTCAAAGTCAACCCCTGACTGACCCTACTCGCCGAGTCAACCCTATGACTCGCCGAGTCCCCATACTCAGAACTTCACTTAACCCGTGACCTAACTCGCCGAGTCACCCCAAGACTCGCCGAGTTCAACGTCTCTGAGTCCACTCGCCCTTGACTCACCGATTCCTTAAGATTCCCTTTCTACACGTCGAGTATCCCCTTTTTACTCGACGAGTTCCTCCTGGAAGAATCGCGGGGCCACCCCGACTCAACTCGCCGAGTCTGAAGAACAACTCGACGAGTCCCAGTTAATCTTCAAGCTACTCACCGAGTCTGTTCATCGGACTCGGTGAGTCCATGCCATGCAACCGCTCAAACTGCTTTCTAATGGCAGAACTGCTCCGACCATTCATAGGCCTGGCCTTCCTAGACTGGTCCATCACGTAAGGTCCTCATTTTGGTGCTCATGGTACACCCCAAGACTTATAATTTACATATTGACCTAAGGCATAAGGATTCCAATCCAAAACCTTCATCAATTTCCGAAATGCACAGGCATGGGACATTCTGGACCTCCAAAGGTCCTAATAGAGGGTTACAATCATTTGGGGGACTAGGGTAACATTCAATCTAGCCACAAAAGGGTTCCATAAACCCTAAATCCATATACACATCAACATAGCAGAGTATAACTCGAATTCTTACCTGAATAATGTGCTCTCTGTGTCCCCAATCCTCAGAACGTGACTTCCTTTGTTGCTCCCTTAATCAAGCCTTCTCTTCCTTGCACAATAACTCTTCTAAAATCAACAATGGCCTTCAACCTTGTTCCAGACGCTCACAATCAATTTAGGGTTTCTCTCAGAAGGCTAGAGTGAACAATGACGGCCATAAAGTCCCTCATATACGTCCCAAACCTGAACGGTTAGGGTTTCGCTAAACAGCGTGGACTCGCCGAGTCCAGTCGCGAACCCACGACCAGATCTGTGACCCTACTCGGCGAGTTTGAACTCCAACTCGCCGAGTCCCCTCTTAAAACACCCCAAAATCATAATTATATCAATATCTGGAATTCCGGGCTGTTACAAAAAAACTGAAACCATAAGCACGAAGCTTAGTGAGCTCCCCCAAACTACCACATACCATACAATCGGATAACATTCATACTGCCAGGCAATTCAAGGGTGCCCGACCTACCCGTGTCAAGCCGTTCTGGGGTGCTGACTACCCTTCGGTCCTGACGACCGAACCTTGGAGACTATTTCACCCCCTGCTACTAATACTATCACATATCATATCATAACAGATTATCAGACATATCTGGGGTGTCTGACTACCCTTCGGTCCTAATAACCGAACTCTACTACTATCACATACAACATATCATGCTAGCAAATAACATATCTGGTAGTAGCAAACCTAGGTGATATCACAAAGACAATCATCTATCATACGTCTCCTACTGGTGGACCGGCATTATGGCCTTAGACCCACCGCCACTGGAAGGTAACTCACCTGAACTGCTGAGCTCTGCTGATAACCCTCTGGCTGCTAACCGACAACCCTCTAAGGTGCTGCTCCTCTAGCTCTCCAGCCTACCAATAGCAATATGACACTTAGTCTGACAGTCCTCCAAAAGTACACTAAGTCGACCCTTGACAAAGTCAAAGTCCTGGTTAAAGTCAACCTTCCAGGTCAACCCTACTCGCCAAGTCTACCTACTGACTCGCCGAGTTCATATGCTCAGAATCCTTTCATTCGCGACTCGACTCGCCGAGTCAGCCCTTGACTCGCCGATTCTACCGATTTCCGAGTCGTGTCCTGACCAACTCACTGAGTCCCCACTCAACTCACTGATCCGAGTCTTAATTCGAATGGTTTGGGGTTTCGCGACTTAACTCGCCAAGTCCAAGAACAGACTCGCCGAGTCCAAGGCAATCTTCAACAGACTCGCCACATTGTTCTTCCAACTCGTTGAGTCCCTGCCTATCTTCATCCAACTCGCCGAGTCCACCATGTGACTCGCCGAGTCTCTTCATTTCTTCATCCATACAGTGGCTTTTCAAGACATGCAGGGGCTCAAATCCATAGATCCATTCCTCTAGAGCCTAACCCCCACGTAAAGTGACAAACTTTACGTGTAACCAAGGAGTTATAGGCTTAGAACACTCTAGGGCTAGGGTTTGTAACAAAGGGGCTTCACCAACAACTTATTGGCCTAAACTTTATGACTTTCTAGTTTATTACCAACCTAGATCTGAGGTAGCAACCTCAGATCTACTCCAAACTTGAAATAGATCTCATCCATACTCAAAATTCCCAAAACTCAAACATAAGATAGATCTAGATGCACATAAGCCCAAACTACAGACTATTACCTCAAATGAAAGTTCCAACTGAAGTAAATTCCGGATCTACTCCACTCCTTTGCAGCAAAGCCCTTGATCTTCGAGCCCTTCTCCAAGATTCTCTCCTCCAAGGCTCTATTCTCTCAAATAATGAAGGCTCACTCAATTCTAGGGTTTCTGGAACTTAAAAGGGGAGCCAAGAGGCTGAGGGTGGGTTGTAATGTGCTTTATATAGGGCACAACCTCTGGGATTAGGGTTTTTCTAGCCCAGACCAGACTCGCCAAGTCCACTCGCTGACTCGATGAGTCAGTCACTTACTCAATGACCCAGATCCCACTCCGACTCGTCGAGTTCCTCCCTGGACTCGAAAAGTTGACTCTTGATTTAGAGCATAACCTTTCTATTCTTGGTCTTCCTGATTCTGGGTGTTACATGTGGGCCCACATATGAGTTTACAGCCCAAAAGGATAAAGGAAATGGGTTTTCGGCCCATAGAGACAAGTTGAGTGATCTTCGGCCCAACAAGGCCCATAAAAGGGTCTTACTGTCCAAAATACTAATGGTCAATGAATGTGGGTACAGTTAGGGGCCAAATGAGGATTCTTGGACCAAAAGAACCAATTTGAGGGTTTACAAGCCTATTAGGCCCAATATGAGAATCCTAGTCCATTAAGTGGTTTGAACCGGAAAGTTAGGGTTTCAAGCCCAAAGTTGAGTGAATGTAGCGTATTGAATTAGGTTTAGAGCTTTCACGAGTGATTTTTGAATTGAATTGTCGTTTGTGAATGAATAACTTGTATAACATCAAATACATCAGGAGTTAATTACACATGGACAGAATTTCCTAACCTTAAAATGCTAGTTGTTGTTGGAATAGTGTCTAAGGCTGCAACTATATTTGGCAAGTATTTGACCCGATTGTGTATGGTCCTTTTGGGTTGCCTTCACCATAGCAACTTGAAAGGATGATTTATTATGAGAGAATAAATATTATTAATATATTATGAGAATAATATAAAGAATAATAATATTGTTATTTGATTAATATAAGTCATAAATTAATTAGTATTAATTTGGTGACTTAAAGAGATTAATTAAATAAGAGGGTATAAACTATCAATTGTTTGATAGTTACACTTTAGACTGTAAATCCTTAAGGGATAAGGGTTGGACGGATTGTAGGGCTTGGGATAGCCTCAAAATCATCCAAGGCTTATCTTAGGTAAGGATTTGGATTGCTTTAAGGAAAGATTATCCAGCTAGGGTTTAAGGGTGAAACCCTAGGAGTCTACAAGTATAAATAGACCCTTAGGGCATGTGAAATCGGCATCTATTTAAAAGAAAAGAACCTCTAGCCGATTTCTTCCCAACCTCTCTCTCAAATCATCCTCTTTGCTAGTTGGTGTTTGAAAGCCATTAGAGGAGTGACAATTGTGATTCTAGAGCTCCAAGACAACAACATCAAACAAGAGATTCAAAGGTAAACTTCTAGATCTGATTTTGTATTGTTCTTATACCTAATTAGTCATTAGAAGTCTTGGATTCAAAGCAAGTTTAATTAGAAAACCTAGATCCAAGCATTAGGGTTTTGCATGCGCATATAGGAAAGTTCTTATGGCTAAAACTCATTAGTGGTATCAGAGCCTAGATTGGTTTCTATTGAATTGTTGCTTGTTTGTTTGAATCTTATTTACAAAATTTGCTTTTGTGTTTCTGAGTCATGGACTCGGCGAGTCCCATAGTGGATTCGGTGAGTTGGCCTGACTCGGCGAGTCCGGAATGGGTACTCGGCGAGTCCGAGCGTCAGGAAGGGCCAGATTCGGGATTTTTTTGGTATTTATCTTATGGAAACTTGTCTTTATCATATTAGATCAACCTTAATCCGATTTTTTTGATATATATGACTATAATCTTGATCTAATTAAAGATATTTATCAACTAATAAAATCTTTAATTTCCTTATGTGATAATTAATTATTTTGATTATACTGGTAATTATCTTACAAGAAATCTTGAATAAATCAAATATGGATAATTATGGAATTAATTGTTAATTAAAATTATTTGTTATTTGATCCTCCATGTTTTAAATGTTTAAAACTTGTCCTCAAGTTTTGAAATTTATGTTTTGTGATTAAAAGTTTTAATTTAGACAATTTAAATTTCAAACCCTAGATTTTTTACAAGTTTAAAATACAACCCTATACTAATATAATATTACAAGATTAATATATATATATGTATATATATATATATATATATATATATATATATATATATATATATATGTATAACTAAAATGCTAGTCTTACCGTTAGTAGGCATCATTCACGAAGCCGATCTATAAGGTGGGTATAAGGTTGCGGCCTATAAAATGGTGCTTAATGGGTGTACACTCACACCCACCACTTGCTTGATCGGTGGAGGGTCGTTAGCCGAACGGGTAGGATAGGGCAACGTCATCCTTTCATTAAAAGTATAATATGAAATACAAAGTAACTACATGTTTTATAAAATTTCCTAATCTTAGTTACTTTAGGAAAAGTGAATTGATGCAATCCCATGAAATTACACTTTGCACCCTTGCTAAGAAGTTAGTGGAGCGTGTGTGGTTTACCGGAACACTAATTGGTTCTAAGCAAAGGTGGCAAAGGGTGGTTCATTGTTTATCATAGTTCGATGGAGCGTGTGTGGTTTACCGGCACATCGAATAGGTGATCGTTACAATGAAGGCACCATGTAAATTTGCATGGTAACTCACACCCGCTTTGTGATCCTCGGTATCCCAGTCACAAACAAGAGGGGCATATCGAGATTTAAACATGCCATTGAAGAGTTTCAATGAATCTCATCCAAACCTAGGAATTATCAATAGATTTAGGACTTAAAGTTATGTTTTTTTTTATGGTGGAGAATTAGTGAATCGTCATTCACTTACCTTTATATTATTTGCATGTTGGATTACGGCATCCCTTTTCTAATATGTAAATATTGTTGTTGGATCCTAGCCCTAATTTTTCTTATTGGGTGATAATTAGGGATTCATGTTCTAATCTATCTTTTTCCTTTCTATTTGTAGATGTCGAATGCAAACAACGCTGCTTCTAGTTCTTTCACATTGATGAACCTTTGTCAAAAGGTCACTTTCGATGGGACGAACTTTAGTGAATGGATAAGATACATTCGCACCATTGCTCGCTATGAGGATAAGGAGTATGTCCTCGATGAGAAGCTCGAGAAAATTAACCCTGAAATCGCTACTCCGGCTGAAATGACTGCTTTTGAAACTCATGAGCGCGATGCAACGAAGGTACATTGCATCGTGATAGCTACTATGAACTCCGAATTCCAAAAGTCCTATGAGGACATGTACCCGTACGAGATGCATCAAGACTTATTGGAGAGATACCACCAAAATGCGAGACAAGAGCGTTATGAGATTTTCACTAACATGATTTCCGCTAAGATGGGTCATGGAGAGTCTCTTACCGTGCACCAGCAAAAGATGCAAAGGTATGTCGACCGTCTTCGCAAGTTGAATGTTGAATTTGGGGAAGACTTCGCGATCGACATGGTGCTTCACTCTTTGCCTCCGAGCTACAATCAATTTAGGATGACCTACCACATGAACAAAGAGGAGGTCACCCTAAGCAAGCTCCAAGGTCTCTTGAGGGTCGCTGAAAGCAACTTCAAGGACAAGTTTGTTGCACCAACTCCCAATCCACCCGCTGCTCCTGTCTTGGCTATTGGACAAGGAAAAGGAAAGAATAGGAAGGTTTCGTCTAAGAACTATCATAAGATTAAAGCCCGAGATGGTGCCTCTTCTAGTGGGACCAAAGTTGATCCTGCTAAGCCCTACCCTAATCCAAAGGAGGCAGAGTGCCACCACTGCCACAAGATAGGACATTGGAAGAGAAGCTGCCCAGAGTACCTACAAGCTATCAAGGAAGGAAAGATCAAGCCGTCTTTCGCAGGTATATATACAATTAAATCTAACGATTCATCTCATGCTATTTCTTGGGTTCTTGATACCGGTTGTGGTTACCATATTTGTTCTAATGTGCAGGGACTAAGAAGAAATAGGGATGTGGAGCATGGAAAGATTAATCTAATCATGGGGAACAGAAGATCGTCGCCTGTGACCAAGATTGGAGTATATTATTTAGTGCTTAGGAATGGTTTATGTTTAGATTTGAACAATTGTTGCTATTCGCCAGAAATGGCTAGAAACATCATTTCATTTCGTGGTTTGTTTAAACAAGCTTTTAGATTTTCTTTTAATAATGAGAATGGTTCTGTTTTAGCTTATCTAAATGGTCTCTTTTATTTTGAAGCGATATCGTGTAATGGAATTTATGAAACTATTATGATTGTTGATAACTTAGGAAATGATGTTTTGAACATAGATTCTTCCAATAGTATGGATAAAGCATCCTTGTGGCATTGTCGTCTTGGACATGTCAACAAGAAACACATAGCCCAACTCCAAAAGGATGGAGTGTAGGAGCCATTCGACCTTAGGGAAGATGACACATGCGAGTCTTGTTTACTTGGAAAGATGACTAAGTCACCCTTCACAAGTACTTGCGAAAGGGGTGAGGGTCTATTGGACCTAATACATACCGATTTATGTGGACCGTTTAGATCAACCACGAAGGATGGGAACCGCTTCTATGTGACTTTTACCGATGACTATAGTAGATATGGATATATCTATCTAATCAAGGAAAAGTTAGAAACTTTTGAAAAGTTCAAAGAGTTCAAGAATGAAGTGGAGAATCAATTAGGAAGGAAAATCAAGATGCTTCGATCCGATCGAGGAGGAGAGTACCTAAGTCTTGAATTCCACGATTATCTCAAGGAGTGTGGAATAGTTTCACAATTGACGCCTCCTAGGACACCGCAGTTGAATGGTGTGGCAGAAAGGCGTAATCGAACCTTATTAGATATGGTTCGCTCTATGATGAGTCGTGCTTCACTACCTATCTCTTTTTAGGGGTATGCCTTAGAGACTGCCGCCCATATCCTTAATCGAGTCCCTACTAAGAAGGTTGCCAAAACACCTCACGAGATGTGGACAGGGAAAGCTCCCTCGTTGGCACATATCAAGGTTTGGGGTTGCGAGGCTTTCGTAAGACGAGATACTCACGACAAGCTTGAACCTCGTAGTGAGCGATGTATTTTCATCGGCTACCTGCAGAAATCCTTTGGATATCTCTTCTATAGACTGAAGGACAATGTTGTCTTCGTAGCGAGGAGATGAGTTTTCCGAGAGCGAGAACTCATAAGCCAAGGAGACAGTGGGAGGCAAATCGAGCTTGAAGAGATTCAAGAGTCTATGGATGAAGGAACCTCTACCGCTGGCACTCAACCCGATGAGGAAACTCCGGTTGAATCGATTGACGAATCCTTACCTCTTAGACGTTCCGAAAGAGTTAGAGTTCAACCCCAGTTTTATGGTTTTCATATTACTACCGAAGGGGACACGTATAGTAGTGATGGTACACTAATAAATCTTGATTAACCTAATAGCTATAAGGAAGCCATGGCATGCCCGGAGTCTGTAAAATGGAAAGAGGCAATAGATAGCGAGATCCAATCCATGTATGATAACCAAGTTTGGAATTTGGTTGATAATGTGCCCGGACGTAAGACCGTTGGGTGCAAATGGATCTTCAAGAAGAATACCGACGTGGATGGAAACGTACACACATATAAGGCGCGATTGGTTGTGAAGGGCTTTACTCAAACTCCCGGAGTTGACTATGATGAGACCTTCTCACCAGTTGTGAAGAGATTTGGCAATTGGATGTCAAGACTGCTCTCCTTAATGGGAAGTTGGCTGAGGATGTTTACATGGCTCAGCCAGAGGGGTTTGTGGATCCAAAGCATCCGAATAGAGTGTGTAAGCTTGAGAAGTCCATCTATGGACTTAAGCAAGCCTCTCGCAGATGGAATCTTTGCTTCGATGAGAAAGTAAAAGAGTCTGGATTTGTACGAAGTGAAGATGAATCGTGTGTATATGTCATAGCCAGTGGGAGTATAGTAAGCTTCCTCGTTCTATATGTCGATGACATATTACTCATAGGAAACGACATCCCGACTCTGTAGGAAGTTAAGTCCTGGCTCGGGAACAGCTTCGCTATGAAGGACCTCGGAGAGGCTTCCAATATTTTGGGAATAAGGATAGTGAGAGAAAGAAGTAAGAGACTAATAGGACTTAGTCAGAACACATACTTAGAGAAGGTACTAAAACATTTTAGTATGGAAAAATCGAAGAAGGGAGAATTACCGATACAAAGTAATGCCAAGTTGAGTAAGACTCAAAGTCCGAGTACCGCAGCTGAAATAGCAGAAATGAGCCGAGTACCATACGCTTCTGCAGTTGGCTCAATCATGTATGCTATGACTTGTACTCGCGCTGATGTAGCCTTTGCTTTGAGCAGGTTAGTAGATATCAAGGGAACCCTGGCAGAGCTCATTGGATTGCGGTGAAGAATATCCTTAAGTACCTTCGGAGGACGAAGGAATGGTTCTTAGTCCTCGGAGGGAGTGATGACTTGAAGGTGCGAGGGTATAGTGACACCATCATTCAGACCGACAGAGACAACTACCGTTCGCAGTCAGGTTGGGTCTTTACCTTGAATGGAGGAGCAGTGACTTGGAAAAGTTCCAAGCAGGAAACCATAGCTGATTCAACGTGTGAATCAGAGTACATTGCAGCGAGAGAAGCGTCGAAGGAGGCAATATGGTTGAAGAACTTCATCGGTGATCTTGGAGTTGTACCTGCCATAAAGGAGCCCATGGAGATTTTATGTGATAATGCAGGATCGGTTGCCTTGACCAAGGAACCGAGAGATCATGGTAGATCACGACATATCGATAGAAAATATCATTTTATTAGACATCGTGTAGAAGAAGGACAACTCGTAGTGAAGAGGATATCATCAGAAGATAACCCAGCAGATCCGCTTACGAAGGGACTGAGTAGGGTTAAGCATTTGCAGCATGCTAAGAGTATTGGGTTGAAGGATGATATTAGCATAGATTAGATAGTATTAGAAACATGTAATAGATAAATGTAATTAACATTTGATGATTAAATAAAGGAGTTTTATTTATGAGTTATGTTACTATCTTATGTTAATTATTTAACTATTGTTTCATTTTGCATGTTTTGACTTCCAGAATAATTGAGTTAATTAAGAATAATCGAAATATTCAAATTGTCCACAATCGTTCATATGTTGGAAGTAGATATGAATGAAGATTGTTATGAATTGGTGTGTAGATTGTCTAAATGGTATTAGACATAGCAAAGGGTTGTTGCAACGTTCATGAGTGCTTATGAACTAGTTTTGAGCATTGGAACAAACCCACGCTTGCTGGAATCACCTTATGGAATATGATATAAAAGGGTGATCGCAAGACGATAATATCATATAGTCTTAAAACCTAGATATATGGTTTGTTATTTGTTAATTGGTTGTACATTGATAATGCGAAAACGGATCAGTAACTCGGTGTTATAAAACGCATTGTTGTGAATAGTTGATTAATGAATAAGTAAATGCATATAAGTCGAAGTTTATCTGTGACTTTTATCCCAGGAGGGTAAAAGCGATATCTCGGCCGCTCAATGATTTGATTTGACTTATGTGTCGGGCCCGGTCAAAACGAAATTGATGTGTTCGATTAAGTTCTATGTCGAATAAATCGGAGATCGAGAAACCAAATGTTAGACAAATTATTCCATAGAATTGTCAGCATGATATCTAACATAGGACTATACGATCCCTTATCTAAAGGACAAAATTGATTAGATCAGAGTTTGACAGCGTCTTTGAGAGCTACGATTGCAAATCGGATTGTATTTGTGTATATAGTTACTAGACTTATCCGAGTGGGAGACTGTTGGAATAGTGTCTAAGACTGCAACTATATTGGGCAAGTATTTGACCCGATTGTGCATGGTCCTTTTGGGTTGCCTTCACCATAGCAACTTGACAGGATGATTTATTATGAGAGAATAAATATTATTAATATATTATGAGAATAATATAAGGAATAATAATATTGTTATTTGATTAATATAAGTCATAAATTAATTAGTATTAATTTGGTGACTTAAAGAGATTAATTAAATAAGAGGGTATAAACTATCAATTGTTTGATAGTTACACTTTAGACTGTAAATCCTTAAGGGATAAGGGTTGGACGGATTCTAGGGCTTGGGACAGCCTCAAAATCGTCCAAGGCTTATCTTAGGAAAGGATTTGGATTGCTTTAAGGAAAGATTATCCAGCTAGGGTTTAAGGGTGAAACCCTAGGAGTCTACAAGTATAAATAGATCCTTAGGGCATGTGAAATCGGTATCTCTTCAAAAGAAAAGAACCTCTGGCCGATTTCTTCCCAACCTCTCTCTCAAATCATCCTCTTTGCTAGTTGGTGTTTGAAAGCCATTAGAGGAGTGACAATTGTGACTCTAGAGCTCCAAGACAACAAGATCAAACAAGAGATTCAAAGGTAAACTTCTAGATCTGATTTTGTGTTGTTCACATACCTAATTAGTCATTAGATGTCTTGGATTCAAAGCATGTTTAATTAGAAAACCTAGATCCAAGCATTAGGGTTTTGCATGCGCACATAGGAATGTTCTTATGGCTAAAACCCATTAGTTGTGACATTATCCATTAAGCCATTGAAAAGAAGTAGATATGAAGTTTTGGGCTTAGATTTGTAAGGATTAAGCACTTGATGAAGAATATGACAATCTGCCAAATCCCACTATGTAGAAATAGTCTTTCCACAAGGTGTTGGTTCTCTGCCTCATGACTATTTTTTCTTGGTATTCCCATGACATGGCCAATAGGTCTCGACATCGTAGTGAGCATTGACTTGGTAGACTGTTGATTTTTGTTGACCGTTGATCTTTGACTTCTGACCAGTTTGACTTTGGGTCAAACTTGAAGGGATTGGGTTATTGACTTAGGATCTATCTGTAACGTCCCAAAATTCAAGGCCAAAATTTTCATTTTTAATTATGTAGTGACATAAGAACATGGTTTGGTAGGCGGAATTAAAGATTGCACAATTGAACATGGTGATATGGGTGTTTAAGAGATGTATTGATTGTATATAGTGTTACAAAAAGGATCTAGATCTAGACTACATAAATAACACACACTTACACACTCACTTTTACATCTCTCAAGCACACCTCTACAAGTGGTATGAACCCACTATTTATTGAGGTGTTTACATGTCTCTCTCTCTCACTCTCTATCCCTCATGTGTCACAAGGCTAATACTCCACATGCTTGTGGGTTTTACAAAAGTCAAACATTACAAAGTCATTCATGGAAAACTTTGCACCCTAACATTCTCTCCCTCAAAGTTAGGAATGAATGACCCACTTCAAATATTCCAAAGTCAAGCCCTACGCGGTTCGAGCCTCAAAGGTGACACATGTTGAAACAAACTTCAATCTTCAATTCTTCCATGATTCTTCAATTTGGCCTCTAGGATGTAAGACCATACAAACCGAGCAACAACGAATGATCAAGAGTATTCCAAACTCCAAATAATCACCCTAAAGTTGGGCATAAAAACACACCCTAAAAATCTTCAATAATTCCAAACCCATTTCGAATACATCACTTCCAAACTTCTAATTGCATCATCTCGTAGGCTTCAAAACTTCAAGATCACTTCGGTCTTCAAATCCGCGTAATATGAAAAATTCAAGTTCGAATTTCCATATAAAACTTCTCCCGCTTTTTATAATCGAAATTTGATTATAAAACTCCAAGGAAAAAGAACGTGCTCTATTCAGAATTTTTCATGTCAAAACTCCCCCGTAACATGTGGCATAAACTTTCTGCTTTAATCCAGAAAATCCAAAAAATGATCATTTTTTATTGTCATTTACGGATTGCCTTTGACAAAATTTCTCAAAAATGGGTAAAAATTGTCAATTTCAAAATTATGCAGTGACCCATTGCGCCCAAAACAGCCAAATATGCAAAACTCTCCCCCTTTTCCGAATCTGGGTAGAAATCGTTAATTTGCAAAAACTGCAGGGACTAGAACTAAAAATTCTGCAATTTCTCAGCTTTTATTACCCATATGCGAAGTTGGGTATAAACTGCCAATATTACGAAACTGTAGGGACTCTTTTCGAAACTTCTGTTTTCATCCCCAATTCACGAATTTTTCACAGTAACATGCTTCACATATCAAATTCTTCGCACATCACTGAAGCATGAATACGAACGAACAGTATCAGTATCTTATATGCGAACCATTTTGACCATGTATGCGAACATCTCCAAAACATCACAGATTGCGAACTAACTTCTTGTTTGACTTCCAAATTATGAACCATATCACAACCTTATATGCGAACTCAATAGATGCGAACTACCCAGATCACATCCTTATATGTGAACTCAATTTGAGACCCAGTTAATTTTCATTAGCGAATCCACTATAGCAAGATGCGAACAAACATTCTCAGCAATAACAAACTAAACTCAAACAATATCCGAATTCATTCCAGACTTCGCTTTTTTTCTTTACATCAACAATCGATTTCACAAACTGGCCATCGATCACAACTCTTCAATCAAAATCGATTATCAATTCCATCTTGAGTTCGCGTCGACAATTTGCTCAATTCGTGATTCCAACCAAAAAAAATGTTAGGGTGCAAAGTCACTCTTGGATGTACTGTTTCAGGCTTTCCTCTTCAATCACTTCATCCCTTGAACATTGAAATCAAATCCCAACACATCTCGTTCAAGAAACAAATATGAACGAACACAGTGTTTGTTCATGATGAACATACACCCATTTACTTCCAAATTCAAAATTAATCGCAAATTAAGCTAGATTTCGACTCTTACAGCCTCAAAACAACTTGTAACTATCAATATCATCATACGATTTCACCGATTCATCTCTTGAATTCCATCTTTTTCACAGTTTGACTTTTTAGAGTCAACGAACCATAAACACGAAATCGATGATTCTGATGTCCGATTTCAGATCAAAAAGTGTTATTCAACTGTTCTTCACCATCTTCAACTGTTCTTAGTCAAAATCTTTAAAATCAAAGATTCAATTTTCGATTTCAAAGTTACGACTTGAACAAAATCGATTTCATCATATAACAAATCATTTGAAATCGAATCTCATTTTCAGACTATCAATCAACAACAAACGACAAAATGAAATCGGATCTCAAGAATACGAAATTAACAAACAATCGATGAAAGAATTGAAATAATCTTGGAACAATTGTACAACTCGGTATTGCATAGGACGATGACGAATGTTGAACAATCACTACTACATAACAAATGGATTTAACAACTTGTTGGGCTCACAGTTTAAAGATGTTGGATCGAACACTTTTAGGATTAAGATACATGAACAGTATTGACTTCGAATATGTGGGCTAATGTAATTTGAATTGGGCTGAATCAAAGAAAATATGAGTTTGATCAACAAGAATTAGGCACGAAATGAATATGATTGATCATTAAAAAAAATATTGGATCAACAATGTTATTTTTCAAGAAAAAATTCAATCCAACGAGTCAAATGATCAAAAATCAAGAACGCAACGCATGATTTCAATGAAATTAAGAGAGATCATAGAGGGAGACTCACCAAAATTGCTCAAATTGCGACAAAAGTTGCCAAACCCAGAATCGTTCTTCAAAAATCACCTTGATCTTGAAGACCCGCTCTAATACCAATTGTAGTGACATAAGAAATTGGTTTGGTATGCGGAATTAAAGATTGCACAATTGAACATGGTGATTTGGGTGTTTAAGAGATGTATTGATTGTATATGGTGTTACAAAAAGGATCTAGATTCTAGACTACATAGATAACACACACTTACACACTCACTTTTACATCTCTCAAGCACACCTCTACAAGTGGTATGAACCCACTATTTATAGAGGTGTTTACATGGCTCTCTCTCACTCTCTATCTCTCATGTGTCACAAGGCTAATACTCCACATGCAAGTGGGTTTACAAAAGTCAAACATAACAAAGTCATTCATGGAAAACTTTGCACCCTAACAAATTAGGTTATTACATAAAACCAAAGTGTGAATCATCAAAATATAATATTATGAAACCATATCAGAGTATAATCCCAAGGATCTATTGTGCGGAAAATATAGTGTGATGCGCTGCGACCAATCCGACTCCTTTCCTTTGAAACAAAGTACCTGAAACCAAAACTATAAACCGTAAGCACGAAGCTTAGTGAGTTCCCCCATCGTACCAGATACCACATAACATCATCGATATCTCTCAATCGGTAACTGCCATCGGTATCTTTCAACCGGTAACCGGGGACTATTTCACCCCTACCACTATCACACAATAATATGTCATAAACATACTGATCACGTACTAACATCATAAACATGCTGATCACATACTAACGTATCATAAACATGCTCATCACATACTAACATATCATAAACAGACAAATAAGCATTGCATGGGTTCTGTATACCCCTTCTGTATCTTTCAACTGGTAACTGCCATCAGTATCTTTCAACTGGTATCTGTCATCGGTATCTTTCAACTGGTATCCGATGTCGGTATCTTTCAACCGGTAACCGGGGACTATTTCACCCCTACCACTATCATATAATAACATGATATAATCATACAGTCAGACATATCTACGGTACTGACCTACCCTTCGATCCTAACGACCGAGTCAAGGAAGAACTATTCCCTTCTACTACCACTGACACACATAGCATATCACATAAGCATACCAAGATAATTATCACAAAGACAATTATCTACCAACTACCCCTGTTGGTGGGCCGACATTGTGGCCTTAGACCCACCCCTATAGGAAGGTAACTCACATTGCACTGCTGAAGTCCCGTAGACTCAACCCCACACTATTAAGGTCCCACACACACAACCCCAGCTGTTGGAGGACAGATTCCAGAACTATCAATATCAAAACATCATCCAATTAATAATTGGGTTCCACTAGATAACCATAGGTACATGCTTTGGGTAATTACTACATTACCCCAAGCTTGGCTTATTCAAGCCCAAGGCCCAATCCATAGGTCCAAAGTCCATTAGGAATCAAAACCCAACACATGGCCCAATTTTCCAAATTGGGCCTAGGCTTACACATGGTCTTATTCTAAGGCCCAACCTCATATAATCATTAAGGCCTAAATGATGGCCCATCTATGGCCTAATTTTCCAAATTGGGCCCAAACCCCTTACATGGGCCTTACCCTAGGCCCATTAAATTATTCTAGTCCAATTGCTTGACTTTGGATGGTCCATTGATAACCCAATCGTCAAGGCCCAAAAGAGAGGCCCAACAATAAACCCAAGTGAAATTAGGGTTTCACATAAAATGATGGTTAGGGTAAAGTTTCCTACTTAACCCATTAAGGACTTAATCCTCTAAGGACTTAATTCATTAAGTCCAATATCGCTTAGATTAATCTTTGCCTATGATTATTATTTAATATCTCAAGTTATAAAATAATTCCCGCATGTCCCTGTCAATTCCCTAAATTAGGGTTTTATTGGCATTAGGGTTTTCCAATCCAAATATTAGCCCATATAACAATTTGTGGGGCTTTTAGGTCAATTAGGGCTTTATTGGGCCTATTAAGCCCACAAGAATATCATTAAGCCCATTAGGGTTTTGTTTGGGTCAATTAGGGTCCATTAAGCATCATTGGGCCCATTAGGGCTTAAAAGGCCCACTAGGGTTTCAAGCACCCTAAACGAATCAACACCACGAGGCAAAGCACACCGCAACCCGACACGGCGGTCGGTGGAGGCAGGAGACGGCAGCCACCACCCTAAGGTGGTGGTTTTCAATTTCTTTTCATTATACCATTCTTGTTACAATTTACAACGCAAAGTCCGATATCACACATACACACTAATATATACACACCCGTAGCCACCCTAGAAGTGGGCGGCGGTGACACATGGTAGCAGTCACCACCTCGTGGTGGTGGTGATGCCTTGCAGCTAGAATTCCGGCTAAACACACCCTAAGGAAATAAACACACACACACAAAATTAACCAATACATCAGCATACACAACCGCTATAGCGGTCCTTGAGGTGGCAGCCACCATGGCCGGCAGCCATGGTGGTTCTTCCTTGGGTTTTTCCGGCAGCAACAACAAATAGCGGCGGACATGGCGATGGAATAAATAGAAGAAGCAGAAGGATAGTAACGATTGGAAACGACTACAACAGTCGTGGTGGTCACGAATGACAACGGCAACGACGGAAGGCAGAAAAACAAGAAGAAAGGTGGAGCGGAGTGGCGGAGATCATCGGTTCTGGCTTCGTCAACGACTTCGCAAGGCAGCAACAGTGGCTACATCGGTGACTCGGTGGTTCATGCTACCGGTTCTTGCTCCCGACCTTGGTGGTCGGAGGTAGCAGCGGCGCCGGCGATTGAAGAGGTAAATGGTGACGGCTGGAGGGAGGTATAAGGTGGGAGGGTGACGGCTGCATAAGAATGGTCAATATGGTTAGGGTTTTGAACCCTTAAATACCCGCTCCATCTAAATGTTTGCTATATTGACAATAACAGTCCCTCCCTTCACATTTTCTTTCAAAGCAAGGCCAATATTTACCATTCGAACCCTGAATCCATAAATATATTTCATAAAAACTCCGGGTTTACTAAACAGCCCCTATCTTCTAAAAGATTTACGAAACTAATCCAAAATTTACAAAACCGCCCCTTGCTTGACAAATTCTTTTCAATTAATGTCCAGAATTTACCCTTCAGCCCTCATCTTCTAAATTTGTGACAGTTAGCCCCTCGAGACCATCCTTTGATATATAATTATTTATTTTAGGGCTACTATTCGTTCATTATTTTATTTATATATTTAATAAATAAACAGGCTGTTACAACTCTCCCCCACTTTATGTAACACCCCAAATTTCCAGAGGTGTTGTTGAAGGGCTTAAATTGTAAATTCAGGAAAGGGACTCGACGAGTAGGCATGCTTACTCGCCGAGTCGGAGTGGGATTTGTCGCGGGTTTAAGTGGCCAACTTGCCGATTCGGCGGCTTGTACTCGACGAGTTGGTGCTAAAGGGAGAAAACCCTAATACCGGGGGTTGTGCCCTATATAAAGCACATTATAACCCACCCTCAGCCTCTTTGCTACCCTTTTGAGATCCAGAAGCCCTAATTTCATTTGTGAGAAGACTTGGAAGCAAATTGGTGTGATTTGTGAAGGGATCTTGAAGATCAAGAAGTTTGGATTAAGGAGACTTGAAGATATCCGGATTATACCTAAGTGGGAGGTCATTTTGGAGGTAAGGAATTGTTATCCTTGGCCTTCTCCTTACTAGTTCCATTTTCATGGAGTTTTAGGGTTTGGTTGGAGAAATATTGATGAGAGATTGAAGCATGAGTTAGCTCTGGAGTTAAAACTCTAGATCTGACTTCTATATGGATCATTGATGCAGAAAGCCTTTCTAGTTGTTATGCAAAAGCCCTTCCACATGAGTTAAGTCCCTTTCTAGCTTGGATTTTGGTATTATGGGAGAAGAAGCATGTAAAGGTGGCAAATTTATGTTGCTAATGGACCCTAGAGACCCAAATCTATTGTTTGGAGCAAAGGAGTAGCTTTGTGACTCAAGATTATGAGAATGCACGTTCGGACTCGGCGAGTCTGGGAGATGACTTGGCTAGTCGGGCTAGAGATCATACATTGAGTAAGTCGGTGAGTCGCATGGGTGACTCGGCGAGTCTTATGATGATGAGCTTGGAGTCGACGAGTTGGAAGAAAAACTAGGCAAGTCTATTGAAGATCATCGTGAACTCGGCGAGTCTGTTCTTGGACTCGGCGAGTCTTCTCGTGGAACCTAACCTCTTTTAGTTAAATCCTGGGATTAGTGATTCGGTTGGGGACTCGGTGAGTTGGTCAAGATGGAACTCAGAGATTGTTGGACTCGACGAGTCTTGGGACAACTCGGTGAGTTAAGTCGTGCTATGAGAGTTTTCTGGATATGAGAACTCGGCGAGTCGACGGGTTGACTCGGCGAGTAGTGTCAATCAGGAAGGTTGACTTTGACTTTGACCATCAGGGGTATTATGGCAATTTGGATATTTATGTCAATGGTTATTGATGGCTATAGGTGTTGGAGTTTGAGGCGGTGCTTCCGGATTGTGCTCTTGTGAATCTGTTCGGCAGTTGCAAGGTGAGTTATCCTCAGTATACTAGGGGTCTAAGGCACCGAGGCCGGCCCATTGGATATGTTATCCTAGTAGTGTTAGTTGTTGAGTATGAGTTTTTGTGCATGCTAATGGTTATGTCAATTAGGTAGACCTGTAGGACTACCTGTGATGATATATGATTATTGCATGCTCAGTAGTTATGTTATATGTTATGTGGGTTGGGTTGAGGTTGTACTGCTCCATGCGGTAGCCAACAAACCCTAGAGTATTCCGGATATGAGTTGAGGGCCCGGTAGGCATTCCAGACTCATACTGAGGACTTGGGAGTATTCTAGATATGATATGAGGGCCCAGTAGGCATTCTAGACTCATACTGAGGACTCGGGAGTATTCCATATACGAGCTGAGTGCCCGGTAGGCATTCCAGACTCAAACTGAGGACTCGGGATTATTCCAGATATGAGTTGAGGGCCCGATAGGCATTCCAGACTCATAATGAGGACTCGGGAGCATTCGAGATACGAGTTGAGGGCCCAGTAGGCATTCCAGACTCGTACTGAGGGCTCGGTGGCAATCCAGATGTGAGCTGAGGGCTCGCTAGGCATTCCAGATTCACACTGTGGGCCCAGGGGTATTCCAGTCTGTAGAGCTATGGACCCGTTACGTGTTGTTCTACTCAGTTTGTAATGTTATGATATTGTTGATATCGTTATGTGGGTTGTATGTGTATTGGTATTTTGGGGGTAATTCACTAAGCTTTCGGGCTTACAGTTTCAGTTTTTTGTTTCAGGTACTTCATGGGATCGTGGCAAGGCAAAGGCGTGATCATACAACTCCTCACTTTTTATGACTATGTTTATGGGATGCTTTGATATTATACGTTTTGAAAACAAATTTGTAATAACTAATGGTTTTTGGGCTGTTTAAAAAGTTTTTAATTGGCTTGAATTTTTGGGTGGTTACAAGTTGGTATCAGATCCTTGGTTTGAGTGAATTGGCGGAACACTCGTGTGAATCCAGTCTCAAATCATGGAAAGGATCTTCCAAAATGGTTTTTAAAATGGTTTTCAAAATAAGTAAAGGAGGATGCAGGGTGTACGATCAGCCGGAGCCAGTAAGTACACCCCAAAATACCATACAGTTATTGATATTGTGATATGTTAGAACAACATGCTAGTACTAGGCTAGGGATCTTCAGGGATTGCATGATAGAATTGCCAGATTACATGATGCCTGCTAGCCTAGGATTTCCTTTATATGAGATTGCATCCTTACTGTAGTTGCTTAATGTATGCGTCACAGTTATACATAATTAAGATCTTATAGCCTGAGAATGTTTGATTTGGCCTTATGTTCCATTATTATTTGATTGGGAGCTTAGGGTAGGATTGGATATTCGAAAGTCTATGGGGTCTAGCGTTATGTATGGCTAGCATACACTAGTGCTGCAGGGTTGGTGGAAGTTTCATGGATGGGTGGGTTGTGTGAGGTCGGGAAGCCTGTTATGACATATTTAGCATTCCTCTAGGAGTGAGGATTGAGCGCTCACCATGTTGTGTATTCAGTTAGGGCGTTGTGGTGATACTTGAGACAAATATGGGTAGGTCTGGAAGGTAGTATGGGCCCGTACTACTGAAAGCACAGGACCCATACGCGTAGAAAGGAAGTCATAACCCCTAGGGTTTGGGTAGGGAGTTGGTCCCATGTCATATTATGAATTATCAGAGGTCTTTCTAGTGTATTATCAGAATTGTGGTTACGAGATGTCTTGATATCAGATCCAGGTTAGGATCGGGAGCTAGCAGCTAGGATAGGCCAGCATGGTTAGAGGACCGTGTCAGTGAGATCATCCGGGAGGAGGTGATCGAGTTTGTATGAAGACCGTTTTCAGGGATGTTTCTGTCTATTAAGACCGCCATGGTTGAGTATTTCGACGGGCGCTATGCAGCCATTGCCGAGACGGTTGCCACGGCAGCTATATCAGCTATAACGACGACAAGGGGAAGAGATGTTCGAGCTTTTCAGTACCGGGACTTGTTCCTGGGGCATATTCTAACAAGCAGAGGGTTGCAGTTACTTGGGATCAAGGATATGTTATGTACTTGTTACATTCAGCGAGTTAAGCGGGAGAGTCTAACACATGCGTTTCTAGATTTGAGGCTTCAGGGGTTTTGGCTCGAGGTCGGAATGTGTGTCGCGGGGACTCCAGAAAGGAGTAATGATCATGTTCAGCTGGAGTTACACAGTTGAAGTTAGAATGGTTAATTGATAGGATTGGAATGTTGTTTCTAGGTCAAGGAATATGCCCTTTCAGTTTACAAGCTCGAAAGATTGAGCAGGCCTATGACCCCAGGATCAGGTTGTATTCTAGCTCGGGGTTAGTTGGTCACCGGGATTGGCGACAGTAGTTTAGCGCTGGTAAGCGCGGATGTGTCGATGGGGCATAAATATTTTGAAGGTCCATTTTGCCTTGGATCTCTTGTATCGGATGGTAAGGATTAGTAGTGTGATCTATTGCACTTTCGGGATTGAAGACTATGTCTTGGGAGTAGATTGTAGCCCGGTTTAGGGCAAATGTTGTTTCAGTTACTGCAGTTCAACTGTGGACGATTGAGCTAATAAGTGAGTCAGGGTGCGAGACCCTGAATGATATGATTTCTGGAGCTCGAGAGTGAGAAATTTGTTTGGAGCACTGGGGAAGAAGGGTATTATGTGGGAGGTTGTAGACAGATTCCTATGGAGTAGTTATTCGACATTGTCAGGATTCAATGGTTTTTAGTAATCGTTATTAATTGGCGTATGAGAGCGCCAAGGGAAATAGCTTGTTGCTGAAGTATTACTAGAGCATCTATCTTTGGACTTCAAAATTTGAGAGTGAGATCATTCAAGCATCAGGGATTATCAGCTAAGTTATGTTGGGCTTCGCACCAGTGGGTGGTAATTAGTGTTCTATGTGGGGGAGAATTGGTAATTCTCAGGTTGAGCATCAGCCATTGAAGGTTTTGTCTGTTGCTGCTCTGATTATGGTTTCCAGAATGGTCGGACAGATATTAAGTTACGAACCCTCAGGGAGTAGAAATTCTCCGAATGGGATTCAAGAGACGACAGTTGCGAAGCTAGGATCATGCCACCCATTCCCTTATGCAGTGTTTTTATGTTCCCAAAGTATTTGGGTTATGTTTCTCCCCAATGGTGAAATAGAATTTTGATTTGTATTAGACTCTTGTTGCGGTAACCTTCACAATAATTATGGAAGTCTTCTCGGGCTAGTTTTGTATTGGTAGAATTGGATCAGTCTCGATCCAGTATGCGCTTTGTGGCGAGTGAATGTGAAGTTAAGGACTCCCAATTATGTTCATGGTAGTGGTTTTTCATGTGTAACGGCTGTTATTTATGATGGCATTAGAGTTGCTTTGATGTACGTGTAATCACATATGGGTTATAGTCTGCAAGTTGGATCTAAAGTTCGTCTATTATTCTATTTTGGGGTCGAGTGCGACCAAGGGTTGCAGGATTTTGCTTGGATAAACAACTTGTTCTATAGGTAGATCATGCATAGTGGGATTTCAACATGGTAGCACAGGTTGGTGTTGTAAAGAACGCTGGTTAGGTTTTCTTCTGGACAAGGTTGATAGTTTATCAGGAGCATTCCAGTCATGAGCTGAGGGCCAGGTGGGGTATACCAGACTCATGTTGTGGGCTCAAAGGCAATCCAGACCTATGCTGATGGCCTTGTAGGGGTATTCCAGTCATAGGTTGTGGGCCTAGTGATCCTAGTAGTTCATTCTTCTGTTGGAGCGCTTTCGGAATGGAAACATTGTTGAGGTTCGGGCGAGCCGTAATCGGCTGCAAGGAATCACAAGATTTGTGCGAAATACAAGGGTAGGCCCTTGAACTTCAAGTTATGAGTTTAGACCCGAGTTTCATATATAGTGGTATTATGATCTCGGGTATTCCATCCCAAGGATGACTGAAACCTATGATTGATTAGACCTAACATGTTGGTATTCCAATTCGAGGGTTGATTGGGCCAAACATGTGTAGAGTACGAGGGTATTCCATCTTGAGGATGACTGGACCCATCGTAGGCATGCTCGGTATTCCAGCCCGAGGCTGATTGGGCCAGTTACAAGTGGTTACGCGAGATGTTTGGTCGATGGGTTATGGGAGCTGAAGAATGTGGTATCCTATCAGTGCGTGAGGTATAGAATCAAAGGGGAAAACAGGGTTCGTTCCAGGTTTCAAGTTATCAGGGTTATCACCAATCATGGACGAAGGAAGATGGATTAGTGTCTTAACAGAGCTCAGTGGGTGTTTGTGGTATCTAGAGTTTGCAGGGAGTTGAAAGACCGATGGTTGGCTTGGAATAGTGGCAAGGATGCCACGTGTGAATAAGCCATTTTAAGAGAGATACAGAAGTAGGGTTTGTAAGAGCATGAGTTGATTGAGAAATCGGAGTCAGTAGTGCAAGGAGTTTATTCTAAAGCGTATACTGCAGTAGGCTCCGAGGACGAAGCCTAATTTAAGTGGGGGAGAGTTGTAACACCCCAAATTTCCAGAGGTGTTGTTGAAGAGCTTAAATTGTAAATTAAGGAAAGGGACTCGACGAGTAGGCATGCTTACTCGCCGAGTCGGAGCGGAATTTTTCGCGGATTTAAGTGGCCAACTCGCCGAGTCGGCGGCTTGTTCTCGACGAGTTGGTGCTGAAGGGAGAAAACCCTAATATCGGGGGTTGTGCCCTATATAAAACACATTATAACCCACCCTCAGCCTCTTTGCTACCCTTTTGAGATCCATAAGCCCTAATTTTGTTTGTGATAAGACTTGGAAGCAAATTAGTGTGATTTGTGAAGGGATCTTGAAGATCAGGAAGCTTGGATTAAGGAGACTTGAAGAGATCCGGATTATACCTTAGAGGGAGGTCATTTTGGAGGTAAGGAATTGTTATCCTTGGCCTTTTCCTTACTAGTTCCATTTTCATGGAGGTTTAGGGTTTGGTTGGAGAAATATTGATGACATATTGAAGCATGAGTTAGCTCTAGAGTTGAAACTCCAGGTCTGAGTTCTATATGGATCATTGATGCGGAAAGCCATTCTAGTTGTTATGCAAAAGCCCTTCCCCCAGAGTTAAGTCCCTTTCTAGCTTGGTTTTTGGTATTACTGGGCAAGAAGCATGTAAAGGTGGAAACTTTATATTGCTAATGGACCCTAGAGACCCAGATCTATTGTTTGCAGCAAAGGAGTAGCTCTGTGACTCGAGATTATGAGAATGCACATATGGACTCGGCGAGTCTGGGAGATGACTCGGCGAGTGGGGCTAGAGATCAGACATTGAGTCGTGTAGTAACTCCGCGAGTCGCATGGGTGACTCGGCGAGTCTTATGATGATTAGCTTGAACTTGACGAGTTGGAAGAACAACTCGGTGAGTCTGTTCTTGGACTCAGCGAGTCTGCTTGCGGAACCTAACCTCTTTTAGTTAAAGCCATGGATTAGTGATTCGGTTGGGGACTCAGTGAGTTGGTCAGGATGGAACTCAGATATCGTTGGACTCGACAAGTCTTGGGGCGACTCGGCGAATTAAGTCGTGCTATGAGAGTTTTCTGGATATGAGAACTCGACGAGTTGACTTGGCAAGTAGAGTCAATCAGGAAGGTTGACTTTGACTGAGGACTTTGACTTTGACCTTCAGGGGTATTATGGCAATTTGGATATAGGTGTTGGTGTTTAAGGCGGTGCTTCGGGATTGTGCTCTTGTGAATCGGTTTGGCAGTTGCAAGGTGAGTTATCCTCACTATACTAAGGGGTCTAAGGCACCGAGGCCGGCCCATTGGATATGTTATCCTAGTAGTGCTACATGTTGAGTATGAGTTTATGTTGCATGCTAGTGGTTATGCCAGTTAGGTAGACCTTTAGGACTACCTGTGATGATATATGATTATTGCATGCTCAGTAGTTATGTTATATGTTATGTGGGTTGGGTTGAGGTTATACTACTCCATGCGGTAGCCAACAAACCCTAGAGTATTCCAGATATAAGCTGAGGGCCCGGTAGGTATTCTAGACTCATACTGAGGACTCGGGAGTATTCTAGATATGAGCTGAGAGCCCGGTAGGCATTCCAGACTCATACTGAGGACTCGGGAGTATTCCAGATATGATCTGAGGGCCTGGTAGGCATGCCAGACTCATACTAAGGACTCGGGAGTATTCCAGATATCAGCGGCGGGCATGGTGATGGAATAAATAGAAGAAGCAGAAGGATAGTAGCGACTGGAAACAGCTACAACAGTCGTGGTGGTCACGAACGACAACGGCAACGACGGAAGGAAGAAAAAGAAGAAGAAAAGTGGAGCGGAGTGGCGGAGATCGTCGGTTCTGGCTTCGTCAACGACTTCGCAAGGCAGCAGCAACAGCTACATCAGCGACTCTGTTGGGCTGAAGATTATTTTGAAGATTGCGTCACTTGGGCTCGGCTGTTTATTTAGTTTATATTCCGGTTTGGGCCTGTCCAACCGAGAGCCCATCATGTTTATTATATAAGTATATGCTTACATGCATATTAGGTTAATGATTAGAACGATAGATCAGAGAATAACGATAGTATTTTCCAGATTTCTTTAATCCTTCTTGTAACCTACCAATCCTCTACAGTTGATGTTCTTAATCGAGCTCTTCTGAGGATTTTGTTTAATCATTCGACACGTTTGATTCTCTCTTGTCTCGTTCTTATTTTCGTGTTCTTGCTGTTTTTATAATTAATTACCTATTTAAGATCTAATCGATCTTCATAGATTAAAGTTTTAATCTCATCTATTGGTATCAGAGCAGGAGGCTGTGTAATCGATACACATCTTTTCTGTGAAAAGGGTTCGATTAGGGTTTTTCCGCAACTATCGATATTTATTGAGCCGTCATCTCATTATTGACGTATCTTGATATTTATTGTTTTGCCCTAATCTGCTTTATTACAAGTCTGATCTTTGAACAGGTTTTTTCGATCATAATGGACGAGTCGCAATCAAATCCTATTAATATTTCCAACAACATCGGTTCGACGACAAAGATTCCAATCCTATACACCCATGACTATGAAGTATGGGCGCATCACTTCGAAGACTACGTGATAGGATCTTAGGATAATGGGTACCTCATATGGGAAGCCATCATTAATGGACCGTTCTCTCATTCTGCAACGTCCAGGATTATTAAAACTCAAAAGGAGTACAATGATCTGCTGAAGGATGTTAAAGATATTGCACAAGACGAGAAGGACAAATTCCAGTGCAATATCAAGGCATTAAGGTTAATCAGATTCGCCCTTCAGTCCGACACCTTTAGGTTGGTCAGCTCATGCACGACAGCAAAGGAAGTTTGGGATAGACTTCGCGAACTGTACTCTACAGACGAAGATCTTGAACATTCTATCCAAACCTTGCTCTTATCTGAGTTTGGAGAATTCAGGCAAGGAGCCGAAGAAACGGTGACCCAGACGTTCGATCGCTTCAATCATCTTCTCAGCAAGATGATCAAACATGAAATTGAAAGGAAGCTTATCGAGCAGAAGGTTACATTCTTAAATGGTCTGAGGTCTGAATGGAGAGTCGTGGTGTCTATAGTCAAAGCCCATGAGCAGTTTAAATCATATTCTTTGGCAAAACTGGTGGGTATTCACAAGTCCCAGGAGAAGATTGTACTGCAGGAGAAGAATGTTGTTTCAAGCCTTGGTTCGTTGGCCCTCCTGTCAAAGAGTAAATCTGTGATGGAGGATGAAGACCTTAACTTGGAGGAGTATGACCTCACGTCTGAGGATTATCCTATGATGGTGTCTAACCCCAAGAGGTTCATAAAGAAGAGATTCCCCAACAATAAAAACCGAAACTGGCAGGGGAGTTACAGTTCAGAAAAAGTTAACAATGAACCGAAGGTTGAAGAGCCCAAGAAGGAACCGAAGGTGGATGGCGATTCCGGAGTAAGCTGTTACTACTGTGGTGGGAAAAACCACTATGCTAAAGACTGTGTGCTTAAGAAGATGGCTGAAAAGGATGATGAAAAGGATGAGGAAGCTGTGTTGCAGAAAAGGCTGGATGAGTTGAGAAAGAAGAAGTCTACCGCTAACCCTTCTATTAATGCTCTTATTGTGCAGGGTTCGGTTGCTGATGACGAGTTCGGTAGCACGGAAGTCTGGTCTACCGATTCAGAAGACGATGAAGTGAGGAAGCCTACTCATGGAAAGGCTTATGTGGCAAAGGAGGAGAGCAGTGGAGGAAGATGCTTCGTGGTGTCTGATGTTTCTCAGATGAGGGGATACAACACCGATAGTGGAAGCAATGAACCGAAGGTGCAAGAGGACATGTGCTTTACAGCCAAACCACTCAGCCAGCAGTTCAATGAGCTTGATGATCTGATAAAGAAGGTACAATCGGTTTTTGTTTCGTTTAAAGTACCACAATCCTCATATGAGAAAGAACTTAAAAATGTTAATACAAGAATTTCTCATCTAGATAGTAGCTTAACTCAAACTCGAGTCACCAATTCTAACCTAACTGATCAATTAAGCAGGGTGTCGTCGAAGAGTGAGGAGCGGCGGATGTGGATTGAGTTGAAGGAGTCTGAATTAGTTAAAATAAAAGACGAAAACATTTATTTACAACGAGACAATTTAAAGTTGTTAAAACAGCGGAATGTTTTTTGTTTAATTGCAAAACGTCTATATTCTAATATTACTCAGCTTCACTTGGATTGTGAAATAGGCCAAAAGATCCATCGCATGATTTTGCCCTTCCTTGAGTTTAAGGAGGATGAAATCGATGCTGAAGCCTATAATTGTGAGAGTGTGATATCGTCTGATGATGTCAATCCGACCTACATGTATGGACTGGACAAAATTGAGTCCTTCATTAAATCCAAGGACCACAAGGACATGCTTAAAAATCTTTTGGATGAAAATGATAGACTTAAACTGACAACCGAAACCATACAAAAATTTGACTCTTTAAACGCCAACGTAAGCTCAGAAAACAAAATTGATGTTGAAAATACATCTGAGCTTAACGAGGACGACAACATGAGTGAAATTTCTGTAGAGGACATGGTTGACTGCTCAGAATTTGTTAAAAGCGAACCTGAAAACCACAAGAATCTTATTTCTGAAAATTCAGTGGAGTTCGCTCGATTGTCCCAACAAAAGTCCCCGATCTTAGCAGAGAAAGCAGTTGTGTATCAGAAGGTCAGGACCACTCCAAATCAAGTATACAAGGTCACTGGAGTAACCGAACATCATACAGCTGAACTCACAGCTATTGTAAACGAACACAATGCTGATGGCTGTGATGAGTACTTCTGGTCAGCTCCAATAGATAATGCAAACGAAACGGTTGGCTTATCTGAAAGAACCTCCTGGATGAGTAAAGGAAGATACATACCTGAACCCTTGAATAAGCCAGATAATTTCGATGAGCCAAGCACCAGTGGTACGAAAGACATTCCTAAGGAGGATGAAAGCTCGGCAAAAGAAGACGTTTCCTCTACTCCCTCAGCTCAAAGCGAAACTCCTTCAGTTCAAAAGGAACCAGCCAAGGAGAAACCGAAAACGAAAGCTAATGTTCATCATCAACCAAAGCAGATGAGGAATAAGAAGCGAGAAAGGAATCAAAGATACAGGAAGAATCTCTCTGAAAGGAGACAATTCTGGCAATCCCAGAATGCATACTTCTCACATCAAGACAAGAATCTGAAGTATGAAAACAATCCTGTCGGAAAACCTGAGAGTCACAATAACCGAAAGCCAAGGTTCGGTTCACAAGAAAATACCAACCGAAAGCAAAGGTTCGGTTCTGAGAAAGTCTTCAACCGAAAGCAAAGGTTCGGTTCTGAAGTCAAAAGAGATCAAAACTCTAAGGTCTGTCTCTCCAATGATCAAAAGCAAAAGGGTCACCTAGAGTCTCCAACCAAGAAGTCCTCTCAATCTAAACCCACTTCTTCTAGTTCTTCTAATTCTTCTACTTCCACCAATTCATCTCCATCTTGCTCTAAAGCTAATTCTGTTCATTCTCAAAAATCTCATTCGTCAGCTGAACAAAAGGGCAAACAGAAGGTCAATGAATACAAACCAGAGCCCAAACCGAACTCACCCAATCCTAATAAAATAAAAGTTTTTACCATTAAAAAGAAAGATGAAACAACACTCATAAAACGAACATATCTAGTTGACATCTCTCTTACTGTTCCTGTTCCCATGAAAAGCTCACGTGGACCCAAGAAACTTTGGGTTCCTAAATCTGCTTAATCTTTGCAGGTTATAAGTGACGAGCAGTTCGACAAAGAATGGTACATTGATAGTGGCTGCTCACGTCACATGACAGGGAGGAAAAAGGAGCTCAGGGAATGATCTCTTGCAAATGGTGGCAATGTCAAGTTTGGAAATAATTCTTTCGGCACCATAAAGGGATACGAGATGATAACAAATGGTGACTTTACTATAAGGAAGGTGGCTTATGTAAAAGGACTCCAACACAACCTCATCAGTGTATCTCAGCTTGTTGGAGGTACTGGTCTCAAAGTCTCATTCGATGATGAAGGTTCTGAAATTATTGAGAAAAAGACAAAGAAGGTAATTCTCAAGTCGGAGCGAAAGGGTGAAATGTTTCCTCTAAAACTTAAACCCATCAAAGGAAACCCAGCTATATGTCTGCTATCAAAAGCTCAATCTGACGAAAGCTGGTTGTGGCACCGAAGACTCTCTCATCTCAACTTTAAAGATATCAATAGACTTGTCACTGGAGGTCATGTTAGGGGTCTTCCATTACTCAAGTTCGATAGAGATCATTTGTGTGCTGCATGCGAAATGGGGAAGCAGAGTCGTCAAAGTCACCCATCTGTAATTAACACAAAAGTTGTTGAACCACTCGAATTACTTCATATCGATTTGTGTGGTCCTTCATCTATCGAAAGCATCGGTGGTAGCAAGTATATTCTTGTTATTGTTGATGACTTTTCATGATTTACATGGGTGTTCTTTCTAAAGCTCAAATCTGAAGCGACTCATAAGCTGAAATTGTTCATCAAGCAGATTGAAGTGCGGCTCAAGAAGGTCGTTCGCAACATCAGAAGCGACAATGGTCTTGAATTCAAGAACAGGGAGTTTGAAGAATTTCTTGCAGAAAAGGGAATAAGTCAGAACTTCTCAGCTCCCTACACACCACAACAGAACGGAATAGTCGAAAGACGAAACCGATCTTTGTGTGAAGCTGCCCGAACTATGCTAAGTTTCGCTTCCTTACCTCTTTATTTTTGGGCTGATGCTATTTCTGCTGCTTGTTTTACACAGAACAGGTCTTATCTCAACAAACGATTCACGCTCATACCATACGAGATTCTCAATAACAGAAAGCCTAATGTGAAATTTTTCCACGTGTTCGGCTCACGGTGTTTCATCTTTAACTCTGAAGAACACCGCAACAAGTTCGACGTCAAAGCCGACGAGGGAATCTTTCTGGGATACTCGCTCACATCCAAGGCATACAGAGTCCTAAAAAAGCGTTCGAGAAAAATCGAAGAGACATACTACGTGACCTTTGACGATAACTATATCAAAAAGCTACAGGCCAAAGAAGACACCGCTGGGGAAATCTTCCCTCAAACTGGCCAAGTCACAGTCTCGATCGCTAATCTATACGAGAAATTTCTGGAGCTCTTTGATGAACCAGAGAAAGCTTCTCTCTCAGAAGCAGGTGCAACAGACAACAAGGTTGACCACATGAAGCAGATTGTCGATGAAGCTGCAAGGAGAATGCATGAAGGAGGATCGACTACTGATGACCCTCCATCCAACAATGCTTCAGTCGAGGGGGAGCCAAGCTCAAAAGCCGAGGGGGAGCCAAGCTCAAATGTCGAGGGGGAGCCAAGCTCTACAAATGCAACCGAAGGTGCTTCTCCAACCGAAGGTGCCTCTCCAACCGAAGGCGCTTCAACGCCTGAAAGTCCAGCACCACAAGAAACCCCCGAATCTCAAGTTTCTCAAAGCTCATCAATCGAGGGGGAACATGATGATATGATGCTTGATTACGATAGCCAATCTGAGCCAGAAGAAATGATCAATGCTGAACTAGACCCAACCTTTGATCCGAATTACCCTCCTATTGCCAAATGGACCAGAGATCATCCTATCTCTCAAGTAGTTGGTGATGTATTTGAAAAGGTTCTGACCCGATCACAACTGAAGGCAAAACAAACATCCTTATTTTCAAAGGTTGAGTTTTGTATGTTTAACTCATTCGTATCAAAAGTTGAACCGAAGACAGTTAACACTGCCCTCGATCACTCTGATTGGGTTCAAGCAATGCAAGACGAACTGAACGAATTTGAAAGGAACAAAGTCTGCCGCCTCATTCCAACTCCTCCAGATGCTTCAGTTGTTGGTCTCAAATGGGTCTTTAGGAACAAAATGGACAAGGAAGGTAATGTTATAAGGAACAAGGCTCGTCTGGTTGTAAAGGGATACTGTTAGGAGGAAGGGATTGATTATGAAGAGACTTTCGCTCCAGTAGCTAGGCTAGAATCTGTTAGAATATTTATGGCTTATGCTGCTCACAAAAACATTGAAGTTTTCCAAATGGACGTCAAGTGTGCATTTCTCAATGGAGAACTCGAAGAAACCGTGTATGTGGAGCAACCTCCTGGGTTCGTGAACGAAAAATATCCAAATCATTGCTACATTCTGGATAAAGCTGTGTATGGCCTTAAACAAGCTTCGAGAGCCTGGTATGAAACGCTAACAAAATTTTTAAAGATGTCTAAATTCAAACAAGGTTCGGTTGACCCAACCTTCTTTCGCAAAAAGGAAGGTAACCACCTTATGATTGTTCAAATCTATGTTGATGACATCATCTTTGGCTCTACGAATCCCAGCTTAACAGCTGAATTCAGAAAGTTGATGGAGACTAAATTTGAAATGAGCTCAATGGGTCCTATTAACTTTTTCCTTGGTTTAAATATTAGACAGGGACCCGAAGGCATCTTTATTAATCAGGAAGCTTACACGAAGACTCTCCTAGCAAAGTTTGGCATGATGGGAGACTCCAAAGTCAAAGTCCCAATGGCATCCGGCACCAAGCTAACTCCATCTCTTGACAAACCGGCTGTTGATATCACGCTCTATCGTCAAATGATAGGCTCACTAATGTATCTTACTGCCAGCAGGCCTGACATCATGTTTTATGTGTGTTATTGTTCTCGATTTCAGGCAAACCCACGCGAACCTCACATACTTGCAGTGAAGAACATCTTACGCTATCTCAAGCGAACCACCTCCTTAGGTCTATGGTATCCTTCCAACTCAGGCTTCTTCGTTCAAGCCTATTCTGATGCTGACCTTGGAGGATGTGGACTCGACCGAAAAAGCACTACTGGTGGTTGTCAATTCCTTGACGGGAAGTTGGTCAGCTGGCAATCCAAGAAACAAACGTGTGTGTCGTTGTCTACTGCCGAAGCGGAATACATTGCCGCTGCATCCTGCACATCACAAGTGATTTGGATCCAGAGTCAACTTCGAGACTATGGACTCAATATGAAGAAGATCCCACTATATTGTGACTCTGAAAGTGCAATTAGGATCTGTCATAACCCAGTGCAACACTCTAAAACCAAACACATAGCACTGAGGTATCACTTCATCAAAGATCACGTGGAAGATGGAAACGTCGAAGTTCACTTCGTAAGAACCACTGATCAACTGGCTGACGTCTTTACCAAAGCTCTTCCTGAAGCATCATTCAACAGAATACTGCAAGGGCTAGGTATGATGGAATCAGAGTCAGTACCTCAAACTACCTCTCAACCTCAAACGTAAGAAGTGAAACCAACCGAACGTTCGGGTTCGGTTAAACCATCTGTCTCGCTCATCACTTCAAAGGTAGTTTTTCTTAGTTGTATATTTCTTGTACAAAATTTCTTTTGTGTTAAAAAGTATTTTTCCAATTACATGTCTAAATTCCTTGGTTTCTCAAAATTTTCCAAAACCGAAACCTACCGAAGGTTCGGGTTCGGTTTTTCAAAATTTTGTTGAACCGAAACCAACCGAACGCTCGGGTTCGGTTTTGCAAAATTTTCTGGAACCGAAACCAACCGAACGTTCGGGTTCGGTTTTTCAACTTTTTCCCAACCGAAACCAACCGAACGTTCGGGTTCGGTTTTCCAAGTTTTTTTAACTCTTTTTTTCTTACTCATTTTTTTAACTTATTTTTTTATTATTTTTTTTTACTAAATCTCAAAACCTCCAAAAATATTTTTTATTTTTTTTATTTTTTTTGTGTGTTCGTTCGTTTATGGGGATATAATTGATGAATTACTTAAGTGTCCCTAGAAGCATGCTGCTGTATGTGTCCCAAGGCTCATAAGATTTTGAATAATAGCCTTCATGACTTGGTATACACAAACCTTGTCTTCCCAATAAGGCTAACACATTTATTCTAATCGTGAGCTACCTCACTCTCTTCTCACATGAGTTAAGAGTTTTTCTGCTTGGTCCTTATTTTCGCAGCAGAGGTACTTTATCTTCTTACACCATCTCTATTACACTTCTCCATTACATTCGTTTCATCAATGTAACCCTTGAGACTCTCAGAAATTACCACTGAGGTTTATGGTTACACAACATCTATGTTTATGATCTTAGTTTCGTGTCACTACGAGCTAAGTGAAACCCAAAATTCAACACCTAATGAATTGACGGTGAACAATTAATTTGTTCAAGTTTTCACCAAAGAATTGACGAATGTACCTTCATGAAATCTCAAATTTTATTTTGTGTGATTCCTATGAAATTGTTAAACACCATAACATTTCTTCCCTTGGGATCCAATTTTAAATTTTTTTTATCTGAGATTTTCTATTTTTCCAAACCAATTTAAAATAAATTCCTACCTACTTGTTCAACAGGCTACACCGGTCTCACAAGTACTTTGTTCACTTTCTTTCTTATTTCAAGAATAGAATTGCTGAATCAAAGCGAAAGCCACCCTTATTTAGCCTAATTAAAAGAAGTCTTTCAACATTTATTAATAAGTGTTTGATCGTAATTCAACGGGAATCAACACTAACACTTTAAGGTCTCTCTTGACCTTGAAGGAAGAGATTCGTGCCCGGGATCATCAGTTTCGTGTCATTATTGACATCACAGAAAATCCTTAAAAGAGTTGCTTTATTTCTTTTTCTTTTACACTCTTTGCACGAAAATCTTTGATTTTCCAAAATTCCGTTACTAATTTTTACAGGCTGTATTATTACTTTGGTGGTTAATTATGAAGCTGTGGTCAAAAACAATCCACGTGGGTATTTAATTCAAAAGATACCATTTAAAAAGATAAGACGAAAAGTTGCTGACTCGGCGGGAGTTAAACGGATTGAAATTCAAACGACGGTAAAAAGGGGGCGCGTGTGAATTTGAAACGCCCATACTTTTACTGACATTATGGACGCGTGTGCGAAATCCAAGCGACATCCCTCTGGCATTTAAAGGCGCGTGAGGATTTGAACCGTTTTTCTTCTGAAACGGCGCTTGTTGGGTGGCGTGATCCTAGGAATCTGACACTCTCTCTCCTACGTGATCATCGCATAGAAGATTTGAAACGATTTTTCTCTCTCCAATCCCTCACTATAAAAGGCAGTTTACAATCTCATTTACCTTTTTACTACTTCCGGATTTTCTAGAGAGCAAAAACTCCCAAAAGCTTCACTGTTCATCTTCTTCTTCTACTACCTTCAACAATGGCAGAATCTTCTTCCGTCCATGCTACATCACAAATCCTTCCCATTCGTCCGCAACAATGCCTGGTGATCGATCTCAATCCTCTGGCATACGACTCCTACATGTCGTCGATCATCGAGTGCCTGAAGTACTCCCAAATCGCTACTGCTCTCTCCAGGATCGAGTCTGTGCCCATGGTGGCCCTCTCGCAGGTTTATGCGACTGCCTATTATGACAAAGCAGTCGAGCGGGTGTTCTTCGAGATTGCTGAACACAAGACCTCTGTCTCTCGACAACGTTTCTGCACAATGCTAGGGTTGGCTGTTGACCCATCGAGAATAAATCCGGAGACGATTCCGGTTGGGTATCTGTACAACATGTTTTACAATATGGGGTACACGGAGGTTCTCACCTCCGTCGCAAAATTCAAGAAGTCCTGCTTGCCGCCACAGTGGAACGACATGTTCACTGTCCTCTTCAAGGGCTTGTCGGAACGGAGCTCAGGGTCCAATGGTGCTAGTCGACTTTTCTTGTCGATCATGTATGCAGTCTACAACGGGGTCAACTTGGATTTTGGGTTGGTCCTCTGGCACCAGCTCATCCAGAGCCTTTCATCATCATCACGACACTCTGAGGTGTCGCTGGCCAGGTTCTGGATTCTAATTACTAAGTGGGCGATGGACAAGTTCGACATTCCCACTTCTGCAGGTGCATCGATGTCTTCTATCGGTACGTTTCATACAAAGAAGATCATCGTCTCGGATGCATCTAAATTCTCCTTTATTGGCTCCATTCCGGAGACAATGTATGGCGTCGTTCCATCTGACAGCAGACTTATCCGGACGATCAAGGAATTCAGGGCAACTGGTTGTCGGGAACTTACACCGGAGATGCTAAAGTCAATCCATGATGCTGACAAACCGGTTCCCAGGGGCAAAAAGGCGGATAAACGGAAGCAAGCGACCAAAGCTCCTACGGGTCCTTCTCCCAAGAAGAGGAAACAGCCTAAAGCTGCACAGTCCCCACAACCGAAGAGGAGGAAGACTCAACCGAAGCGAAAGCTTGTTATTCCCTCTTCTTCAAGTGACTCGGAACATGAGAGTTCGGGTTCGGACAGCTCCCAAGGAGGCGAAACCCCTCAACGAGGCAACTCACCACCTCGGTCTCCTACCCCAGAGATGGAACTTCATAATTCACCAGTTCCTTCACCTCCTCCAACCATTCCTACTTCCATTCCGACCATAATCCCCACTACCACTATTCCACCAAAATCTTTCCCTATACCACCACCCATTTTCACAACTGCAACCGAAACACCACCAGTAACCGAAACCCCACCCGTAACCGAACCACCACAAACTGAAACCCATACAACCGAACCTACCCACACTCAACCACCACCCAAAACTACCCCATCCCATACTCAACCTCAACATACCCCAACCACAACACCCCCAGCTTCACCACCCCCTCCATCTCCAGAAAATGCCTCTGATGGAGACAACCCTTACCTTGGCGGTGATAACATGAACTTCGATTCGGTCTATTATAGTCCGTTTCAGGTTCAGAGTGATGAAGAGGATGATGCTCCAGTGACAAAGAAGCATCTTAAGGAGCTCCACAAGAAGGTTGACCTACTTCTCGCCTCATCTTCCAACCAGCAGTCCTCTCTCTCTGAAGCTGCACTTCAGAAGATTGTTGACGCCTTCTCCAGGGCTCAACATGATTCGGTAGCCTCAGCAACTGCTGCCATTGATGCCTCAACCAAAGCATGTGAGGTAGCGACCGAAAAAGTCGATAAACTATTCTTCGACGCTTCCATCCTGTTGCAATCCTTACAGGAAAGCGTCGACGCCACAAGGACAACTTTGGAACCGATTGTTCAGCAATTGGCAAAGTTTGTTTCTACGGAGTTGACCTCGTTCGCTACACTTCACCAATCCCTAAGCGACGACAACCCTCGCTAAGCTTTAGGAGGATCTCGCAGCCGAAAATTCATTGATGGACGTTCTGGCGAGCAAAACAACCGCCCTCAAGATCAAGAGCACGCAGCTTTCAAACTCACAACAACAACTTGAAGCTCTTCGATCCGAAAGGGAGGTCATCAAAACTTGTGTTTCGGATGTACACGCTGCCTTATCAAACATCCTAGAAGCACACGATCCAATTCTCAACCACTCAGTCAGGCGAACCCTTGCTGAAAAGCTTTCTCCTGCCATGGACTTACTAAGCAAAATAGAAGGCTTACCGAGTTTCGTGTCCATTCCGAAACAAGGGGGAGAAGAGAAGAAGACCGGATCGAAACCACCTCCTTCCTCCAAAGCTACTCACACAACCGAACCACCTCCAACTGGTCAAGCTTCGGGTTCGGGTGTGAAGGACAAAGGGAAAAATATAGCTGAGGAAGAAGATGAAGATGAAGATGATGAAACCATTGCTGACATGTTGAAACGAAAGAACAGTCGCAATGTGGATGATGATGTTAATCGTGTGGCGCGAGAGGCTGAAGAAGCCGAACGCAAGCAGAAGGAAGCCCACGATCTCCTTGAGAGCAGGAAGACTCTCTTCCCTGCCTGGACTCGGGAGAGAATGATCAAAGAGGCCATAGACACTCCTAGCATATTATGGCTCGAGCCGGTGATCTCGTTCGACTGCAATAATACTGTCGACTCGCAGTTCGACATGCCGCTGACTCGAAAGGCGTTTATCTTCCACGCCTTCTCAAATATCTTTGAAGTCCCTCACAGGGAGCTCATCGACTTCTATCTGATGGCTGCTCGTCCTCAGTATCTAACTTGGAGCGCCCAGAAGATAGTGAACGTTCGGGTACTGAAGCCTTACGCCGAAGGAAGGTTCACAAACGTTCGGTTCAAGGTTATTCGGGGATCTGCAAGAACTGCACATCATATCTCCCTGGCAGATCTACCGAACTTAAATCCTCATGATTGGATTGTCCTGCATAATATCCTTTTGACTGATGAAGCCGAATATGGTCCCGTTATAGACCATATCAAAAGGATGTTAGTCTGCTACATCATGGAGGTTGCCCTTATGGATCAGGAGGTCGCCACAGTCTTCAAGAAGAAACCGAAGATAGCTCCTGTGGGATCGGCCAGTGATCTCAACCAAATGCAAATGGGCAGGATCGACCCGAGACGCAACTCGGTTATGTTCACTAGAGCTGAAGGACAGAAATGTCTCTTTGCTTTAGCTGACAAACACCTTTACACCACTGCTTGTCTGGAGCATGTGTTATCGATCATCAAGAGGTGTAAAGATAATTCAGCTGATGATGTCAAGTACTTCGACGACATGATCCAATGGTACATCAGGTTTAGACAGACAATTCTCTCGCTCACCAAATGTCTGTTTAACACCGTGAAGAAGAAGGTACCTGCTTCAGCTGCTGGCCCAAGTAACAAGTGAAGATCTCGCTCCAATTGACGCAAAGGGGGAGATTGTTGGGCTGAAGATTATTTTGAAGATTACGTCACTTGGGCTCGGCTGTTTATTTAGTTTATATTCCGGTTTGGGCCTGTCCAACCGAGAGCCCATCATGTTTATTATATAAGTATATGCTTACATGCATATTAGGTTAACGATTAGAACGATAGATCAGATAATAACGATAGTATTTTCCAGATTTCTTTAATCGTTCTTGTAACCTACCAATCCTCTACAGTTGATGTTCTTAATCGAGCTCTTCTGAGGATTTTGTTTAATCATTCGACACGTTTGATTCTCTCTTGTCTCGTTCTTATTTTCGTGTTCTTGCTGTTTTTATAATTAATTACCTGTTTAAGATCTAATCGATCTTCATAGATTAAAGTTTTAATCTCATCAGACTCGGTGGTTCACGCTACCGGTTCTTGCTCCCGACCTTGCTGGTCGGAGGTAGTAGCGGCGCCGGCGATTGAAGAAGTGAATGGTCACGGCTGGAGGGAGGTATAAGGTGGGAGGGTGATGGCTGCATAAGAATGGTCGATGGGGTTAGGGTTTTGAACCCTTAAATACCCGCTCCATCTAAATGATTGCTATACTGACAATAATAGTCCCTCCCTTCACATTTTCTTTCAAAGCAAGGCCAATATTTACCATTCAAACCCTAAATCCATTAATATCTTTCATAAAAACTCCGTGTTTACTAAACAGCCCCAATCTTTTAAAATATTTACGAAACTAATCCATAATTTACAAAATCACCCCTTGCTTGAAAAATTCTTTTCAATTAAGGTCCAGAATTTACCCTTCAGCCCTCTTCTTCTAAATTTGTGACAATTAGCCCCTCGAGACCATCCTTTGATATATTATTATTTATTTTAGGGCTACCATTCATTCACTATTTTATTTATATATTTAAGAAATAAACAGGGTGTTACACTATCTTTGTTTGGTGCCAGTCAGTTTGCAGGTGAGATCAGTATAGGGAGTGAGGGAGATGTTCTGCTGCCTTGGGTCTTCGATTCAGGTGAGTTTCCTTACTATATTATGTATTACAGTATATATCATTGTATGCTAGGATATAGGAGTAGTGGTATGCTGGTTAGGGTACCAGGGGTTGGGGATCGTCTATTTAAATGCCCTAAAGGTTGTATGTAGTCATGTAGGATAGCCTGAGAACTCTTGCTCTAGGCTTTCTTGCCTATTTTTTGTTTGGTTGTGACTCTAGAGTGGGATCACCTGTTCAACTGTGTATCTTATCTTTGATTACATATAGATATGCATTATTTAGAGATCTACCAGTAGTGACGAAGAGTATTATAGAGGCTCGATATGCTATAATGAGTTGTTAGATAGGTAGACTAGTGTAGAAAGTTGGATGTGTTTATGTTCTTGCTTGATTGTTTGTTTGATCTATATGTCGATGTATTAGGTAATGGGTTTAGGCGCAACTGCTTTGTGCTGTAGGCCAAGATACCCAAGCGGGCCAACAATATGTTGTAGCTCATGTGTGGGTAAGCTGTATGCTGAGAGAGAGAGCAGTCCAGATGTACTATAGGCCTTTCTAGGCTGTCCAGTCAGGTTATAGGCTCAGCAAAGCGATTTGGGCATGTTGTAGGCCTTGTCAGACTGTGACAACCCGAAACTTATCCCGTTTCCGTTACGCGATTCCGTTAATAAAAAAATTCAAATTTGTTAACTTTTCCTTCAAACTCTTTGGTTTATTAAAATAATCTAGTTATATTTAATTAAATTATTTACAAATCGGAACCAAAAATCGCGCGAAATCCCGAGAATCTGGAAAAAAAAATCAAACATTTCTAGTCGAGGTGGGTTTACGACCATAAACTCTGTTTACGGTCAAGGACGAGTGGACCCCTCACCTCACCCCTATAAATATGATGCCTTCGACTTCATTGGGACGTTTCTAGCCACATTCTCTCTTCCTCTCTTTAAGATTCATTAACCGTAAACTCACAAAATCGCATTTAAACTCCGGAAAACATCGAGAAAACCACGTTTGGGGCCCTTTGGAATGTCTGGAAACACTTAGCTCCTCGAAATCAACATCCAAACATCATTCTTCTGAGTTTACGGTCCAACCTTCAAAGACCGTAAACTCTGTTCTTGAGTTTACGGCCGTAAACTCGCCAAGTCTTCAGAAACCGTAAACTCAGCAATCTTTAGAAACTATAAACTCGCCAATCTTCAGAAACCGTAAACTCGCCAACCTTCAGAGACCGTAAACACCTTTTAGGTGGTACTTTTGGCTGAAAACCCATTTCTTCGATTCAAGCAAGTCTCGGTAACATTCCTCAACCGAATTCAAGTGTTCTTATGACACTTTATTTATCGAAATCGCTAATTTAGATACATATACGTATTTATTTGATACTAGGATTTCATTAAGGGTCTCGTACAACAACTCGGGAATCTTCATTTCAGTCAACAACTCCACGCAACAACTGTGAGTTCATACCCCTACATTTTTCCGTATTTTTTTAAAGGTTTTCAGGGGGGGGGGGGCGGAATACAAGCTAACATAAATGTTTTCTGAAATACACATAAAACTTATGCAAGATTTCATACTTTATTTCCCTTTCGTATTATGTCGAGCATAAGGGACGTTTTCACAAATATTGCATAGTTTTTAGGGATACGCTATTCACTACGTTATCCATGCAAACTATAATTGGTATAGTTTGGGATTTCTCTAAAAACTTATCAAGCATACGAACTTCTCTACTAAACATATGCACTGGAACAGAAACCGTTTACAGTTTATATCACTGTTTAATCACGATTTTCATAACTGTAACTTATTACTATACGCGGTATACATTCGGATTCTCACTACGGTAGAAAGCTACTGCATCACTTGTAAACTAGATTGTATGATACTGTGAGGCGCTACTTCACTACTGTACCCTTAGGTGTACAGGGATAAATCCTACCACTGTAGAACCAGAGTCTCCTGGAGGGAGAGCATGAGATTTGTGAATAGATCTATTCGGGACTGACAATCCCACATCTGGACTGCCAGTTACAGTTAGGCAGGCACGCCTGAGATGTACAAATGTCAGTTAACATCAATGCCTGAAGAACGTTGGAAAGGTCACTAGTCATATCAAGCATGGTTATAGGACTCACATTATGTATAAATCACCGATAGTTTACCAACCTGTTTTCTTCAGTAGTTTTATTTATACTAAATAGAACTAAACCCACTTTGCATACTGGCCGAGCCAGGGTTTTCAAAATCGAATCATTTATGATACGGTTTTACATTTAAAAACGTATACTTCATGATTAGCTTTACCTAGTCACATTAAGTAGTATTTTGCATATCTCTACGATTTTTCATAAACGAACATTCATGGTTGTATACGAAATCGATCACACTACGTTTTTCAATAAAGAAAATATCGGAATTTCTTGAGACCACACAAACATTTCGGCTCACTCATCAACAAGTTTTCATTACAAAATATTGCTTACGAACTCACAAGCTTTATGCTGATATTTTTCAAACTGTTTGTATTCTCAGGAAATCAGTAGACAGGTACTTGCTGGATTTTCGAGGAACCGAAGCATTTAGATTTTCTAAGTTTTTATTTTGCAAAACTATTGGATGTATTTCAAACTGAGTTTCAAACAGATGTAAATGTTTTATTCAAATATTCACTGTAATGGTTGTGTTGCTATGATTGCTGTTATTCATTGGTTGTGATGCTATACATGACGTCCTCCGCCCCGGAACGTTTCCGCCATCGGTTTCGGGGTGTGACAGATTGGTATCAGAGCCCATGTTTATAGCGAACTAGTATACCGAACCTTATGTGGTCTACAACTATAAACACTAAAGGGCCTAAGTGCTCTACACTAAAAGTATACTTTCAAAATATAAAGTATTTTTATAAAAGTATTCGAGCATGCATACATAACAGGATTCGTGTCGCTAGTAGAATTGAACAAAAGTATTTTGAATGTTGGAACGCTGCGGTTAAACCTGAGCAGTTATGTAATCATGTATAGGGTGAATATAGCCTGATTAACTATATTCAGTCGAGACATGACCAACATGTGTTTGGGAGTGACTGTGGTGCTACAGTAGGCCTAAAACTTACCAAAAATCATCTCACATAAAATACTATAGGAGTATTTTCGCTAGAGCCAAACTTAGTACACAGATTCACTCTATGTATTGCTACCTCTCCTTCCTTAAGCGATAACTTACTGTGTTAATAACCTTTCTATGATTATCGCTCGGTAGAATACTTTCATTATCAGGATGAGATATATTTTGTTCTTTTATATATATCTCGAGGACTTACCATCCTCTTCTTCCTAATTGTTTCTAGAACAAGATGCCTCCCCGACCAAGACCCATCAGAAGGAACAACGAAACTCCCCCACCACCACCACCACCTCCTCAGTTCGACCCTGTCATGTTCCGGGCAGCAGTTACCGTCATCGTGACTGCAGCAATGGCACAAGTAAACACTGGAGGAGCTGGAGGTGGAACCGACCCACAGAGACAAGATGGAAGTCAGGTACATCAGAAAGAGTGTTCCTACAAGGACTTCATGACCGCAAAACCCAAGTCCTTCGATGGAAATGGAGGTGTCATCGCCCTTACTCGATGGTTCGAGAATATCGAATCCATCTTCGAAATTTGCGTCTGTTCTGAAGCCAACAAGGTGAAGTTTGCCGCCTGCACCTTCACTGACAGAGCCTTGACCTGGTGGAATGGTCGAGTCAAAACCCTAACCCTGCCAGTGGCTAATGCCATGGGTTGGGAAAGGCTTAAGGAGCTCATGCTAGCGGAGTTCTGTCCGAGGGGCGAAGTGCAAAAGTTGGAGCACGAACTCTGGAACTTGAAGATGAAAGGTTCCGACATCGCTGCTTACACTGCTAGATTCTGTGATCTGGTGCTTCTCTGTTCGGGAATGGTCACCCCGGAAAGAAAGAAGATCGAGAGGTACATCTGGGGACTGACGCAACCCACCAATGGAAATGTCTTGGCTGCTAGGCCAACTACGTTTGAAAGCACCAAGGATCTGGCACAAACTCTGATCGATCATGGAATCGATCTGGATGAAGTGACAAGTATCCCTGGACCCCAAAAGGATAGCGGTGGGAAGAAGAAGAAGTCTGGAAATAAGCAAAAGGGTCAGTCTTCGCAGGAGCCCTCCAAGAAACAACAAAATAGTAGCAGTTCATGTTGCTACTACTCCTGCTGCTGCTCCCACTGCCGTTTGAACCACCCAATCCCCTACAGGTGATTATGCTGTAAAACTTCCTTTGTGCACCAAGTGTAACTTCCATCATCACGGGCCCTGCCGTGAGTTGATCTGCAACAACTATGGGAAGAAGGGACACACAGCTCGATACTGCAAGACACCGGCTCAACCAACCAACCAGGCCCCAGGAACGGGCGCTGGTCAGACTTGTTATGGATGTGGAGAGGCTGGGCACTACATGAGAAACTGCCCCAAGGCAACAACTGGTGGCAATACAGGGAGAGTTTTGGCTATAGGCTAGAATGAAGCAGTTGTTGATCCTACCGTGGTTACGGGTACGTTCCTCCTTGACAACTCTTATGCATGCATACTCTCCGATTCTGGTGCAGAGAGGAGTTTTGTTAGTCATTCATTTAAACACCTAATTAAATGTAAATCCCAAACTCTAACCGAAACATTTACCGTCGAGATGGCTAACGGAAAGAAAGAGAGCACTAACAACATATTCATAGGCTGCACTCTTACTCTAGACACTTATTCTTTTCGTATCGATCTTATGCCTGTGTCCATTAAGAGCTTCGACGTCATTATCGGCATGGGCTGGTTAAGCTCCAATCATGCTGATATTCTTTGCTTTGAGAAAGTTGTCCGTATCAATCTTCCTTCTGGCGAAACCCTTATGATTTATGGTAATAAGCTCAGCTCGAACCTCCGTATCATTTCATGCATCAAAGCTCAGAAGTTTCTGCGGAAGGAGTGTCATGCATTCCTCGCTCATGTTGTCAATGAAATGCAATAGGTTAAAGACCTCGAGAGCATCCCCAAAGTCTGCAACTTTCCTAACGTCTTCCATGAAGATCTCCCAGGCACCCTCCCGAACACCAAGTCAAGTTCCATATCGACTTGATCCTCGGAGCTACTCCTGTAGCTAAAGCTCCATACCGTCTAGCGCCAACGGAGATGCAACAATTATCCAGTCAGCTCAATGAGCTGATCAACAAAGGATTCATAAGGCCGACTTCCTCACCCTGGGGAGCTCTGATTTTATTCATGAAAAAGAAGGATGGATCCTTTCGGATGTGCATTGACTACCGAGAGTTGAATAAGTTGACCATTAAGAACCGTTATCCCTTACCCAGGATCGACGATCTCTTTGACCAACTTCAAGGAGCTAGTTATTTCTCAAAGATTGATCTAAGATCAGGGTACCATCAGTTGCGAGTTCATGAGAATGATGTACCCAAAACAGCATTCCGAACTCGCTATGGACTCTACGAGTTTGTAGTAATGCCCTTTGGTATGACTAATGCGCCGGCAGCATTCATGGACCTGATGAATCGAGTGTGTCGCCCTTTCTTAGACAAGTTCGTGACTATGTTCATCGACGATATACTTGTGTATTCGCGGAGTGAAGATGATCATAAACAACACTTGAGTCAGGTGTGGGAAACATTAAAGGCGGAAAAGCTATACGCAAAATTTTCAAAATGTGAGTTCTGGATCAGGAGGGTGAATTTCCTTGGTCACGTGATTAGCAAAGAAGGCATACACGTGGACCCTTCCAAGATCAAAGAAATTGAGAACTGGTCTGCACCAAAGACACCTACGGAAATCCAGCAATTCTTTGGTCTCGCGGGCTATTATCGCAGGTTCATCCAAAACTTCTCCAGAATCGCTAAGCCTTTAACTACCCTGACACAGAAGGGTGTAACCTTCAGTTGGGGAGTCAAGGAAGACACTACATTTCAAAAATTGAAGTAGGCCCTGTGCAGTGCACCTATCTTGTCCCTGCCCGAAGGGACAGAAGACTTCGTTGTCTACTGCGATGCATCCAATCAGGGCCTAGGATGTGTTCTCATGCAAAGAGGAAAGGTTATCGCCTATGCCTCAAGACAATTGAAAACACACGAAGTTAATTACACAACTCATGATATGGAGTTGGGAGCAATGGTCTTTGCGTTAAAGATCTGGAGACATTATCTTTACGGAACCAAGTGCACTATCTTCACCGAACATAAGAGTTTGCAGCACATCTTTAGTCAGGAGGAGTTGAACATGAGACAGCGACGATGGGTTGAGCTACTTAGTGACTATGAGTGAGAAATTCGCTACCATCCCGGCAAGGCGAATGTGGTAGCAGACGCCCTCAGTCGAAAGGGGTATTCGGGGAGTATGGTGAAGGCACTAACAATGACCATCCATTCCCATCTATCCGCACAAATCAAGGAGGCTCAGCGGGAAGCCTTAAAACCCGAGAATGTGACGGATGAAGCTTTGCGGGGAATGAACAAGAACTTAGAGGTCAAAGGAGACGGAGTGTACTATTTCATGAACCGAATCTAGACCCCAAAGGTCGGTGGTTACAGAGAGGTTGTCATGAATGAGGCACACAAGACTAAATACTCTGTTCACCCAGGTTCGGATAAGATATACCTGGATCTCAAACAACTCTATTGGTGGCTAAACATGAAAGCAGAGATTGCTACCTTCATGGGCAAGTGCCTGACTTGCGCCAGGGTGAAGGTTGAATATCAAAAACCCTCAGGTTTACTTCAACAGCCATAAATACATGAGTGGAAGTGGGAAAGGATAACCATGGATTTTATCACCAAGTTACCCAGGTCTCCGAGTGGGCACGATGCCATCTGGGTAATTGTCGATCGCTTGACGAAGTCCGCCCACTTCCTACCAATCAAAGAAAGCTTCAAGATGGAGAGACTCAAATGGATCTACCTTCAAGAAATAGTTCGCCTTCATGGTGTACCTGCATCCATTATCTCCGATCGAGATAGCAGGTTTACATCGAGGTTCTGGCAGTCTTTGCAAGAGGCTCTTGGAAGTAAATTGGATATGAGCACGGCTTATCATCCCCAAACTGATGGACAGAGTGAGAGAATAATTCAGACCTTGGAAGATATGTTAAGAGCCTGCTTCATTGACTTCGGCGCGTCATGGGACACTCATCTTCCTTTGGTTGAATTTTCCTACAACAACAGCTACCATACCATCATCAAGGTTGCGCCGTTTGAAGCCCTCTATGGTCGTAAGTGCAGATCCCCTCTGTGTTGGGCAGAGGTGGGCCACACGCAACTAGCCAGGGGTCAAGTCCCTGACAGTACTCTCACCGGTCCTAAAATCATCCGAGAGACAGCTGAGAGGATTGTACAAATCCGGTAACAACTGAAAGCTTCACGAGATAGACAAAAGAGCTACGCCGATAAGAGACGTAAACCCTTGGAGTTCCAGGTTAGCGACCGCGTCCTTCTGAAGGTCTCACCCTGGAAAGGCATGATATGCTTCAGAAAGAGTGAAAAGCTAAACCCAAGGTACATTGGACCATTCGAGATCCTTGCTAGGATCAGTCTCGTAGCATACAAACTTCAGTAACCGCAAGAACTCAACAACATTCATCCTGTTTTCCACGTATCGAACCTAAAGAAGTGTCTGTCCGATGAGACACTTGTGATTCATCTCAATGAGATTGAAATCAACGAGAACCTCAATTTCGTGGAAGAACCTGTCGAAATCATGGATCGGGATGTCAAACGAACGAAACAAAGTCGCATCCCGATAGTGAAGGTTCGTTGGAATGCCAAGCGGGGACCTGAATTCACTTGGGAGGGCGAAGATCAGATGAAACAGAAGTATCCGCGTCTCTTTCCTAATCCATGATTTGTATTCTAGGTTCAAATTTCGGGACGAAATTCCCTCTAACGGGGGGATGATGTGACAACCCGAAACTTATCCCGTTTCCATTACGTGATTTCGTTAATAAAAAAATTCAAATTTATTAACTTTTCCATCAAACTCTTTGGTTTATTAAAATAATCTAGTTATATTTAATTAAATTATTTACGAATCGGAACCAAAAATCACGCGGAAAGCCGAAAATCTCGAAAAAATCAAACATTTCTGGTCGAGGTGGGTTTACGACTGTAAAATCGTTTACGACCGTAAACTCTGTTTACGGTTAAAGACGAGTGGACCCCTCACCTCACTTCTATAAATATGATGCCTTCGACATCATTGGGATGTTTCTAGCCGCATTCTCTCTTCCTCTCTCTAAGATTCATCAACCATAAACTCACAAAATCGCATTTAAACTCCGGAAAACATCGAGAAAACCACGTTTGGAGCCCTTTGGAACGTATGGAAACACTTAGCTCCTCGAAATCAACATCCAAACATCACTCATCCGAGTTTACGATCCAACCTTCAAATACCGTAAACTCTGTTCTTGAGTTTACGGCCGTAAACTCGCCTAGTCCTCGAAATCAACATCCAAACATCATTCTTCCGAGTTTACGATCCAACCTTCAAAGACCGTAAACTTTGTTCTTGAGTTTGCGGCCGAAACTCGCCAAATCTTCAGAAACCGTAAACTCGGCAATCTTTAGAAACCGTAAACTCGCCAATCTTCAAAAACCGTAAACTCGCCAACCTTCAGAGACCGTAAACACCTTTTAGGTGGTACTTTTGGCTGAAAACCCATTTCTTCGATTCAAGCAAGTCTCGGTAACATTCCTCAACTGAATTCAAGTGTTCTTATGACACTTTATTTATCGAAATCGCTAATTTAGATACATATACGTATTTATTTGATACTAGGATTTCGTTAAGGGTCTCGTACAACAACTCGGGAATCTTCATTTCAGTCAACAACTCCACGCAACAACTGTGAGTTCATACCCCCTACATTTTTCCGTATTTTTTTAAGGTTTTCAGGGGGGGAATACAAGCTAACATAAATGTTTTCTGAAATACACATAAAACTTATGCAAGATTTCATACTTTATTTCCCTTTCGTACTATGTCGAGCATAAGGGACGTTTTCACAAATATTGCATAGTTTTTACGGATGCGCTATTCACTATGTTATACATGCAAACTATAATCGGTATAGTTTGGGATTTCTCTAAAATCTTATCAAGCATAGGAACTTCTTTACTGAAAATATGCACTGGAACAGAAACCATTTACAGTTTATATCATTGTTTAATCACGATTTTCATAACTGTAACTTATCACTATATGCGGTATACATGTGGATTCTCACTACGGTAGAACGCTACTGCATCACTTGTAAACTAGATTGTACGATACTGTGAGGCGCTACTTCACTACTGTACCCTTAGGTGTACGGGGATAAATCCTACCACTGTATAACCAGAGTCTCCTGGAGGGAGAGCATGAGATTTGTGAATAGATCTATTCGGGACTGACAATCCCACATTTCGATTGCTAGCTACAGTTAGGCGGGCACGCCTGAGATGTACAAATGTCATTTAACATCAACGCCTGAAGAACATTGGAAAGGTCAAGAGTCATATCAAGCATGGTTATACGACTCACATTATCTCACATTATGTATAAATCACTGATAGTTTAGCAACCTGTTTTGTTCAATAGTTTTATTTATACTAAATAGAACTAAACCCACTATGCATACTGGCCGAGCCAGGGTTTTCAAAACCGAATCATTTATGCTACGGTTTTACATTTAAATACGTATACTTCATGATTAGCTTTAGCTAGTCACATTAAGTAGTATTTTGCATATCTCTATGATTTTTCATAAACGAACATTCATGGTTGTATACGAAATCGATCACACTACGTTTTTCACTAAAGAAAATATAGGAATTTCTTGAGACCACACAAACATTTCGGCTCGCTCATCAACAAGTTTTCATTACAAAATACTGCTTATGTACTCTCCAGCTTTATGCTGATATTTTTCAAACTGCTTGTATTCTCAGGAAATCAGTACACAGGTACTTGCTGGATTTTCGAGGAACCGAAGCATTTAGAGTTTTTAAGTTCTTATTTTGCAAAACTATTGAATGTATTTCAAACTGAGTTTCAAACAGATGTAAACGTTTTATTCAAATATTCACTGTAATGGTTGTGTTGCTATGATTACTGTTATTCATGGCTATGCTATACATGACGTCCTCCGCCCCGGAACGTTTCCGCCATCGGTTTTGGGGTGTAACAGAGACCGGCCAACAAACTAAAGGCTTATATGTGCATGCATTGTATGTGTATTGTGGTGTGTAGTATTTTGGGGGAACTCACTAAGTTTCGGCTTATAGTTGTGGATTAAATGTTTTTCAGGTGCCATTGGTGATTGTAGGAAGACGAATGCATAAATGTACACACACATCAACAACAATAGTGATTTCGTATTATTTATATTACTTTGATTTTCAAACACCTCTATTTTGGATCAAATGAGTTTTCATAACTTGTGTTTTATGTAAATGATGATTTTACCTTATTTAAAAATTAAAAAAAAAAAGTTGCTCGTGAAAATGGGACATTAAAAACAGTGGTGGTGGCGAAAGATGTTCTTGAGTGTTCTTTAATCTATGAATATGTTCTTGGGTGTTTATCAAATACACACACACACACACACAAAGAGGTGTTTTTATTATTTCTTTAATAAAAAATTGAAAATACAAAATACAAAGGGCTAAATCGACATTTTCAAAAAATTCAAAACAAATTTGACCAAACTCGCAAAAAATGAAACTTTTAGACCGATTGTGCTAGTCGAAACTTGTTTGGACCAAAGTAGCAATTTTCGACATACCACATGGACCATTCTTTCAATTTTCTCTTTTATATACTATGGAACTTATAAGTTATAACAAATAATATGTTCTACTAATGATCTCATTTATGCTAAAACATTGATTTTAATGTTTTAGTTTACAACAAAAAAAGGAAAAAGTGAAGAGTTTAGTTTTACATGCAAAGAGTTTAGTTTTAAACATTTATCTTTTATTCTTATGTTGACCCGTGACAGTGACAGTCTCACATATTTTTCTCTATTATTTAAGTTTTTTAAATTCAAATAAATCAATATATGTGTTAAATTTGAATTTTGAATTAAAATATTAGATTTCCTAATATATATACAAAATCCAACGAGATTTCATAATATATACAAAAACGACCTATACAATTATTTTGATAAGTTATTTTATTATTATATCTAAAAATTTTAAACTTTATTTTATTGACATATATTATGAGAAAATATAAATAATCTCAAATTTATTATAATAAATAAAAATCCTTTTACTACATGTCACACTCATTTATTTTTTCACATATAATTTTCTAACTATAACATTAAATTTTTTATAAACTCGTGGTTTCCACGAGTATCTAACCTAATATTTAATATACTATTTCGATATTATAATTAAGACAAATAAATAATACATTGTATTAAGTTAAATTAACATTAAATATCAGTTTTATTTATTTTAAACAAAATTTCTTATCTAACGTATAATATTCGTTATATTAAGTTGACTTGTGGACATTGAAAATATATAAAAAAAATGTGCTAAAGTTATTCCTCAATCGTTCTAATACTTGGGATATTGACCTTTTTGATTTGGTCACTATCAAATGTGGTGTCGGATATTTTGTTGGTTCAGTTAACGAATTACCGTTGTCCATGAACGATCTTACCAGACGATCTGTCTTAGCATCAATAGTTGTTAGCTCAAGTGTACATGTGCTTTTGACCAACCATTAGCATAATTGTTGGTAATAACCACATCACCTACATCAACTTTCTTGTTAATGTTCGTTAATGGTTCTGGTTCTCGAGATTAAATTTGTATTTAAATGATTATCATGTATCTAAATTAAGGGCACATTTTTTCTAAGTAATGGGGAAGATGACCGAAACATGTCACAGAAAAACGCTACGAAGAGTGATAAATTACGAGATTAATTGTGGCAGCCATGTTTGTCATCTAGTATTACGAAGGAGAGTAGTAATTCATTAGCAATACACTTCGAAAAATACATCAAAATACAGTAACTCGGTCTAGAAAAAGATTTTATGAGTGTCCTCTAGCTTCCATAATTTTTAGACAAGTGTTGATTCAAATATGACAAATATGACAATGAAACACATCTGGTTGATATACACTTGAAAAAAAAATCTATTTTTAACTTTTAAGAGAATTATATAAAACATTAGCTTCACCCATTTTGTTTTTCTCAATTTCTTATATATATATATATATATATATATATATATATATATATATATATATATATATATATATATATATATATATATACGGTTAAGATCAAATATGAATCACAAATATTGTGTGAATGTATGACCAAATTATAATCATTAGATTAAAATGAATGAAGACATATGATCTTAGGGTACATGCTATTCGCATTGACTAGTATGCACTATATGATTACAATTCTTAATTATAAATGCTAATATGATAATTTATAAAGATAGAGAAAAATTAAATTATCTAAATTTTAGGCAACTAAGTAAATTAATTAATAAAAATCAAATCAAATCTTATTTTTATTCAACTCATTTAAATAAAATTGGATTTTTTTTTGGAATCCGTCTTCATTTGAACACATATGAATACTTATTTTGATTATTTCATTAGAATACGTACAAATTCATTTAATAGACTTTTTTTCAAATTCTTTTGATTGTTAAATAATATGGTTTTTTGAAAAGTAACATTCTTCAAAATACACATCATATATTAGAGAATGACATTCTTCAAAATTTATGAGAATATAGTTAATATATTCTTGATGAATATGTAATAGTCATGGTTAAGAATCATTTTTTAAGTTAAGTATTGTTATATATCATAAGAGTGGTTAAGAAAAAATGTAACATCCCAAAATTTGAGGCCAAAAATTTTGTTTTTGACTAAGTAATTTATAAATTAATTTATCAAAACATTGCCAAGTTTGTGTCAATACATAAAACCATATTATCATGTCTCAAAACCAAATCATCTTGAAGTAACAAAATACCGGAGTACAATCCCAGAAAACTCTAAGCGGAGATCATGTGTGTGTGATACACTACTACACCGTCGGCTCCTTCCCCTTAGACGAAGAGGTACTTGAAACCAAAAACTAAAACTGTAAGCACGAAGCTTAGTGAGTTCCCCCATCATACCACATACCATACAATCACATAGCATACATACTATCAGGTAATTCTGGGGCGCCTGACCTACCCATGTCAAGCCATTCTGGGGTGCTGGCCTACCATGTCAAGCTGTTCTGGGGTACTGACCTACCCATGTCATGCCATTCTAGGGTGCTGACCTACCCATGTCATGCCATTCTGGGGTGCTAACCTACCCATGCCAAGCCATTCTGGGGTGCTGACCTATCCATGTCAAGCCATTCTAGGGTGCCGACCTACGCTCCGGTCTATCTCAACCGAACATGGGGATTATTTCACCCCTACTACTAATACATAATATCATATCATAATCATGTGTCAGACATATCTGGGGTGTCCGACCTACCCATTAGTCCTAGCGACCAAATCGGGGACTTATCCTCCTTCTATTAATACTATCTCACATAAATTAACAACTAGCCTACTAGCATACTTACATATCTAGCATTCAAGTATACTTACATATCCAATAATAACAAACCAGATAATTATCACGAAGATAATCATCCTAACTAACAATTACTAGTGGGCCGGCCTTGGTGCCGTAGACCCACTTCTACTGGATGGTAACTCACCTCGATGTCGTGTAGTGTCTGACATGTCCTCGGCATGAAGGTCGGCTCTCCTCAACACCTCAATCCTTATACAACAACCCCCAAATCATCAAACAGAACATACAACCCTAACACGGGTCAATACCAAAACCAAGCAAAGTCAATATTGGTCCAAGTCAACACCCAGTTGACCTGACTCGCCGAGTTGGTCTACCAACTCGTCGAGTCCATACCTCATTAACCCGATCCAACTCCGATTTCACTCGTCGAGTCTAGCAAGAACTCGATGGGTTCTCCTTCATTCAAAACATCGGGACCATCTTCATCCGACTCGCCAAGTTGTATGAACAACTCATCGAGTCCATCTTCAAAGGTTGGGAGATTGCCTTGGACTCGCCAAGTCTGTTCTAGCACTCATCGAGTCTCATGAAATCTAGGTCCAAGGAAAACCCCTTAGTAGGCTAAGCGTTCCTTTCATTCAACCAAAACCATTCCAGAAGACGTTTTTGGGGGAAAAAGTGTCTCGAATCGCCGAGTCACCCAAGTGACTCGCCAAGTCCATCCTTGTCCAAAACTATACAGTCGATTTCAGTGGGGCTTAACACACCAAAACCATAGATCTGGCCTCCTAATGTCCATTTTAGACGTAAAGTTCCAAACTTCATACGCATGCAAAGGTCTTTGGCCTAAAAAGCCATAAAAGATGGCCTCTAAGGTGCATGGGGTGTTCACGGCAACAAAATGGGCACCTTTGTGCCATAAAACCCCCAATAGACCTGGATCTAAAGCATACACTGACTTTCAACACTAGATCCCGAATACCACCTCTCTAGGGCTTAGAAATATGAAGGAATAGGCCCCAAATCCAGATCTATAGAAAAAGGTTCAACTTCATACCTCCAATAAGCTGAAAATAAGCTCCAAACTCTGGATCTTCTTGTTTCCCCTTGGCCTCACAAGCTCATTTCCTCTTCTCAAGCTTCACAATCCACCAAAAAGCACCAAAATGGCCTTAGAACACACAAAAACGGCTAGGGTTTCGATAAGATGTCTTCTGGGGGTATATGGGACGATGGAGGCTGAGATAAGGTGTTTAAATAGGGTGCAAACCATTAATTTAGGGTTTTACCCAAACAACACCTACTTGCCGAGTCAGTCTTCCGACTCGTCGAGTAGGTCACTTAAACTTTCCGCGGATCTCGACTCTATTCGACGAGTTGGCCTCCAACTCATCGAGTCCTATAGAAGAATACAATAAATTCTTGAATAATAGGCATACCAGGAATCAGGTGTTCGAAATCTCCCCCACTTATCTTAGACTTCGTCCTCGAAGTCTGCTACTCGATCCTGAAAAAGCTTGGGGTAATGCTCCCTCCTCTCGTCCTCCGGCTCCCAGGTCCATTATGAGCCCTTGCGGTGTTGCCACTGCACTTTTACCAGCTCCACCCTCTTGTTCCTCAGATCCCTTGACTTCCTATCAAGGATTTCCACTGGCCGCTTGATGTAGTTCAGACTGTCATCAACCTGAATATCCTCCAATGTCACCACCGCTGAATCATCTACCTGGCATATTCCGCAACTGAGAGACATGAAAAGTGCTATGAATCTGAATGAGTTCAACTGGCAGATCCAACCTATATGCCACCTTGCCACCCGGGCTATAACTCTGAAGGGTCCAATATACATGGGGCTGGGCTTGCCCCGCTCCTGAACCAAATGACACCCTTCCACGGCGACACCTTCAGGAGCACCATTGCCCGACCTGAAAATCCAGGTCGAACCGTCGGTTGTCGACATAACTTTTCTTCCGACTCTGAGTAGTCTGAAGTCTGCTCCCAACCTGTTGGATCCTTTCCCTAGTCTTGAGTACCACTTCGGTACTCCCCATGACTCTCTGCCCAACCTCTCCCCAGCATATCGGGGTCCTGGACTTCCTCCCATACAACATCTCGAGAGGAGGACGGTCGAAACTCGCATGATAACTATTGTTATAGGAGAACTCAGCCAACGGAAGGTATGTATCCCAACTACCACCGAAGTCTAAAACACATGCCCGCAACATATCCACCAGAGTCTGGATGGTCTGCTCGCTCTGGCCATCCGTCTGTGTGTGAAAGGTGGTGCTAAAATGCAGTTGAGTACCCAAATCGTCATGAAACTTCTTCCAAAACCTGGAAGTGAACCGCACGTCCCTATCCGAAATCATTGAAACTGGCACTCTGTTCCACGCCACTACCTACCTGATTTAGATATCGACCAACTTTTCGGCTGAAATACTCTCCTAAATCGGAATAAAATGGGCGCTCTTGGTCAATCGATCCACGATGACCCAAATTGAATCCACTCCTAAGGCGGTCCTGGGAAGCTTCGTAATGAAGTCCATAGTAATATCCTCCCACTTCCACAATGGGATATCCAGCGGCTGCACCTTGCCGTGAGGTCTCTGGTGCTCAGCCTTGACCTTCCTATAGGTCAGGCACCTCTCCACGAACTAAGCTACGTCCCTCTTCATACAGGGCCACCAATAATCAAGACGAAGATCCATGTACATCTTTGTCGCCCCGGGATGGATAGAGAACCTGGATTTGTGCGCCTCTGCCATCAATACTTAGCGCACACCCCCATGATAAGGGACCCACACCCTATGGTGAAGAGTCAACAATCCCCGACTATCATAGTCGAAGGAGGAAACCTGACCCACAATTCACTCCCTCTTCTGATGTTCCTCCTTCATGGCCTCCTACTGGGCCTCCCGAATCTGCTCCAACAATAGAGTCACAACTGTCATCCTCAGACAGATGTCCCTGATCAGCACTGCCTTGCGGCTAAGTGCATCGGCCACGACATTGGCCTTCCCTGGGTGGTAGAGTATCTCGCAATCATAATCCTTCACCACATCAAGCCACCGACGTTGTCTCATATTTAGATTCGGATGGTCCATGAGATACCTCAGGCTTTTGTGGTCCGTGTAAATGGTACAAAGAACCCCATAGAGGTAATGACGCCAAATCTTGAGGGTGAAAACAACAGCCCCCAGCTCAAAATCATGCGTCGGATAATTCGCCTCGTGAGGCTTCAACTTCTACGAAATGTAAGCTATAACATGCCCCTTCTGCATCAATACCGCCCCCAAACCCGAGATGGACGCATCGTAGTATACAACAAAATCCTCCATGCCCTCCGGAAGGTCTATGATTGGAGCCTCACACAATCTCTGTCTCAATGTCTCAAACGTAGCCTGCTGCTCAGGCCCCCAGCGAAATACCATGGCTTTCCTCGTCAACCGGGTTAGGGGCACGACCATCTTGGAGAAATCCTGAATGCATCTACGATAGTAGCCTTCCTGTCCTAGGAAGCTCCGAATCTCAAATGGAGACCTCAGAACCTCCCACCTTATCACGACCTCCACCTTAGCCGGATCAACCGAAATCCTGTCCTGGTTGACAAGGTTCCCAAGAAACTGCACCTCGTGCAACCAGAACTCACACTTGGAGAACTTAGAATACAAGCTCTCCCTCCTCAAAGTATCCAAAACCTCCCGCAAGTTCTCCTCATGTTGCTCTCGCGTCTTGGAATAAACCAAGATGTCATCGATAAAAACTATCACAGGCCGATCCAACATCGGTCTATACACGTGGTTCATGAGATCTATGAACGCAGCAGGTGCATTGGTGAGCCCGACAAGCATCACCACGAACTCATAGTGGCCATAATGCGTCCGAAACGCAGTCTTCTGCACATCATCCTCTCTGACCCTCATCTAATGATACCCTGAACGCAGATCAATCTTAGAGAACCAAGATGCTCCCTGTAGCTGGTCAAAGAGTTCATCAATCCTCGGGAGTGGGTAACGATTCTTCACCATTACTTTATTCAGCTCTTGATAGTCTATATACATCCGATGCGACCCGTCCTTTTTCTTCACAAACCGAATCGGGGCTCCCCAGGGTGAACTGCTCGGTCTAATGAATCCCATGTCTAACAGCTCCTGCAGCTGTGTAGACAACTCCTACATCTCAGGAGGAGCTAACTGATACAGTGTCTTGGCTATCGGATCCGGTGAGCCGCACCAGGGACTAGGTCGACCTTGAACTCTACCTGCCTCTCCGGAGGTATCCTAGGCAACTCCTCGGGGAATACATCCGCAAACTCTCGTACCACGGGCACAACGCCCACCGTCACCTTACCCGCCTCCCAGGTATCCATAACATAGGCGAACAATCCTGCGCAACCCTGTTGAAGGTAGCGCCTAGCTCTCACTGCTGAACAGAAAGTTGGTCCTTGTTGTGGCCTCTCACCCTAATCACCAGCTCTCCCCCACGTTGGGGTCCTGATCCGCACCAACTGTTGTGTGCAGTCAATCACTTCCCCATTGGGGCTTAGCCAATCCATACCAATAATAACCTTGTTCCCCCGCAAAGGTATGGGAACCAGATCTACCAGGTAATGCTCCTCGAACAGCCTCCAGACACAATCTCGGTAGATCTCTGATGCTTAATTTGACCGGTCGTCCACAATCTCGACCTCTAGATGGCAATCTAACATGCCCGAAGACTCAGGAAACTTCTTGCTAAGCGCAAGAGAGACAAACGATCGGGTAGCACCCGAATCAAACAATACCTGAACTGGGATACCGTTCACATGGAACGATCCTAAACGGAGCACATACATAACATATAAGAATCACAACGACATAACATAAAAGCATAAGAAAGAAATCATACTCGTCACCACATCGGGTGCAGCGCGTGCCTCCTTGGCTGTCAACTGAAATGCTCGGCTCCACACTATTGGAGCCTCTACCTTGGCTTTTCGGCCATCTATAACCCGTGCTGACACTGGGTTCGGTGCCGCCGCTGGCACTACTGCTGTCGCTGCTGTCAATCTAGGGCAGATGGCCTTCCTATGGCCCTTCTGATTGCAATGGAAGCAAATCAGGTCTGACATCTGCACTGTGGGGGCGGGGCAGTACAATCCCTACCAAAGTGCCCCGTCTTGCCGCACTTGTAGCAGCCCGACGATCCCGCTCTACAAGCTCCCTCATGCGGTGTACCGCATTTCCTACAGTGGCTCTAGCCCGGCTGGCCCTTCGACCTAACGTTGGATCCCTTGGGTTTCTTCCCTGAAACCACTGTCACCTGCTCAGTCTTTGCTTTCCTCTTCCTTACGTGATCCAGATCAAGCTCCCTCTCCCACGGCTTGACAATCATGGACTCCAGGGTCGGGTAGGCTGAATAGCTGACATGCTCCCGAATATCAGCCCTCAACATATCATGGTAGTGGGTCTTCCGTATCTCCTCATCCCCCGCATACTGGGGTACTAACAGGGCCCTATCCCTAAACTTAGCGGTGATCTCCGCCACTGTCTCAGTCGTCTGCCTCATATCCAAAAACTTTATGGCCAATTGCTGAAGCTCCACATCCGGCGCAAACTCAGCCCTGAATCTGGTCACAAAATCTAACCACGTCATAGCCTCGACGGCTGTGGCTCCCAATGAGTCACCAACCGACTCCCACCAGTATCTAGCTTTATCCCTCAGACATCCCGCAACAAAGCGGACCTTCGACCCTTCCGGGTAGAAGCTCATCAACTGCACAGACTCAGTGTCTACGATCCATCTCCTGGCAGCAATGGGGTCCTTCACCCCGTGAAAATTTGGCACACCACTACCTCTGAAGTCCTTGAAGGATAGTGTCCGCGTACCCACCTAGCCAGACGCCAAATCACTCCTGAATGCTCGGAGGCGATCCTCCATCAGCATGGTAACCCCCTCCTTGATCGACCCGAAAATAACCAGGATCGACTCAAGGATGCCTCTCGTGATCTCAGACGCGATGAACTCACTTAGCCCGTCATCAACCTACTCGGATCCTGCCCCCGAGCCTGATCCTGATCCTGACCCAGATCCTGAGTGTCCTGCTCCATGTCGAGTGACCACCATACTAAAAATAAACACGTAAACGTTAGGATCATACATACTCCCGAGAGCCTCACACACTATCCCGGTTTCCTGGTTCCATCTCGACCCTCCTTGACTCGAGTACGGATCCTCTGCTTTCAGTAGTACGGGCCCATACTACCTTCCACATCTATCCATACTCTCCTCAAGGATTGCCTCAACTTCACCAAGTCCCCTTACCAATATCCCTTTCTATATGATCTCATCCTAGGCTTTCCTAGGGCACCCTCCGACCTACTCTCCGCCATCAACTGCACTAGGAGTCCCTCCTTCCCTTCCCTAACTAGCTCATGAATACTATTACATATCCACTCACTAGTTAGTTAAAGTTAGTCGGGACCCCATTAGCAAAAAGCAAGTAGCATTCGTGCATTGAGTAACCACATCAGGCATAACCTAATCAGGCTATCCTACCGCTGGCTAAACTGTCCTAGCATACAACTCATACAAAAGGCATTCAAGGCATCTTCCTAGATCCTCAACCCTAATCTAGCATGCAATTCTTAGAATCATATATCAGGAATACAAGGCATCCTCCTAGATCCTTAGCCCTAATCTAGCACGCAATCCTCATAATCATAAATCATACACATATCATAACAAGTATGGGTATCTTGGGAAAAACTTACTTGAGCTTGGTCGGTCGCACGCATCACACACCTTGTTTTTTCTCAAAATTCTTTAACATAAAATTTTAGAAACTATTTTCTTTGTGAAAAATCTCTTAGTCCCTCGGTTTGAGTCCAGACACCCCCGAGGGTGTGTCTGAATCCCTCAAACCAGGGCTCTGATACTAACTTGTAACATCCCAAAATTTGAGGCCAAAAATTTGATTTTTAACTAAGTGATTTATAAATTAGTTTAGAAAAACATTGCAAAGTTCAAGTCAATACATAAAACCATAATATCATGTCTCAAAACAAAATCATCTTGAAGTAAGAAAATATCAGAGTACAATCCCAGAAAACTCTAAGCGGAGATCATGTGTGTGTGTGTGATACGCTGCTACACCGCCGGCTCCTTCCCCTTAGACGAAGAGGTACCTGAAATCAAAAACTAAAAACTGTAAGCACGAAGCTTAGTGAGTTCCCCCATCATACCACATACCATACACTCACAAAACATATATACTGCCGGGTAATTTTGGGGCGCCTGACCTACCCATGTCAAGCCATTATGGGATGCTGACCTACAAATGTCAAGCTGTTCTGGGGTGCTGACCTACCCACGTCATGCCATTCTGGGGAGCTGACCTACCCATGTCATGCCATTCTGGGGTGCTGACCTACCCATGTCAAGCCATTCTGGGGTGCTGACCTACCCATGTCAAGCCATTCTGGGGTGCCGGCCTACCTTCCGGTCTATCTCAACCGAACACGGGGACTATTTCACCCCTACTACTAACACATAATATCATATCATAATCATGCTGTCAGACATATCTGGGGTGTCCAACCTACCTATTGGTCCTAGTGACCGAATTGGGGACTTATCCCCCCTCTACTGATACTATCTCACATAACATAACAACTAGCAAACTAGCATACTCACATATCTAGCAATCAAGCATACTCACATATCCAACAATAACAGACCAGACAATTATCACAAAGATAATCATCCCAACTAACAATTACTAGTGGGTCATCCTTGGTGCCGTAGGCCGACTTCTACTGGAAGGTAACTCACCTCGATGTCGTGTAGTGTCTGAACTGTCCTCGGCGTGAAGGTCGGCTCTCCTTGACTCCTCAATCCCTACACGACAACCCCCAAGTCATCAAACAGAACATACAACCCTAACTCGGGTCAATACCAAAACCAGGCAAAGTCAACCTTGGTCCAAGTTAACACCAAGTGGACCTGACTCGCCGAGTTGGTCTACCAACTCGTCGAGTCCATACCCCAATAACCCTATCCAGCCCCGACTTCAGTCGTCGAGTCTAGCAAGAACTCGGCAGGTTCTCCTTCATTCAAACCACCGGGACCATCTTCATCTGACTCGTCGAGTTTTATGAACAACTCGTCGAGTCCATCTTCAAAGGTTGGGAAATTGCCTTGGACTCGCCAAGTCTATTCTAGCACTCGTCGAGTCCCATGACTTCCATGTCCAAAGCAAACCCCCTAGTAGGCTAAGCGTTCCTTTCAATCAACCAAAACCATTCCAGAAGACGTTTTGGGTGGAAAAAGCGTCTCGACTCGCGGAGTCCCTCCTTGTCCAAAACTATACAGTCGATTTCAGTGGGGCTTACCACACCAAAACCAGATATATGGCCTCCTAATGTCCATTTTACACGTAAAGTTCCAAACTTGGTACGCATGCAAGGGGTCTTTGGCCCAAAAAGCCATAAAAGATGGCCACTAAAGTGCATGGGGAGTTCATGGCAACAAAATGGGCACCTTTGTGCCATAACCCCCCCCCCCCCCCAAATAGACCTGGATCTAAAGCATACACTGACTTCCAACACTAAATCCCGAATACGACCTCTCTAGGGCTTAGAAAGATGAAGGAAAAGGCCCAAAATCAAGATCTATAGACAAAGGTTCAACTTCATACCTCCAATAAGCTGAAAATGAGTTCCAAACTCTGGATCTTCTTGTTTCCCTTTGGCCTCACAAGCTCCTTTCTTCTTCTCAAGCTTAACAATCCACCAAAAAGCACCAAAATGGCCTTAGAGCACACAAAAATGGCTAGGGTTTCGATAAGATGTCTTCTGGGGGTATATGGGACAATGGAGGCTGAGATAAGGTGTTTAAATAGGGTACAAACCCTCAATTTAGGGTTTTACCCAAACAACACCTACTCGCCAAGTCAGTCTTCCGACTCGTCGAGTAGGTCATTTAAACTGTTGGGATTAAAACCCTAATTGAGATTTGATGAACAAGATGCAGAAAATAAGAACAAACACAAATAATGAAGATTATGTCGAATGATCACTCGATTTATTGAAATATGAGGAATAAATTACACTTAAAGCATAGACTAAAGAATCTAACACTACATAAGAAACCTCACGTGGCGGCTACATTTTGCCTCACACTCTTAACCCTAATTGTGAATAATACATGACTATTTATAGGGAAAAGACAAGTCTTGGGCTTTTAACCTAGAATTCATCAAAGGGGCCCATTGCCATCATCCATGGAGTGCTTTGAAACCCTACAATCTCCCCCTCAAAGTATGGAATGGATGACAATGCTTTAACTTCCAAAACAAGCATCTAGCAAATAAAAAGATCTGCAACGAGGAATATATGAAGCAATCCACGAATCTTGATTCTTCAATAGTCTTCAAACACGGGCTCTAGGATATATAAATCAAGCACTGAAGTAATGTATTTAAACTTCATTTTCGAATGTAATCCCAAAGAATCTTCATGAAAACCAAACCCGCCATAAAAACCAATTTCAGAACAAAGAAACTGAATCACTTCTTGTCTTTGAAGAGCTCCCCCTCCAAGTCACAACGATCTTCAAATAAGCTAATGATATAAGCCATCAAAAAATATCATGTAACAACCCAAACTTTAAGATTCGTAACGCCACTTGATCGAGAAAATACAAGAAGTCGGAGATATAACAAGTCCTTAGCAGAGCTCGATGAAAAACTTCTGCTGTAAAGGATACTTCTCTGTAAAAGCTTTAGCAGAGCTCGATGAAGAACTTCCGCTGTAAAAGCTACCTTCATAATTCTACCATAATCTTTATCAAAAATCTTCAACTTTGAAAAGTCACAAATCCAATTTCGAATGGCCATACCAAATTCTCCCCCGATTTATAATCAAAAACATGATTATAAAGCCTTCAAACGGTGATGAGAATGATCTTGAATGGATAAAAATTTACTAAGCTCCCCCGCGACAAAAAGATATACACAATGAAGTATAAAATCCGAAAAAATCGTGAAAATTTGACGTTATCACGATAAACGACTTTCCGAACCGCCAAGACTTGATGGAATCTTTATTTTTCTATTCACGAAAAAGATATGTGCGTTAACGAATTCAAAACTGTTCACCGGCCTTCAAATTTGTAAACTTTTCAAAAAATGGGTTGAAACTGTCACTTTGCTGAAATTCAGGGGACTGAAATGGAAATTCTGCATCAATATACCCTTTTATTTGTAACAAAATCTAGAAATGAACCAATATTGCCAAGTCACAAAAAATTCATGGACCAGAATTGTCAAATATTTGAAGTTGAAGGGATCAAAAATGAAACATTAAGTCTTCTTTCCCATTTAGATGCCGATGAATGCGACTGGAACGGACAGTAACTCGTGATTGAAATCCAAATCTTTGAAATTACCAACCCCTTCGTTCCTGGCTAACAAACGAACCCAAGTTTGTTCCATGTTCGTCTTGAGCACAAGCAATCGAATCCAAGTTCGGTCCAGGTACGTCCCAAGGCCATTGATACAAAAGCGAAATCAAGCATGACGATGAAAACAAAGAGCGAAACATTAGCCAAGCCAAACCACAAGTTCGCTTTCTGTCTTCCTTTCTTTCGTTCCAAGGCAACAGACAAACCCAATCATAGATTCGCTTCAATTTCATCGATTATACCCCAATGAGAAGCACAGTAAACGAGCGTTCATAGGTAAGGATTTCACAGCGATTTTGACTTTTCTATTGACCAATGTTCGTCCCAATTGAGATTGATTCGTTTGCAGTTCATGTAACACGAATATGACAGTCAATTTCGTTTGTTTGTAGGTAAGATTGCGAATTCAACATCATTCAATCGATGTTATTAAGCCTCTATTAAGAGACCTGCTTGGCAAAGCGAATAGGACGTCAAGCCAAATCATGATTCAAGATCTGACAAGGACCACAAATCTCCTTCGTTCCGATTTCTATTCCAAAAATCTGATTTTACAGTTCCGATCAAAAAGAATATATTCACACCTCCGATTTTGACTTTTCTTTCTAGGACCATCAAAAGCGATTGTTGATCAATACCAAAATCGCTCTTTTTTCAGATCAATCAAGTCACTAATCAACATCTACATTCAATGAAAGAATCGATTTTGACAATATTATCGTTTACAGATTACAATTCATGAATAGAAGAACAAAGATGAAGTGGAATAAGGCAGCATCAAAGAAACGATCGATGCTTGAATTGAACACAGAAGACATAATCGGAAAGCAGATATAATGTTAGGGCCAAAGAAAAACTAGATCTTTAACAAATATGTGGACCATGAACAGTGAGTCGGCCAAGAATATGGGCCAGATCAAAATTAGAATCGAATAGATCAAATTGGATCGAAACAAATGACTAACATCAATAGATTTTTGGATTAAGCTAACGACCAGATCCAATATGAACAGAAGAATGAATCGAAAAAATACCAGATGAACAGTATAAATCTCCATGAACAGTAACTTGTACAAAAATCTTGATTCCATACCGCCAAAACACCAATAATCTTCAATATATGTGCAGAAAATCATCAAATCAAGAACCGATACTTCAAAAATCAATAGATCTTCAAAGACCCGCTCTGATACCAATTGATGAGATTAAAACTTAATCTTGAAGATCGATTAGATCTTAAACAGGTGAAGAAATATTTAAACAATAAGAACGAAAGCAAAAGTATGAACAACTCAACGATGAATCAAACGAGTGGAATGATTATAAACAAAACCCTCAGAAGAGCTCGATCAAGAAAATCAACTGTAGAGGGTTGGAGGTTTACAAGAACGATAAAATAAATCTGCAATCCTATCGTAATCGTTACTTCTGAATTGTTAACCTAATATGCATGCAAGCATATCTTTATATAGTAAACCTAGCAAACTCACGGTTGGACAGGCCCAATACCGGAGTACAAAATAAATGGACTATCAGCTGAGCCCAATGACGCAATCTTCAAAAGAGTCTTCAACTCAACAATCTCCCCCTTTGCGTCAATTGGAGCGAGATCTTCATTTTTTACTTGGGCCAGCAACAACATCGGGTACCTTCTTCTTCACGGTCTCAAACAGACGAGATATCAGAGCAAGTATCGTTTGCCTGAATCTGATGTACATCTGGATCATGTCGTTGAAGTACTTGACATCGTCTGCTGCATTCTCCTTACACCTTCGGATGATTGACAAAACATGCTCAAGGCAAGTATTGGTGTAAAGATGCTTATCCGCCAAAGCAAAGAGACATTTCTGTCCTTCTACTCTAGTGAACATGACCGAATTACGTCTCGGATCGATCTTGCCCATCTTCATTTGATTGAGATCACTGGCCGATCCCACAGGAGCTATCTTCGGTTTCTTCTTGAAGATTGTGGCAATCTCCTGATCCATAAGGGCAACTTCCATGATGTAACATACAATCATCCTCTTGAGATGGTCTATAATAGGACCATATTCTGCTTCGTTCGTCAAAAGGATGTTGTGCAAAACAATCCAATCATGAGGGTTTAAGTTCGGTAGATCTGCCAAAGATATAAGATGTTTGGTTCTAGCAGACCCTCTTATCACCCTGAACCGAACGTTGATGAATCTCCTTTCGGTATAAGGCTTTAAGACCCGAACGTTCACGATCTTCTGAGCGCTCCATGTCTGATATTGTGGTTGAGCAGCTTTCAGATAGAACTCGATAAGCTCCCTATCGACCTCAGCGTTCGGATGAGGGACTTCATAAATATTGGAGAAGGCGTGGAAGATAAATGCCTTTCGAGTCAACGGCATATCGAACTGCGAATCGACAGAGTTATTGCAGTCGAATGATATCACCGGTTCGAGCCATAGGATGCTAGGAGTGTATATGGCCTCCTTGATCATTTTCTCCCGAGTCCAGGCAGGGAAAAGAGTCTTCCTGCTCTCGAGGAGATCGTGGGCTTTCTTCTGCTTGCGTTCGGCTTCTTCAGCCTCTCGCGCCACACGAATGTTATCATCTTCCACATTGCGACTGTTTTTGCGCTTTAACAGGTCCGCAATGGTTTCTTTATCTTCATCTTCATCTTCATCTTCTTCCTCAGCTATGTTTTTCCCTTTATCCTTCATACCCGAACCCGAAGCTTGACCAGTCGGAGGTGGTTCGGTTGTGTGAGCAGCTGTTGAGGAAGGAGGTGGTTTTGATTCAGACTTCTTCCCTTCTCCCCCTTGTTTCGGATTGGACACGAAACTGGGTAAGTCTTCGATTTTGCTAAGAAGGTCCATGGCAGGAGTAAGTTTCTCAGCAAGGGTTTGCCTCACCGAGTGATTGAGAATGGGATCGTGTGCTTCCAGGATGTTAGATAGGGCAGCGTGTACATCCGAAACACAAGTTTTTATAACCTCCCGTTCGGATCGAAGAGCTTCAAACTGTTGCTGATAGTTTGAAATGTGAGTGCTCTTGACCTTAAGGGCGGTGGTTTTGCTCGCTAAAACGTCCATTAACGAATTTTCAGCTGCGAGATCCTCCTGAAGCTTAGCGAGGCGCTCGTCAATGGAGGCACGAAGGGCTGAGTTGTCATCACTAATAGATTGGCGAAGGATAGCGAATAACTGTAACTCCGTTGAGACGAACTTGGCCAATTGCTGAACGATTCGTTCCAAAGTTGTCTTCGTGGCATCAGCGCTCTCCTGTAAGGACTTCAACAGGGAAGAGGCATCTGAGAATAGTATATCGACTTTTGCGGTCGCAGCCTCACAGGCTTTTGTGGAGGCGTCTATAGCGGCTGTGGCTGAAGCAACAGAATCATGCTGAGCCCTGGAGAAGGCATCAACAATCTTCTGAAGAGCGGCTTCAGAGAGAGAGGACTGAGAGTTAGTGGATGACGCAAGAAGTAAGTCAACTTTCTCGTTTAGCTCCTTGAGATGCTTCTTTGTCACTGGAGCATCGTCCTCATCGTCACTAAGAACCTGAAACGGACTAAAGTAGACCGAATCGAAGGTCATGTTGTCTCCGCCAAGAAATGGGTTATCTCCATCAGAGGCATGATCTGGAGATGGTGGGGGTGGTGAAGCTGGGGGTGTTGTGGTGTGGGTAGGTTCAGATTGAGTGTTTGTAGGTGGGGTTTCGGGTGGTGGTTGAGTATGGGTAGGTTCGGTTATTTGTTGGGTTTCGGTTTGAGGTGGTTCGGTTACAGGAGGGGTTTCGGTTGCACTGGTATGAACCCTCGTATCAGATACGTTGGTTGTAACCTTAGCAGTAGTGGTAGTGGTATCTGTGAAAATGAGTGGTGGTATAGGGAAAGAGGTTTTAGGTAGGGTGGTGGAGGGGTTTATGGTGGGAATGGAAGTAGGGATGGTTGGAGGAGGTGAACGAACTGGTGAGACATGAAGTTCCATGTCTGGGGTAGGTGATCGGGGTGGGATGTTGCCTCTGGGAGGGGTGTCACCTCTTTGAGAGCCGTCCGAACCCGAACTCTCGTTTTCTGAATCACTCGAAGAGGAAGCGATTACAAGCTTTCGCTTCGGTTGAGTCTTCCGTCTCTTCGGTTGCGGGGACTGTGCCGGTTTGGTTTGTTTCCTCTTCCTGGGAGAAGGACCTTTAGGAGCCTTGGTCACTTGCTTCCCTTTTTCCGCCTTTTTGCCCCTGTTGACAGGTTTGTCAGCGTCATGGATTGACTTTAGCATTTCTTGTGTTAGAACCCTAGGACCAGACGCCTTGAATTCCTTTATCGTCCGAATGATCCTGCTGTCGGACGGAACATCGCCGTACATTGTCTCCGGAATAGAGCCAATGAAGGAGAACTTAGATGCATCAGAGACGATGATCTTCGTGGTATGAAACGTACCGATCGAAGACATCGATGCACCTGTAGCAATGGGAATGTCGAATTTATCCATCGCCCATTTTGATATTAGCGTCCAGAACCGGGCGTACGAAACCTCAGAGTGTCGTGAAGTGGAAGAAAGGCTCTGGATGAGCTGTTGCCAGATGACCAACCCAAAGTCTAGATTGACTCCATTGTAAACAACATACATGATCGACAAGAACAGTCGACTTGAACCGTCGGATCCTGAGCTCCGTTCAGATAAGCCCTTGAAGAGGACTGTAAACAAGCCGTTCCATTGTGGCGGCAAGCAGGATTTCTTGAACTTTGCGACGGAGGGGAGCGCCTCCGTGTACCCCATGTTGTAAAACATGTTGTAGAGATGCCCAAGCGGAATCGACTCCGGATGAACTCGTGAAGGATCAGCAACCAACCCTAGCAGTGTACCAAATCGTTGGCGAGAAATGGAGGTCTTGTGATCAGCAACCTCGAAGAATACACGTTCGACTGCTTTGTCGTAAAGAGCAGTCGCATACACCTGCGAAAGAATCTCCATGGGCACAGATTCAACCCGAGTGAGTGCAGGAGCAATCTGAGAGTACTTCAAGCACTCGATGATCGGCGTCATGTAAGAATCGTACAACGCAGGAGTGAGGTCGATCACCAAGCATTGTTGTGGACGGATGGGAAGGATGTGTGAGGTAGCATGGACTGAGGATGATTCTGCCATTGTTGAAGGTAGAAGAAAAAGATGAACAGTGAAGCTTTTGGGAGTGTTTGCTCTCTTGTAAATTCCGGATGCAGTAAAGAGGTAAATGAGAGTAGAGACTGCCTTTTATAGTGGGGGAAAGGAGAGAGAAAAATCGTTTCAAATCTTCTATGCGTGACAGTTAAGGCATGCGATGATCACGTAGGAGAGAGAGTGTCAGATTCCTAGGAGCACGCCGTCCAACAAGCGCCGTTTCAGAATAAACCGGTTCAAATCCTCACACGCCTTTAAGTGCCAGAGAGGTGTCGCTTGAAATTCGCACACGCGTCCATGATGTCAGTAAAAGTGTGGACGTTCCAAATTCACACGCGTTCCCTTTTTACTGTCGTTTGAAATTCAATCCTTTTAACTCCCGCCTGAGTCAGCAACTTTTTGTCTTATCCTTTAAATGGCATCTTTTGAATTAAATGCCCACGTGGATGATCTTTAACCACAGCTTGAAAATTAACCATCAAAGCAATAATTCAGCCTGTAATTATTAGGAACGGAATATTGGAAAATCAAAGATTTTCGTGCAAAGAGTGTAAAAAGAAAAGAAATAAAGCAACTCCTTTTAGATTTGATGAACAAGATGCGGAAAATAAGAACAAACACAAATAATGAAGATTATGTCGAATGATCACTCGATTTATTGAAATATGAGGAATAAATTGCAATTAAAGCATAGACTAAAGAATCTAACACTACATAAGAAACCTCACGTGGCGGCTACATTTTGCCTCGCTCTCTTAACCCTAATTGTGAATAATACATGACTATTTATAGGGAAAAGACAAGTCTTGGGCTTTTAACCTATAATTCATCAAAGGGGCCCATTGCCATCATCCATGGAGTGGTTTGAAACCCTACACAAACTGTCAGCGGATCTCGACTCTACTCGATGAGTTGGCCTCCAACTCGTCGAGTCCTAGAGAAAAACACAAGAAATGCTTGAATAATAGGCATACAAGGCATCAGGTGTTACAAAAAAATTATTTTAGTTAAAACTTCATGTTTGATGACGAGAATAGTTAATTTTAATATTCTTATAAGACATTCTTGATAAATTTACATAATTTTTTGATGAATATATACAACCTTTTGATGTATATACACAACCTTTTATACTATGTTCCTTTAAGAATTTGTTTGTAATATTATATACTATATTCTTGGTATAATATATAACATTCCTTTAGAATATAAAAAAAAAATATGGTATATACTACATTTTCTAAGAATTAATTTGTTTGTCTAAAGGCAAATTTGGAATACGAAAGTTTTATATTCTTCTACATTGTTCATCGTTTTTATAATCTTTTTTCATCTTTAGCCAACCAACACTACCTACAGTTTTCTTGAATCATCAATACATTTTGTACCAACCTTTCATTCTTAAAGATATATTGGTCTCCATCTTTCATTCTTAAAGAATATTTTTATCATTCGTTGTTTTGAATCTTTTGTTCTTCCAAAATACAAAAAGCTTTCTTGTCATCGACGATAACCTGCAAATAAGATTTATCATTTTCGTCACTATCCATATAAAAATCCTGCAAATAAGATTTATCATTTTTGTCACTATCCATATAAAAATATTGATATAACGTTATCATCATGTTAAAGGAAAACATAACATTGGGAAAATTCAAATTAAATGAATAAAAACCTAAACACAACTGTAAATTATTAAATCATTGTTTAGTTTTGTTTATTCGAAAATATTACAGTGCAATGTTTACATTTATTTTTTTGTTAATTATCATTCACGTGGGTGGTTCACTAATTTTGTGAGAAACACAAAATAATTATTTATTAAATTATTCATATCTTAAATGTTTAAATAACAAAGAATTGTTTATTCATCTAATCTCTTATTCGATTAAGTAATTCATTAATTTTTTGAGAAACACGAAATCCACAAAAACGATGATATTTTGATCAAGTACATCTCTAGTTTCATAAGAATCTTCACATTTTACGTCAGCAAAAAGACTAGCATACTATATTTTAATTAATTCAAGATACTTAAATTATTTAATTATCTGGCCAAAAAGCACAATCGTGATAGCACTAACGAATGTCCTCTGGATCACAACCAGTCATTATACTCCATTAATAACCTTCCAACATTGGGTAAACAATTTTCAACGGCGGTGACCTGTAAAAAGAATGATGTCATAATGGAGACGATGATGAGAATGATGATGGTGGTGACAGACGCAAATAGTGAAAATGGTGTTTGTCTAGGGTTAACAACTCATGTGAATTGTATAGCAATTCCATAAATATACACATTATTTTTGGTTGTTATTAATTGACAATAAATTATTGATTTTTTTTTTAATTTAAGATAATAAATTAACTTATTGTAAAATACCCAAATAGTCTTTATCAAATGATTGATCCACAATAAGTCATACATTCACACAATAAACTTAACTCTCTCTCTCTCTCTTTCTATATATATATATATATATATATATATATATATATATATATATATATATATATATATATATATATATATAGGGTTAGGTTATATTGTATCCAGTAACTATTATGTGTCAGAATGCACAGATCTGGATCATTGGATGAATATAATCAACAATCATGATCTGAAGGTCTATGATATTACAATAGGGTAGCATGTATCATATAATCACACAATTTTTATCAAAAAAGTATTTTGGACAATTAACTACATTTATAAAAGGAAATTTTCGGATTTTTAGGGATGATTAATTCTCCTAATTTAAAAAAATCTGAATTTTTTAATTAATTCAATTTCAATTTTTACCGATTTTATTCTATCAGAATATTTTTTTGTTAGAATGATACTCTTTCAGAATTTTATTCTAACAGAATATTACTGAAGAAAAAAAAAATTCATGAATAAGATGTTCAAATAACAAACATTCCAATATATTCTTATACATCCGAACTTAAATACAAGTTCATACATATTCTTACAGACTAAAAGTCTTATACATTTTAATATAGTTATAAAAATTCTAAAAGAATATAAACAAAAATGAATAACATTCTTAAAAAAAATAACAACATTCCGCTAGAATACTATCGTGTGCCATGTTTTCTTCTTGAATTCTTGAATTCTGAAAGAATATTGCTGTTTTTGGATGTTGAATCTTGAAATTCTGAAAGAATATTGTTGTTTTTCTTCATTCTTTGAGAATGAAGTATCATATATCTTTTTTTCATAAGTTTCCTCATCATCCTAACAACTGCACCTTAAGCATACAAATAATTAACTGCAATTCTTTCAGAATACAACAAAAATATTCTTATAGAATAAACTATTCTTGCAGAATGGTTTTAAATATTCTTAAAGAATTTGTAGCCTTCTTTATCAGATCAACAACAGACTTGAAGTGGCACACCAACCACACAGGAGCCCACGTTTGACCGTTGTTCTTCCCGATTGAGTCCCTAAATCATTCCAATTGAGGTACAATTACCAATTTCATGGTTCGCATCACACATCCGATTTTGACATATGCCCCGATTCCAAGACCCATAACACAGCGAACCTGAAAAACGTGAAGCACCAAATTGCGAGATGGAATTAACAGTGCTTCGATAGCCTATGTTCTGACAGTCTTCAAGGCATCGCACCATTGTAAAGGCTTGTTCCAAAAACTAGATTAACAAACAAAATTGCCAGTTCATTGCAACAACAACCTTCAATTGTTTAATCCAATTTTGACTTGTCATTCTTTGACCAACTGTTCGACAACTGTACATCACAGGACCCAAAAATCTTGTTCATCCAACACCACGTTAATACTTAAAAGATTAATTTCATTTAGAAATCAATAGCAATTTTAAGAAACAAATGAACTTAGGTCAACAGAAATAACGGGAATAAAAGAAAACGATGAACAAAGAATGGATGAGCAACAAATTCAAGATACGTCTTTTACATATGGGTCGATTGTAATAGCTTTAAAGAAACGATCTATATTCAAACGTTTACAGACAATAGCATCAGTCAATGATCGAATTGTTAATTTTGACAAACAGGAAAGATTGACTTGAACACAGAATGAAGACGCAATCAGAGACTCAAAGGAAGAAAATCTTAATAATTGATTGGATAAGGATAATTACCTGGTAATGAGTTTTGAATCTTGATGATTGATTGTAGAAGAAGAAGCAGAAGTCGTGGATTAGAAACGATGATGAGTTAGATTTAGGGCTAGGGTTAAGTAATTGGTCAAAGATATTTTTATGGTAATTCCCATTAATTAAGGGATTTTATTTTAATTATCATTCTAAAGTTACATAATTACCCTTATTCAATTTTTTAATTATTTAATTATTCCTCAATTCCTATTGGTGCATTCAGTCACATAATAGTTGTCAAAAACATTTGAACCTAGCTCTCTCTCTCTCTCTCTCTCTCTCTCTCTCTATATATATATATATATATATATATATATATATATATATATATATATATATATATATAATCGTAGACATTCATTTTGGAGATAAAAAAAAAAATACAAGAAAAATGGAAATTTTCAATTTCTTGTAGATATTATTTTCATCATCTTTTTTATTAAAAAAAATAAAAATTACCATTTTTAATATTATATTTAAATTTTTTAGAATTGTTAGAATATTCAAATATTTTACTACATATGACACTATAAATATTAAAATATAAATGTTATAATATATTAGTATTTTACACGAACTGTTGGAATATTTTAAGAATCTTCAAGAATTTTTATAATATGCTATATATTTTATTAGAATATTATACGTAAAATGTTTCATATATATATATATATATATATATATATATATATATATATATATATATATACACACACACACACACGAAGAATGGTAATATTTTTTGGATAAAATATGACAAAAATAATATTAATTTTTTTTATCTTCAAAACAAGTGGTTAAAATTTGGTGCCTATGTGTCACAAAAACCTAAGGTCTCAAATGTACCTTATATATATATATATATATATATATATATATATATATATATATATATATATATATATATAGAGAGAGAGAGAGAGAGAGAGAGAGGGGTAAGTTCAATAGAGAAAATAAAAAGGTTGAGAATGTGAGAATTATTCGCAGTCAATCATTTATTTTATTGTATCGGTGGAAAAGAGAAATGAATACACTTGTGTTTCTCAAAGTTGTAATATGTTTCCTTAAACATTGTTAATCATGACCTTAATATATGCAAATTTTTAATAAGCTAATTTTTTTATTATTAAAAATCAGTTTTAAATATATCAAATTTTATAATTTTTTATTCTCTATAATTATACATTAATATTGATATAGTTTTAACATAAAGTAATTTTTTTCTTTTATAGTTTTAGCTCTCGTTATTTATAAGTGAATAATAGTGCATGGTAATTTTATTAGAGTAAGTTCGTATTCAATTATGAATAAAACGTATATATGCTTATTATTTTTACACTTTAAGTATCATTCATATATGAATATAACATGTAATAAAAATATTTCTCACCTAAAATACATTTCTATTCATTTGTGAATAAAAAGTGTATCAAGTTTTTATTATACCATATTCATTAATCACTTATGAATAAACATATTAAGTATCATTCATATATGAATATTCACATGTTATATTAATATATATGAATAAAACGTGTATTAGCTCTCCGCACATGTTATATTCATATGTGAATAAAAAATTTATCCGAATTTTGTTACAGTTCATTTCTTATTCATATATGTAACAACATAAATTTCCAAAAAAAAATTTCATTTGAAAACCGCATACTTTTCATAACATATTGTATAAAAATCTTGTTTATTCAATTTCCAAAACACAACTCCATTAATAACGAGGATCCTCAAAACGTAACTCTTTCTCTAGTGCGTACAATCAAGCTGGTGCCGTCCCGCGATCTTGAGAAACCTGAAACACATATCACATAACACGGTAAGCACAAAGCTTAGAGAGTTCCCCAAAATACCACATACAACACATAAGCCACTCGAGGCTATAACTCGGTATGACCCTCTGGTCGATGTCTCTTAGCGGGACCCTCCAGTCCCGTAGCTCGTTGGACCCTCCGGTCCGGTCTAGCTCATTAGACACTCCGGTCCGGTCTGGTTGAGGACCCTCTGGCCTCATGAGTCGTTGGACCCTCTAGTCCGGTCTATATAACACATAGCATACATATAACACAATGCACATAAATCTCAGACATACACATACACATAACACATAAGACCCTTCGGTCTGCACATAGCTACCACTCTAGGTAATGTATAGTGAGAAGACTCACCTGACAAGGACAAAGTAAAGACCTCGCTCCCGAATTGCAATCTAGCCTCCGCCTAACATAACGAACGAATATCTCTAAGTGATACTCTAATCACAACTCTAATGATTGAAGGCTATTCTTTCTCTCATTAACTCTTTTGAAGTGGATAAAAGACCATTTTACCCCTCCATGGTCTCTACTACTCATGTTGACCAAAACCCCAAAGTCTACAGAAGTCAAACTCAAGTCAACATTCCATGTTTGACCTGACTCGCCGAGTGCACCCCTGTGACTCGTCGAGTCCACTTATTTTCCTCAGAAGTCGCATGACAGTCCAGCTCTGCTCGTCGAGTTGACCCCCAACTCGTTGATCTATCGCACGATTCAGCTCTTCGTGACAAACCCTAACCAACTCGTTGAGTCAGCTCATTGACTCGGCGAGTTCATTCGGACCAAATGTTCATTCAGACGATCTCAAACAGATCTATCACTCCAAACACTAGATCTATCATCCCAAGGCCCAATAATCACGTAAAGCTTCGATCTTTACGCTCATACATGAGGTTATTGCTCCAAAATGCTAATACATGCCTTGCATGAAAGATTAAGCCAAAAAACCCTCTTATAGATGAATAAAGTTGGGACATCTATACTCTAAGGACCTCACAAGGTCCAGATCTGAGGTCTAGACTTCTTGATAACACATGCTACTTAAGAACCCAACCAAAATGAGAAAAAGCCCTAAATCTCCATAGATATGAGATCCAATATATGAGAAAGGTGTGGGCTTTTTACCTTCCAGAGAAGCTCTTAGAGAAGAAATGCTAGATCCCATAGCCTCAACCTACTCCTTGCTTAAAGCTCACTCCTCTTCTTCCAAAACGTTCCATCAAAACACTTGATACAAGCTCAAGGACTCTCTCTTAGCTTCCATGGTTGCCTAGGGTTTCACACAGGAGAGTTGAATAGAAGATGAGCTACAAATGAGGCTATAAATTCTTTTAAATAGGTCACAGGTCTGAAAGTTTAGGGTTTTCTTCGCCACGCTGACTCGGTGATTCGAAGAATAGACTCGTCAAGCCAGCTCATTAATCCTTGTCACCCAACACGACCCTACTCGACGAGTTGAGGCATTAACTCGTCGATTCGGCCATGAAACTCATTATAACTAAAGAAACGATATACCCCAAAACCAGGATGTTACAATAAATGAGTAAGTAGTTCTCATTTTCAAAACATTTTGTCTTTTATTAACATACTACTTATTCATATATGAGTAACAAATAAACTATATGAAAATCCAATAAAAGTTTTCTTCACATATGAATATAACATATGACGAAATAATACACGTTTTATTCATATATAAATATAACATATGACGAAAGCTGATGTAAAAAATATATTCTAGGTAAAAAAAACTTTATTACATGGTATGTTCATATATGAATGATACTTAAACTGTAAAAAAAAAAAATTAAACACGTGTTTTATTAATAAGTAAATAACGAATGTATTGTAATAAACATCTGATGCAATTCTATTTACATATGAATATAACATATGACGAGATAATATACGTTTTATTCATATATAAATATAACATATGACGAAATCTGATGTAAAAAATATTTTTTAGGTAAAAAAACTTTATTACATGGTATGTTCATATATGAATAAAACTTAAACTGTAAAAAAAATTAAGCGTGCGTTTTATTAATAAGTAAATAACGAATGTACTTTAATAAACATCTGATGCAGTTTTATTCACATATGAATAACGAGAGCTAAAACTATAAAAAAATATTTTTATCTTAAACTATGTCAATATGGATGTCTGTTTATACAGAATAAATAACTATAAATTTTGATATATTTAAAATCGTTTTTTCTATAAAAGTAGCTTTTTAAAACTATGTTTTTCTATATATTAAGGTAATGATTAACATAGTTTAAGGAAATATGTTTTGTTTTAAAGCACAAGTGTATATCTTTATCATTTTCCGCCGATACGATCAATTGTTTTGTAGTAATATAAATGTGTGTCTAAACTTGATTCTCCAATTTTCAACTTTTTTTTCTCAATTGAACCCTCATTATAAATATATATATATATATATATATATATATATATATATATATATATATATATATATATATATATATATAAAACACCGATTTTCCAGGTCGTATCTGTTGGATTAGGTGTCTAAGTCCATAACTATAATTGATATATACTTGACGCGAGAGTAGCATAGTCCACTTCGGGTTGCATATCTCCAGGACAATTTGATAGGATAGATATTTGAGTAAGAGGTTATTTATGATTTACTAATAGATTATAAGTATAATACATTAATGTAGAAATCATATAATTTAATTAGTATTGATCAAGAATTAACTTGGAATTAATTTAGTGATAAAAAATGACTAATTAAATTAGCGAGTACTAGTTATGTAAATCAGTGATATATATATATATATATATATATATATATATATATATATATATATATATATATATATATATATTGTTTGGGCTATTGATCCATGATGGGCTAATTCTATGTAAGTATCCATGAAGAGTTAGCCCACATGAGATATGGATCATAACCTAAGTGTATGGATTAGCGTTTACCCATGACTCTTGGATTCCTACACTATATAAATGACACCCCTTAGCCTAAATTTGGTGAGACTAGTGTTCTTGGAGTTCAAATAGTCGATTTTGTGCCTAGTAACCTCTCTCTCAAGTCCTCCATTTGTTAATGGTGTGTTGTGAACCGTTTAAGGCATCACACTTGGGGTGCTAAGTTCTTAAAGGCCAAAATTCAACAAGCAACAACAAGAGGTAATCTTCTAACTTACTTTTATGATTCATATGCCAAATTGTTTGCTAGTTGTAGGCTTTATGCTTTGGAAATTTTATTGCATGTATAACTAGAGAAAACTTAGATCCAAATCATTTAGGGTTGTATGTGCACCAAAGGATGTTGTAGTACTTAAAACCCTATAGGGTCAACTAAAGACTTAATGGGATCAAAGATGGGGTTTTTTGGGAAAAACCTTGTGTCACGAAGTGGGACATTGGTTGCCACGACATGGCAATAACTGTTTAAATGCGCATCAACCTTGTGCGCCACGATGTAACAAGCTGATGGGCATGTCGTAGCGGCCACCTAAATGCTTAACCCTAATTAAGGGATTTGTGACCCTATCTAAGGGAAGTGAGGGTTAGGGTTTGCACACTCTCAACCTCCATCAACTCCCTTTCACCCTCCATGAAACCCTAACCTTCATTTTGACCTTGTGAGCTCTTTATGATGATTCTAGCCCTTGAAGAAGAAGGATATGGTGTGCTTGTTGGTTGGAAGAGTGTATTACTCTAGGTCTTGCATCTCCTGTATGTTGTGAAGCTTGGGAAGGTATAAAGCTTCCAACTTTTGGTTCTCTCTCCACAAATCTAGAATATATGGCATTTCTTAGCTCATCTTCGAGTTTGAGTTAGTTAGACGAGTTAAAGTTTGCAACTTTATAGCTCACCTTGGTCCCTATATCTTTTGGATCTGAAGTTTATTTTGTGTATTGAACTCCTTGCATGAGATTTTGGTGTTTTTCCCCCATTTAGACCTAGTTTGAGATCTAGATTTGCATTGCGCATACATGTCTGTAAAGCTACAATTTTTATGTTGGAATAGAAGTAAGCAAGTCAATTGGAAAATATGAAACGGTGGTTTAAGGATTAATAGCGTAACCCATTAAATTGTGAAAGTTCATATTTCACGATGTGGTAGTCAACTTGCCACGACATAACAATTGATACATCGTGATTGTTTTGTCGTGAAGATGCCACGATGTGACCAATAAGTGGTCACGACGTGGGAGTCGTTCGCGAGGTTGACTTTAGTCGTTGACTGTTGACTTTGACCTATTTGACTTTTGGTTAAACTGTAACATCCTTAAAAATCACATCAATTTAAACTTTTCAAAACAATCCATTTACTAATAAAAGTGTTTACAAAACCATTGTTTCCAAAATATGATTTTCAATTAGAGTCCTCAAGATCCAGTCAGCAGTAAAACCAAGGATGTGTACGATCACGCCTTCGCTTTGCCACAGTCCTTTGAATAACCTGAAACCATTAAAAAAGCTATAAGCATGAAGCTTAGTGAGTTCCCCCAAGGTACCAACATATAACATATACAAATAACAGCATGTACTGGGTCCATAGCTAAAAGATTGGATTACTCTTGAGCCCACAGTATGAGTCTAGCTTGCCTATCAGGCCGACAACTCATATCTGGCTTGCTCCTAGGCCCATAACATAAGTCTGCCTTGCCCTCAGGTCCACAACTTATGTGTGGCTTGCTCCCTATTCTAGTTAGTCATCATATTAGAATACAAATGTTTAGCCCTTAGTACGAGTCTGGCATACCAACCGGTCCTCACCTCATATCTAGAATGCACATGAGCCCTCAGTATGAGTCTAGAATGCCCCACCCGGCCCTCAGCTTATATCTGGAATGCTCCAATACCCTTAAGCCCTCAGTATGAGTCTGGCATACCACCCGGTCCTCAACTCGTATCTGGAATGCATCTGAGCCATCAGTATGAGTCTGAGATGCCCCACCCGGCCCACATATCATATCTGGAATGCTCTAGGGTTTGTTAGGTATAACACAAAGCAGTACAACCTCAACCCAACACAATATGTCTACAATTAACAACATATATAGATAATCATGCCGACAGAATCATGGGTAGTCCTACCGATCTACCAGACTAGCATATCAATAACTAGCATAATCATGCATATCTATTCCATACTCACCATATCAGCAAATACCATGTTATTAAACTAATGGACTAGCCTTGGTGGCTTCGAACTGTAAGTACAGTGAGGAAAACTATTGTCACATACTAACGAATAGTTGAACAAAACACTGCTCCAACACCAACTCTAGAAGTCTTCCTGAATACCAAACGTAGACCAAAACCCAATGAATATCACAAAATACCCTTTTTGGTCGAACTTGGTCAAGGGTCAAGGTTAAATGATTCAACCGAGATGAACCACTTCGAACACGGGGCCTTCCATGCTTGAACGCGGGGAGTTCAAGCCCTTGACCAGAATCGCGAATTCGAACCGGAACGTGCTGCATTCCTCCCACTTATGCGGGACGTTCCCTTTGAATCCCCAAACTTTCGATTAAGTGCTTAATACGTTAAGGCCTTTTGTCCAAACATAGATCTAGGTTCAATATGCCACTGAGGGTCATAAAGTTTCCAACTTTATGACCTTGCATGTCCATTAAGTTCTGAAAGTCAAAGTTATAACCTTTTATCACATTAAGACCATCTAACACATGCACAGGTTGAATACGACACCCAAGATTACATTTTTATGATCTTAATATCTCAATAGTGGATAAAGTTTCCAAATTTATCCATTAGAATGATCCAAGAAGTCAAGATCTAATCGTTTAAGTTAAAAAAGGGACCAAAAGTGCATCTTCTCAACTCAATCCATCAAGTCTAAATTTCCAACTTCCAGATCTAATTTCAAGGGACTTCTTAAGTCATAAAGTTTCCAACTTTATGACTTAGCATAACTCAATGGGACCCAAATCAAAACCCTAAGTCCCAAACTTCATCAAATGACTACTAAATCATGAATGGAAGGTTTATACTCATCAAGATCCAAACTTTATAACTCCATGACCATAACAAGGGCCAAATATGAAGCTCAAAGGTTCTGGAGTAACTTCTACTCACAAGAACCACCATAAATGGACCAAAATCATTACGAAGTGCCACCTAGCTAGATCTACATGAAAGACTTGTCAAGGTTGAGACTTTATACATCCAAAATTTAGATGTAGGTGAACAAAGTCTGGATCCAAAAGCTCCAAGTCAAGAAAAGACTCATCAAGAAGTTCCTTATGCCTCCTCATGCACCAAAAACACACATAAATAACTTTGAAGCTCAAAAATCACTCAGATGGGCTCTAGGGTTTCATTCTCAGGGTTAGAGAGGATGGAGGCTGAAGAATGGAATAGTTTTGGGTCCATAATGATGCTTATAAAGGGGCTAAACCCTAGAAATGAGTTTTTGAAATAGCCCGGTGAATGCCCTGCGTTCCCAAGTTGGTCCGCGTCCATTTTCCTTTGAACGCCATGCGTTCCTACCTGGTACACCATGCGTACCCGATTTGGTCCAAAACCATTCTAACTTCAAATGATCATAACATTTGCATCCCTTATCCCTTTTCGATGTTCTTTATATCCATGGAAATGTAACTAGAAGCCGTACACTCCTATCAACTTATTTTTTCCTAAAAGCCAATCGAACATAGATCCAAAATTCATATAAGGCCTGGACCAATGCTGCTACCAATACCCTTAGGCTCTAAAGCACAAACTGAACCCTTGCATCACATAACTAACATTTCCCACATCCAATTGGGTCTAAATCTCCCTTTCTCGAAGGACCTAAACCTTATGATAACCGGTCTTCGGGTCGTAGCCCCGAATTAGGAAATGATTTGGGATAGGGTGTTACACAAAGTTTGAGGGGTGTTAATCTAGAGTCTGAGGTTTTGCTTGTGTATGGTATATGAGGTTCTTGTAGCTATTTTTGTGGCACATTAAGTAGGGTATTTCATTTCTTCATGCAGACGAGTCTCTTCAATATACTTGCCTGTGTGGTAGTATATACACGCTGACCAACTGGGTCTTATATGCTATTTGCTCTTATATATGTTATGGAGTTGCTGATAACTCCATGATGTGCTGCTAGCCCATTAGGACTGCTAATAGTCCACAGGGTTGTTGATAACCTATAGTGCATGTTGTTAGTCCACTAGGACTGCTGATTGTCTCTATAGTTGCTGATAAACCATTGGGCATGCTGTTAGCCCATTTGACATGATGTTAGTCCATCGAGCATGCTGTTAGCCCATTGGGATTACTGATAATCCCAAGGCGTGCTGATAACCCATAGTTGTTTATTTATGTTATGTTGTATATGATGTTTTGGGGAACTCACTAAACTATATGCTTACAATTATGGATTATATGTTATTTAGGTATTTATCAAATTGTGAAGGCGGGACTATACGCATACATCAACGGTTTTATGAATTGGGATTCCACATCATTTTCTTTATAACTCTGATTTCTGAATAAGTAATTATGAACAAGTGGTTTGACTTGAATGTAACTTTATTAAAAATGAGTCTTTATTCTATTTCTAAAATTGAAAATTTTACATTGCCATTTGGGACGTTACAGTATATTCATATGTTTATTCTATTTCTAAAAATGAAAATTTTACATTGCCATTTGGGACGTTACAGTATATACATATATATATTGAGATTATAAAAAAAATAAAGAAATTCAGATTCAAATTTAACCACATATTTCTCATGTGCTGCTCTGGCCCTTCGGCATACCGACATAGCTTAAGAGTTTATAATCATAAATGATTATGTAGCTCTGTCGTTCCTTTTTCCTCCACTGCCTTCCCCAGTAACACAACTGCCACGGTTACCGCCACAACCACCTCCTCCCCCACCAACCACCGTAATCATATAGGATTTAGTCCTTTATGAACAAACATATAAGTATAATCATTTATGATTAGACATATATGTATAAACATGTATAATTATATATGATTATACCTATCCGCCATATAATCCTTTATGATTAGGCATACCTCATTGTTGCCGGTGCGCTGGAGTGTTAGAACGGAAAATGAGAAATATATGATTGAGGTAGAATCTTAAGATCTCAATTTTTTTAGAATTTCAAGGTGAACCATCATGTGTGTGTGTGTGTGTATATATATATATATATATATATATATATATATATATATATATATATATATATATATAATGATTCAAATGAGAAACTAAAAAAGTTAAAAACCCTAAAAATCAATTTTTAAATGTTTTGGTGAAGGACATTGTGGACAAATCCATCATTTATATTTTATTAAGCAAACTTTTTCATTCCTTATTTTAGAAACTACTTGGCACTAGTGGTCAGACCAACATCAGACCATCGTCGGACCACCGTGGGACCGTTGTCGGACCGGTGCCGGACGAACATTAAATTTAGTAGCATTTTTCTGGTTGTATTTACAGCTTAGTAGAAAAAATATTATAGTTCAAATTTCTTTAGTAATACTTTTATTTTTCAGCCAAAATATATAAAATTTAAGTAAAAAATAAAATTATGCTTGACAAAAATTAATTTTTATAAATTGTAGATTTCTTTAATATATATATATATATATATATATATATATATATATATATATATATATATCATATTCTATATATAAAGCATATTAGTCATATCTTGGATTTTAAGAGGTACAAGATACAAAGCCTTTTGTACAAATCAATTATGCATAACAAAACTATTAATATTTGCCAAAACTTTAAAGACTTGAATTAATAAAGGTTATTAAAAAATTAATTTACATCAAATGTATAAACATAGAATATAAATACAAGTTCTGAACATAAATATTTTAATTAAAAGTGGTAGTTTTTCTTATTACATAATAACTAATCAAAAAATTTAATAAATATTTTCCCGTAAGAAAATTATTCACCTAAAAAATTATTTATCACCGCTGATTTGTGCGGGCACACATCTAGTATATATATATATATATATATATATATATATATATATATATATATATATATATATATATATATATATATATATATTGTGGGCTATTGATCCATGATGGGCTAATTCTATGTAAGTATCCATGAAGATTTAGCCCACATGAGATATGGATCATAACCTAAGTGTATGGATTAGCGTTTACCCATGACTCTTGGATTCCTACACTATATAAATGACACCTCTTAGCCTAAATTTGGTGAGACTAGTGTTCTTGGAGTTCATATAGTCGATTTTGTGCCTAGTAACCTCTCTCTCAAGTCCTCCATTTGTTAATGGTGTGTTGTGAACCGTTTAAGGCATCACACTCAGGGTGCTAAGTTCTTAAAGGCCAAAATTCAACAAGCAACAACAAGAGGTAATCTTCTAACTTACTTTTATGATTCATATGCCAAATTGTTTGCTAGTTGTAGGCTTTATGCTTTGGAAATTTTATTGCATGTATAACTAGAGAAAACTTAGATCCAAATCATTTAGGGTTGTATGTGCACCAAAGGATGTTGTAGTACTTAAAACCCTACAGGGTCAACTAAAGACTTAATGGGATCAAAGATGGGGTTTTTTGGGAAAAACCTTGTGTCACGAAGTGGGACATTGGTTGCCACGACATGGCAATAACTGTTTAAATGCGCATCAACCTTGTGTGCCACGATGTGACAAGCTGATGGGCATGTCGTAGCGGCCACCTAAAGGCTTAACCCTAATTAAGGGATTTGTGACCCTATCTAAGGGAAGTGAGGGTTAGGGTTTGCACACTCTCAACCTCCATCAATTCCCTTTCACCCTCCATGAAACCCTAACCTTCATTTTGACCTTGTGAGCTCTTTATGATGATTCTAGCCCTTGAAGAAGAAGGATATGGTGTGCTTGTTGGTTGGAAGAGTGTATTACTCTAGGTCTTGCATCTCTTGTATGTTGTGAAGCTTGGGAAGGTATAAAGCTTCCAACTTTTGGTTCTCTCTCCACAAATCTAGAATATATGGAATTTCTTAGCTCATCTTCGAGTTTGAGTTAGTTAGACGAGTTAAAGTTTGCAACTTTATAGCTCACCTTGGTCCCTATATCTTTTGGATCTGAAGTTTATTTTGTGTATTGAACTCCTTGCATGAGATTTTGGTGTTTTCCCCCCATTTTGACCTAGTTTGAGATCTAGATTTGCATTGCGCATACATGTCTGTAAAGCTACAATTTTTATGTTGGAATAGAAGTAAGCAAGCCAATTGGAAAATATGAAACGGTGGTTTAAGGATTAATAGCGTAACCCATTAAATTGTGAAAGTTCATATTTCACGATGTGGTAGTCAACTTGCCACGACATAACAATTGATACATCGTGATTGTTTTGTCGTGAAGATGCCACGATGTGACCAATAAGTGGTCACGACGTGGGAGTCGTTCGCGAGGTTGACTTTAGTCGTTGACTGTTGACTTTGACCTATTTGACTTTTGGTTAAACTGTAACATCCTTAAAAATCACATCAATTTAAACTTTTCAAAACAATCCATTTACTAATAAAAGTGTTTACAAAACAATTGTTTCCAAAATATGATTTTCAATTAGAGTCCTCAAGATCCAGTCAGCAGTAAAACCAAGGATGTGTACGATCACGCCTTCGCTTTGCCACAGTCCTTTGAATAACCTGAAACCATTAAAAAAGCTATAAGCATGAAGCTTAGTGAGTTCCCCCAAGGTACCAACATATAGACATATAACATATACAAATAACAGCATGTACTGGGTCCACAGCTAAAAGATTGGATTACTCTTGAGCCCACAGTATGAGTCTAGCTTGCCTATCAGGCCGACAACTCATATCTGGCTTGCTCCTAGGCCCATAACATAAGTCTGCCTTGCCCTCAGGTCCATAAATTATGTGTGGCTTGCTCCCTATTCTAGTTAGTCATCATATTAGAATACAAATATTTAGCCCTTAGTACGAGTCTGGCATACCAACCGGTCCTCACCTCATATCTAGAATGCACATGAGCCCTCAGTATGAGTCTGGAATGCCCCACCCGGCCCTCAGCTTATATCTGGAATGCTCCAATACCCTTAAGCCCTCAGTACGAGTCTGGCATACCACCCGGTCCTCAACTCGTATCTGGAATGCATCTGATCCATCAGTATGAGTCTGACATGCCCCACCCGGCCCTCAGATCATATCTGGAATGCTCTAGGGTTTGTTAGGTATAACACAAAGCAGTACAACCTCAACCCAACACAATATGTCTACAATTAACAACATATATAGATAATCATGCAGACAGAATCATGGGTAGTCCTACCGATCTACCAGACTAGCATATCAATAACTAGCATAATCATGCATATCTATTCCATACTCACCATATCAGCAAATACCATGTTATCAAACTAATGGGCTAGCCTTGGTGCCTTCGAACTGTAAGTACAATGAGGAAAACTATCCTCACATACTAACGAATAGTTGAACAAAACACTGCTCCAACACCAGCTCTAGAAGTATTCCTGAATACCAAACGTAGACCAAAACCCAATGAATATCACAAAATACCCTTTTTGGTCGAACTTGGTCAAGGGTCAAGGTTAAATGATTCAACCGAGATAAACCACCTCGAACGCGGGGCCTTCCATGCTTGAACGCGGGGAGTTCAAGCCCTTGACCAGAATCGCGAACTCGAACCGGAACGTGCTGCATTCCTCCCACTTATGCGGGACGTTCCCTTTGAATCCCCAAACTTTCGATTAAGTGCTTAATACCTTAAGGCCTTTTGTCCAAACATAGATCTAGGTCCAATATGCCACTGAGGGTCATAAAGTTTCCAACTTTATGACCTTGCATGTCCATTAAGTTCTGAAAGTCAAAGTTATAACCTTTTATCACATTAAGACCATCTAACACATGCACAGGTTGAATACGACACCCAAGATTACATTTTTATGATCTTAATATCTCAATAGTGGATAAAGTTTCCAAATTTATCCATTAGAATGATCCAA